>NC_081294.1:13621666-14222500 GCF_030435805.1 Mustela lutreola | reverse complement strand
GTATGAGAGAGATGGGAATATTGGTGTTTAGGGATTGTTTCACATGATGGTAGACATGAAGTTCAAAATCTGTAGGGTTGGGCGCCTGGGTGGCTCAGTGGGTTAAGCTGCTGCCTTTGGCTCAGGTCATGATCTCAGGGTCCTGGGATCGAATCCCGCATTGGGCTCTCTGCTCAGCAGGGAGCCTGCTTCCTCTTCTCTCTCTCTCTCTGCCTACTGTGATCTCTCTCTCTCTCTCTCTCTCTGTGTCAAATAAATAAATAAATAAATCTTTAAAAAAAAAATCTGCAGGGTTGGGACTGCAGCCTGAGGACCCAGGAAGAGCTACAGTCCAAGTCTAGGGGTGGTCTAATGGCAGAATTCCCTCTTGCTCTGGGAAGGTAAGTTTTTGTTCTATTCAGACCTTTACTGGCAGATGAGGCCAACATATACTACAGAGCATAAATTGCTTTACTCAAAGTTCTCCAATTTAAATGTTACTCTCACCCCAAATGTACTTTTGTAGAAATACCCAGAATAATATTTGACAAAATATCTTGGCCCAGCCAAGCTGACACATAAAATTAAGCATCACACTATGGAATCTAAGTCTAGCGCCTGCACCTTACTAACGAGTTCCAGAAATGTATAACATTGAGGGTCTTCATGGGAATGTAACATAAGTATCTCAGACTCAAGGTGTCCAAAATTGACCTCTCTAACCTTGACCAACCTGCTTCTTGTCCTGCATTTCTTGTCTAGGCCAATGGTAACTACTAGTTACCTAATCTCCCATGGCAGAAAAACTCATCTGTCTGTCCCTTAAAACCGATTGCAAGCTCCTCTCAAATATTTCTTGACTCTGTCCCTCTTCTCGCCTCTTCCCACCACTGCCCTAATTTCACTTTATAAAAAAAGTTTTGGCTGAACACCATAAAAGCTTTGTACTCAGGTGAGCCAAGAATGTTAACCCAGATACTCCTTAAGAACACAGCTGCTGGACCCAAACTGCCACAAACCTTTCAAACTTCAGGCCTCTAAAGCACATAACCACTATTATAAGACAGAACCTTATACTCCCTCCCCTCACTGTGCCCGTTTCCACTGCACCAACCGCAGATGCCACAGGAGCACCAAAAGGAACATCCAAAGGACCATTGCTAGAGGAAAAACCATCAACCACCAAGCTGTGGGTGACCCTGTGTGGCCCAAGGATCTGTGGAAATCCCAGAAACTGGTAGAACTCAGATTGTTTAAGTTTCTTGTCTTTGTTTAACAGTTAATGTCCAACATGGTAGCACCCGCCTACATAAACACGCATGCACACACGCACATCCTCTGAGGGCACACTTCTCATATTCGCCTCTTTGTAAAAATCCCTCACACCACTAATTACAAATTCAAATGCCTAGTCTGAGGTTTAGATCTGAGGTGAAGGCAGAATTTATGTTTTTGCCAGAGTGCAGTTGAGCTGTACCGTTAGGAGACTGCTGTACCGGTCTCATTGTCACTCACTGTGCTCTCTTGACACATCAGATTGATCTCTTGTGCTCTCATTCTCTCTTTAGCACTTTCTCCTCACCTACTAAACATTGGGTTCACTAAAGTTTCTCTTGAAAGACAACAAATCCCGATTAAATGATCGGCCTCTTTCTTGAAGGGCAAACCCATGTTTTGACTGAACTGAAACCTGGCTTTCTGCTGAGGACTCCTCTTCCCTTGACATGTTGTCAGGTAAAGCTGCTCACATCCTCTTATCTCATGTACATTTGGGTTGAAAGATTGGGTCTACACTCTTTTTTATTCCTTCTGTCAAATATTTGCATCTCTTGCCTCTTATAAAAAACTCCTTTATATACTTGTAAAAGTGAAAAAGAGAGGAAAGGAAGATATAGCACCACCTTAGTGAAGTGGGACACAGAGGCAGAAGAAAATCATTAAAATTCCTTACCTACTGATAAGTCCTTGAAACAGACAGAGTGGCTCTCCCCTGGAGACTTAACTGCCCTCACCTTGAGGTTTTGCTAAGGACAATCCTAACCTGACTGACCCCCTACCCCGACAGGTCCGACCAGGATCCTGTAAGTCTACTTTAACAATTCCTTTATCTCTAAACCTCCAAGATAGCATCAAGAATCATTCCCAAGTATATGGCCCACTGATATACATCTAAAGGGTCTCACGAGAAGATTTTTATTATTGGTAATAAATAACCTTTCTCCCAACAATAGCTAGCCCCTCAAGGTCCTGGAGACCTTGTTTCCAAAATTCCTTGGAGACTTACATCATCCATAATCCCCTTTGTCCTCACCCACCTCCAAGTCCACCCCTACTCTGCATTTAAAAAACTCTGACTGTAATCTGGTTCAGGGTCCAAGTCCCTACTCAGCTGTGTCCGATATACTTGGGCTCAAGCTTAAGCTTGTCAAATAAACCCTCCTGTGATTGCATTGGTGCTTGGCTCCTTGGTGGTCTCTTGGATGTGAAAACTCAGGCATAACAACTGAACATAGGTTTGTTCTTTTGACTTCTTACAGCAAAGAAAATAAGAATATTTAAATCTGTTAGTAAGCATGGTTTGTGCTTAACCGATTCATAAATTGGCATCTAAACAATTGTTATAACCATTCACAATTGGTTAATAGCTGATAATTGGTTAATGACAAAGGTGTTTCTAAGAGTACAAAATTCTGCTAACTGTAAGATTGATGGACATAAAGGAAGCAACTCTGTATGTAGGAAAGTAGAAGATATGTAGGAAAGATTTAAGGAATGGGAGTACATTTTGTTGAAAGTAGAAAAAGATAATTTTGTCCTAAAGGAGATGGTTGTTTGGAAGGAAATGACTTGGGACAAAACCTGAATGCAAAGGAAAGTTGTAGAAGGTTTGTGAAGGGAAATCTTTGGAATGGAATTTAGGATGGTCAGGACAGACTAAGATTGAAATGAATGGGTTTTAAAGGTACATTGGTAGAAGACTGAAATTCTCTCTGTTTAAGAGGACAAAGTTTTCTTAGATTAACTGATCTGCTGTTAAGAAAATGTAAATGGTTTTCTCTTTGCCCGCCCAAAGTTGTAAATGAGATCTCTTTGATTCATAAGGCTCTTCCTTGATATGCTAAATTACTCGGAGTACTGCTAAACCAATGATAAACCTTGGGTTACCTTTGGGTAAATGCTGTAACTACTCTAGAGGTTCTATACATTTCCTAAAGTTTTATCTACTAATCTATTGAATTACTGTTTTGAGTCCTGAGAAACTAGTGTTACTTCATAACTAACACCAATCACCCCTGTGATACCTGGGTGTTTTCCACTTACCACTGCCCATCATCTATGCAAATGACCACAGGTTGTACAGGGCAGACTACAGACAAGTTTTCCTGGATATGCTTGTCATGTTATAGGGTCTTTCTTTAAAGAACCCCAATTGTTTTTTCCTTTCAAACATTCTGTGTCTATGAATACACTGAGACTTTATCTGTTATTGGGAAAACGGATATATAATTTAGATCTTGTTTGCTCAAGCCAGTCTCTATCCATGAGATTTGCAATTCTTGTATTAAAACAACTGAACAAAGAGAGTTATGAGTAGACATCACGATCATTCCTGGATAACTTACCATCGGTTATCCAATCAGTGGAAAGAGCTCAGCAGATGCTACAAATCTCAGAGATCTGAGTAAAATGCAGCCCTACTTTCTGTTGTGAAAATCACAGCCACTTCGCTCTTGTCACACTGTGAACACTCCACCTCCATTGACCACAGGGACCACAGGGTGCCTGTGTCAAATTCTTCTGCACCTCAGCTGTCTCCAGGGATATTGACCACAAGCACCTCCACCAGGCCACAACAGAAGCGACCCAGTCTTTATGGACTTTAACTAACTTCATATAAGTATAAGCAAACAGTGCTTTACCTCACATCACCACATGTGACTCACATCCTGCCCCAGGATTTTCAGTTGTGGAACTTCAGATGTGAAACCAAGTACACAATCTTGGGACTTCACTGCAAAATGAAGGACTGAAAAGGAGACAATGGTCCATGGATAAATTATTCTCCCCTCAGCCTCCTTGTTGGACTGTCCTCAGAAGGTGGTTCATAAGACACTCCCACGAGATCCAGTTGTTGGCTTCACGTAATAACCCAACAGTAGCCAGTTTGTTTTCATACCCTGATAACTTGTTCTCCCTCTTTCTCTGCCTCACCTCTGCTTTCCTGATTTTGCATTCCCTGAGAGCAGCTTTTGTCCTAGGCTCTTCTCTCTGTGAGGAACCAAGCTAATGGCCCATTTCATTTGCAAAGTATTCTATCAGTATTTCTAGCTGAGAGAAAACAATGAGGAAAGCCGTATTCCAAATAGACCATGTGCTTTCTTCAATGCTGTATTTCTCAAGTCCTTGATGGAGTGGGATTCCTGTGGACTTACCTCAAGATACTGGGTTTGGGTGAATGAAATGCCACAGGTGGTAGGGACTTAATCTAGACTTTCAACACCTCCCCCCCATATTTTCCAAGGTCTTTCTGAACATTCAATGTCTTTAGAGTGGGTCAGAGTTAGTTTTTGTTGTAAATGACTGTCACTCAGTACTCAAGACCCTAAATGACAGCCTTTCCTTAGTTAACCTATACTTTCAGGGGCTTCATATTTGTCTTTGAGATGAAATCCAAGCATTTTAGCCTAAACATAGGATCCTCCTCATGTGGCACCTGTGCATCTCTCTAGGTTTATCTCCTGCTATTTCCAACCCTATACTTCACAAATTATTGTCGGCTTTCTACACATGTTACCCACACATCTCTTTCTATTCTGGGAACTCCTGCCCTAAACTTACCCTTTTCATAAACTTCTCATTCACAACAATTAAACAAGCCTTCACTTTCCTCCAAGAAACATTTTCTGACTTTTTCCCCCTCAATTCCTGTCACCCTAAGAGATTATGTTACATGAAATGATATTATTATGCTATTTTTTCCCAGTTTGTTTGTGTTCTTAATGTATTTCAAAGTAGATCAACTTCTTTGAGAGCAGAGACCAAATTTTATTTACATATGCATTTCTGCACCTCTGGATAAAGTTACTTGTACAGAAAGTATCAAATAAATGTTTGTTAAATTATTGTTAAAATATCCAATAGGAGAGGTTTAGTGGAATTCTAGTAGATAAAAGCACAACTGACCAGAGGATAGAATTCAAGGAAAAATGTTTAAGTTCAGCTGCAGAAAAAAAGACACAGGTGTGGTTAGAAGGCAGACCTAGAGATCTCGAAGAAACACAGAAACTAAAGAAAATGCGACACCCAATTTTTAATTCTGGGCAATTTTCTAGCAAACTTTCTCTACCTCAATATTTTTCTATGATAAACGCCTTAATTTCATTGTAAACACTGACTCCCAAAGTGATTCAACTTCAGTTGTCCCTCAGGGTTTGTGTCAAAAAATCTTTATTACTCAATGGCTCTAATTTCCATTGTGATTAATAAATAGGTTATTGCTGGGTGCCTGCGTGGTTCAGTGGGTTAAGCCTCTGCCTTAGGCTCAAGTCATGATCTCAGGGTCCTGGAATCGAGTTCTGCATTGGGCTCTCTGCTTAGCAGGGAGACTGCTTCCCTCCAACCCTGTCCCTCCCGAACCCCACCTCTCTGCCTGCTCGTGATCTCTCTCTCAAATAAATAAATAAATTAAATCCTTGAAAAAAATAAACTAGGTTATTGTCAAATATCTTTGTCTCTAACAACTTTAGATACTTGAACTTTAAAACTGTGTATAGAACCATTTGCCACAAGGTGTTAGAAATAACAAATACCTCAAAGATTAAAACATATTATCATTATTATTATTATGCTAATATTAGATATCATCATATTGCTGCCATGTGTTGAGTGCCTTACCATATTGGAAAGGTCCAGTATCAAATACTTTACGTTTAATTATCAGAAATAATTTTTTTCCACTTCAAGTCCAAGAAAAAAGAAAATATTCCAGAGAAGTTACAGAATCTTATTTGATTTCAGGTATATTTGAGGCCAAACATGCTATTAAAAGAACAGCGGACATAATGTAATAGAACTAAGTTTAATATCAATTGGTAGCTTCAGGATTGTAAAACTTCTAAAATAAGAACAAAAATTCAACCTTCAACATTGAGTCCCAAGAGATAGGATTTCTGAAGAAAATACTGAACCATATTTCTTCTTGCCATTTACTGCTGGCATCCTACTTCCGTTTCATTTGCTTTAAGTGTTGTATTTCATTTCAAATTGCTTCCACTGTTACTAAAAATGAATTTAGAGCATTAAGGAAAAAAATACCGACAAGTTGTTTCCAGTTTTTTAGATGCGATTTCCAGAGCTTCTGTCATTTTAAGACAGAAATCTTTTCTTTTTCTACCCTGAGACAATTGCATAACTAATGATTAAAGTGGTTGTGGCTTTTCTGGTATGTCGGGAAATTGCCCCTCATGATCTCCTCCGCTCTCACTCCCACTGGTCTCTGAAAAATCTTCTTAATGGAATCCAGCAGATAAAAATAGTCAAGAGTGATAGCTTTTCTCAATGCTTAAAAAATTAGATTTATAAATGGAAAATTCAGTTTTTGTAAAGAGCTGAGGGTTTGTTAACCTTGTCCATTGAAAACATAAACTGTCTTTGATAAACTGAGATGGCCCCAACCATGTGGCAGAAAAAGACATCCAGGGTCCCCAAAAGGAACTTCAGTGAACGAGGGCAGGCCGGGGCTCGTGACTCAAGTCTTGTGCTGGGGCTGGTTCTGGGAAAATGAGTAGGTATGGCTAGGAGCCCAGGCTGGACAGGCCATCCTGGCTAAGAAAGCATGCTTTGGGGAAAATGTCTGAACATGTGAGTATTAACCAATGAGCCTGACCTGAGAAGTCCAAACAGGAGGCCCTCCATCTCCCAGCCAGGTAGGGCCTGTGCCAGCTCCTTTATGCTATCCGCACACAGGCCCACATGTGAACAGCTTGCAGAAGAGTAGGGTAATAGAAGCAGTAGCAGTGTAAACAGGCAAGCACCTGGTCTCCCTTGTGCATGGAATGATTCTCTAGTTTGTCTTCAAAGACGACGGGAAGCTGGAATGGAATTGAGTAAGTCTCTGAGGCACTTCAACAACTCAGGCAGAGGGGAAATGTCTCTAGAAAGACGCCAGATTTTCTCCTAATTTGGAAAATGGAGGCTCTACCAGTTTTAATTTTGGAATCAGAGTGGAATATGTTCATATTAGCACTCTATGCTGGTGTATGCAAGTGGCATAATACTTTTGATAAGGAAGCTGAATACAATGTCTCTGACATTATATGTAAACAATCTGACCTATCACACTTCTAGATTGCTTTATTTTTTCTTAAATATTTATTTATTTTAGGGGTGCCTGGGTGGCTCAGTGGGTTAAAGCCTCTGTCTTCGGCTCAGGGCATGATCCCAGGGTCCTGGGATCAAGCCCCACATCGGGCTCTCTGCTCGGCAGGAGCCTTCTTCCCCCTCTCTCTCTGCCTGCCTCTCTGCCTACTTGTGATCTCTGTCTGTCAAATAAGTAAGTAAAATCTTCGGGAAAAAAAAAGATTTACTTATTTTAGAGAGAAATGGTGGGGGGAGGGGAAGAGGGAGAGGCAGACAATCTTAAGCAGACTCCCCACTGAGTATTGAACCCCATGTGGGTCTTGATCTCAGGACCCTGATATCGTAACCTGAGCCGAAATCAAGAATCAGATGCTTAATAACTGAGCCACCCAGGCGCCCCTCCTGTGATGCTTTAGAATTGATAGAACCTCCCTAACCATTAAAATCAAGATTGCAGTGTCCAGAGTGGGCAAAATCAAGCACCAATGCCCTTCCAGAATGCTGCTTTAGCACATCTCATTTTTGTATGATTGAATTACTGGTTACAAAACCACAATTTTCATGCCCCTGAGAAGGTCTTATTTCAAGCTGACTACATGTCAATGATCTCAACCAAAATATTCTTTCCCTGCATTAACTACAATGAAACACTCACATCAGAACCATCATATTATTATAAGCAGAACGATTCTGATGTAGACCATATTCCAGATTCAAAATGCAACTGGGTTCATGAACTTGCATTTTGTTAACTGAATATTCTTTTATAATGCCCAACTCTAATTTTCATATAGGAACGCGTAATAGTGTAACTGTGTTTCAGAGGTAATAATTCTAATCAGGGCTTTACATTTAAATTTAGTTTCTAGCTTTATTGAGAGTTGTACAGCCTCCTTAATTATACTTAATATTTATGTACCACGACCCTTATTTTCAACCACTGTTCTCAGTAATGAACTTGTTCAATCTCTTCATTCATTAGTAAGAGGGAGAACGCTCTCCTTTAAAAAATGCTTAGAGATAACAAAACATAAAAGTTTCTCCAAAGACGTAAATCTAAACCCATATTTTTAATGCTTTTGGAAGCTGTTGCTGAGCTGGAAGGACTAATCTTTACAATTATTCTGGCTTAACATTCAGCCTTATATAGAATTCCAAAAATTCAGAGACTGGTTATCATCACGATGATGAATCTCCAGTCCACCATCCACAAAGTCTTTCTAGAACTCTTCCTTGGCCAGAGCATTTCCCAACACTGTTGCTCCTAGAAAGAGAAGCACTGGGTGAATCAGAATACTGTATCAGTTACTGATTGCTTACTAGAACAGCAAACAGTTTTTCCAATGGAGTCAAAAATCTACTTATGCAGGTGCCCGGGTGGCTCAGTTGGTTAAGTGTCTGCCTTCAGCTCAGGTCACGATCCCCAAATCCTGGGATTGAGTCCCACATCGGACTCCCTGCCCAGCAGGGATTCTGCCTCTCCCTCTGCCCCTCTCCCCTGCTCATCCCTTTCTCTCTCTCTCAAAAAAAGACAAATAAAATCTCAAAAAAAAAAAAAAAAATCCACCTTGTGTGCCCAAACAACATGTTTCTAACATTGAGAAAGATGAAGATCCTTTGCTCAACTCCCCAGCCAAATCTGAATCAAGGAACAGGCCCTAGGATTTGGTTCCTCTATAAAGTATTAATTCAAAAAACTAAAATAAAGCAAGGTATTAATTCTGAGTTTTCATATAGATCTCTATCAGGAAACAAAGTTAGGCATCTATAAAAATTCTCAAGAATCTCTAAGGCAAAAGCACCAATGGGACCAGGCCTCCTGCCAGCTGCTTTTGTGAACTCACTAATCAAAAACACTTTTCTAAACTCTCCCAACTTGACGTGTGAGTGCTATCAGCCAGACACATGAAGTTCCAGCTTTCATCCTGTGATGTTGCTCTGGTATAAGACATGGGGCATGGGTGCTAATGATCCAAAGACTTCTGCCTAAAGGGGGAAATAATTAGTCATAGAAGCACTTAAAAGTGAACGGTCTTAACCTGTGGTCGATTTCAGGTGCCGCAAGAGCTAAGAAATTATGACTTTGTAACTAATTACCATAATTTTAACAGACAACACTTCTGTAATTTAGTATTTGTTGATTTGCCATGAGTAGTATTTTTCCCTCATTCCTCCTTTATGAGTACATGGATACCTGCACTTCTTAAAGTCATCATGTTAGCATTTTCCCAAGCTCTGAGCAAACTTCCAAATCTATCTCTATTTCTGGAAAGTCAAATGCCTCGCTAATGCTTCCCCACGATGAAAAAGTAATCAGAGTTAAGTGTTCCAATTAAGAAAAAAAAAACTTTAATTCCTTAACTGCAAAACTTCTTTATATCAAGTGCTGTGTTACACAGTTATTCCTATCTAGTAAAGCATATGAAAATTGTTGCCTTGGAGGGTCATTGGGGAAATAATACAATTTTGTTTCGTAATACACAAATACAAAGAATAAGGTAAAAGACAAAATAGGAGGAAATTTTCTCCAAAGGAGCCATAGGTGACAGAAAGATTGTTGGGAAGTGGTTCCCCAAGAATCTGCCATTTCTGTACATCTTTTGAGCAAAAGATACCAACAGCTTTATTCAAGGATGTTTGCAAAGCTGTTCCTGGGCAGGGGGCAGATTTGCTTAAATTCTAGGATTCTAAAGCTGGAGACATTCCTGGATGAGAGAGGTAATGTCTCTGGAGGGAAAGATAGGCAGATTTGTGAGTGATTTCCTTTCTTTGAAGATTTGGGCTTTCTTAAGCTCAGTGTTCTTCGGGTGTAACAAGAACTCACTGCGTGTGCAACATTCAGCTGGGCCTACCCGTATCATCATCCTTGGGACTCAAGGACACGGAAGTGACACAAACATTAAATCCATGCTGTCTTGGGCTGTGGGTAACAAAGGGTCTGAATCCATTTGGGCTTACTGTCGCCTTACGCAGTCGAATGACAGACCTGCTTCGCTGCTTAAGCAGTGACTATTACTAACCAACCGCTTCACCGCTGAGCAGGTAACCACAGAGAAGTAATGCTGGTCTTAGAATTAATTTCTTTGCTTTCGTTAAAAAGGAGGAAGCCGGGACTCCTGGGTGGTTCAGTGGGTTGGGCTGCTGTCTTCGGCTCGGATCATGGTCCCAGGACCCTTGGTTCAAGCCCCTTATATGGCTTCCTGCTCAGTGAAGAGCCTGCTTCTCCCTCTGCCCCCAACCCCATTTATGTTCCCTCTCTGCGTCTCTCTCAAATAAATAAATAAATAAATATGTTTAAAAAAAAAATCAAATCAAATTAAAAGGAGGAAACTAGGGGTGCCTGGGTGGCTCAGTGGGTTAAGCCTCTGCTTTCGGCTCAGGTCATGATCCCAGGGTCCTGGGATCGAGCCCCGCACAGGGCTCTCTGCTCAGTGGGGAGCCTCCTTCCTCCTCTCTCTCTCTGCCTGCCTCTTTGCCTGCTTGTGATCTCTGTCAAATAAACAAATAAAATCTTTAAAAAAAAAAAAAAAGGAGGAAACTAGAAAATGTGAAAAAGCTCTGGAATGAAGTTCCCATGGGATAGTATCTATTAGTACTAGTTTGAAAAACACCCCATCTTTGCTAAGATTAAATAAAGGCTATCCAGTGTGTGTGTGTGTGTGTGTGTGTGTGTGTGTGTGTGTATGTTTTCATCTCAAGCTTCCAAGTTATTCTGTGTCTGTGTTCTTGACTGCATGAAATGGCAATTGGGAGCCACCAAAAAAGAGATGTCCCATACGTAAATACAAAGGAAAATAAACTTTTACTGTGAACACTATCAAAAACAAACACACATACATTTGTAATCTCTAGGGAAGAAAGATTCTGAACCTCCTTTAATCAAAAGACAATTAAAATTTGTGGAATGCCTCTTATTAATATTAACTTACAGTCTATAAAAGAGTATTGAAATTCACTTAAATTTGTTACTCATGTATTATTTTATTTCAGTGAAAATCAAACTATTTCTATGTGTCTTTATAGAATTAGTCATTTGATTGACTTTCCTTTTTTTTCTATCACAGTTTATGATCCTCAATTGGATTTCTCCTATTGGATAGAATCCATGACTTCTGTATTGGGAAGGAATTATTATATTTCACACTAAAGAAAATATTGCCAAATAGAATTCACCATTGAAATTCGGTTACACTGGAGTTTAATTTGTATGTGTGCATGTGTGTGTTTTTTGGTCTGCATAATCTAAAATATTCAGTATACCATTCTAAATTATTGCGTGGTAAATTAAAACATTGGAGTGTTACAAAAATGACAAACAAATCGTACTTCTTTGAGCCTGTATATTTTGATTTTTTGATTGAAATATTCCTTCCCTGTTCTGGAGTTTGGTGAGAATGTAGAAATGTCCTATGTTGATTAACTTTCAAATGTCAATTGTTATTTAGATAACTTGAAGGCAAAAACAATAATATATTATTTTAAAAGGCTTACATAAGTCACAAGTCTTCTAGTTATATTTTCAAGTTATATTTTTAAGAAATAAGTTATATTTTCAAGAAAAAAGTTAAATTAATTAATTTCAGTTAATTAGGGACAAAATTTTATTTAATAAAATTGAATAGTGTTTATTTTAATTTAAATTCATACTAATGAAAAAATAGTAAGAGAGTTGTATCTATGCTATACAAAAGAGTTGCTGATATTTCTGCTAATTGATTTCTACTTGAACCTAAATTCTAGTTCATTATCTCCAGCTCACCAATGTATCATGCTTCAAAAATGCCTTGAAGCTAACTGAACTTCAGAGCACATTTTCTAATGGAAACACATATCATAACTTATACTTTGGTTTCTAGACCGATGCACAAATCTTATACACAGATGTCACTGCAAGAATGGTAATGTCAATCATTTTGTCTTCTCAATGCACTCTAGTCCTCTGAAAAACATCTCTCTACACGAACCATGCATTCCCTAGAGCTGGAAGCAAGTGTCCAGCAATCAGCAATCTTCAAAGTAGTTATACAGATGAGCTCTGTAAGAGAGTAAGGGAGAGACAAGTAGCAAAAGACAAGACACAAAGGTTGCATGCCAGGTTGCAGAGGCAAGGGTGATCATCTACACTCAACTGCTTTGCCACATTGTAAATAATGAGTACACTTCCCCCAGCCCAGCTTCCGTTCCGTCATTCTTCCTTTACACCACCTAGCACATCCTTCTTACTTCTCTTTGCTTCAGTATCCAAAGCTCTAATGTGAAATAAAATCTATGCTGAGGTTCTGATTATTAGCTGTGAGACCATTTGGAATTTTTTTTTTTTTTTGGAAATATTTTGAAACCAGCAAGTCACTGGTCTATATTATTTTATGTTTTTTTTTCATTCATTCATGTATTCATATTCGATAAATATGTACAGAACATATCCTATCCGTGGCAGTCACTGCAAGATTTGTTCCTTAGCCAAGCACTGTATGTCATATCTATGTCCCAATTTGTGTCTGAATCCATCAGATTTGTTGCTGTCGAAGATGTCTAATCAGGCTAAGATCTTTACCAGCAGTAGAGACCAGTCAGCTGCTTCCCAATATTTCCTAGCCACCTGAATGGTCACATACCAGAGAAGAAAGAGAGTGGAAATAAAACATATCCATAATATTCCATCAACAGTTCTTCATAAACAATTCAAAATTCATACCTTCATTCCACCTGTAATGCTAAGAACACTGCTTAAAAAAAAAAAAAGGCCACAAGACTGGCATCAACAACTTTCTACCGGTTTTTAAGTTTTGATTTCTATGAAATCCACTATGCCTACAAGGAACAAAACTGGTAATAATCATCAAAACTGATAATGATAAGTTAATTTCAGATTATTTGGTAAGAGTTCTTCGGCAGGAAAAGAAAAAAAAAAAACAGCAGCAAGGAGAAATATGACAATAGGCACTGAAATTGTTCATGATCAACTAAAATTCCAAATGGATGAATTGCAATGAAAGATCATTTTTCAGAAATATTGCATGACGCAGAAGCCTATCTGGTAGAGTTGTGCCAAAGAGGTTATTTTCTAACTAAATAAATTTGACTGAAGACTTTTAAGAGCCAAAGCTTTCAAACTAATGAAATACTAGTCTTTGCTTTCTGAGTAATGGCCCTCCTCTTCCGCTTTATACATCTCATTTGTCCATTTCACTATTCACCTCCCATTTCTCTTTTATTTTTTCTCATGTTTATCTAATCAAATCTACTCTGGAGAGTAATGGCAAGCCTGATTCCCCTGATCAATTACTCACACTGAGCAAAGCACTCAAAAGTGAAGCAGAACGGACTGAGCAAGTATTTGACAAAGAAAGTGGAGTCTATGAATTATAATCATACAAAATAGGTATACACATGTATGGACTTAATGTGCTCTTAAAATACTACTATTTGTATTTCTTATTGACTCCAAAGGAGATAAACTTGCCTTCTATTTTTATTGAAGGAATAAAAAGTTCATTTTGAGTTCAGATGATTGTACAGTGTCAATCTAGCCATTGTGAGATGACATTTTTTATACCTATTTATGCTAATTATGTGATTTATAGACATTTTTTTCAGTGTGATCTAATATTCTGAACTTTCATCTAAAAAGGAAAACTTCTCAAAAAGTCCTCTCTATATTTCTCCTTTAATGTAAACTTTATAATACATTTTGACAACAGCATGCATGACATGAAAGTGTGATTGCTAACAATATTTTTTGTTTAGTATCTATAAGTAACATATTTTATATAAAAGAATTCAGTTTTACATCCTTCTCCATTAAGGGGGAAAAAAAGCAACAAAGAACCATTTCAGGATATTAGGAAGTTCTGGAACATTGACAAATTGCTGGCATAAAATTGAGGGATAAATATTTGAAGAAAATAAATGAAAGAAATTTACCTTATTACAAATGAAATTCTAGCATGGGGATATCAAAATTCCCAATATTCATCTATTATTGGAGAGAGTTATGTTTTATTTATACTTTGCAGAGTTGAATAACTTCAAATGATTAAAACCTTAGAAAATACTAATGTTCACTTAATGGCATGGTTGTTCTATTTCTGCTGATCTTAATTCTAGCACATTTTTCTTCTGTTTTATATGAATAATTTGCTCTGCTTATTTATCTAAAATCTGGTGGGTTTTGTTTTGTTTTGTTTTGTTTTACCATCAACCAATGGTGTCAGTAATAAGTGCTGTAGCTAGACGAAAGACCCCTGCCCAAGCAGCTAACCTCCCCAGGGTCCCAGAAAGTTAGTTTCTTTCATGCATCCTGCATACATGAAAGTTCAAAGTGATGAAGATTCAGGACAATTTCTGGGAGTCCTCTCTAGGAGAAGAACTCATCTACAGCAGAAGAAAGACATAGATCCCAAAGTACAGATTTCTTTGGGTTAAATCTGCTCACCAGAGGACACCCGGGCAATCTGACTCAGTCACACGTAATCCAACTACCTGCTGTTTTAATTCTCACATAAAGTTGCTTTCCTAGGTGCAAATCATTCCCAGCAGGGCTTCATCTGGAACACAGCTCCTTTTCTTCGTGGCTCCCTATCTCCCTGCCTAAGCCAACCTACTGGATCCCTCTCTTTGTCTGATATCATGACAGTTTTATTTCAGGGCCTCCATTAATGTCCTGGACTCTGAACTTTGGTTAAGTCTACTCAAATCCATTCCAAAAGTAGTTTCAAACTCTAAATCCTGGAGACAGATGTTTGGAGACTACTGATCCCTTCCTCCCAATAAATGACAGGCACTTAGACAAATGGACCCAACTTGCTGTGGGCTTGGGAGAAGTCCAACTAGAAGCCAGTTAGTTCTAAATGTAGACATTATCTTTCTTCCTACCTATGACCTGCCAACTAGGCTGACAACATCCTGGAAAATCTACTCCAAATTACTTTCTAGCTTTGTTACTGAACTGAAGAAGGAAAAAAGTTAGTGGGCGAAGAGAAAAAATGCTCTTGTGCTGCTCCATTCTACCTTAACAAGCCCATCACCAACACCCAACAAGAGTCCCCAAGGAACACCAAAGACACTTGTCACACTTTCAAAATCGTTTACTTGTTGTAATTGGACACAGTGGTTCTTATAGTCTTTTCTAAATGATATTGTATAATTAATAGTTTTAGTATAAAAACTATAGAAAAGCTCAATTTTATTTAGCTTTTTTATGGAAAAAAATTTTATTTAGCTTTTTATGGAGCACTCAGGTCTTTCCATGAAACCCATGGCCTGTTCTGGGTTTTCAACTTAAACAGGTTAAGGTTAATTGGAAAACAATTCAGAGAACAATCTGATTTTTTTGTTTGTATGCTATCTTTGTTTGCATGTTGTCTTTGTAATCAGTAATTCTCTTCTCACTGGCACTATTCTTTTCCAACCCTATAGTGACAGGGATAACGGCCTTGTGAAGGAAGGCATTTCCCTTTATGTGCTACTTTTCTCTGGGAGTACTGCTCTTAAATCCATGCTTAAAACTTGCTAAATGTTTCCTTAATGAATGTGCATCTTTCTGGTCTCTCCCTTTTAAAATTCAAGGATAGATTTTCTTTCTTTTCTTCTTTTTTTTTTTTTACATTTCTGAACAATGTTTTATTTTGTCATGCTGGATCTTAATAGATTTAAGAAGAGAAAATATCTAATAATACTGAAGAGTGTGGAAGTTTTACTTTTTGAGACTTCCCATGTTGAAGCATCTCCTACTAAATACTTAATCTAACACCGAGAAATAGATAAAAATGAACTTCATGGTTAATTTCATGTATACTGAAAATATGCATAATTATGTAAGTTTTTATGAAATTCAAGAAAAACTTTGAGTTTTTTAATTTAATTTATTCTTTGAGAATTGGAAATCATCTTAATTTCCATAACCTGAAATCCCTAAGGGATTGTTTTGTAAACTCAAAAATTTTAGATAAACTTGGCAAAATTAGCTTCCAAAACACCATGATTCAATGACTTTATGAGAATTGCTCTGTGTGTGTGTACTTACTAGAACAATTTTCTCACTCATTTTTCTAAATGCATGAAATTGAATTTACATGCATCCCCCGTATTTGAATCTCATATTAATGAAATATTAAAATACGATATTATAGAAATTAAATCTATTTTTACCTAGTGAGATCATAATTGCATAGATATGATGGGTGATGGGTGAAAAATTGCACTTGATTAACACAAAAATATGATGAAGGCATGTGTGAACTATATTCATAAATAAAATATTCTGTTTCAAAATATGATAACATATATGTATTTAAAAATATTTTGTAATCAAATTTATTTTATCTCTCTAATGTTAGTGACACCAAACACTAAAATGACATATGTTCCTCTGGAATGAACTCTGATTTGTCTTACTCCTTATGCTAATCCATATGCTCTAATTTATAGATATTATTCTCTGGCCAAAACTGTATTGTAGTATGATTTAAATGTCATATTTCAGTAAGATTAGAAATAGCTAACAAAGAATATCTCTAAAATAGACTCAACAATAAAACAATCACCTAAAATAAAAACTAGAGAAAAGTGGGACATATTTTCCACATGTAAAATGACAATGTGAACTCTAATGCAGAGTAGGTGAATGAGAGAGCTGAAATATTTTGTATTCATGAAGGCATTATATATAAAAATAGAAAATAATGGGTTATCATATATATAACTAGGTTTTTTTTTATTAGTGCATAGTTTTATTCCATATTTATCCCTTAGCTCTATTTCTTTTTTAATTCCCAGCTCTTACTGTCAAAATCAGATCTTCTTAAATTAAACATTAAAATACAGCATGTCACCCAGATACCACACAATTCCCCATACGGCGCTGTCATCACATTCCGCACACTACTCTCTCAGGCTTTTGCACATATTCTGTTGCTATGGCTAAAAAAATGAGTAAATTTAGCCTATGTGAAAACAAAGGACCCCTATCATCATAGATATATGCATCCCACGCAACTAAGAGGCTTCCTTCCTTTACCCGTCTCAAGAACAAATTTGCAGTAGAAATCCAACATCCCCTTGAATTTGCAACCAGAAAATCGGACAGGTAAATTGCATGTACATTTCTCCTAATCATTATAGGATTTTCAAGAATAGAATTTTTATTCAATTATTCATTTTTTTTTTGAGCATCTATGATATGCCATGCACTATGGTTGAGACAAGGAATACAACTGCAAATAAAATAGACACAGCCCCTGATCTCAGAAAATTGTGTTCATATGTGCAGAAGATGATATTAATGAAAGAAAAAACTTTTAATTAAATTAGTCTTGCTGCCATAAAAATCAGTTACCACAAATTGGGTGGCTTAAAGGACCGAAATATATGGTCTCACAGTTTTTAGAAGCCAGAAGTCTAAGGACAAGGTATCAGCAGGATTGGTTCCTGTCCTTGGCTGTGAGGGAAACGGGGTTCCATGTTCCTCTGAGATTCTTGAGGTTTTCTGGAAAACTTATTCCTGGCTTGAAGACACAATATTTTGATCTCTGCTTTCATGTTCTCATGGTGATCCTTGTGTGTGCATGCACACCGGTGTGCAAAATTCCCCTTTTTATAACAGCACCAGTCATTTTGGTTTAGGAACTCATTCTACTCCAGTGTGATCTCTTCTTAATTAATTACATCTTCAATGACCCTATTTCCAAGCATGTCTAAGGTACTAAGAGTCACATTCTGAGACACTGAAGCTGAGGTCTTCAATATATGAATTCAACCAGAATCAAATGATATGTACTTTTAAGGGAAGAACCCCTATTTCTTGAGGGTATAGTAACTTGGTTTGGGGTGGGGGGGGGGGTTGAAAATTGGTTAGGGATAGTTTGTCTTCTATAGAAAAGTGAAAAATGAAGGAAAGAGAAAAAAAGGAATTGAAGATGGATATAGAAAAGGAAAAAAAAAGCTCATCATAAATACTTCCAAGTTTCCAGGTGATTTTGTTCAATCTCACCCAATACCATAGGAAGACAACTCAGTGAAACATCGAATGGGCTATCCTACTCAGCAACTAAAGGATTATTGGTGACTTTTTGACTGGAATTGGGATGAATACCTATGATGTTTATTGTGTGGACATTTACAAACAGGAAAACTAGTAAAAACTTACAAGTATGAAACATGGTTATGAATTTTATCCAGAGAATAGAGAGAAAATAAAAGTCTAAGTACACGAGGAAGCAGTCAATAATGAGAACAAAATGGATAGAACTTCAGTATGTCCAACTGAATTTCACAACAAGGATTAAGAAAGACAAACATAGTAAATGGGGTGAATTTTACAAGCTAAAAATTGGCTAAATAATTGTATGTTGAATATTCTACCCTAAGTAGATATGGGAAGAGGAAGATGGACTTATTTTGTAAAGATGTGATAAAATAAAATCCGGGGCAAGGGCAGTGAGTGAAAACAAAAAAGAGATCATTTTTAGAAAGATAACCATATAGCAGCAATTTCTGATAAAGTCGAAAGTGTATTCACCTTAGATTTTGGCATATATGGACCTTGTAAGGCCGTTTCTGTGAGTTAATTGGGAAAATCTGATAATGTTTAATAATTGGCTTTCTGAGGGAAAAAGCATATAGACACACACATATATATATAGACATAAATATATAAAAATGCAAACCTAAGTCTATTATAAATTTAACCAATAAAAATTATATATAGCATATAATCTGCAAATAAAATATACATTACTCTTTATTGTATAATTCTTATAGCCAATTGATTCTCACAAGATGCTTTAATTTTTATAAAATTAAAAATTTTATAAATTTTTGTATATACAATCTAGGTTTATAATTCTAACTTGAATATTGATTAATATGAATAATGGATAGTTTGTTAATAAGTAACGTGACATTAAAATAGTATAGCCATATATTGGAATTTTACTAATCAGGGACCTGAATGACTTCTCTGATTGACTGGATCATAGTCTTTTATTTTATTTATTTTTCTAAAGATGTTATTTATTTATTTGATAGACAGATCACAAGCAGGCAGAGAGGCAGGCAGAGAGAGAAGAGGAAGCAGGCTCCCCACTGAGCAGAGAGCCGGATGCGGGGCTCAATCCCAGGACCCTGAGATCATGATCTGAACCGAAGGCAGAGTCTTAACCTACTGAACCACCCAGATCGCCTGAGGATTATAGTCTTTTAATACCATAAGAATATTTTCTCCATATTTTTGCTATTTACAATGTAACAGACCAGACATAAGGCACTTTTAAGTTTTTTAGCATCATTAACATCTTCTCCACCAATTTTCTTCAGTCTAGTGACCAAAACACAAATTAGAGTTTCTGGACTGGTAAGTTCCCTGGGATATTAGGGAGGTGCTATGCCCAGAGAGGTTCTGGAAGCTCCACACATCGCTCTGCTCCCTGCCATAGTTCACCGTATACATCTCTTCCATTTGGCTGTTCCTGAGTTGCATCCTTTATAATAAACCAGCAATGTTAAATAAATAGATAGTTATATAAATAGATAATCAAGCTCTGATTTGTGGTGTTTACCAATAACATAATGTAAATACTTCCACTGTCGTTGATTTCGAGCTACCGCCCTGACATCATTGAATGAGAAATTGAGAGGAAATGAACAGGAGCACCACATTGTGCAGTATTTCCACCATAAAAATACCACGGACATCACCTCAAGGACATAGATAATAGCAAAATACTTAGCCACAAATGCTGAGTATTTGTTACTTTTGGTCTTAGGCTATATATGCATGATGTTTTATCATTTACTATTTAATAATTGCCATGTTTAACAACGGGCTCAAAAATCCCCCAAAACTTAATAATAAGGATGTGTCGGCAGCTGGTGAGAGCCAGCTTCAGCACAGAAAGAATTCACTCTGCCAGAAGAGAGTGTTTAGTCATCTATATTTGGCTCAAGAATAAGAAGGAAAAAGAAGATTCTGGCAAAAGATAATGTCTGCCACTCCAATTAGTGCCAGGACACAAACTCTGGCTATTTTAGAATGCAGGGACTACAATAAAAGAGTAAAAACTGAGAGTTGGTGTTTTAAAATAAGAATGGCATTAGGTTATTGGAAGTTTGATCAGAAAACAGGGTCGGAGGGAGAAAGGTGGAAAGGTCTCAGTATTTGTCCAAGATAAGTACCCAGAGAGTATGGGGGAAAAGCAGTAAGAGAAATGTTAGTAAGACCCTCAGACAAGCTATGAGATACTCATTACTCAACAACTAATAGTTTATCAAAGTTTTTTTTTTTTTTTTTTTAAAAACTGGTTCCAAGTGGCATCTGAATCTGACATTAAAAAGGGGGATAAAAATGCTCTTATCTGTGTTGCCAGTGACCTTGAAATTGGCAAATATACTTCACAATTTTAACCTTTAGCTGACTTGCTTTTTCATTAGTATTTGACGTCAATGTCTGTTCCTTTCTTGCCATATCCCACTCTCCATCTTCGATGGTATCATCTTTTGTTTGTTTGGATTTTGTTCTCCTTCTAGCTGCCTGGCACTGTTCCTCTGCTCCCTCACTGATACATTTTATGTCAATGTTCCCTAAAGATCCACCAGTAGCTTTCTCCCCTTCCCATTTCACATGGTCCAGTGGCTTTCAACGGGAGAAATTTATTTTACTCCCAAGGGCCATTGGCAATATCTGGAAATATTTTTGTTGTCACAACTTGGGGTGCGCTACTGATTTCTAGTTGGGAGATGCCGAGATATTGCTACTCATCCTGCAATGCATTAGACAACCCACCACAAGAGAGAATTGTCTAGCCTGAAAGGTCCCCTTCCACCTGTCCATTGATAATTTTCAAATCTGTGTCCCCAACCCAGAACTGAGCCTGAAACCTGCCTGTTGCTTTGAGTAAAGGGGACATGTTCCATTTTGAGTCCTACAGGCACCTCACCTGAGAAGTGTCGAAAATGAAATTCATCATCTCTTTCCCCAATCTGTTTTTCCCCATGCAGTCTCTAATTTTGCTATTGACAGCAAAAAAATTATCCTAATAAACTCTATTTCTCTTACCCTACATATCTAACCAGTCTCTGAGCCCTGCAGTTTCTGGGCCCTGTGTCCCCATCAAAGGCACTCCGTTTGCTAAGTGCTAATATTTATCATCATGAACCTCTTAACTGATTATCCTTTATCCAGCTTTTGGTCTATTTAAGCCAAACTCCTATACTGCATTCGTAGACCTCTTTCTAAAATGAAAATCTAAGTATGTCCTTTTCTTATGAAATACTATCATGGTTTTTCCAACCTTTCAGCACTCACTCCCCTTAATATGGATTCAAACACTTCATGACTACCAACCTCATGCTAAACTACAGCTTTCCTGAAAAATACAGCATTCTAAGAACAGTATTCCCTCTGTGTTTCCATGTATTTGCCCAAGATTTCATCTTGCCCATTCTTCCCCCACTGCCTCACCATCGGATGACTAACATCCACTCATCCATCATAATACTGAAATACCCCGTTTTCTGATAGAATAGCAATATTTTTAAAATAATTACATCCAGTCTGATAAGAATATGAATAAAAAAGCCTTCTTAATATGCTATTGGTAGATTTAAAATTCCAACAACTATTTAAAGAACAATTTGACGTTCAAAATGTTGACATCCTTAAAAATGATATTATAAAATAAGATGGCAATATCCTCATTTTTGGACATTTTAAACATTAATTTTATACATAAGGTTATATAAGGGTATATTTGAAAAAATATATCCTTCGTAGCATTATTTGTTAAGGCAAAGTAATGGAGGCAACTCAAGAGAATGACTTTAAACTATGCAAGTAAATCACTTGAAAAATTTTTAAACTGGAGTAAATTTGACTGTATTGACCTGAAAATCAACACTATGATATTGGAGGTAAGGAAAGCAGTATATTAATATGATCCTACTATCAATAAAAGAAAAAAAATCTTTATTGACTTTTTAAAAAATAAGATTTTTATTTTGGAATCATTTTATGTTTACAGAAGTTACAAAGGTCATACTAAGAGTTTCTGGATACCCCCACACAGTTCTCCCCATAATTAATATCTAATATTTCCACACTACATTTCTCAAAACAAAAAATGCCAACATTACTACATTACTACAAAGTAAAGTTCAAACTTCAGATAGATTTAATCTGTTTTTCAATTAATATTCTTTTTCTGCTCCAAGATCCAATCCAGGGAACCACATTACATTTAGTTCTTTCATTTTTTTTTTACTTTATAGGCTTCTATATTACTTGCATTTTTTTCAAACAGCATATACAACTTCCAGGGTATTAATAAGGGTTTGAGTGCTACCCCATCTGAAATTGTCCCATGTCTGAGTTGAATGGCCCTCTCCAGTTCCAAGGAATCATGATCAGTCCTCCAAGATCACACACATTACATTCTGTTGTACTCATTAATTTTATTTTCTGTCTGCAAAAGTGGTTCTAATTAGGCAACTCTGAAATGAGAGAGTTCTTAGAATTATTAGCCTATTTTGTTTCTTCACATCACAATACCCCTGGAGCCGGTATGCAAGCACATTAATAAAAAAAAACACAATAAACTAAATAAATAATAAATATTGAACATAGCAATAACAGAACCAAGGGATAAAACTACATAAAATATTTATGCATAGATCTTTATACGTGGTAACGAAATTACTGAGTGCTGAGAGGAAAGGTACAAATTTCACCAGAAGAGGCCTACAACCAGCTAACAAAATTTCTATTTAAGATTAAATAGGTCATTAAATGATTTCGTGACTGCATTTCAATGTCCTAGAAGGTATCAATGAAACCTGGTTGTAAGAAGTGATAGCGAGAGATAGCATAGCAAAGCAAACAACTCCTATCACTTTTCAATGATGACAAACATTAACGCTAATCATTGAGAGGTCTCAGTTGAGAATTCTAATTGATTAGGGACTATAGAAAATATTTCCAAAACACTATGCATCCAACCATTGAACTTCCCTTCAATCATGTATGCCAGAGGAAGGGAAGGCTCACAGAGGGGCAAACTTGGTCAGGGCTCCACAACTAGTCGATGGTGGAACAGCACCTAACTGAAACTGATCTGTGCCCAAGTCAAACCAACACAGGGGAAGCTTCCAAAGCAAAAGGCTTATTTTATATAGGTAAGGGTTTTGTTTGTTCTTAGCACAGAGAGGAAAAGCTGAATGTTAAAATATTTATTTTATTTATTTATTTTTAGGTTTTATAATCATGTTGAAAGACACAGAAGCCCAGTCTGTTCCTAAATTGTAGTGACACCTAATTGGCGAGGTGCACTTTGTTGGCCAAATTGAAGTGGGTCCGCTGAGCTAAGCTGACACTCAGTTCTGCAGGATTCCCTTCTCGGCACAATCCCAGGTGAGTGTTAACCCAAAGCTGTATTTTGCATGAGATCTGAAAGGATGAAGAAAAGCAGCATAATGTTCTTGCACTCCGAGTTCACGGCCGTTTTCAAGACTGCTGAAGCTGACCCAGCTTTTCTGACTCATGTCAGGCACCCTCGGGCCCCCAGCTCCTTCCAGACCTACGGAGGCGGCACCTCCACAGCTCGACCAGGTTGCTGAGTGCCCTGAGGACAGCACAAACTTCTGCTGCAGGATGTGCATCATGAAAGTGGGAAGCTTGGAAGCCGTGAAGGGTCCATGTAGGTTCTAATCCATTCTCAAGGTTCCAGTTTGCCAATTCCAGGTGCTTTTTCATGAGTTCCTGATTTGCATCCATTTTTCCTTCTACACTACTTGGACTTCAGCCACCAATGTCAGATACAGAAACATCAGCCTCCCAAAGCCTGTTTAACTCCCACCCACACTTGTGTGAGGGCAAATACGGGTAATAATTTCCTTAGTATAAGGTATCCTGAGGGTCCTCTTTTCCTGATCAAATCCTGCATGATCCATGGAAGGTTGAGGCAGCTACAAAAAGGAGAAAGACAGATTAAAAAAAAAAATTCTACTTGGCAGATTGGGTGCTGCTGGATTCATGACTTGCAGAATGAAAAGCCTATCAGATCTGTTAAACAAACAAACTTGAGATCCCTAATTGGAATGAAAACTTGACCAAAACTTGTCCATAGTAATGGCAAAAGAGCCAGTGATGATACAGTGGTCTCAGAGATTCTGAAACAATTAAAAACATCTTAAATCACCTAAAAAGTGAAGCATATTTAAAAATCTACAAAAAGAAAGAATGTCAGCCCTGGTATTCAGTGATCTATTTAATTTTTAGGGGTTTTACACTGAGTTTCCTTCTATCTGATTTTCCTTCTATATGATTCAAGATAAGAACACAAATATAACTTTTAAGTTACTTTTCCTTAATTTATAACACAATTTTAGTTTTGTAGAATATGCTTAAAATTCTTTTAAATGCAGCATAAAAGGAAATCATATCAAGCTATTCCTTGTCTATGGAGATATCAGAGGACCTAGACAAGTTGTATGCCCATTTCTCAGTTTTCTACCTGTTTCTCAGAATGACAAACCAGAAAAGATCCCTCTGGGTTGGGTGACCTGTTTAGAGTAGAGCTTGAGTCTGTCAATATATTTTATTAAATGTTTCTACTGAAAACAAAAATTGCATTGAAAACCAATTGTCCAGTGTATGCTGGTTTCTAAACCTGAGATCTGTAACAAATCCATTAACTATAACTATAACCATATTAATTCCACTGATGGAGTCTGGTTATTTAGAAGCTTTCTGTGATATGTCAAATAGGGGGTGATGGTGACTTTTAGTCACATGTTAGCACATAAAAATTATATCTTAAATAGCAACTTTCTTTGATATGTCAAGATGACAAGTTATCTTTAAAACTGTAACTGTTTACTTCTAAGCACATCAAAACCAGTAATTGGAATAGAGGTCAGTGTGAAGAAAGTCAATTACTGAGCTCCAACTAAGCCAAACTTGAAAGGAGAAACAAAATAAACATATCACTGGTCTTTATAGGAAAATATATCAAATGCACTGCTGGTTACCATACAAATATAAATTATTGATATAGCTTTTATTTGCCTCTCCGTTTAAAAAGAGGGCTGATATTAATAATATGGACAAGATGTTTACTGAACAAAAGTCTTGTCTCTTCCTATTAGGAATCATACATGATTGGTAGTCTATCTCCTTAGTTGTTAGAACTGTACACCTGGGAGTAGACTCCACCTTAAGAAAGCCTTCTGAACCTTACACAAACACTCTCCTTTTTTACCTGCCTTGTTTTTCTCTAGTTTTTCTTGCCCATTTAAAAAAGCAAGAAATAGAAAAGTGAGTGAGTTGAGTGTTTAATTACAAAGATAATGACTAAGGACACTTTGGGATAAGCCCCTAAACTTCCTTTTTCCTGGCAAAATGAAATGTTAAGTGTTTTATTTATCACAAATGTGTCAAGAATAGTACAGGGCCTGAGAACTCATTCTTTTTGCATGATTACAAGTTAGCCTGCCACAGATTCAAGAGCTGACAGGAGACACGGGATCCTGGCACAGAATCAAAGGACTTGATTACTCATAGTGCAGCAGGAAACATGTGTTGTGTGGTCATGCTAGTTCTTCTTGCTCTCCATATCCCAGGGGGTGACACAGAAGAACCCAAGTGGATACTGTGTATGCAAGGAGTTTGCTTCATAGTTGATGGACACCATGCTTAGGAAACTCTAGTCTTTGAAGTAATGGGCTATGAGCAAAACCAGAGGTGAAATTATCTCCATCATACAAGATTGTTTTCTATACAAATATATTTGAAAATACAGTTAAAAAAAAAAAAGATTGATTGTTAGTGCTTCTGCTCATCTGCTGTACAGAATTATGAAAAACCCATGAGGAATTACCTCCCAACAAAGATTATGCTGTCTTTAGTTCAATATCTTCAAAATAATGAGGACTAGGCATCTGCCTAATCTTAACCTCAAAAAAACGTAAATGATAAAGGAAGAAGTATACTCTCGAGCAATTCTGAATTAAATCAAAGTTAATTTACTGAGTTTCCAATTACATATGACATTGTATTAGGACTATGTCAAGCAAATTACCTATTTAAAAAAAAATGGCTTATTCCTTAATTACTTTACCTTACATCTGTCAAAAGTAATGTTCTAAGAATGTGTTTATTCACATTGCTATGAGACTAAAGTTCCATCTTAAAAACCAAGGCCACCAGGCAGATTTAAAATCAGAACAAAGAAATAAAGATAGGTAATGGATGGGTGGATAGATAGATAGATAGATTTTTGGTTTTGTTTCTTGTTTTGTTTTTTGTTTTTTGTTTTTCAAATCATACATTAATACAAAGCATTCATTGAGAATTGACTGCTGTCTCGTCATTGTGCTATATTCTTGGGGTAGAAGAGGGAGGAGAGATACTGAGTTGGGAGATAAGACTGCTATCAGCAAAGATTCTATTTCTCTATGTCAGAAGACAAAGTTGTGTTTACTCCTTAGCTTGTGCTCACAGATATGAATTACAGTGTCTGAGCTCACCCATAAAAGGATAAAAATGAATTTAATTAAAGATAGTTTAGATAGTTTTGTTTTAAATTATGCAAAATTAAACAATTTGACTTTTCAGTGATATATTTGTGGATTATGAGAGTTCAATCCTGCCTGTGGCTTTCATTTTGGTTCTTTTTTTTTTTTATCAAATACTAAGTTTCTAACCTTTTATATTGGTTCTTATTTTTTCAAATACTAGGTTTCTGGCCTTTTTTACCTATAGGTAAAATAATGGTTAAAAATGAATTAATTGTGGACTTTTTATAGATTATAGATGTAATATATTTTAAAATATCATAAATATAGATGAAAATATGGAATCCAGTATTGACCCTGCTTTGAATTCAGTAGCAGCAACAAAGCTGAGAGCCAGACATCCTCTGAGGCTGCCAGAATTCAAGGTCACCATGGAGGAAGTCTTCTACCTAAACGTGGCACATTTAAGTCAAAATGGATGAGACTGTGGTTTGGAGAAAGAGTCACACTCCTTGTATTGTATTAATGATTGAACAAAAAAGAGAAAATGAGGATGTAATTGTTCCCTCCCCTCAATGGAAATTCATTTGTCCTGGATCTCCCCTCTGAGTGAAGTAAACAGCCCATCAAGGAATGGATTCGGAGGCATCTCATTCTATTTTACTTCTAATGGTACGCCCTTATTTGGCAGTTCTATCATTTTTTTAGCCCCTCAAGTAAATATCTAAATTCTCTCTGTAAATAGGACAATTACTCAGAATTTGGCTGTCACAAATTGTTCTCTGTATTTGATCATTTCACTGATGATTCTTCAAAAGTCTACATGTGAATTGAGAAAGCAACTATACCATGTACCTACTAAGATGAAAAGAAAGGAAGACTATGAAATTTTACCTTGTAACTGATTTAAGTTGAGCAAAAACTTAAATTTTAGGGCAGCTGGGTGGCTCAGTCAGTTAAGCAGCTGCCTTCACCTCAGGTCATGATCTTAGGGTCTGAGGATTAATCCCCGCATCAGGCTCCCTGCTCAGCTGGGAGCCTTCCTCTCCCTCTGCCCCTCCCCCTGCTCATGCTCTTTCTCTCTCTCTCTCTCTCAAATAAATAAAATCTTTTAAAAACACCTTAAATTTTCAAGCTACTTACATTTTTTATGGTTGAAATATTCTTTAAGAAATGTATTTTTTTTCTTACTCTATTTTTTTTTTTTATATTCAGTTAGCCAATATGTAGTACAACATTAGTTTTGATGTGATGTTCAGTGATTCATTAGTTGCCTACAAACCAGAGAGACTATGGAAACAAACTGAGGGTTTCAGAGGAGTAGAGGGTGAGGTGATGGGGTGACAGGGTGAAAAAATATTTAAGTTATAAACCATTTCCCATGAACAAAACTTACATTATGGGTGTGTATGTGTGTGTGTAAAAGTAATGACCTAAAGTCATTGAAAGTAAAGTCAGGACCTAAATTAAAATCTAACAATTATTTTTATTTCTATTGGGTTCCTAAAAAATAAAAGATCACCTTACCTCAGAGTCTCATACACATATCTACCTATTCCTAAGTAAAAAGTAACAAAAACCAAATAATATACTGGAAAGAATTTGACCATTAGAAAAGAAGGAGAAAAAATTTTATTTGGTTGTGAAATCTTCTAGCAAGCTTGTTATATTTCAATCACTTCAACAGTACTTTCATGGAGCTTCATGCTACTAAGGGAAAAAAAAAATGCCTCTAGCTCAGTATATGCAAGGTTCCTTGAGCTGGCAGGGTCTAGGCATCCTAGTGATTGACAGCTGGAAGAATCTTCATGATTGGCAAAAGAGAGTGATGCCCTCCAGGGGGATTGTTTACATGCTGACACCAAAAATCATGCCAACCTCTCTCTCCTACTTCTTTTTCCAAAATCTTTTATTAGCAAACTTCGCCTGCTGTTCTACCTGAGTCATTAAATACATTAAACACTCCTTGCTTTCCCAGAAAGGAGAAAATCGTATTCTAGGTAAAACATAGGTTTCAACCTCAGAACCTCAAAAACTGAGCCACAGTGACAAGTCAGAAGGCAGGGTCAAATTCCCCAAGTAAAGACAGTTGAAAAGATTTTCTTTTATTCCTTATTTCTGAAAAAGTACAAAATATTCTATATTTCCCCCCATAATTGGGATTTCTCAATATAGCCTGAATCTTGGGTGATCAAGAGAAGAAAGATCTAAAACATTCTTCTAGCCCCAATTCTTTTTCCAAATAAAAGTACAAAGTTTTGATATGAGACATATTCATCTCCTCCGTTCTTTGTTTTCTAAAATAAAAATATTGGGAAAATATTTATGATCAACACTAGACTCCAGCGATGCTGGAGGAAATATTCTTTCCTTCTTCAAACCTTCTATTGAAGTTATTCTGCTGTGTGCAATAGCTGCATTTTTTGTCATGATTGCTCTTAACCCAAATCTTCACATGGCAAACAAACTCATGAATAAACGGATAAAATAGGGAACAAACATGCACTTAGGAAAGAGAATTAGAGGTTTCTCAGGTATTCTGTTTTGTGGAAAATTAAACCTATCTTTCCCTTTCTCCCAGACAAAGAATGGTTATGTGTCTTGGATTTTAATTGAATTAATTTCTGGAGTTCCCACAATCTTTTCCACATAGCTCAAGAGAATGGCCCTTTTAAAGTTAAGTGGCTTGCTACCACATCTAAATAGACCTGATGGGGCAAAAGTTGTAAGGGATGGAGGGAAAGAGTGCACTTAGTAAATTAACACTGCTTGCAAAATAGAGTGAAGGAGAATCTCCATCCTAAGAGTAGTTGAGAACTTCTCTTATTTAATGCCAGAAGCTAGTTAATATAATCTCTGACAGTTGACGTTCGACCGGGAGCAATGGAGATGGAGGGAAAAGAGATTCCACACTATGAAGAACAAAACCTCTGCAATGTATACTGGCGAATAATGGCAAAAGGCGTTAGGGAGCCCCTCCCCTCTACATCACCTACAACACTTGGCAGGTAAATGCCACTGAGGATCACCCTGTTGGTATCCATACCCCAGTCATTACACTTGAGCCAATAAATATTCTTGACTTTGGGAAATGTAAAGGGGAAAGTTGGATCCTGGGGCTGAATCTATGGGTAGTGGGTAGAAGTCCCTCAAAGAAGAGTAAAGATTAGAGAACGGGGAAAACCGGGGTGCCTGGGTGGCTCAGTGGATTAAGCACCTGCCCTCAGCTCAGGTCACGATCCCAGGGTCCTAGGGTCTGCTCAGTCAGGCTCCCTGCTGCCATTCTCTTGCTCTCTCTCTCTCTCAAATAAATTAATAAAATTAAATAAAATTTTTAAAAAAGAAAAAATAAAAGGATAAAATCTTTCTTAAAGAGAGACACAGAAATAAGATCAGTGTGGGCATTCCAGAAGCCTTTGAAGATAAAAAAAAAAAAAAAAAAAAAATGGCTTTCTGTGATGAGGGAGCAGAAGGTAACCTGAGGACATGGCACAAGTTGACACCCTGTAACATCTCCCCCATCCCCACCCCCTTCCCAAGGTGGGATATGGGCAACATTCCTCAAGCACTCCAGGCTGCCCTAAAACTAAGGGAAAGGAGAAACAAATGGTTAACTAATAAAGATCCCAGTCCAGCAGGACAGGAGTCTCCCTCAGTTTATAAAATACCTTAGTGATTTAGAAGAAAAAAGCATTCTTATCAATAACCTAACTTCCAGAAGAAAACTCCCAACTATCTTAATGTTAGTGCTTTGCTAGATAAAAAAACAACATCAACTTGACAATAGCAAAGCCTCCAATATCTTGTAGGTCTTTCTAGCATACAAAAGTTCTTTTAAAAACCTCTCTTTTCGGGCGCCTGGGTGGCTCAGTGGATTAAGCCGCTGCCTTCGGCTCAGGTCATGATCTCAGGGTCCTGGGATCGAGTCCCGCATCGGGCTCTCTGCTCAGCAGGGAGCCTGCTTCCCTCTCTCTCTCTCTCTCTGGCTGCCTCTCTGTCTACTTGTGATTTCTCTCTGTCAAATAAATAAATCTTAAAAAAAAAAAAAAAAAAAAAAAAAAAAACCTCTCTTTTCCTTATGTCCCCCAACTCCCAAGTATTTAATCAGTTACCCCTCACAGCCTCAGAGCTTCTCTTTCTGCAGAGGGGTCCTGTCCCCATGCTTTAATAAAACCACCTTTTTGCACCAAAGATGTCTCAAGAATTCTTTCTTGGCTGTTGGCTCCAGACATCATGTATATCCCAAAGCTACATCATTGTGAATACTAGTAATCAAATCCATGGTGTCCAACTTAAAATATTTCCCTCTTGGTTTAATTTTTTCTTCTAGTACCATTTGGTAAAGTCTGGTATGTTCTAGAGCTTTCTGGATTGGGAAACAAAATTACCAGGATATGAAGGGTTGTATGTACATCCACCAAAAGCAGGAAATGGCCAAATTAGAGAATTCTTTGTGCTTTGTTTGGGGATAAGCAGCAGTGAAGTGAGTGATCCTTTATGGGAAGACAGGGAACAGGGAAAGGCAGGTGGTAATTAGGAATAGCCACATGCCAGACACAAGAGCAGAGATGAGACAATCTCTTCTTTTCCTAATGTAACAGAAAGAGGCAATCCTTGATCTGAGAGACGAAAACTCAATGGTGCTACCAAAACACACACTTTACAGTTGAGGTTTCTGTTGGGCATCAGCAATCATAAAAATAAGTTTCAAAGTCTCACCGCTTTGATGTAATCGATGAGCTAATGCTATCACACTCCAGTCTACTATGTTGCAAATGTCCTAAATAACAGATGTATACTAAAACTTGCTGCTTTAAAGCATTTCTAGAAAAAAGTTTGATGTAAGTTTATTAATTCCGTATTATGTGATACTAATAAAATCTCCTGATTTTCACACAATAGCAATGCTAAGTGGAGATTTAAAAACAACCCATAATTATGAAACAAATTTACGCGGAGGTAAATATATTTTTCATGACTCAATAGGGTATTCATTAAAAGGCCAAGATTTTAAAATAAGAGTAAATTCCCCCAAATCAACTTTTTCAAAAGAGAAATGTTTCTGAAAATAAAAAAATCCCAGCCTCCCAAAGACTGTTCATTTGGTGCCCAGAACATTCTGAGATCATTTCCCCATTTCCAGGCACTCCTGCCATCAGGTGATTCTGCATATTGCCATTTGCCTGAATGTCTTAAAACAGCATATCTATCCTGTTATTCTCCTGCCCAATGAATCTTGTGGTCCTTCAATGGTTGTTAAACTTAGGTTCAATTCCTCCTCCTGGTGTTTATGCTCTATCGTATTTTTCTACGTATATGGCTGCATAGCAAATAACCCCAAAACTATGTGACTTCAAACAATACCCATTTTATTATTTTGCCAGGTTTCTAGGGGTCAGGATGCAGGAGGTAGTTCTGGCATGGAGTGTCCTACGCGGTTGCAGTGCTAGAATGCTGGGAAGGAAGCTACTGGAGCAAATGAGGCGTCACTTTGTTTCATGCAGCGGCAGAGCTTCTCCATCTGGTCCTTCCACAGGTGCTACTTTGAGCTTCCTCACAGCTTGGTAGCCAGGAGGCAGTTAGATTGCTGGCATGGTAGCCAAGCAAGGGCCTGGTGTGATTCCTCCAAAGAAGGAGGCAGGAGGAGCTTAGCCTTTTATAACCTGGGCTTGAAAATAATGCTGCATCACTTTCACTGTATACTTTTGGTCCATGGCTCACGGAGGCAGACCCACAAACAAAGGAGGTGTTCTAGACCTCACCACTTACATGAGGAGTCTCAGTGTCACATTGTGTCTCTCTAAGAGTGTATAGAACCAGAGCCATCTTGGAAAATGTCATATGCTACACATGCTCTGATTTCAACTTAATTATTCAGTCTAATGATGTTTGCATTTGCTTTTTATCTATGTCCCCATTTCTCCCTACTCCACCAGATATACTCTTGGATATTTGGGTTATTCATAAAACAAGCACTCTCTCGTGGCGAGTGAAGAATGAGTTCCTGCTGGACTGATAATCGTGTTTGGCCGTGTGACTAAAAGCCAATGGAAAATTAGTGGATATGATGTAAGCAGAGACTTTAAGTGTGATTGTGTGGGTCTTAAACTATAGTTGTCTACCCTAAGAGGAGCTTTTCCTGGCACTGGATGCCCCTTTGGCCAGGATCCCAGGAGGAACAAGAATGGGGCTTATCTAAACCAGTCCACAACTTGGACCCAATCTCTACTGGTAGCAGTTTCAATCAAATCACCCAGCAAATGAGGTCTGGGTGTTTGCATGTGGCATTAGTTTGGCAGTAGTGACTTGTAAGGTTTTTTTTGGCTCAATTAAGCTAGTTTCTTTGTACCTATTCTAACTAACCATGCATAGTCCGATCTCTTCATAGCACTACTGTGTCCGACTTGGAATGTTACACCCCATCCTTTTTTATCCAACTGAAATCAGCAGTAAAAGCTACTCACCCACAGGGGACTACAGACTCATTAGGGGGTCCAGCCTTCCTTTGACTTAGGAGCAACAGTATATGATTTTTGTTTCTTTGAAGCCACTGGGTTCTGGAGTAGTTTTTTACCCAGCAGCAACTAACTGATACATGTGTATTTATTACTATTGCTCAAATATATTAAAACACAGGTTCATATTAACTTCTGTGAGATACATATTTGAATTTATAAAAACAAAATCAGAGAAATTTAAGGAAAAAAATGTATCATTTTGCATAGATTGCAATAAAACCATGCTAGATAAAACGATATTAGGCCTTGACCCCTCTTTAAATGTTACCTGGTATTCTAGTGAGAAACTTGATGTTTGTGTTTTTTGCCCATAATTCAATTGTTTACATACTGAGGCACTTTGGACTAAGGGCCCAATCACACTCTCAAAGCTCTTAGATGGAAATCTGAGTGTAGGAAACATCTCTAGCATCACTTGGCCGTCCTCCCTCCCTCACAGACACCTCTCTCAAGCAATACCCATTAACTTGCAAATTCTTGAAAAAAAAAAATCATGCTATTCGAAACTCCAGCACATTTCTCCATATTTTCTTTTGCTTGAACTTGTTTCTGCTTTTCCCTTCCTATGGAATGCTTAGTAATCCTTCACATCCCAGTTCATAAATTACCTTCTCCAGAAAGCCTTTTTTGACTCAAAATCGGCTTTGTAATTCTGTTCCCACACCACCCTGTAAATATTTCTATCACAGTGTGACTCTGGGTGCAAGAGTAGCGTGTCCTAATCACTGACCGAGAGACAAATCTCATCCTGAGGACAAGCACTCCAATTCGTGGAATAATTCTGTATGCCCCCTGGGAGGACTAGGTGTGCACACTGCCGACTGACTGAGTCGGTGAGCTCAAAGGCAAAGGTGTGGCTGAGAGATGAACAGAGTGTAACGGGTTCGGTTTCTGCGACAATGGAACCCCAAAGTGTACAGATACCACTTTGCGTGCCTGATTGACACAACAACATCGGTTCTGGATGCTGAAGGTCCCCATGCCATCGTGGTAGCTGACCATTTCAGAAATGGTCAGCTCCCCTTGAACTTATAAAGATACAGATAATCAGGTTGTGAGCCTTCCTCTACAAGCAGTTGTTCTATTGTCTTTCAGGTCGCCATTTTGGGAAAGGAGTCATAAATGGGGTAAAAATACTTCCTGATTTGATCAGGAAAGTCCTAATTTACTCACTTTAATCTAACAAAATTATCTATAGTATCCCTTTTCACTCTCAAAAGCATCCCAGTTCAGACACTAAATTCTATTGTGACCATGGTCATACCTTTGGTCTTTCCATATAACACTAGCAGTTGTTTTAAATTCAACAAGAACTAACACTTCCTATAATAAAAGACAGCAATATTTTTTATGCTTTCAACTTTTTATTACTGTTTTATTGAATTCAATTTACATATGATAATACAAGCCAATTTTAAGTAAACAGTACTCTGAATTTTGGCAAAAGCATCCACACATGTATGCACCATTCTAATTAATATACAAAACAAATGTATTCTTTTTTTTTTTTTTTTTCTGCTTTCTCCTTTTATTGGGACACAGACACAGGACACATCACAAGGTGAGAAGAGGCATGGTGTCCCCTGGTAAGCCCCAGTTTCTTCATGTACCTTTTCGGTCTATTCTCTGATTCCTCCAGGAAATAACACTTTTTATTTCCAACACCATTAATTAGTTTGTGCTCCAAATTTCTATAAATGGAAATATATGGCATGTATCATTTTTCATTTGTTTGCTTTCTCTGCTTACAGTAATGCTTTGATAGTCATACGTGGTGTAGTATATATCCTTAGTTCACTCCTTTTTATTACTGAGTGGTATTCTAGGTATGCATAAGACATAATTCGTTAATCCATTCACCTGAAGATGAGGCTGTATCCAGTTTGGGCCATTATATTATAGGCCAAAGATGATATGAATATTAAAGTACACGTCTTTAAAAAATAAAAAATTAAATAAAAATATTAAAATATAGAAAACAAAGTCCATGTCTTTTTGTGGCCAACAATGTTTATTTTTCTTGGATAAGTACCCAATGGTGAAACTGTTATGTCATGGAGTAGGAATATGAATACATTTATTAAAACACAATCGAACTCCTCTAGCTGGTTATACCATTCTTTACTTCCAGCATCAGCGAGAGTCCCCATTGCTCTACATCCTTATCAATGCTTGATATTTATAGTCGATTTAATTTTAGCCATGATGGCAAGTGAAGTAGTGACAATAATCTCTTCATATTAGTCATAACCAAAAATATTTTTTCAAAAATACTTTCCACAGATACAGTCCACCATGAACACAGAAAAGAGAGATATTATCATGAAGCCAAAGAAATACAAAACAAAGGTAATTGATTTTAGATCATCTACTTCATCACTATTTAAATAATTTTGAATATATCAAAATTTTGAGGGGAAAAAAAAGGAGAGCTTGGAAAATCACATATATTTTGACTATAGTTTTGTTCTAAAAAAGTGATTGTCAGACACTGACTTGAGAGATTATTTTCAGTTATGCTGCTTAGTGCCTCAATAATCATTTCAAAGGAAGGTTTGGGGGATTCTTTTTTATGCTAAGTTATAAAATATGGTAATAATCTTAAAATCCTAAAGTTTGATGTATTTTCTTAGCAGGTCAAGAAAATTATATCTTTAGTTCAGCTAGCTCACTTTAGAGTAACATGACTCATAAAACTGTGGTCAGAGAAAAATAGGGAATGTGAAAATTTGAGGCCAAAATTCATGATGTTAATTTTATTAAATGGTTATGTGATCCCAAAAGATCATGTAAAGCCTTATTTACTTAAAAATCAATGTTGGTAGTTAAAGGTAGCTGAAGAGCAGTCTCAGCTTGAATGTATTTATTTTTATTTTTAAACATCTGGTTATACTTTTAACGAATTCTGATTATAAAGAATATTTCTAAGAGCTCAATACAGTGTTAGACTAAGGAAGAATAATCTAAATTCAAGATAGAATTTGATGTTTATACTATACCCACCCACATAGTCAAGGAAGCAAATGACAAAAAGGTAATTTACCTATAATCAATTCAGTATCTCCATCTGCTCGGTAGAGCAACCCAAATTATAAAATGAAAATCTTTTACAGTTAAGGCTGATTATTATCCAAAGATGACTCTCTACAGTGTAACTTTGAGGAAAGACATGCAATGACTAGAATCAATCATCAATCACCATATTAGCAGAAATTCATTATTCTGTCAGCCTAGGAGCTTTGGGTAAAATGCATTTCATAAATCTTAATGAAAGGTATCATTTTTGTTAGGAAAGAAATCATAAACACAATTTCATATCAAATAAAAAGATAAACTTAACATTTACTTACCAAAGCTACTTTACAGTGCAATTGCTTTTCAGATATGTTTTATTACTATTAACACACCAGTAACCCTGTTTTACTATCCAAAATACTCTTTACAAATCCCTTACCTACTAGAAAAAAATATTAAAAATAAATAAAATATAAAAATGTAAGTAAAATTCTTATTTTGACTTTATCAAATCAGAAGTTAGAATACATTAACATATGGGTAGCTGCACAAAAGCACATAGGGTGACTAGCCATACTTCACTAGGCTCTCTATAAAAATGAAGTTCCTGAAAGTTCAGATATAGCAAGAAACTAAAAGCATCCAAGCTTAAGAAAAAATTTAAAAATAGCAGGAAGAATGTCTTAAAGTACTTTAATAACAAAAGAAATAAAATTAATAAAGCAAGGTAAGTATGATTTTATTCCAATGGAGGGTCAACTAAACTCAAAATATGCTACTGCTATTATAGCCATCCATGGAAAAACCTAGCACTCTCTGTGATTCCCACCCATCCCATGTCCTTACCCTGGACTCAACGGCACCATGAGCTCTGTCTTAGAAGGGTTTGGGTGTGGATTCCCTTGATCTTTATGTATTTTATCTTTTCTCCCATAACTTGGCAATCTTGACCTTCCCATCAAGTCAATGCCATACTTACTTGGTTTTGTTTGACACTAATATCTATTGAAATAATTATTTATTCATTATATAATTAATGTCTTTATGAGGTTTTTATTAGGTGCATTTTTTTTTTATTAGTTACAAAGCTGCATAGTGTTCCAGTCGTCAACTTTTGACTATTTTGGCATAAGCCCCTTTAATTTTCATCCAATGATTCTTCAGAACAGGAGGGTTTGGGCAGTTCTTTTCAGAAATATACATACTGTGTAGTAGCAGCTGTGTTTATAAGGCACACATACAAAATCATATGATAGGTGTTTCTACCACTCCTAACGTAGGAGAGAAAAAGAAACTGTATCTAAATATTGTTATCCTTGCTCCAGTCCTGCCAAGTGTTAGCACATGCACACACACACACACACACACACACACACAGCTACTCACATTCACTCTGCCAATGAACATGATGATGACATAAAACCCCTGAATGACATAAGGTATATAAAATAATTTAGTCATAAATTTAGCATGGTGGGTACTTATGTTAAGTGTGGGAAAGCATGTCTGTAAGCCCCTGGGTGTTTGCATTCTCAGGACAGACACAAATAATATCCACATAATTACGTGGTGTTACTGTATCAAGCAGCAGGAATTTTTATCAAGATAGGATAGGAAATATCACAAGAGTTCAGAAAAAGGGAGATCGATGGACAAGGTCAAACCAAATGCAATATAATGTAGAGTGGTTAGAGAAACTGGAGACAACAGAGACATATCCATCTTCTTGAGCATCAATTTTACCTAAAGGTATTTTAAAACTTTAATCATATCATTGTGAAACATGGTTATGTGTGTCAATTTTCAAATACACACAGATGACCTGGAAGAGCTTTCTATGGTGGGACATTTCAGGCTCACTCCATCATTCTTTCCATATCCTTATTTTATTTTTTAATTAGAAAAATACTAAACAGAATTGAGAAAATATTATTCTAAATATCCATCCATACATCATCCATGTTGAATATTTTTCCATATTTGCTTTAAACCACATTAGAGAACCGTGAAGTTGTCAATGCCTCATTGTATTCCACTGTGGTATCAAACCCATCCTACTCTCTGCAGAGAGCAGTCATCATCCTAAAGCGAGCACACATACTTTCTGCCTCTGTGTTCATGCTTTTAGCCATAGACAGATATCTTGAAACAATGTATCTATCATATTTGCTTTCACTATTTTACCAGTTCTCATATAAGAGATCATTTTATATAACATTGCACAGCTCCCTTCTTTCCCCCATTCACTGTGAATTTTTAAGAATTATTCAGGTTGATATCTTTAGATCACTCATGTCAATAGCTATGAAACGTTCTATTGTATGAATATGCCAAAATAATTTTCTCTTTATCCTCTTTGATAGACATTTTTCTCTATTGCAAAGAATGCTTCTAAGAACTTTTCTTGGTGTGTCTCCTTTTGTGCATGTGCAAAAGTATCTCCAATTGATTCCTAGAATTGGAACTGCCAAGCAATAGGCTATTCATGGCTTCAGTGGATTTCACCAAATTGTAATGCACGGTGTTGACAGCAGAAGTGAACCCCATTTGTGCCATTCACCGAATATATCTGCCTCTCTGCTTTCCGGGCTTTTCCGACCCACTTAGGTTTAGGCAGGATCATGTGACTGGTTTTGACCAATGAGTAGTGAACAGAAGAGTGGTTGTTTTTTTGCTTTTTTTAAGGATATGATGTTATTTTGCATTGTATTTCACTTTGATTTTCTTTGATTGCATATAAAGAGGTTATGCATTTCTTAATTTGTTTATTGACCATTAGGGTTTATTAGCCATCAGAATTTCAGCTTCAATAAATTAATCTCATTGCCAATTTTCCTATTGCATTAGCTAGATAAATTTTCTCAATTATTTGCCATGCATTTTACATTCTGGATACATAGCAACTAACAGGCTATAAATGTCCAGTTTTCTCCTGATCTGCATCTTATCTTTCTCTATTATATACCACGTATTCCATTATGCAGAATGTTTTTAAATTTAATGTATTTATATATATAAACTTATGCTTTTAAGATTTATAACTTTCTGCACATTTAAAGCAGATTTTCTTACCTCATAAAAGTAACCTTGTAATTTTGCTTTCATTTGTATTTTGAGTTTTAGTAAAGGGAAAAATTATAATTTGATATCTGGAATAACATATTTCTTTCAGAAATAGTTAGACTCACAGCCAGAGACATATATAAAATTTATTTTATACAGTGTATTTCTTTCTTTCTTTCTTTCTTTCTTTCTTTCTTTCTTTTTTTTAGTTTACTTTTTTTAAGTAAACTTTAAGTAAACTTTAATCTCTACATCCAATGTGGGGCTCAAATTTACAACCCAGAGATCAAAAGTCACATGCTCTTCCAACTGAGCCAGCCAGGTACCCCAGCTAGATTTATTTCTTAAAAATTATCCAACACTAGTAAATCACAGTGTATTTTAAATATCTGAAAATACTCTGTCATTAATGCAGTGCTAAAATATTTTGAATAGTGTGGAACCACCTTTCAATTGCCTCCGATAAAGGATCTTAATTTCAGGTTTCCTAAAGTTTAAAAAAAAATAGTTCAGAACAGAATAGAGTGAGCAAAATAATATTTTATTGACCTTTGTGACACTGTATAGCTAGAAGCACATGCAATCAAGGTTATTTTGTGCAATGCTAAAATCAGTACTTAAGTTATTTAAAGGATGCACAAAATGGGACCTCTGGGAATATTAAGGCCAACTGATTGGCTCAGACCAACTCTTCAAAGAATATTTTTTTTAAAAATATGATTTTTAAAAAAGTAGTAATCATTAAGTAAATTGCTACCAGGCCAAAACCTAGAAGAAGAAAAGAATAACAAAATACAAGGTCAAAACTCAGAAGACTTTTTATTTTATTCCCTGAGGGTGTTTTTTGTTTTGTTTTGTTTTGTTTTTATTATGAGAGAAAACCCCTGAAACATAAATGAGCTCTGATGATCATGTAAGACCAAGGTGAAGACATTAAAATTCAGAGTTCCCATTTTATGGGAAATGCATCTAATTTTAAATATTTGGTTTGGAATTTTAATTAACCTCTTTCTAGATGCATAAATTCAAATGATTAGGTTTTGGGGTTAAGTGTGAATTGGGATTAACTAGGTAAGGGTAAAGATTAGGTAAGTGAAAAGTGTGAATTCGGACTGAACTCTTTACTAAAGTTGAAATAATAGCTTTGATTCATCTGGTTGGTCAGGAATTCTCAAGCACTGAACTTGGACTGAAGTGGGTTTTGGGGGAAAGGAGATGTACTTCCATAGACAACTGTGGATTGCCTAGAGCAGGAGCTGGCAAACCACAGCCCTCATCTGCTTCTCTTAATAAAGTTTTCTTTTTTTTTTCAACATAGACACACCCACTCATATATACAAATCTGTAGCTGCTTTAGCTCTAAAACGATTGACCTGAGTATTCGCAACATAGATAGTACCGCACACAAAACCTCAAATATTCACTACCTAGCTCTTACTGAAAGTTTGCCCACCTCTGGTCCACCGAATACCCTTCTGGTTTATCTTTTTCTGATTCTTTGGGAGTTATTTTGCCATACTGTGAGTTGTAGATAATTGATATAAATACACAGAAATCCTTGTCTGTAGATGTGCAAGTTATACACTCAAGCAATTTCTCTCTACCACTGTGGTGGCAGCTATCTCCAGTTGCAATATTCCTGATCTATAAATATGTTCTTCAGATTTCCCTTTGAGCTAATTAACATCTCCCCACCTTCCTAATGAATGAGTTAACGTGTTCATTGCTATATGTGCATGAAAGTCATGGTTTCAACTTCTTTGAACATTATTCTTTAATAGTGCTCTCAGACAGAATTGTCAATGTTTGAGGTTGAGCTACGTCATTGTGTAACCAAGTCCCTCTTAGAGAACTCACATTAACTTATTGATGAAAGAGGTAGGAACACTTGGTTTCTTTACACCATTTTGCCATGTTGCAGTTTACGTGTAGTCTCCTATTGGACGTCAGCCTTCAAGAGGACAAAGTACATCAGATCCACTGAGATTGAATAGGTTGAGATACACGAAATACAGGGCTCCACACGTGGAGTTTTGCTGTTTGCAAAACAGCCACATATTTGTGTTCTAAAATCAGGAGAATTCTGTTCAGTGGTTTTCATATGAGTTCCATCAAAAAGTTGGTGTGTTTACAATTGTGCATACTGCATTGTTCAGTCCATTTTTGCTGGAAGCTTGTTCAGTGAGAGCTAAGTCCCACACTTAAGTTGTATGCCTCTGATAATTAAATACATTTTTCAATGATATGTCCTGTCTCTGTATATTTTGTCTTAGTCTGTTTGGGCTGCAATAACAAAATACCATAGACTGGATGGTTTAAACAAGACGTTGACTTCTCACCTTTCTGGAGGCTGAGAAGTCCAAGATCAAGGGGCCAGCCTGGTTGGGCTCCTGGTGGGGACCCCCTTCCCAGCTTGCCCATACCTGGTGTCGTGCTATGTCTTTACACAGTGGCCAGAGAGAGAGAGAGAAAGCTCTAGTCTCTCTTCTTCTTGTTGTAAAGGCAGTAATAGTATTATGAGGTTCCCACCCTCATGAATCTTCTAAATTCAATTATCGCCCAAAGTCTCCATGTTCACACACCATTACATGGGGGATTAGAGCTTCATTCCAAGAATTTGGGCAATTTCAGTCCATGACACATTTCAAAATGTGCTTTTCCTATGCAACCCAGATATTTCCAGTGCTGTGTACTGAAGGAAAAGATATGCTGATACAGGTGACAAACAGAACTGTATATGACTGTGACTATAAACCACTCGGATGGATCCCACTGAACACAATGCAAAGGCATCCCCATCTCTACCCACCCCTTACTGAATCCCGAAAGCAGCTGAACCACCCAACCAGAGCGGAAGTGTGACTGAGAGGAAAGCAGAATGGAAGAAACAACAAGCTGACTTAAGCAATGGCAGTTAAAATATTTCACTTTCTTAAAGTCCTGCCAGGGCCTTTCATGAAGTATGCCATAAAATATCTCTCTCTACACTCTGAGGGCATTCATTTTGTGTCTTCGCTGGCCTAAGGCTTCTACCCTGTGGAAATATATTTAAATAATGACCAGTGGTTGGAGAAAGATGATGTTTCAAATGTCATTACATCTTAATGTGATTACAGGATGAAGAGGCACAGGAAATGACCAAGACCAAGATTTATTTGATCCTGCCTTACTTGATTTCAAAATGTAAAACAATGTTTTCAAGGAAAAATCGTTCTCTTGCAGCAGCATAAACTTTAGCCCCAGATAAAATACTCCATCTGTTTCCTAAGAGGAAAAACATCTTACCTTCTCAGATAGACAAGAATAGAACCTGTTGTGGATAATACACGGGAAATCAAATTTAAAACCTTTTATGAGGTTGAAGCACATAGTGGTTTCAACTACCCAATTCAGGTTTAATCCAGGGGCCATAAAGAATAAAAATTGAATTGATTCCTATACATAGGCCTAAATGTTCTTGTGAACCCTTCCAGGTACACGGTTTCCATGAGACCACATTGGTGGAACTCTTTTGCAAATCTGGGAAATCATTACCGTATCATGTCACTTCTGTGCCTGGGAATGGATGTAGTCAGTATTTCACTTCTCTTTTGTCATCACCAAAGCTACATCATTAAGAATGTTTCTTTTTTGTTTTTGTTTTTGTTGTTGTTGTTGTTTTATTTTTTCACTGCAAAGAACATCTGACTATTTGAATCTTGAATTGCTCAATTTCCTCGTGATTTACATGGGCAGATGTCCCACTGTTCTGGTGCTCACCCACTAAATTTAGATAACTTCTCCACATAAAAAGATTTTGTGTATGCTCTTTAAATATATAGGAATTAATGTTTTAAATGAAGATGTTGTGCTTGGTAGGAAAAACTGCAAACTCTGCTGATTCTCTGAGACTATTTTCAATCAACATGTATTTATGAAATTAAAAAGAGCACTCTGGCCCGTGTGAGTATTGATCTCTAAAATAAGTCCTGTACAACTTACCTTTAAAATATTTGTGTTTTCAAGTATATCATTGTATGTCATAAGTATTAATAAACTTAATCCTATAAAATAAGCTTGATCATGTGAAAACCTCCCAGGTAATCAAACTTAATATACATATTACATTAACTTTTCCCCCAAACCCCAACAAATAACAGTAAAAAAATAAGTTTAAAGCCTTAGAATATAATTTTATATATGAAGAGATTATATTAAAAGTATAAAATTCAAGTTATAAAATAAAACAATAAATGATAAAATAAATAAATCACAAGGAAGAAAAGTACAGCTTAAGGAATATAGTTAATAATATCATGTAATGTTCTTTGGTAATAAGTGGTAACTACATTTATTGTGTTGAGCATTGTGTAAAGAATTGTCCAATCCCACTATATTGTACACTTGAAACAAATATAGCCTTATATGTCAACTATAAACTAAATATAATATAAAGTGAATTATCCAATTTATTACATATAATTATTTATAGTAACATGACACCATGTGTTTCTGTGGTTATCTGTTGTATTGTTTTCTCTTCCATATCTCATTTTGGTTTCTGAGCCCCTCTGTTTGATTTGTAGTTATTGTCATTAAAGCATTGCTGATTTTTTTTTTAGAAAAACTGGTCATTACTTTCAATGTTATGTTATTGTTTATTCTAGCCTCTATCTTATTTATTTCTGATTTTTCTTTGTTATTTCCTTCCTCTACTGTTTCAGCAAAGTTTTTTTTTTTCTTTTTCTAGTTCCTTGTGGTGTTTGTTAAATTGTTTATTTAAAAATTTTTAAACTTTTTTCCTAAAAGAAGCATTTATAACATAAATTTCACTTTAATATCTTGTTTTGCTGCATCCCATAGGTTTTGGAATATCATGGTTTCTTTTTCTATGGTCTTGGTATTTTGATCTGCATTTGATTTCTTATTTGGCCCATCAGTTGTACAGTAGTGTGTTGTTTAATACTTACATTTAAATATTTAGTATTTATATTGTTTAACACATTAATTATATTTAGCATATATTTATGTGATGTATTCATCAGATTGTTAATTATATAATTAAATTTATTATTAATATTATATATAATTTTAAAAGCCACACCGATAATCAGAGAGAAAACTACAGCAATAAAATGTTGAAAGTTGAAAGGTACAAGGACTAGGGTGACATGACTTAGCAACCTAAAAGAAATTAAATCTGAGCTGACAGTGTAAAAAGTCAATAAAAAAAATCCTGATTTATACCACAAAATTCCAAAATGACTAAGAAATTTGAGGCACAAGGAATTTACAGAAAAGGAAAAAACAGAAACTAACACTATAAGGGTGGTTTAAAAATAGTTTTTTAGGAACAGCTAGATTCAAATAGTGCAGAGGATCAGAGGGGAAACTGAATTGGAAGAAAAAAGAGAGGGAGACAAACCATGAGACTCTCCTCTGGGAAACAAACTGAGGGCTGCAGAAGGGGAGGTGGATGGGGGATGGGATAACTGGGGGTTGGGCATTAAGGGGAGTGCATGATGTGATGAGCACTGGGTGTTATATACAACAGATGAATTATTGAACACCACATCAGAAACTAATGATGTACTGTATGTTGGATAATAGAATTTTAAAAAATAAGAAAATATTAAAAAAAAAAAAAAAAGAACAGCTAGAATCTTAAGTGTTCTTTTTTTCTCTTCTGGCAAAAAGTTGACCAATAGCAAATAGAAAACTAAAAAAATAAAAATAATACCTTCTGAGGAGTTAAAATTGTGGATGAACTTTGTGAACCTTGTAAATCTATATACTATGTATGAAACTGACAAAAACAGAAGCTTTAAATGTAAAATATAAAAATAGCTGCAGTGAGATTCTCATCCAGGGTTAAGAATAAGTACTAAAACCTCACTGCTGCAAGGCCTTGGGTGCATTTTGCCCTCCTCAGAGGTTGAAAGGGAGTCATGATTGAGGTGACACCAGATTCCATAGAGGTGCTCAGATCAATAAAAAAACTAAGTACACACTCAGGTGAGATTTTGTCTCCCCTAACAGGGCTCTAGAGTAAAACCAACTGTATTGCCTTCAACTTTCACTATCACAGGTCAAGAGAGGGCCCCATGAACCTATCCTTTCTTAATCCTAATGACCATCAGCTTCACCACTATTACCTGCCTTGAATCTGTTTGGACACATCTTAATAACCGAACACTTCTCTTTGTGATAATTGTTCCAAGTTTGCAGATTTCCAGGTCTACTTTTCCTCTCCTGGTCTCTAAGGTTCCACACAAATTTCCACACACCACTTGTGCATAGGACTTCTCCCATCTCTGACCAACTCCTCAAGCCTTTCTACTATGCCCTCTGGAACTGGTGGTCCGCTATCAACAGAATGTCTTGTATCCTCAATCTATTCTCCAAACATTCTCTTTGCTTTATGCAAATCCTTGATTTTGTTCTAAAGACACTGCTTCCTCTGTTGTCCTCTTAAATGGGGACTACTTTCTTTCTCCTAAGGTTCATTGCCAGTCTCAGATCATTCTCTGCTCCTCCTCCCTAGAAATCTGTCAGCTTTGATGCTGACCTCTAATCTTACCATCCACTGTCCCCATTGTTACTGCTTTCTGCTGGCTACCCATTTCTCCTCTTCATTCTCCAATGACATATCTTCTGAATCCTTGTTATTCTTGCCAACCAGAAATCTATAAATGAAAATATGCATTGTCCTTTCAATAGATTCCCTCTATTTCTTGAGTTTTTCTCCTTTGATGATGCAATGATTTTACTTGGCAATTTACCTCAACAACTCACTTTTTATTATTTATTATTATTTAAGATTTTATTACTTATTTATTCAAGGCGGGAAGGGCAGAGAAAGAATCTAAAGCAGACTCTACAGTGAGATTGAGTACCGACATGGACTTGATCTCATGACCCCAAGACCATGACCTGAGGGGAAACCAAGAGTTGGGTGCTCAACCAATTGAGCCACCCAAGTGCCCCTCACCAACTCATTTTTAACATCTTAGTCTAGATTTTGTCACAAAAGCTGAAATCCCTCTCTAGTGTCCATGTTAAGAATCCTAACTCATTCACCACAACTTTTCCTATCTTCATCCCCTCCTTCTGCCATACCACCACCATCCATTCTTTGGTTCTGACAGAATATCCATTTCTTTGATTCTATCACTCATCTTCTGTCCCTCATTTTGTTAATCCCTTCATTCTCCCACCCAGCCAGCTTCAAGTCCATGGTTAATCATCATAATCAGGTCACTGTCACTATCTTCTATTCCCTTTTCCTTTTTTCACTGTCATTTCTCACTTGGCAAAATCATACACCTGAGTAAACACAACTTAAAACCCATTTCCTGCCAGACCATGCAGCTACGTACCTGAAAACAAAAACAAAGACAATCATAATCATAATCATAATACATGACTACATTAACTAGTTTCCTTTTAAACCCATGAGCACAAAACTCAGTGAGTCCTTAATGCTATAATCACACTGGACATGGCTCATCACTGCAGTCCCCATTCTGTTAGAATAATGGATATTTCTCTCCTCTCTCTTTAAGCCCAACTCCTCTCTCTGTAAGCCCCTCAATCTCACTCTTAGCTGATAATTGTATTAGTCAGCTCAGGCTGCCATAACAACATCTCATAGACTGGATGGATTAAACTGCAAAAATTTCTTTCCCACAGTTCTGGAGGTTGGGCCATGTAAGATCAAGGTGGCAGTGAGGTAGATTTTATTATGAGTTCCCTTAGCTTGTAGGAAGACATTATCTCACTGTGCGCTCTTCTGACCTCTTCTTGGCCTGTGAGTAGGGAGAGGCCACTGATCCTGCCATATTAGGACCAGACTTATGATCTTATTTACCTTTAATTGCCTCCTAAGGGCTCTATCTCCAAATACCATCACACTGAGGGTTAGGGCTTCAACGTATGAATTTTAAGGGACATAAACATTGAGTCAGTAAATATAACTTCGATTTCAACTTCAATAAGGAAACAGAAACATTCACAAATATTCACCACCTCTTCTACCCACTGACTAGCATCTATAGCTCTCATTCTCCCTTCTAGTCTTTACCAAGAAGAACTATCCATATTCTGATCTAATGCCAATTGCTAAACTTGTGCACTGGACTCCATATTTTCTTGTATATTCAAGGATATGGCATCAGATCAGCAATTCTGTGTTCTCAACCTTATCTAATCAAATGTTTTCCCTCTGTACTGGTTCATTCCTATCAACATACAAACATCTTTCATGTTTTCTCATTTCAAGAAAAACTTATCCTGACCACACACGTCTGGCATTTACATTTCTTTTCTCTTTTGCAGCAAACTTTTCCATAATGATCTACATTTACTGTCTCCAATTCCTCTCTTCCTTTTCTCCTGTATCTCCAATCAGGTTTTCACCCACATCATTTCACTGAAATTGTTCTCATAAAGGTTGCCAAGATCCTCCATTAGTCTAAATCCAACAATTGGTTAGCTCTCATTTTGTTTGTTTGTATCTTACTAGACTATTAACACCATTTGGCCCAGATGATCATTTCTTTTTCCTAAATATACTTCCTTTGCTTGACTTCTAGGATACCAAAATATTTCAGTTTTCTTCCTACATCAATGGTGGCTTGTACAGAGCATCTATTGTTTGTTTATCTACCTGGTGACTCTATGTTGACTTTCTTCATGTACCTGTCTTTTACCCCTTTAATTTCTACTTGAAAGTATATAATCTCATAGATCTCATACCACTCATATGCTAACTTTCCCAAATCTGTAGCTCCAGTCTGGATCTCCAGATATCTCTCCTGAACTCCCGGAACATGTATCTAGTGGTTGACTTGACATCTTCACTTCCATGTCTTATAGGTAGCTTGTATTGAATATGTGCTAAATTGTACTCTAGCTACTCCTGATCCTACTTTAATGGCAATTCCTCTATTTTCTGAAGCCAAAGCCATTTGGTGTCATCTTGACTCCCATTTTCTTACATCTCACATTCAATCTAAAAGGAAATTCTGTTGACGATACTTTGAAAACATATCCAGAATTCCCAGCACATCCACTGCCATCAGTGTGCCCTTTACCATCATTCTTTCTTACCTTGATCATTGCCATAGGTTTCTAACAATTTTCCCTGCTGTTACCTTGCCAACAATTCACATTCTATTTTCAATCTATTCAAAAGCCACAGGGATTCCTATACAACTTAAGTCAGGTCCTGTCATTGCTCTAGTCAAAACCCAGCAATGGTTCCCAATGTTCTAGCACACAAGAACATAGCACTTCAATCACATACAAGAACCTGTTAGCTCTCTGACCTGATTTCTCCGCTGATAACTTACTGAACACTCACAAACATTGTTGTCCATCAAAGACAACTGGCATGCTTTACCTGTACCCACTGCCTGGACCACTATACCCTAATATTTGCTTGCCTTACTCCTTCAGTTCCGTTATACCCTTCTTTAATATCACCTGCTAAGAAGACCCTGCCTGATCATCGTCTATAATTTCCCAACCTGAAAACTCCCTCTCCATGGCACTCACAATCCTTTATCCTGTTCTATTTTTTCTTTATCTGTTAACTTTTATCAATTCTTAAGATATCAAATAATAAATATATGTGTTCCTATTATACCTTTTACTTACTTGATAGCCTTGTCATATAGTGTCTCCTCCTTCTCCTGGTGTGTAAGTTCTAAAAGCAAAGATTTCTGTCTTGTTCAACAATATCTCCAAATGACTAGAGCAGTGCCTGGCACATAGTTGACACTCAAAAAATAACCTCTGCAAGCATAAATTAATATTGAAATGTTGTAAGCTAATAATAAAATATTTTCAAAACCTTATATGGATAATTGAAGAAATCTAACTGGGGATTTCAATGGATTAGAGGTTTGGAAGTATGTGAGTTGAATATGGAAGAGACAGGAAAAGAGAGTGCCCCATTTACAGAGAAACTATGAAATAAAAGGGGTTTATCAAGGCAGGTAGAAACATGGATAAAATCCACAACCTCAAAGCCTCATACTTTTTCCAAATATCTGGTTGCCATGCATCCCAGACCAACTGAGTCACCAGGACAAAATAATTAAGCTTGGAAATTGATTCTAAAATTCTCCTAAAATGGCATCATTGATTCCCTAGTGATTAATCATTTTTAACTTTTAAATTTTTAAAATTGGGCATTAAACAACAAGTTTAAGCACCACCTTAATAGTTATAATGTTGTACTAAAGAATAATCCTCACAAGTTTTATGTTTTAAGCTTATGTAATATTTAAAAGAATTTTGCCTATTGTCATAGCAAGTTAGTTTTTAATTTCAATTTAGAACATCTAAGTGAGTAATTGTTTTAGACTGATAATTTTAGCTTTAAATCCCACAAGGTTAATAAAAAAAAATTGGATCTTAATAAAGAATACTAAAAAACCTAGACCTATCTAAGGCTTAAGATTTCTAAGAATTATGTCTACACATGGGAATTTTATTTTTATTTTGGGTAAGGAAACTGAGGACCTTAAAATAAGAGTCAAATATATTACAATTACAAATTATTTTTACATATTAAAATATATTGAATTATTTTGTAAAATTGCTTTTAATGTCATTAAAATGTATCAGGTTTATCAGGAGAAAAATGAGATACTTAGTTGAACATAAAAGCTAAATGATGCATCAAAGCTTTAGAGTTTCTCATTTGTCATTTAATAAATAAGTTATTAATTTAAAAAGTAAAGTGTCTCTGAACTAATCTTTTCCATGCACAAAACATCCACAATTTGTGAAACACTTCACACTAACATAAATGAGTTAAGCAAAAGTTGTTGGAGTGACATTATTTTGAAGAAGTAAGGCTGAGGAAGAAAAAACATGAGGAACTGATGTTGGGGGAAGAAAGTTAGACCTACAGGTAAAGAACCAGGACTATCATTACTTGTCCCACCTGTACACAGTCCAACAATATGAACTGTAATGGACAGGTGCCCTGTATACCTTCAGCAGTCCCACTCACACACCTGCCGCACGTCCCCACTTTGCTGCCCAAGAATTTTTTGCCAACACTGAAGAACTCACCATGAAACTCAAAAAACGTACAGACTATAATACTGTCAGGGGCTAACCTCAACTACTTTGAGATGGTGAGTTAACAAATTCTCCCCCAAACTTCAGCTTATCCCTACCTTGAGTACAGTTTATTCCTACTTAACATAAGCAAGTTTATCCCCTACTGAGGCTCTAGCATACATGGTGATAACCAGTGTAACACAGCATTATATACCAGCATTTCCTTCTATGATATATTACTTTTTCTTGCTTCCCAGCATCACCTCCCAAGTAAACAATTTGTCCCTAAGTCCTTTCTCAAGCTGAACTTTTAAGGAAAGGCAAAGCTACAACAATATATCAACATATTCTCAAAAAGACTTCTACTTCCAGCCAAGCTGAAGTAACAGTGACTGGATTTACACTCCTACTTTATGCAACCAAAAACTAAACAAGAAGCAAGGAATTTCAAGATCTTGAATGTCAGATAATGAAAGACCATGATCAGTAACAGAGAAGAAATAAACAAAGTGAGTTAGTTATACAATCCCCCCAGCTGACTGCCTGAAGATACTGTCCAGACCAGAACACACATGGAGAAACAACTTAAATGGAGCCTGGTGATGTCCCTGAATTAAGAAGGAGGAGCTGGGATTTCTGTGTGTGTGTGTGTGTGTGTGTGTGTGTGTGTGTGTGTTGAGGGAGGCATGGCAAGTGGAGTTTGCAGGGATGGATTTCATAAAGAAGACAGCTGCACAAAGAGGGAATCAGAGATGTCTGCAGAACATCTCTCTCAAGTATTCATTGAATACTGATCAGCTCTCTTGAAAACTACCCAAGAAGTAGAAAAGAGGTACTCATAAAAATAGAAATAAGTGATTCTCAAGGATCAAGAAAGGCTGGGAATAGCTCCTGTTCCCCATCACACTGGTGAAAAATCTCATACTTCATGAAACACTAGATAAATCAGACAGTAAAGAGGAAAATTAGCAACAGTCTAACTGCTGCTCTAGTCTAGTCAGCCTGACAAAGCTTAAACACAAAACCTGAAATGATCAACTATTTCCAGATAACTTAAAGACTTCCTGCAGCAAAGCTTGGGTATATTCATGGGACTACGAAACATAGCTGTTGCTCAAGAAGAAAAAGTGAAAGGACATCCAACTACAGGTGGCCAAATATACAAGCTCAGGAAAATAAGAGAAAACATGAGGAAAAAAATAAATTGATTGAAATGGAAGAAAAATGACACTTTGGGTGGAGTTAGTAGACAAAAGCATTAAAAGAGCTCCTATAATTGTATTCAATATGTTTTGGAAAATGCAGGCAAGATTGAACATGTTAAGTAGACACATGGAAAACATGAAAAGAAGAACCAGATAGAATTTCTAAAGTAAAAAACCAGAGGGTCTGAAATATATAAATACACACACACACGCACATAGATACACACACACACACAGTGGAGTTTACATGGATTAGACACTGCCTAAGAAAAGATTAGTGCACTTCAAGAAACAGCAATTCATACTACCGAAAATGGAATGCAAAGACTGAAAGCAAAGATAATCAGACACTAGCAAGCTGTGGCCTAAGAGATGCTAACTGAAGCCTTCAAAAGAAGGGAGCAAAGAGAAATGCATACAGATATAAATTAGCACAGAAAAGGATATCAGTATAGTAGACATTAGGAAAATGCAAAGGAAAACTGCAGTAAGATCCTGCTACACACCTGTCTGAATGGCCAGGATTAAATGGGCACCTAGGGCACCTGTGTGCCTCAGTCCATGAAGCATCTGCCTTTATTTGGGGTCAGGATCCCAGGATCCTGGATTGAGCCTGCTTCACCCTCTCCCGCTGCCTGCCACTCCATCTGTTTGTGTTCCCCCTCTCTCTATATATGTCAAATAAATAAATAATTTTTTTAAAAAAATAATATTTAAATAAATAAAATGACTGGATTTTTTAAAATATTTAATTTATTTTTTATTTATTTTAAGCATAACAATATTCATTATTTTTGCACCACACCCAGTGCTCCATGCAATCCATGCCCTCTATAATACCCACCACCTGGTACACCAACCTCCCACTCCCCTGCCACTTCAAACCCCTCAGATTGTTTTTCGGAGTCCATAGTCTCTCATGATTCACCTCCCCTTCCAATTTCCCCCAACCCCCTTCTCCTCTCTAACTCCCCATGTCCTCCATGCTATTTGTTATGCTCCACAAATAAGTGAAACCATATGATAATTGACTCTCTCTGCTTGACTTATTTCACTCAGCATAATCTCTTCCAGTCCCATCCATGTTGCTACAAAAGTTGGGTATTCATCCTTTCTGATGGAGGCATAATACTCCATAGTGTATATGGACCACATCTTCCTTATCCATTCGTCTGTCGAAGGGCATCTTGGTTCTTTCCACAGTTTGGCGACCGTAGCCATTGCTGCTATAAACATTGGGGTATGGATGGCCCTTCTTTTCACGACATCTGTATCTTTGGGGTAAATACCCAGTAGTGCAATTGCAGGGTCATAGAGAAGCTCTATTTTTAATTTCTTGAGGAATCTCCACACTGTTCTCCAAAGAGGCTGCACCAACTTGCATTCCCACCAACAGTGTAAGAGGGTTCCCCTTTCTCCACATCCCCTCCAACACATGTTGTTTCCTGTCTCGTTAATTTTGGCCATTCTAACTGTTATAAGGTGATATCTTAATGTGGTTTTAATTTGAATCTCCCTGATGGCTAGTGATGATGAGCATTTTTTCATGTGTCTGATAGCCATTTGAATGTTTTCATTGGAGAAGTATCTGTTCATATCTTCTGCCCATTTTTTGATATGATTGTCTATTTTGTGTGTGTTGAGTTTTGGGAGTTCTTTATAGATCCTGGATATCAACCTTTTGTCTGTACTGTCATTTGCAAATACCTTCTCCCATTCTGTGGGTTGCCTCTTTGTTTTTTTGACTGTTTCCTTTGCTGTGCAGAAGCTTTTGATTTTGATGAAGTCCCAAAAGTTTATTTTCGCTTTGTTTCCTTTGCCTTTGGAGACATATCTTGAAAGAAGTTGCTGTGGTTGATATCGAAGAGATTACTGCCTATGTTCTCCTCTAGGATTCTGATGGATTCCTGTCTCACACTGAGGTCTTTTATCTATTTTGAGTTTATCTTTGTGTACAGTGTAAGAGAATGGTCGAGTTTCATTCTTCTACATATAGCTGCCCAGTTTTCCCAGCACCATTTATTGAAGAGACTGTCTTTTTTCCACTGTATATTTTTTCCTGCTTTGTCAAAGATTATTTTCCCATAGAGTTGAGGGTCCATATCTGGGCTCTCTACTCTGTTCCACTGGTCTATGTGTCTGTTTTTATGCCAGTACCATGCTGTCTTGGTGATCACAGCTTTGTAGTAAAGCTTGAAATCAGGTAACGTGATGCCCCCAGTTTTATTTTTGTTTTTAAACATTTCCTTAGCGATTCGCGGTCTCTTCTGATTCCATACAAATTTTTGGATTATTTGCTCCAGCTCTTTGAAGAATACCAGTGATCTTTTTTTTTTTTTTTTAAAGATTATGTTTATTTGAGATAGAACAAGAGTGAAAAGCAAACGCCAAACCAACTGAACCACACAGGCTCCCCAAAATGACTGGCTCTTTACCAAGTGCTGGCAAGGACATGCAGCAACTGAAAACTCATACACTGCTGCTGACCTGGCCATACCACTTTCAGGGATTTACCTAGGAGGAATACAGTCATAGACACCCATACAAAGACATATAAATAAATGTTTATAACAGCTTTATTTGTCATCACCAAAAATTAAAAATAAACAATGTATTTACAAACTGTGTGTGATCCATACAATGGAATTCTATTCAGTAGTAAAAAGGAATGACTTGTGGACACATGCAATATGGACCAATCACAAAATAGTGTGTTGAGTGAAAGAAGCACCCGCAACCAGCATCGCACATAGAAAAGATACATAATAGGGGTACCTGGGTGGCTCAGTTGGTTAAGCATTAGACTCTTGGTTTTCTCTCAGGTCATGATCTCATGGTTGTGACATTGAGCTCTGCATCGGGCTCTGGGCTCAGTACCGAGTGTGCTTGAGATTCTCTCTCTCCCTCTGCCCCTCCCCCAGGTCTTTCTAAAATAAATAAATAAATCTTTTTAGAGAAAGGCACATAATACAGGATTCCATACATATGAAGTCTAGAAAATTCAAGCCAATATATGGGGACATAAAAATGTCAGTGACTGCCTGGAGATGAAGGGAAAGGAACAGGAAGAGGTGGGGGAAAAGTATCCTGCATTAGGCAAATGCAAGTCGAAACTGTAAGATACAACTTCACACCTACTATTAAAAAAACAGAAGATAATGAATGTTAGCAAGGATATAGAGAAATCGGAACACATGCATTGTAGGTGGGAATGTAAAATGTTGCAGTATAGCGGTTCCTTAAAACATGAAACAAAATTACCATAAGATTCAGCAATTGCCTTTCTGGGTACTTACTCAAAAGAATTGCAAGCAGGGATGTGAAGAGGCATTTTTACACGCATGTTCATAGCAGCATTTTTTTATTCACAGTCACTAAGATGTGGAAACAACTCAAGCGTCCATTGATGATGGAATGAACAAACTAAATGTGGTACATACATACAATGGGGTATTAGTCAGCCTTGAAGAGGAATGAAATGCTGCCACACTACAGTGTGAATGGGCCTTGAAGACATTCAGCTAAATGAAATAAGCCAGTTAAGAAAGATAAAAATACCATGGCTTGAGTCCACTCCTATGAGTAGTTGAATTCATAGAGACAAAAAGTAGAATGGTGATTGCCAGAGGCTGGAGGAAGCAGGTAATGGAACATTACTCTTTAATGGGGACAGAATTTCAGTTTTGCAAGACGGAAAGAGTTCTGGAGGTGGAATTGGTGATGGCTGTACAAGGATAAGAATGCACTTAATGCCCTGAACTCTAGAGTTAAAAATGGTTGCAATGGTAAGTTTGATGTTATGTATATTTTACCACATTTTTTTTAAAAAAGCTGTTTAAAAATAAGGAAGGAAAACACAGTTAGGGACATTGTTGGATGGTCATCCGTGTCACTGATATTGTTAAGAATGGGATAATGTAAGGGAGCCTGGGAAGCTCTTGTTGGTTAAGTATCTGCCATTGGCTCAGGTCATAATCCCAGGTCCTTGGATTGAGCCCCACGTCGGGGTCTCCACTCCGTGGGAGCCTGATTCTCTCTCTCTCTCTCTCTCTCTCTCTGCTGCTCCTCCTAATAAAGTGGGATAATGTAAAGGGTGATGTCCATAGGCACTGAATGAGGGATGTGTGCCAAATTTCAGAGGATGACTGCATCAGAAAGGGGTAGTATGCTCTCCCATAACTGCATGTGTCTCCAGATGCAAAGATAGGGCCATCCACAGCCCAGGAGCAGGGATAGGGGGAAATGTAAAGCGAGCACCTCCATATTTTTTCTATCCCCAACAAATCCTAAGATTCTGTTGGTCCTCCGCTATAGGAAGTGGAAAACTATAGTCCTAATAACTAGTAGCAAGTCATAAGCTCCCTCCACCTTTACATCTCCTTCTTAAACTCCTCTTTTAAATCAATTAGGATAAAGGTTACATTCTTTTTTTGTTCCTAGTGGTTTCCAAGGAATATTCTTTATTCCATTATGTCCTGGTAATCCTGCAGTTGCTCTCTGACATTTTTAAAGGATTTTTTTTTAAATTTGTGTTTATTTGAAACATCTGTAGTCTTTCTTTCAACAGATATCTTTTCACTATTGCTAAGACAATGTAATTCCTAAAGGAAAAAGAACTCAGGTCATAACACATCTTTAAGGATTTAGGAGAGGAGGCACTCTGAATTTTAATTAATTCTTTCAGAATTTTTCTGTCTGTCTAGGTGGTGACCTCAGCATCTCCAAGTTCTTTATGCTTTAATATAAATAAATAAAATGACTCAGATCCAATCCTAAATGTTGATCAGGGCTTAAGTTTCTCCTAATTCTCCAGAGTCCCAAATTTCGAGCACTGCCTCTCCTGATTTTTCCAGCTCATTTTGATCTTCCTTCCAGTGACTGCACCTCCCCTCTACCCTCTGATGACCCAAAGTCATACAGTCACTTTTAATCTTGATTTCTGGCCACCACCATTCTCACAGGCAGTTTAAAGGACTAGGCTTTCATTGGAGTGTCAAGAAATAACACTGGAGTGTTATATAGAAACCTAACAGAACCCTAAAACACAGAATTGAGTCTTACTTATTTCTTTAACAACCTCTCAATCATCCCCACTGCAGGGATTTTTCACTTCCAGAACCTCTACATCTCAAACCCCTCACTCATTCCCTTTCTCAATAACTGCCAAAGTAAGCTCAATTTTTGTTTCAATGTGTTAGACAAGGCAACACATACTTATCAAAATTTTTGCTAAAATTAGTCATGATCATTCTCTAACCTGTTTAAACTAAAAAGTAATGATTGTATGTGTGTGGAGCGGGGGATTTTTGCTCAGATAAGGTTGAAATGTGCTTAAAGTTACAAAGATTCCTTCCCTGCAAAGGCCTTCTAGCCTTGGTTGTGTGTCAGTGTGAGCTGTGTTGGGCAGGGAGATCTTGTAGCCACACCACCACTCAGCGCACAATTCAGATACTCTCTTCTGAAGTTTCTTTACCTAGAAACTTCTGCCAGGTTGTCACTGTATTTAGATCTTTGGAACTTCTGGGACAATGTCTGATACATGGTGGGTCCTCAACAAATCTTGGATAAATCTAAAAAATACATAATGAACGAAAAAATAAAAGACTGAAGAAAGAATCCTATATTGCACTCCAGTTTTGGATTTATTGGTTCCCTCTGAGAATTATGACTTTAATGTACGAGAATTAAGATTATTGTTTGATAAGATAACTGGGCCATCTCTATATTTTGAAAAAGAGATAGACTCTAAAGGAAATTACTGGACCAGTGAAGGCACCATGCTTCCAACTGTCATTCTGTACTCTCCACTTAATGTAAATCCGAGTTGAAATACAGAATATTCACTTATGTGAGGGAAGGAATGTAAAATATTTGAGTATGGAATGGAAAGCAGTAACTTCCACAAATGGAGACATGGAAAACAAAACAAACCATCTGCCTACACACTCTGTCTCGTAGGTCCTCTGTGGGATTGGGGGCTGAGACAGTTACTGTAAATACATGACCCTTGAGTCCAAAAGGAGATCTCTTCTGGTAATGAAGTTAATTGGTATCATCTACTCATGATTGCCAGGCCACTCACTGATGTATTTGTTACAGAACCATGAAGTCATTTCCAGACCTGCTTGTTTTTGCCTCGCCAGAGAAATGTATAGATATACAACCAATTATTAATGTTACTACATGCAGCTAACATGAGGGCTTACCGTTGCTTGCATTAACGTTTGTTAACAATGCAGATAGGTCTCAGCCCCTTAGAAGCTCTTCTACATCAGAGAGGGGAAAAAAAAATCAAATTTTGGCATTATCTTTTCTATTCTAAACCACGATAAACGCTCACTAGAACATTCATCTTTTTGGCCAACTGTATATACTAAAATGTTAATTTTCTAACAGAAAAGAGACTGTGGCACATCTTGAGGACATGATGTCTATTTAAGTATCTGTTGTAGCAATGTACTACATGTGACCAAATTGTATTCAATCCTGAAAAGAATGCACACAAATTCAATTCCTGTTGCTTCCATTTGATGGAGGATGAGGAGAAGCCAGGGGAGAATGAAACTAGACCCCAGTGCTGAGGAATCTTAATCCTCGCAGACTTCGTCCAGCACACACCACATATTTTTTGTCACATTGTAAATACAGCTGTTAAAAAAGGCAAATTCTTGTAGATGTTTAGACAAGATTGAGGAAACACAAAATGCTAACAGATTCCTAAGAAATAAATTTTCCATAAAGCTTCAGTTTCTCTAGGAAGGTATTCCAAATGATTGTTGAGGAGTAGAGGTCATGTGAGCATGGGTTTCCTCACATCTTACACGGTTGAGAGTCCCATAAACCAGCTTTATTGCCAGTTGCTGCTGAACCCTCTAGGAAAGGAAGCTACCAGTTCTTTTCAGAAGTTGAAGAAAATAAATAAAGAAGGTGAATTGATCACATTTCCCTTGATAGTCACAATAATCTGGATGGACAATACCTAGATGTTATGTTCAATAGGTTTTGTTGATTAGATGATTGCTAGATGATAGAGAGACAGACAGACAGATAAATCTCAATGAGAAAATCCCCAAAAAGTGAAAAGCGGATGTTGGTCAACCTATAGAATAAGATACAATAGTCAAGTAGATTCTTAGAAATTTAATTCAGAAAAGCAGTTAGTCATTTGTAAAGACTCGTTTACAGTGTACAATCTTGCAATTGTGACATTGTACTCCTGACTAAATCCATGTTAAATTTCTTAGCACCCATATTTAACTCCACAGGAAGACCTCTGTGGGCATACAAACCAGCATGTACTGATATCATTAAAGGCTGAGTGATTTCTGCCGAATGTAGTTTCTTGCTTAAATTAAACTCATTGAGAGAATAGTCAATATATGGAAGACTTTATATCTTTTGTTTGGGAAGCTAATTTGGGGGAATTCTTATCTTCTATTCAGGTATACATTATAATTACTAAACTAAACCAAATGCTTTAGCTGCCTGTTTTTGAGAATATTTTGTTTGGAACCATGATACAAAGTGAGCCATATTTCCCAAAGCATTTAAAAGTAAACAGAAGAATCATGATGTGTTAGGCAACTTGATAAAGTCTGCCTTTTAAGATTTATTAGGTCATAGGCAATATGAATTGGGAGAGTTAGAGCCTAAGGGTAGGAAAAGCAATTGAAAACCAAATGCACTGGTCCAAGATGAATCGAATGAAAGCCTCAGCTGGGATAACGAGAAGAAAGAAAAAATAAATGACTACATTTAATTCAAAGTCTGCAAAGTCTGTAATAATTAGACATAATTTATTAATAATATTTGAAGAGCAAAGGCTAACATGCATCTGATTTTTCTAGCCCAGGACATGGACATATTCTGTTTTTAATAAGAACAGAAAAAACATCTGTAATAACTCATTAGCACCTCTCTGAGAGCCAGGAATTGATAGTTGGGTTCTATGACCACCTGGGAAAAATTAATTTTTTTGTAGTGAAAAATTGGTCAAGGGGATTTAAAAAGAGACTCAATTTATTTTTTCTTTCAGAATAGTTGTTGTGCAGAAGTTGAACTCTGAAAAAATTGAACTCAGATTTTTCCAGGTAAGATATACATTTAGTAAAGTTCACCTTTTTCATATGTGCAGTTCGAAGAGAAGGATATAAGTTGTCACATAGCCTCTGACAGAATTGAAATAGACATCAGTTCTCTTTCTCAAAAAACTTCCTGTACATCCCTTTCTTAAATTAATGCTTTCCCTCATCATGGCTCCTGGTAAATGATAACATGGATTTGTCCTTACAGTTTTGGTCTTTTCTAAAATGTCATATGAATGGAATAATAAAGCCTGTAGCTTTTGTGCCTTTTTCCCATAGCCAGGTGCTTTTGACCTGCATCCTGTTGCTGCTTGCACTGGAATTTATCCATTCAGAGTTGATAAATATTTCCACTATTTCCAATTTTTCACAATTATGGAAAAACTTACTATAAACATTCATATATAAGACTTTTTACACATGTTTTCATTTCTTTTGAATAAACACTTAGGAATGAAATTGCTGGATCGAATGGTAAAGATATTTTTGCCTTATCAGAAACTGCAAGATTGTTTTCTAAACTGATTGAAATATTTCATAAACCTAATTCTAAAAGTATAAAATCTCTAAAAGAGAATGTGGGACAATGTCTACCTAACTTTACGTTAAGAAGTGATTTCTTCTAGATAGGAGAGGAAAAGCACTAAACCTTTTGAAAACATATAAATTGGAGTCAGTCAAAATAAAACTTTCACTCTTTGAAAGATGTTGTTAAGAAAATGAAAACACCAGCCACAGACTGGGAGAATATTTGCAAAACACATATCTGATAAGGGATGTGTATCCAAATTATATTAAAAAAAATTCTCAGAACTCAAGAATAAGAAGACAGCCCAATAAAACTTAGGTAAAAGGTTTAAATAAACACTCATCAGAGAAAAGATACAGATGGCAAATAAGAACATGCAAAGATGTTCAACAGCATTAATCATTAGGGACATGCAAAATAAAACCATAATTAAGTATTTCTATACACCTTTAGAATGCCTAAAATTTTTTTTTAAAGATTTTTATTTATTTATTTATTTGATAGACAGAGAGAGATCACAAGTAGGCAGAGAGGCAGGCAGAGAGAGAAAGGGGGAAGCAGGCTCCCCGCTGAGCAGAGAGCCCGACGTGAGGCTCGATCCCAGGACCCTGAGATCATGACCTGAGCTGAACGCAGAGGCTTAAACCACTGAGCCACCCAGGCGCCCCTAGAATGCCTAAAATTTTTTAAAAAGTGCAGGTGGAGATAAAAAGCGACTGGGACATTCATAAATCTTCTTGACCTCTTCATATTTTTTTTTTCTGATGGCAGATTGATACTGGTGAGAGAACAGTCTTCATCTGAGAGAGAAGATATTTTCCTCTACAATATTGCTCAAGGATATTTTAGAAACAAGCAGACAAAATTCTCCTAGTTTTAACAAACTTGTTTTGCGTAAGACAGTTCTCCAAAGACCCATTGATTATAATCAGTTTATGTTGGAAATCAAGGTTCTTCTAACTACTATCTATAATATGTTCATTTTGAAAGAGAGACAGAAAGAGAAAGGAAGGAGGAAGAGACAAGGAAGGAGTAATACAGACGGAGGGCGAGAAGCAGCCGATCTGACTCTAACCTGGAGGCTTCAATAGCATGGAGCTACATGTCTCCATTGGGATTTTGAATCTGTGGTCTTGAACTATCCCAATACTACAGGGAAATTTTTTAATTTTAAAACTACTTCCCTGTTACAGACTGTCTTATGCCAGAATGATGCCATTGGATATTTAGCTTTTATAAAGTTATTTTCTATACCATAGACCTTTGGGTTACATGTTACATTTTAATTGTCTCTACTCTGTATGTCGGCCAATAACTGCATGCTCAGAAAGGCAAAACTAGGGCTCCTTTATTATATGGAATAGCAAACCCTAGAAGTAGCAAAATTAGAGCTATGATTAAAAAAACAATCATTTCTATATACCTAACCCACATCAAAATAGACATTTCTGCCTGGCTGGAATTTGGCAAGAGTTGTCCAGGCAGTTACATAACCCTCCATTTGCTTTACCTACATATGTCCCCACTGATACCTACTGCCGGGCTAAGCAGAAATTAGATCAGGAATTTGCAGAGTCAGTACTAAATAGCAGCAAGTGAGCAGCAGGTTCAGTTTCTGGTAAACACCCAGGTCACAGGGATGGGTGGGGGCAGCCAGGGGTCAAGGAAATCCAGAGCCAAGTGGGGCAGATGCCAAATGCCATGGTCAAGACTGGAGCCAAGGAGTCATCAGGAGCCCAGGACGCATCCACAATGACAGAAGATACGCAACGGTTTCTAGAAAGATCAAATTCTGCAGGACACTCCAGGAAAGTTTTATAGGTTACCCTGCCTGAGCCAAAACCTCTAACATCATAAAGATACTATCTTGCCCATCAAACCCTAAGCTTACTGTATATCTTTCTAATACTGTTTTGTACGATTATTCTCTCCATCAAGAGCACAACGGTGCCACTAGTTTTATAGCTTCATCACTTCTTTCTTCCACCCGGTCCTTGTGAACTCTTCAGATTCCAGTCATATTGCCTTTTGCAGTCCCCTCGGGCCATAGGGCCATGTACCAGGAGTAGATACTTGATAAAATATTTGTTGACTCAACTTCTATCACTCCTAGCTGGAAAAGTAATTCTATGTAGAAGCAGCACAGCTATATTTGAAATACATGGTTTGGATTGAAGCGTTTTTCACTGAGTATCTTGGGAATTGTCTACATTTTAGAAGCCTCAGTTGTCACAGCTGCAAAATGCAGCTAGATCATACTTGACCTACCTGAACACAGAAATTAGACCCAAACTCTATATGATAGCCACTGAAATGAAACAGACTTCTGGAATAGTAGAAGAGATCTACATTAGTGTTTGGAAGAATTGGATTCTAGGTCTCAAATCCTCCCCTGTGGAGCTGCATCACTGTAGAGAATAGAGCATGTGTTTATATGTAATTCCACTGCCAGAGACTGGGGGACGGGGTGGATAAAAGCCTTCAGAACAAACAGTGTCATCAGCCCCACCCATTTTAGTGAGATGCCTAAAAAACGGCTCTCCATTACTGTGGACCCATCGATCTCGGACCTGCTTTACCTCAGTTCTACAACTTACCTGAAAACTGGCAAAGTGCATGGGTGAGATATGAGAGTTTATAATGGGCCAGAAGGAAATGACTGGAAGAAGGAACACAGGTAGAAAAATCAACTTAACTGGTAAGGGAACCCAACCTCACAATTCAGTTTCAGGATGACATGTTGATCTCAATACGTTTCTTCTCTCCTAAGCACTAGTTTAATCACCAACAAAAGATTGTATGCCAAAATAAGTGAGGAGAATAACATCAGGACATTACACACGGACATGTGCTATCAGTAGACAGGAAAACGAAGAGTCTCTTGATGACACCCAGTGGATATCCCCCATTACTAAACTCAAGGAAAGCAAAGTTACCCTAAAGATGAAGTGTAATATATGTTTTAGTAAAATAGCCCAGAACTCAGGGTTGAAAGAAGAGGTGCCAGGGAAGTCATTTGGAAGAGGGCAGAGTAACTTCAAAAATTGCCCCATTCCTAGACACAACTGACTGTAGCATTTACACCATGCCAGGGCATAGCTTGGGCTCATGACCAAAAAAAGTGGGGTTTTGCCAAAGCAGATTTCGATTATTGGTGTTGAAGAGAAAGAAAAGATAAAATGTTCTCCAGCTAACTTCCACCAAACACACGTGCAGGCTGAGATGACTCAGGCTGAGATGACTCAGTTTTTTTGCACTGCAATAAAACTCCCAGAGCTTTCATTTCTGCAGTAGATCCTTCCTCATACTCTTACCACTGGAAACTGAAATTCAGGCCAGAAACAAATACCTCTGACATCCTATCATCGGGAGATGGAAGTTTGTTTGATTTAGAAAGTAGACACCAGGAGAAAACTTAGAATTTTGACAACTCTACCATAGCCAGGAAAAGAAAAACTTCTCAAAGCATTAGGACTCATTCTCTAGTAATAATAATAATAATAATAATAATAATAATAAATTTTGAATAAAACCAACACAGACCAAAAAACCCTGTGTCTTGGTATAGCTAAAAAATCTTCCTTTTTTAAGAAAAAAATCATAGATATTGTGACATAAGTTGGATTAATCAATCCTCTTAAAATAGTTGTGAGTGTTTGATCCTTCCCCTATTCAACTGGGTATGAAATATTCTGATATTTATCAACTTGATGTATGGAAAATATGTCCTTGTTCTTATCTGCATTTATTTGATTACTGCTTAAGGGTCAGCATCTTATTATTTGTTTATTGACCAATTCTGTGAATTATTTTTGCCTGTCTTTTCATGTTTATTAGAAAGTCTGTGCATTGTTTCTTCCAGTTCTTTTCCATTTTTAAAACTAGGACTATTAATATATTTTTGTATTAATTTATAGCCATTTTCAACATTTTGTATTATAACTTAATGTCTGTAAACTGCATTGCAAAATTTTTTCCTCTTCATTTCAATTTTCTTTATGGTGTTTTCAGGTTTTTCTGGGGGTATTTGCTGTTAGAGCATTGAAGTTATTAGGTTCTGAAATGTATTAGTCTTTTCTTTCAATGGTTTCTGTGTTTCATGTCATTATTAAAAAGGCCTTTATTATTCTAAAGTTATAAAAGTGCTCATTCATTTTTTACATTTAAATCTTAAATATATCCAGAGCATAGCAAGAGATTGTGTAATACTTTTTAAAATATGCTCTAATTACTGTACACAATATATTAGCTTTTCCACTCAAGGACTTAAAGTAAAATCTTTATTGTATTCTGGAATTTCATAAATCTGTGCTCCTGTCTCCTGAGCTCTTGTCTGTTGATTTTTGTATTTTGGGGGGTACCATTATCATATGATTTTATTATTGTGCCTTCATTGTATATTCATTAATTACAAGTTCCTTATATGATGTCTTAAGCAGAGCAGGAAGACCTGGGAATATAGCGTGATGCAAGACAGATAAGGCCCTTGCTTGGGACTTCGTGAAGAAGAGAGATCCTAACAAGCAAGGATGAAATGTAATTACAAATTCGCTAAGTTCTAGAAAGGAAATAAGATGGAATGACTCCAGGCTGATTGAAACAGGATGTTTTTGGAAGAGGTCAGCAGCCTAAATTCCAACTGCAGTCTTAATTCCCTTTTGCATATAAGCAGACATATTTACAGGTTTCAGGAGTGAGGACATGAACATATTTGAGGGCTCATGATTCTGCCCCCAACAGGAGCTCACGTCACAGGTGCTTTGGGAGTGCATAGCACCAGGATGAAAGTATAGGGAATGAATGGGAAAACACGGTCTTATTTACTGGGGTACATAAGCATCTGGATTTAAACAACAACCAGTCATAGGAGGTTTCAAAGGGGACATGCCATGATTTGATAGGAGTTTTCAAATGACTTCTTAAAATCAGTGGTTTTGCTTATGCCTATCATTTATTATTAGAAATGAATTGTAGAGCAAAAGATAAAAAATATTTCCAGAAATCTTGATTGAACATATATTGAATATATACAAATATTTGGCAAATTCAATCTTTATAACATTAAGTCTGTATACTGTACAAAACCTATCCTTTTGTTTATTCAACCTGTTTTTGTGTTTTATTTAATCTTATTCTTTTACTTTTTGACTGAGTATTTCATGTTAGGTCTAACCTTAGATATTATATGGAATTTAAAAAATATTTTTAATATGATATAATTGATAATCATTACTTAAGTGCTATTGATTTTTATATATATTTTGTAAAATCTGGCAACCTTAGGGGCACCCAGGTGGCTTGGTCAGTTAAGCAAGCAACTTTTTTTTTTTTAATTAATTTCTTTTCAGTGTAAAAGAATTCATTGTTTATGCACCACACCCAGTGCTCCATGCCATATGTGCCCTCCCTAATACCTACCACCTGGCTCTCCCAACCTCCCACCCCCCGCCCCTTCAAAACCCTCAGATTATTTTTCAGAGTCCATAGTCTCTCGTGGTTCATATCCCCTTCCAATTTCCCTCAACTCCCTTTTTCTGTCCATCTACCCATGTCCTCCATGTTATTTGTTATGCTCCACAAATAAGTGAAACCATATGATTATTGACTCTCTCTGCTTGACCTATTTCACTCAGCATGTTCTCTTCCAGTCCTGTCCATGTTGCTACAAAAGTTGGGTATTCATCCTTTCTGATGGAGGCATAATACTCCATAGTGTATATGGACCACATCTTCCTTATCCATTCGTCCGTTGAAGGGTATCTTGGTTCTTTCCACAGTTTGGCAACCGTGGCCATTGCTGCTATTAACATTGGGGTACAGATGGCCCTTCTTTTCACTACATCTGTATCTTTGGGGTAAATACCCAGTAGGGCAATTGCGGGGTCATAGGGAAGCTCTATTTTTAATTTCTTAAGGAATCTCCACACTGTTCTCCAAAGTGGCTTCACCAACTTGCATTCCTACCAACAGTGTAAGAGGGTTCCCCTTTCTCCACATCCTCTCCAACCCATGTTGTTTCCTGTCTTGCTAATTTTGGCCATTCTAAGTGGTGTAAGGTGGTATCTCAATGTGGTTTTAATTTGAATCTCCCTGATGGCTAGGGATGATGAATATTTTTTCATGCGTCTGATAGCCACTTGTATGTCGTCATTGGAGAAGTGTCCATGTCTTCTGCCTATTTTTTGACAAGATTATCTGTTTTGTGTGTGTTGAGTTTGAGAAGTTCTTTATAGATCCTGGATGTCAGCCTTTTGTCTGTACTGTCATAAACAAGCAACTCTTAATTTCTGTTCAGGTCATGATCTCAGGGCTGTGAGATCCTGGGCAGAGTCTGCTTGAGATTCTCTCTCTCCTTCTCCCTCTGCCTGCCCACCCTGCCTCCCATTCATATGCATGTGTGTGCTCTCTCTCAAATAAATAAATAAGATAAAATATTTTTTTAAAACTTGGCAACCTTATAAAACCTTATTATTTTAATATTTTCTACTTAATATTTTTTGATTTTCCAGGTGGATAGTTTTCATACATTTATTCTTTCATTTCAGTATTTTTACAGCTAATCTATTTTTTTAACAACTGCATCTATAAGAGCTTACAGAACGTTAATTAACAATAGAAATTATTAGTTTGAGATATTGATTAGCAATGAATGCTTAATTTTATTAAATGCCTTCTTTTAACATTTTCTACTAATGAATAATGCAATGAGTTTTATCATTGTATTTCTTAATATTGAACCATTCTTACATTCTTGAACAAATGAATAACTTTTCTCTTGATAGAGTATTTTTCCACTTCGGTTGGAATTTATGAGCTAATAATTTTAGGATATTAATAAATCATCCATACGTATGTGATATTGATCTATCTTAGTTTTTATGCCATCTTTGTTTATTGTAGATATAGAGTTATAGAAACTCTATAAAAACATTTGAAGAGCCTTATGTTTTTCTATGCTATGGAAGAACAGTAAAAAACCCCACCTTTTGCTAACATCTACTTATAAAATCTTATGTGTCTGACGCCCTTGTTTTTGATCCACTCAGGCTTTCTAAACCTTTTGTTAGGTAAGGTTGGTCATTTGTATTTTCCAACAAAATATTTATTTATAGATTAACTGACATAATGTTATAATTTATTCCCATAAAACATTTTACCTTTTTTGTCATTGTGGTTACTTTTACTTGCCTCACTTCTTTTTCTTGGGAATTCTTGCAAGAAAACTTCAATTTTATTAGTATTTTTTATTAGTATTTTTAGTATTTCTTTATAATTTAAAGATATTAATTTATATATTTTTTATTGTTGCTGTCATCCCACTTTCTTTGGGAGGAGATTGGCTACAGAGCACATGTGGATGGATACATTTTTTAATAGAATGGAAGACTAATTCTCTATTGGAGAAGAAAAAAGTCTGCATCCACCAAGTATTTCATGGCTAAGGTTGAATGTTTTAAAAGGTCAGCAGTTATACTTTAAAAATTCCAGATTTTTTATAATTCATTTGTCATAGTATCTTGCTCCTGATTTATAGATGCAATCTGGTATCAATTTCCACTGAGAATACTAATATTCTTTCTACCTTTCTGTATTAATATTGTTTCATTACAGAAAGACAATTATTGTCTTTGTTTGAGCATCTTTTCAGGATATTGAGTGTCCTTCAATGTCACATTATCTGACAATAGGGCCAATTCTTGGAATTGATGGTGTGAATCCGTGTTTTGCAGCTGACAAGGACATCCCTCATAAAGCACTGAGCCAAGTCCTTCTCGCTGTGTTAACAGGTAAATATGCTTACCTTCCCTCCACTACAAAATCAGTTTGCATTGCTATAGGCATATATTTTAGCCATACCAACACATCAACTTTTTCTTTGTATGTGCTGGTTTTATTTAAAAGTCATTATTATTCTTATTATCATTAGAGAATGAGTCCTAATGATTTGAGAAGTTGTTTTTCTTTTCCTGGCTATGGTAGAGTTGTCAAAATTCTTCAGTTTTCCTCTGGTGTCTACTTTCTAAACCAAACAAACTTCTATCTCCAGATGATAGGATGGCAGAGGTGTTTGCTTCTGGCCTAAATTTCAGTTTCCAGTGGTAAGAGTATGAGGAAGTATCTACTGTAGAAATGAAAGCTCTGGGAGTTTTATTGCGGTGCTGAGTCATCTCAGCCTGCACGTGTGTTTGGCGGAAGTTAGCTGGAGAACAATTTATCTCTTCTTTCTCTTCAAAACCAATAATCGAAGTCGGCTTTGGCAAAATTCCCACTTTTCTTAGTAGTGAGCCCAAGGCACACCCAGGCACAGTATAAATGCTACAGTCAGTTGTGTCTAGGAATGAGGCAATTCTTTATTTTTTTTTTAAGATTTATTTATTTACTTACTTAACAGAGAGATAGAGATTACAAGTAGGCAGAGAGGAAGGCAGAGAGAGAGAGGAAACCGGGATCCCTGCCTAGCAGAGAGCCCAATGCGGGGCTGGATGCCAGGACCCTGAGATCATGACCTGAGCCAATGGCAGAGGCTTTAACCCACTGAGCCACCCAGGCGCCTCAGAATGGGGCAATTCTTGAAGTTACTCTGCCCTCTTCCAAATGACTTCCCTGGCACCTCTTCTTTCAACCCTGAGTTCTGGGCTATTTTACTAAAACATATATTACACTTCATCTTTAGGGTAACTTTGCTTTCCTTGAGTTTAGTAATGGGGGATATCCACTGGGTGTCATCAAGAGACTCTTCGTTTTCCTGTCTACTGATAGCACATGTCCGTGTGTAATGTCCTGATGTTATTCTCCTCACTTATTTTGGCATACAATCTTTTGTTGGTGATTAAACTAGTGCTTAGGAGAGAAGAAACGTATTGAGATCAACATGTCATCCTGAAACTGAACTGTGAGGTTGGGTTCCCTTACCAGTTAAGTTGATTTTTCTACCTGTGTTCCTTCTTCCAGTCATTTCCTTCTGGCCCATTATAAACTCTCATATCTCACCCATGCACTTTGCCAGTTTTCAGGTAAGTTGTAGAACTGAGGTAAAGCAGGTCCGAGATCGATGGGTCCACAGTAATGGAGAGCCGTTTTTTTAGGCATCTCACTAAAATGGGTGGGGCTGATGACACTGTTTGTTCTGAAGGCTTTTATCCACCCCGTCCCCCAGTCTCTGGCAGTGGAATTACATATAAACACATGCTCTATTTTCTACAGTGACGCAGCTCCACAGGGGAGGATTCGAGACCTAGAATCCAATTCTTCCAAACACTAATGTAGATCTCTTCTACTATTCCAGAAGTCTGTTTCATTTCAGTGGCTATCATATAGAGTTTGGGTCTAATTTCTGTGTTCAGGTAGGTCAAGTATGATCTAGCTGCATTTTGCAGCTGTGACAACTGAGGCTTCTAAAATGTAGACAATTCCCAAGATACTCAGTGAAAAACGCTTCAATCCAAACCATGTATTTCAAATATAGCTGTGCTGCTTCTACATAGAATTACTTTTCCAGCTAGGAGTGATAGAAGTTGAGTCAACAAATATTTTATCGAGTATCTACTCTCGGTACATGGCCCTATGGCCCGAGAGGACATGCAAAAGGCAATATGACTGGAATCTGAAGAGTTCACAAGGACCAGGTAGAAGAAAGAAGTGATGAAGCTATAAAACTAGTGGTACCATTGTGCTCTTGATAGGGAGAATAATCGCTATAAACATCCAAAACAGTATTAGAAAGATATACAGTAAGCTTAGGGTTTGATAGCAAGATATATCTTTATGATGTTAGAGTAGTTTGGCTCAGGCAGGGTAATGTATACAAATCTCCTCTGGGTATAGCTTATAGGGTTAATTTGTGAAGATTCTTAAAGAATGTGTAATATTTAGCTGAGAGACCACATTAGAGAGGGAATTCTTGGCAAAGAGAAAATGAAAGTAGAAAAGCCCCCAATGAAATGTTTGTGAAATATGTGACAAATTGCAGAAGCAAAAACTCAGAAAGCCTGAGACCAGTAATAAAGAGAAAAAAGGTGAACAAGTCTGGCTTGCTGTGTTGAGATTGACCTCGGCCTCTTGAAAGTGGCAGGGAGGTATTAAAGATTTCTGAGTAAAAGAATTACATGGTTGCATTAACCCATGTCGGACATTCTTTGTAACTCAAACGCTATCATTCTGTAACCCCATATGATGGTACATTTTTTAATAATAGGTCAAATTTGGCAATCAGTTAACGTTATATAGATACTACAGTATTGTATAAATAACAGTCCATTTAATAAAAATGTTAATCATTTGATACTGTTAAGATTAAATTCCATACACATGATTGTATGAGATCACATCTGGAATGCTGTTTTTATTTGGGAACAATATGTTTTAGGACAAATGTTATTAATCTGAAAACAGTCACAAAGTGTTCAATATTATGAAATATTTAAAAAACCATATCTTGGGAAGAAAGTACTTTCCGTCTTCTCTCATATGAAAGAAAAACAGATAGAGGCAATATAGTTTTAAAGCTTGTAGATTTAAGATGTACTTGCAATCTGTAAACAACTTATAGAAAGCACAATTCCATCTTAATGTACAAAAACAGAATGTGGCAACATTCATGTTTCTCGGGAGGGAACAAATGACCTTATAATATACAACCTTAAGCAGAAGTTAAAAACAATCTCTTCTTCCACAACTGCAGCTGCCTTCTAGGCAAGGCATAAAGGAATAACTTGCCTTCTACCATAAAAACAAAACAAAATAACCTTACCCTCTTGCCATAGAAAAATGGAGAACGCATAGGAAAAGTCAAGTTAAGACATGTATATTTATCTTTTGCATATATGAAAGCTTCTTGGAATAGTGGAAATACTAGATTTTTCTAACCATAGACTCTTCCATGGTAGTTTTAGGATAAATGCAATAAATGTGTTGCTGTCAAATTAACTATCTCTTAAAAATATTTTGTTTGGAAAACTGTATTTATGTGAAGAGACATAAAACCACAAATGCTTTGTATTACTAAGTAAGAGGCTGGGGAGAAGCAAGAAAGCCACAATCAATGCATTGTTTGTTTATCAATGGAGGACACAATACTGGTGAGCATTAAATAATTTGGCATTACAAGCCTCCAAATGACTTTAACAGTGATAAATGAGAGATATCAAATTGGTACAAATTCTACCTAAGTGAGCCTTTGGAATCTTATATTCCTTAACTGTGTTTACTGAAATTTTCTTTGCATTTAGAATTTTCACTCACTTCTCATTTAATTTTTGGTCATGATTCTCTAATGAGCCACCTTTTAAGCCCCTCGTTTGGACCAGTGTAGCAGGACAAGAAAAAAGTTCAATTACATTTATTATACACAGTGAGTTAAAATATCATATACCACTTTACATGGCTAGTAGTACCAAGCTAAACTCTGTTAATGTTAGTAGGAATCATTCACAAAATATTCCCATCCCCTTTATATTTCTAGAATTATATCAAACATAGATTTTATGCTATAAGGAGAGAAAGGATTAATAAATATAGAGCACCTATGTGGTTCAAGATATGTCATATATTTTGATGTGGTTTATCTATAAACCAAGAAAATGTGTTCAGGTATGCTTTACCTATATTTATGTAATCCATTTGAAATGTTCTGATAATATCCTCATGGAAAAGATGGAGAAATGTGTTATGAATGATAATAAAAGTGGGCAAACATATAATTGAATTAATGACCCTGTCCAAAGATAATGACTGATTTAATGTAAAGAGATATTTCTTACAGCTTCTTCTTAGTCATGGTCATGCATTTTGAAGGATAGCTTTGATCTAATATTGTTGTCATGCTTATAGAATTCCAAGGTGGTGGGAGTTATATCATAGTTAATATGATGGATGGCAAATAAAATATACTTGGAACAGATATAAATACCTATGATAGATTTTCAGTTGTCTATACGGGACAGGGGTACAGGAATTTTATATGAAAAAGTGAATGTGTAAGAGTTTTAGTAAATTCCAACTCCCAAAAGTCTTGAATTAGATCGCTAAAGGACCCCTTGAATTTTATTTAATGGCATCCAAAGTCTTCGTTTGATTTTCCACAAGCTCTTTATGCATCAACAGAGTAATATTGCTGCCCAAAATGTTTATGTCATCCTGAAATGCATTTATAAAAATACTGTGCACAGAATACAAGAGCTCAGAGTAAGTACAGCTCTAGTCTGCTTCATTCATTCAGTCTTGGGAAGTTTGTTCCACACGGTTCCTCTCTTAGAGGAAGGTGAGAAACCGGGACGCATCTAGAAGACAAAGACCTACAAAGCACTACATATGTATTCCAAAGACTGATGAACTGAGGCTATTGATCCTGAACAGGAAAACTCTTGACATGTTCATTTAAATCCCCTAAGAAATAGTTGTCAATATACAAGGCATTTATTAGAAACTGTCTATGAAATAAAGAGGTAAAGATTGGGAGTAGGTAGGAATAGTCTTAATACAGTGACTCAGCACTGACACCTGGGAAGGACAGAAGAAAGAAAGAAAAGAGCTGCAAAACAGGGTAGAGTTCTTTTAAAAAAAAAAAAAAAAAAGTCTTGGCCAGACCTATGGAAAGTCCCCAAACCAAACCTAGCACTTACCAAGTCCTCTGTAGGACTGGAGTGGCTTCAGTCTTGTATGGAAGGTGTGCTCAGTCATTGGGCAGGAGCAGCCCGGGAGAAGGATGCCTTCTCATCAGGGCTCCAGTGAGTCCCAAACTACAGCCATTGGAGAATGTCAACACTCAGCTCCTCCAGCAGTTTCTTCCAAGGAATGCTTCCATGGCCGCTACACTTGGGTAGGCATAATAGGTATTTTTAGTTTTATCCTAGAGCTGTAATATGAGCAAAGATATAGATTTCTTCTACATGACTTCAAAGCACAGAAGAGGAACAGAGAGCATTGTCTGGGTGACTCAGTGAGTTAAGTGTCTACCTTTGACTTAGGTCATGATCCCAGGGTCCTGCCCCCCATCTAGCTCCTTGCTCAACGGAGACCCTGCCTCTCCCTTTTGCTCTGTATCCTGCTTCCCCTACTTGTGCTCTGTATATCTCTCTGTCAAATAAATAAATAAATAAAATATCTCTATACATATACATATGACATTTATAATATATACAAATAATTTCTAATAATAAGAGCTCAAAAGTGTAATGAGCAGTTTCATGAAATAATAAGTAGTAAAGTCAGAAGTTAGACCAGAAAGTCTGTTAAGCCCCCTCTCAATCTTGAAGTCTAGTATGATTTAGGAATAAAGGCAGTAAGGATAGGAGAAACTCAAACAATTAAGAAATATGGTTTGCTCTGGGGCATCTGGCTCAGAAGGTTAAGCCTCTGCCTTCAGCTCAGGTCATGGTTCAGGGTCCTGGGATCAAGCCCCAGTGGGGCTCTCTGCTTAGTGGGGAGCCCGCTTCTCTCTCTCTCTCTCTGCCTGCCTCTCTGCCTACTTGTGATCTCTCTCTCTCTGTGTGTCAAATAAATAAATAAAATCTTTTTTTTTTTTCTAAAAAGAAAGAAATATGGTTTGCTCAAAAGAACCTGGATTGAGAAGCATTGATTTTTTTCTTCTTTTATAATAATGGCACATCTTGCATTCCGATATAAAACAATAAGAAATATACTAAAAATCTACCGCCTCTAATTAGTGTGAACCAATTTTCCCTCTGTGTGGGATTAGAATCAGAGAACTATAAACTGGACTTAAATCATAACCCTTCTGATCCCTGATGTTCTGAACAACGTTTGTCTTCCTTTTAATTGTTTCTTTTAAAGCAATTTTCTTCACTTTCGTCATCAATACAGCTTTTGTCCCTGCAGTGGAGTTCTGTAGATTTCAGTCACAAGATAGTTTCTGCTTCCTTTGCGGAATAAAAAATTAAAAATCTTTTGCACTATATATTTTCACAGGCCAATCACAGAGTTAAGTAAGCTACAGTAGAGTCCTGAACTTGAGAATTGAAAATCTGGCAACCAGCCCAGAGTCTGTTTCCAAAAAGAAGCAGCTCTCCTAGGCCTGTACAAAGGAGGTGGTTGCCCTAGCAACCGTTTCTGATAAAAGAAAATATGGCCGACAGGTACACATACAGATTGCTCCAGAAAGAGAAAAATGGCTCAGCCGCTGCTGCACTTACCAGTAAGGAGTCCTTGAGCAAATCTCATGTTTTAAAGCTGAATCCCTTCATTTCTGAATGCAGACATTTTCCATGGGATCTTTATCTAGGTCATGATCAATGTGTTTCATAATTCAGCATTTTGTGGTGATTTCTGAGAATGAATGTGTCTCCCAACCTAAACATAACCACCACAAAGATTGCCAAGATACATCAGCTAACTCAAAAGGCCACTTTCAAAAAAGGTTTGCTCAAAATAAGCGTTGATTTTTTTTATCCAGTCTCTAATTACATTCTCTGATATGTCTCAGTTTCTTTTTTTTTTTAATTGTACAGAACTATGACTTTCATATGAAGCCTTCAAACTCCTCAAGGCCTTTTTAATATAGTTTACATAATTAACTGTAATGTATGCTGTCTTATTTTTTAATGAAAAACTGCACATTTCTCGGTGTCCTGTTCTTTTGAATGAATATTTCCTGACACATATTTTGTGGAAATAACCTTAGAGATTTTTGTAAGAGGCTCTGAAACAGCTGAGGTCAGTAATACTGTTTCCTGGATTTTAAAAGATGGATGCATTTTTCCTGAAAAGCTTGCAAAGATTGCTTACTAGAGTATCAGTTTCTAAATGTACAATCTATTTATAGCTTTCCAGATAATTTATGAGTACAATATTGGGTATTCACTCATATAGCAATCAGAACCTCAGTAAGAAGGTCATAAGCCACTGTTTGGTAAACCAGTTTGTAGTACATGTACTTTCACTTCCCACTCCCCCCACCAAATAGCCAGTGTTATTTTCAAAAATTATATGACATAAGGAAAAAGACCCAGATTCTTTCAGGACATCCAGGTCCTAATTCTCATATTTCGATTAGTTTATGAAATGACAATAGTAGGGCCCTTCATCTCTTGAGATTTCAGAGATAACTTGATGCTTTTCATGTAAATGACAGTTCTTGGCTCTGCTGGTCCATGAAAGTAGCCTTGCATTGTAGCGAACACAAGCAAAGGTTCTGTTTGGATCAATACATTAAATTTTGATTAAAGCTTCTTTATCAAGTTTTCTTTACAAGTCTTTTTTTCCCCCCCTGCACAAACACTCCTGCTTTTCCTCAACAATTAAATACTATCAGCTTTAAAACCATAGGTAAACAGTTCATTTTGTACAGTGAATGAAGAACTCTGATAGACACTACTCAGGGGCATTTTAATGCTTTTTGATCTGGCTATTACTTGGATTAGAGTATGAAATCCCCAGGACAAATCTAAAACCACACAGGAAGAATGTATTGATTGCATCCTAAAAATGTATAATAGCAAAGGGTAGAATAGGGCAAAAATAGAAATAACTACTTATTCTTGGCACTGGGGCATACTTACAGGTGATTTCAGGGTTTTTCATTATTAACGTGAACAGTTCTCTAATATAATGTTTCTAAAATCTGAACAGAAACATTTTAAAGAAAAAAATATTAACCTACATACCCTCTGTTGATTTGCAGTAGTTTGACTATACTTGTAAATGTGTATAAATATAAAACGAGGTATAAACATCTTACGTTCAGAAGACTTTCTCAATTATAGAAACAAATTTACAAATTCAATATGAACCAAACTATAAATTCGATAAAATTAAAATTAATATTAATGTGGTGAATCATCTTGTTGTACTGAAATTTAACATTTGAAATTCTAATAATGTACTACTACCACATCATGGTTTCAAAAGCACTTGGCAAGCTTGTGCTGCCACGGCCATCTGTTAATTCAATTCACCTACCACTTTTCTCTACTCAACTCATGTGAAATATTTGTTTACATAGTGCTTCATGAAATCACTTGGCCTTCACTTCTGGGAAAACATGTTGAACTTTCATGGTCTAGTCTTTTTTTTTTTTTCTTGCTGATGTCTATCCAAAGATGTAATCCAAATATCAACAAGACATGAGGGATAGTTCTAGAGTAGACATCTATGGCATCCAACCTATGATCATATGATCCAACATTACTTTTTCTCTGTAATCATAAAATTAAAAACAGAAAATCAAGAAATCATGGTTGAATATTCACAAAACCCCAGCTGGATAAACAGAAGCCTCGGGAATAATTATGTCTAAAATAAGTTATGCCTTTCTTGGTTCCCAAGACCCAATCTCATGACCCAATCTCTTTATGTACTTGTGCTGTTGATTGAATAAGCAAGCAGTAGTCCCCCTCTTCTTTTGCCTTCTGGCCTCCCCATGAAGATCTGAGAAGAGAAAGAAGGCAAATTCTCACTTTCACAGAGTAGCAACATGATTTTATGTTGGCCAATGAAATGGAAGTGGTGGAGTGTTTTGGATTTGCTAGAAATATATTTTGCTTCCCTGATAAAAGTGAAGGGTATGAAAGGATAAGTTGCTTATACTCTCTCTTCCTCTTTATTTCTCTCTTGGTAAGGACATTTTTTTTTTGTTTTGTTTTTTGGGTTGGTTTGTTTGTTTGTTTGTTTTTAATTACTGGAGATACCTCAGACATCTCATAACCATGAGAGGCTAAGACATTAAGTGTGGCAGAGAAAAAGAATAAAAAGATCCTGTGTCCTTTGTGATTTCTAGATTTTTTTCTAGATTCCTTATTAGATAAATATATGTCAATATGGTTTAAACCCCTGTTAATCAGGAGTTCTATTTCTGATAGGCAGAAGCATTTCTGATACAGAGATCCTATATTATCTTTCAAATCTCTTAATTTTTCATTAGGTGAAAATAATCATCGGGTATGGTGTTGGAAACTTGATGAAATACACCCTACTTATTATTCTATGAAGTATTTCACATCATCTTTTATGTTTTATGTTCCCCAAATTTTGTATTACATTTGTTAGTTGTATTGGTTCCAGTATTATCTACCTGTGTTAGGATATAATGTTGATACTAACTTGCAATAGGAAAAGTGGCTCTTTTCTGCAGAGGTTATTGAAATGGTTTAAAATTCTTGGTCCTGACTCTGAATACATTTCCACCCCAAACCCCAGTACTTTCTGTTCTATTTCGACACTTTTATCACACAATTGCCATCTCTCATGTCTTAGGTGTAACATATTCCCTTCATCTTGAATTTTGCATATGCTGTTCCTCTACCTGGCATGTTCCTTCTGATCCACTCCTCCTACCCCTGTAGCAACTCTAATTTAGCCTTCAGATCTTAACTAAACTTGACGTCCTCAAGAAAACTCCATGAATCTCCCAGCCTAAACCAAGTCCTTTGATATAAGTCATAAAAGCCCATGTTCCTTTCTTCCTAAACACTTGTATCAACCTGAAAGGACATATTTATTACTTTATTTGAGTGTCAGACTCTCCTACCTGACTCTTTGCTTGAAACCTATCTGCTTTTTGCTCATTAATGCATCTCTATACTCGTGTAGTCTTGGGGCCCTGCTAGGCACCTGATAAGTATTTGTTGAATGAATGCATGATTTAATGAATAAATAAATGAATGAATGGAAAACAACAGGAATAATTTAATGATATTTCAAAAGTGTAGATCAGTGGGAACTGATTGCCTCTATTGGTTGCAAGAAATCTTTGTTTCAGTGTGTTTATTAGCGTTACTAAACTTCAGATCCATAATATGAATACATGCCTTTTTGTTCATTTAGCAATCCAGTGTCAGTGCTTTGGGAAATTCAGCAAGACACATAAGTGAAATTATGGTTCTGTATCTTAAAGGTAAAGATCTCTCTGTAAAGCATACTAACTTGTCTATTACATACAAATTTTCATTTTCTTTTTTTCTCTCTGTCCTTTGCTAAAACTAATCATGTCTATTTTAGCATCAGTGTCACAGGGAGAGCTTGTTTTAGAGGTCTTATGCGTTATTAAATAAAAACTAAATATCCGACCTAAGATAATTTAAATGCCATAGGAAGTTCTATTTCATTTTTTTTTTTAGTAGGCTCCACACTCAGCATGGATCCCAATGCAGGACTTGAACTCATGACACTGAGACTGAGCTGAAATCAAGAGTCTGACACTTAACCAACTGAGCCCCCAAGCTGTCCCAGAAAGTCTTATTTCTATTGAGTCTGAATCCCCTGAAAAGAATGAAGCTTTTAAGATTTGCAGTTACCAATGCAAAAAATTCTCACCATAAATTATTTTGTAAATTTCTTCAGTGTGATTTTTTTTTCTTCCATATATCAGTTTGCAGTCTTAAATGAAAATCAAATGTATCACTGTTTAATTTTTTCCACTTACAGATATCCTGAGACCCTTTACCTGATTCTTGGAATGAAAAGAACATTGTGATGACTTCTTCTAGTCTCTTTTTAGTGCAGAAATCAGGAAGGATAAGATGTAAACTAAAAATTGGAGAACAAAAAAGTTAATATGTAAAGCTGAAAGAGTAATGCTTGCAAGCTATTACTTTTAAAATTATTAGTTTATGGGGTGCCTGTGTGGCTCAGTGGGTTAAAGCCTCTGCCTTCAGCTCAGGTCATGATCTCAGGGTCCTGGGATCAAGTCCCACATCGGGCTCTCTGCTCAGCAGGGAGCCTGCTTCCTCCTCTCTCTGCCTTCATCTTTGCCTACTTCTGATCTGTCTCTGTCAAAGGAATAAATAAAATCTTTTAAAATAAAATAAAATAAAATAAAATTATTAGTTTATATTTTGTTTTATATTAAACTACACATTTTGGGAAATAGTCCAAATAGATGTGAAGAAAATATTTGGCATAATCATTGATACAGAGAAACAGAGAACACAGCTGTGTTATTTTTTATTTATTTACTTATAAGCCTACTCACTACTTGTTTATTTATATGCCTCCACATAAATTTGGCATTGGTTTAGTTTCTGTGATATGAAATAAGACCATATTTAGGGACCATGTACTGAAAGATGATAAATCTCCTCTTCATTTCACAAGTTTAAACTTTATTCTATTTGTCCTGATTTTAAAGACCATCTAATTATCCAGGTATTTTTGCTGTAAAAACAATCCATCATTTCATCATTGGTCAGATATCACCATATTAATAAAATTAGATCATGTCAATATAGCATTAAATTATCAAATTATATAAAAACTAACTCTTACCACCAAGGAAATAGAATTGATCCACCAAAATAAATAACCACTAACTCAGATTAAGTCAATAGTACATATTGACTTGATAAAAAGTTGAACCGTTAGGACTTGTTATCCCATGAGAAGGTGCAGTGGTGGAGGTGAGGGAAGGATGTGCCCCTGTGAATGTGTGTGTTATGAGCTTTATTATGGATAAAAAAATAATAGGTTTTAAGAGAGCTGGGTTTAACATGAAGAGCTTGAAGATTATGAGCTGGATAATGGGGAAAAAGAAGTCATATTAAGTCCAACTCAGTGGAAGGCCAGTCATTTCATTGGTATTTCACTGATACAAAAGCTTTTCTACCATTCTCAAAGGGCCTCTGTGGTGGGATAAAAACATGATATATTAAGAAACCAAAACAAAGCCTATGTGTCTGGAGGGGAGAGTCAGGGAAAGAAAAAGGGATTAGATTAGGTGAGCAAGAACCGCAGACTCCAAATACTTCAGGGCTTTGTAGGCCCTGAGGTCGCTCTTTTGATGCTAAAGGTAATAGGATGTCATTGAAAGGATTTAAAGAAAGGTGACTGACCCAGTCAAAATGTATTTATAAGAGATTATCTGTGCCATTACCACACTGTTCAACAATTGTGCTTTTGGGCATTTAATCCCAGAGAAATGCGAATTTAGTTTCACACAAAAACCTATACATGAACATTCATTGAAGATGTATTTGAAATAGCCCAAAACTGAAGACAGCACAAATGGACCTCAAAGATTGAGTAGTTAAACAAACTATGGTCCATCCACACCATGAAATGCCGTGGAATACTATTCAGCAATAACGAGAAATGAATTACTGATACATGTAATAACTTGGGTGAATCTCAAGGAAGTTGTGCTAAGTGGAAAAAGCTACTCTCTAAATGTTACATATTGTATGATTCCATTACATAACTTTATTACAATGACAGAACTATGGAAATGAAAACATTAGTGGCTGCTGGGGGTTGGGGCAGGGGAGGAATAAGTAAGGAAAAGAAGTGGATGGTTGGCTCCTTGCTGGGCAGGGAGCCTGCTTCTCCCTCTGCCTCTGCCTGCCATTCTGTCCGCCTGTGCTCGCTCTCTCTCCCTCTCTCTCTGACAAATAAATAAATAAAATCTTTAAAAAAGAAAAAGGATGCCTGGGTGGCTCAGTTGGTTAAGAAGTGGATGGTTATATCTTGGATCTGATACTGTTCTATAGTTTTGCAAGTTTTGTCAATTACCATTCATGAAAATTGGATAAATGGTATATGGGATGGCTCTACATTATGTGTTACAACTACATGTGAATCTACAATTATCTCAAAAACTAACTTCTAAAAGGAACATCTGGTTATAGTGATTGCAATGGGCAAAAATAGGTGCTAGAAGAGGAGTGAGGGTAGGGCTTTTCTATTCACTCATTAGGCTCTACATCTCCTGATACTGAAAAAGATTCCCTCCAAATACCAGGATTTAGTGTGTACCAATCTCATTGACTTATGACCTTAGATTTTTGGCTTCTGTGTACCTGTCTTAGCTTCCTGATGAGACAGAAAACTTCTAAAGACCAGACAAAAGTGTGTAACTCCTATGACAGGCCTTAGGTGTCAGTTTTCTATTTTTAAATGACTTACTGTATGCACATACACATACTAGGAACCCACAGCCCTTTGAAACAATATGCTTTGGCTATAATTAGCTGCTACAAATAAAACTATGTGTATTTTTTATTATATCCTTTGTTATACAATAAACTGGTAAACATAAGTAAAAATAAGTAAATAGATTAATTAATTGAATGATTGATTTATTGATTAAAATACCAGAAGAGATGAAGATTCTTGTTCTTACTGTTAGGTCTGAATAAAGCTCTGTGGGCCACTGACTGGAGTATTTATCTAGATCATAGTTCATTGACCTTGAATTTAAAAGGGTGTCTTGGAAAGGCCCATCATCTCTCCCTCATTTTTACAGAGTAGAAATGTCATGTGGCCTTCCTGAAGACCCACAGGCCAAAGGTGGTTGAGAAGCAATGACTGGATAACACAAGAGGTGATTTATTTGGAAGAGCATCGGGTTAGGAGAAACTCCTCTCAGTAAGGAATTAAAGTTGTTTGTAGCTGACTGAAAGCAGATCACCTCGTTGGCATCTCCTGAACACGACTGTATGTATTTATTAGCAGATCAGTGATAGGTTTCGCAGCGTCTGAGGACCATTGTACAAAGGCCTGATAAAACCAGAGAAACCAAAGAAGTCTTTGCATTCCCCACATTCTTGAGTGATCACTCACCTCTTGAAAACCCCTTTAGAAAGAAAATATATAGCAACAATAAAGTTTCTACTTCATTAAAAAACAATTTTCTTATTTTAGCATAAAGGAAGTTGGAGGGAGATGACGTCACAAAGTCATAGTTTTCTTAGTTGTCTAAGAAAACTATGAGAGAATTATTATAGAAATACTAAAAGATGATATCAGAATACAGTAGGGATATTGTTACATAGACCAGTGGTTTTCATCAGGCTGCATGTTAGAATCACTTAAGGGTTTTAAAAATATCAGTGTCCATGGGCGCCTGGGTGGCTCAGTGGGTTAAGCCGCTGCCTTCGGCTCAGGTCATGATCTCAGGGTCCTGGGATCGAGTCCCACATCGGGCTCTCTGCTCAGCAGGGAGCCTGCTTCCTCCTCTCTCTCTGCCTGCCTCTCTGCCTACTTGTGATCTCTGTCTGTCAAATAAATAAATAAAAAATCTTAAAAAAAAAATTTTAAAAAATAAAAATATCAGTGTCCAGACACAAACCCCATAGTCTTTGTTATTTATCCTGTTATTGCTAGTATTATTATAATTATCATCATCATCATCATTGCACCTCAGGAGTTTCTGGTGTGCAGACAGGTCTGGGAATCACTCACATAAACAAAAGGCAAGATACGTTCAAAATGCTCCATATTGCCCAGAAAAAAATATTTTTCTCTATGCATCTTACTCTCTATCATTTTTATGAAACAGTAAGCTTTCTATAAATCAAATTTCATGACTTGTTATCGTCAGTCTTTGCCTGGAATTCCAGAATCAAGTTGAAAAAAAGTAGGTATCAATCTACAATTGTTATTTGATGCAAGACAAGGAAATTATTACTAATAATAAATATTACAACATAGGTTGTATTATCAAAAGCATGAAGAGAAAAATAAGCTAAGCTTTCGATTTTTTTTTTTTCTGCTCATAGTCCTGGACACCAAAGTGAATGAATCCCTTCAGTAGACTTAGTTCAAAGGTAATGACATAGTCATAAGCCTAGAGCTCATGCTGACCCTCTTCTTTTGAAAATGGTTCTAAACTCAGATTATTTAAGGTCATACTAAGGTGTTTTCCAAGTCATATAAATTATATAAATTATTCCAGTGCTTTTTATGACATCCCTAGACAATATTACATAAAGGAGTCTATTTGCTTCCAAAAGGGAGAAGAGACCAAACCTTTGAAACAGAGGGACGCGTCAGCATCATGGCACGGTGAGGCCATGACCAAGGAAGCAGAACATTTGTAAGATAAAAGGAAAAATGACATCTCGTCATCACTGGATATCCTTCTGAGTAGGACTAACTTTCTGGGGTGTAAAATGGACTTATGCCCCCCTGGAGTCATTGCCAGGGGTTGTCATTTATTCCTCCTGAGTTGTTTGGGGAAGCTTGGAGAAATGGAAGTAGCCTGAATTTACTTGATGGCAGTAAAATAAGAAAAAGCATAGAAATGCATTATACCTTTGATAAGTTGGTATTTCTCCTTAGAAGCATGACTCAGACTTAAAAGTTAATTCATTCAGTATCTCTGGAATCCTGAATAAGTCCTTTGGGACTGTGGGAAATAAAAAGATCATTACAAAGATTTTGTGACCTTAAATAGCTCATATTCTAGTGAAGAAATGGGAGTAAGGACTGCAAAGGCATCTGTCTGTTTAAATGCTAGATCTCGAGAGGGTGCCAGGTGTTAGCAGCAGTGGAACAAGAAGGTAGAAAAATGCAAGAGTCTTGGAAGTGGCCCTCCCATTTCTTATGATGTCATTTGCCCCTGAGGAATGCCAGTCAATGCTACACAGTTTAATTTCATGGCAGAGAAGTCTCTATACCAGAAACTAAAGATGGAGCAGAAACTTTGACTATATTGTATGGATTCTCCCTACAAAATGCTGGTCAGTGTGATTCAAAAAGGAATAAAGTCCCATATGTTAGTTAATAGTTAGGATAGTTAGGATAGATAGGATAGTTAGGATAGAAGGGAAGTCACAGAAACTGGTCACACATCTTGTTCATGAAGTAAACCTTTGAATTAATTTGCATTATTATCACATCATTTCAGAAGAATCTTCTGCTTTAATTGTCCAGGTTGTGGAATCTCTTCTATTCTGTTCTGGCAAAATATGCATGACTTACTCGTCACAGATAAAAAGGCAGTAAAAAGTAAATGTTGCTGGCATATTTCAAAGAGAAGAAGTAGATTTTCCAGAAAAAGTAGACATAGGGCAAGAATAGAAGAGGAAATAGAATTATAGAAACTTCATATCCTCTAGGTTATGTTAGCAACAGGTTATAGCAGTGAAGGTATCCTGCTGAGAAGTTCCGTCGAGCAGCTGTCAGTGAGTAACTCCATAAAAACCTAACTAGTAAGACATAAACATCTTTTTAAGTAATAAGAAAATTTCCTTTAGAAATAATGGGGTTGTAAAGTCTTTATTATTGTAACACCAGCTTCATGAGCAGTCACTCAAGAGCCCCAGACATGGATCAAGACCTGGAGAGCCAAGTGATGAATAGTTAAGATTCCAATAACTTATCAAACCAGCAAAGTCTTTTTTAAAAGATTGTATTAAATCCACAATTGGCAACACTTCAGGAAAAAAAAAAATAAACTTCTTAAGCTATCACTGGAAGTTTGGCAAGATCCATCAAAATGTTAATGCCCTACTTTGACCAGAAATTCCATTTCTGAAAATGCATCCTAAGAAAGTAATCAGCGAATGTCTAAAGATATCTGTAGAACTGTACACATCTTCGTTTTACATATTATGTCAAAAATTGGAAATATCCCAAATGTTTATCAGGAGGAAATCAGTTACATAAATAAAAAGAGGAACAACAAAATCCCAGGTAACCATTGAAAGCATGTTGGTGATTTGGGAGTCTTGTGTACATAAAAAGATGTAAATAACACTTTTTATGATCAAGTTATGCCAAAAACATAGAATGCATAGTAAAATTTCATTTTTATTTTAACTATATAGATACAGGAAAGTCTCCAGAGAGAATAAAATTAAATACTTAAGAACATACAACAAACATTAACAATAATTATTACTGGGCAAGGCACTGCACCTTAGGATACTTTATATCTTTCTGGACACATTTGTAGATTTACTTCTTTTATTTCATATTTCTGTATTTTCTGAAAATTTTCAATAAAATATATTATTTTATCACTTAAAAAAACTATGATTCATTTCTGTTTTTTTTGTTTTGTTTTGTTTTAACTCTTAAGCTAACAGACTTAAATAGTCTGTGGTTATCAGAAGTCAGGAACAAGAAAAAGCTCAGCAATTCCCAGTGCCAGGTCAGTTAAGAACCAGCAATCAGAGAACAGGGGGAGTTTGGCCTAACTCTGCTTGGTCTGTCTGTAACTTTTGAAACTGTTATTCATACTCTTCTTCCCAGAAGTCCTTTCTTCCTTAACTTTGAATTCTTCACTCTCACCTGCAGAGTTAAATGTTAACTCGAGTCCATGAATTTGTTCTTAGAGTTTTCATGGTTCTTTTTGTTTTCATCCTATGAAAATAAGCATTTCCTAGACTTTTCTCCATTAGCCTCCTTGGTTTTTTTTTTTTTTTTTGGCACTGTTCCTGAATAATCTCTGCCATACTCAGTTTCATATAGTCCTCACCAGCTTTGTCAACTGACTTTAGAACCCAGATCCCAATCATTTTCCTAAGCTCCTGCCCCACATACACATCTGTTCCTTAAACATATCCAATTACATGGCCCACAGACTCCTAAAACAAAGTAAATATATTACCCACCTACCTCCTCACACACACACACACACACACACACACACACACACACACACTTCAGCCACACATTATCCTTTCATGTTTTGTTATTGAGTAATGCTGTCATCAACTTCTCCAAATAGCAGACTTTTCAGAGCCAATCTCAACATTTTCTCCCTTACTACTCCACAAAGACTGTAAAATCTGTCTCTTAAACAACTCACATATTTGTTCTCTGCTTTCCATTTCCACTGACACTACATTGGTGTAGACTTTCTTTGCATTTATTTATTCTTAGAACCCTTAAATGTACTCCAAACCTTACACCAAGATAAGCTTTCTCCTCATATACATATCTACCAATGTCATTCCCCATTTAAATCCTTCATGGGATCATTATAGACTTCTAATTTGTCATAACCTTTTCTTACCTTTTCAGACTCAACTACCCATATATCCACATATATCTCCTTAAAGTCCCCTAAAAGTACTGTTCTTCCAGTACTTCCATACACTTTTTCATGTCATCTACTTTCAAGATTGAACTTGTCAAGGGATCCACTCCAGAGCCACTAGAAAGCTAACCACGAGTGCTCTACACAGACATGATTCTGTATCAAGAGAGTTGTTTTTCAGAAGTCTGAAATGATATAATCAAGTAGGCAGCCAGAATCATTCTCAAGAAATATCCAGATTAGTGGAATTTAAGGAAGCTCGTGGCAAAGCAATATTGCCCATAAAGAAAAAAAAAAAAAAAGGAAAGAAAGAACAAAATAGAAGAGGTTAATTTGTGGACAGGATGGTTCAAAGAAAAAAGAAATAAGATTTGGAAAATAGACCCTGACTAATAGTTAAGACTTGAAACAACAAACTGATAGTCAGTGCTGGCAAGGTACTGGAAACTAGATCCTTTCAGGGAAAATGAGGAAAAAACAAGTGTGATTGCAGAACACAGGCTGGGGGTCAGGAGCTGGGACCCTTGGAATCAACCCCCAGTTGTCAGTTCTACTAGTTTTTCAGGCCATGTTTGATTGAGTCAAGTGTAGAAGGCATATGACCCAAGCTGGACCCAAAGGCTCTCCCTTAGGAATTTAGAAAGTGGAACAGGGACAACCGGAGATGAACAGCCATGTGGGCAGAGTTACATCATGGCAATAGCCTGTTGAGTTGTTGCTTTTGATCTCCCTAGAACAACCACGATTTCCTTCCTTTTGGAGATTTGGTTTGGACTGTCCAGGGATGTCACTAAACCACCTTTGTGAGCAGAATACATCTAAAGTTCTCTAAATTATTTGGGAACAAGATAAGTTTGAGAATAATATGTTCAATATGATTTCTTGTGCTTGAAATTTAGATTTAAAATAACAACAAAATAAATCTGGACTCCACGAATATGTTGATTTTCAGTACTAGCAGAAGGTATCTGCTGAGTTTTGTGACCATAGCAAGCCACTCTCCTGGTTGGTGTTAGTGGCCTTTAGTTGGCATCATGCAACTTGATTTATGTGTTACAAAAACACTCAACAGAGATGGGACCATACCAGTGAAGAGTGGTATTTGATTAACAACAAAGTGTGTGTTAGTTGAAGCTACAGTGTGTGCAGTCCCCTTGAGAAAATCCCTTAGGAAGAAATGTTTCCTACACACCCCACCACTTGAAGTCAATGGATAGGTCAACAGTTTAGAGGTTTGCTTTCCACCAGGTAAGTAATTAAAGTGCAATGTTGGAGTAATTGTGCCAGGATTATCCTGGTAATAGAAGTAACCATACAATCATAACAATTAAACCATTTCAGGAGAGCCACGTTCAAATGGACTTACATAACCCAGGCAGAAAGGAAAACCAGAATTGAGAAAAACCAAGGTCATAGCCACAAAGATGCACTCTGTGACACATCCAAAGATTGGGATGAAAACAGGAAAGGACATGATGGTGGTCAGCCTAGGAGACACCAAGGGTGAATCAGGATGAAGAGTGAGAAGGTGCTGGGGGAACCTCTGTGTTTAGAAACACTCTAATACATCCATCAATCCACAAGTTCATTACTCTATAAAAAATTCACCCTACTGACCATCTTGTAGATGTCCCCTGAAACACACAGCTTAATTCATGAATGAGAGAGACTGCAGGTTCCTGTCTAGGTCCTCAGCACTTAAGAGTATACCTGTCGCAGTTGAGAACGTAAGTGGTTGCTGAAAGCCTGTTGAATGAACTGGGACCTTAGCGTAAGATTTGGAACATAAATAAATAAATAAATTGTATTTTAATCTAATCTAGATAACGTTGCAAGAGAATAGCAGAAACAACTCATTTAAATAAAGGTATTTCTGAAAATGCAAATAGACATTCCTCAGTTTCGTAAATAATTGCCTTTACAGAGAAACTTTCAAACATTAAATTGATGCTAGAAGTAAGAGAGAAAGAAGCAAATCCATTTTGCATGTAGCAAATTACAGTATGCGTTTTCTTCTTTTGCCAATTCTAGGAAAATGATATCTTTTGCTCTTCTTGCTTATTTATGATCATCTACGGAAGTGTTTGTTAATCTTTAGCCACAGCAGGGATCAGTCACGATATGCTTAACAAATTATACCTTTGCCTTCACACCAAGTAAAATATTTGCACTGCTTTCTCAGACACTGAGAACTAGACCTTTTAAAAACATCTTCTGTGTCGTCCCACCTTAAGATGTCCCTGTACCTAGTAAAGAACTGTTTCTTTGAAAATACCTACTCCAGCTTTGAAATCTCAGAATGCAGAATCAAAATCTGTAGAAAATCAAAAATTGGATTAAGTCTAATTATGTTAAGGTTTGTCCATGATCAAAATATGAACCTAATTTGTCCCAGGGATCCTAGCGGTCCTCACTGGCAACAAGACAAATAAGATAGTAGCTAGATAAGCATGGGAAGTGCAATTTTAATAAGTTTCTCTAGTATTTATAGAAAGATAATAAAAAAAAATGCCAAAGGAATTGCTATGTATGATTCAGTCTCCCTCTTAATGAATATGTACAAAAGCTTTAGTGCTATAATAAATGAGGCAAACATTTATTGTGAAAAAACCCCAAATAAAAGAATAAGAAGTCCTCCAAGAGGCTTCATTTAAATGTTTTAATATTCCATTCGTTTTGTTTTTTCCCCCCAAGATTTCAGTGTTCAGAAAGGACAGGTCCTGTTAGTACTGCTGAAGAATTTCAGAGACCCTAGAGAATGGTGGGAAAACATGGCTTGAGAAAGAACTAGAATCAAAAATGAGTGCCACCTTTGGCAAATTTTGTAATCCACTCAATTGCAAGACAGGATCAATGACGTCTGCCTCACTGAGTCGACAGAAAGAATGAAGCAAATGGGATAAAATGTAGCATTTCTGCTACAAGGTAGGTGCTAGAAGGAAGTTATTTGTTTGAGGAGGCCCACTGTTCTTGTTTTGTTTCTTAATGCATGAAGATTTTGAATACAAAGAGGCAGCCCACTGAGTTAGAGAGGAAAGATAAATATGGTTGACAAAACAGAAGAATACAAATAGGCTGAGGTCTACCTGTAACTTCTGGGTGAAAACCTGTGTTCCTTCCCTGGTATTACCATGGTTTGAGTTCAATCGTATCTCGCCCTCCACCCCCCCCCCCACCCCCCGTTCCATAGCCCTTTAGCATTCAGAAAATGATCACTGGCTTTCCGGAATTTATGGGTTGATGAATCTGATTTTTTAAAAACCTTTGCTAAAGTGTTGCTCTTTCATGTCTCGTCACCTCTGCACAGTGAGAAAATCCTCACAGAAATAATAGCCGGAATAATTTTGGGGAAATACCCTTTCTTTCACTGCCTTTTGGACCGAATTCTAAGAGTTTGTTTTTACATCTATTACCTTAGATGAACTCCTCTTGAGATTGAAAATTTTTTCAATATTTTGAAAAGTAGTTATCATTAGCATCCCTCCTTTTAGTTGTTATTTATGTGCCTTTAGGTTTGGACTTAAGTTTTTCAAACATCTGGAAAATGTACTGCTTAAATAAACAATATAATAATAGTATCTGTTAAATTCCACTAATCCTATCATCTTGACCAGAAATTTATAAAAGAACTTGAAGAAAGAAAGAAAGAAAGAAAGAAGGACAAGAAAAAAAAATTTTTTTTCCCCTTGTTCCTGCTCAGAGGAGCACTAATGGGTTATGAACCCTTTCAGAGTCATAGAGCAGAGAGAAAAATGGTTGCCTTGGTAACAGGGCAGACCAATCAGCTGCATACACTCTCCCGAGAGCATCTAATTTATTCAGCAAATGCAGGCTAGAACAGGTGGCTAACCTAAATGATGCCAAAAAGCTTTAGCTCTCAAACATCCCCACCCTCCAAATTTTCTTATACACAAAGTTTCATTCTTGTCCCTCATACAGATTTAACGAGGTACATTTCAGTGTGAAACATAACCTGTTAGTAATCAAAACAGCTCTCTGCATTTGTTACTTTTGAATTTTCTGACAAAAAGAAAGATACCTGATTTTTAAGAAATGATTGCACTGACAGCTTAATTCTACCTGATCCTTTGAAAGTGGAGGCCACCCTAACTCTTACTATAAAATTCCATTATTTGTAGTTTTAATAAATCAAGTATTATTGTGAGTTCTAATAGCAAGAGGGTTTATCCCTAGATTTCACAATTCTTGCTTCAGATAATAAATAGTCCCAGAAGTTCCAATTCCGTAAGCCATCTGAAAGCACAGAGCTTTTTGTAAATAACTGGATTCAAAATGGGAGAGAAAATAATACCCACCTAGTTAGAGCTCTGTTCAGTATAGGGTTACGCAAGGCATTGGCTATCCCTAAAGACAGAAAAGAAAAATCTGGAAAACTAACACTAAGGTATCAGTGTTTTACTACTCTCTCAGGATTTTTTTATGATCCAGGCCCATTTTCCTTTTAGAACGCCATGTTCGCATCCCAAATATGCGCTGATCTTTGATCAACAGGACGCCAATGACCTGTCCTTCCTCTCGCTGCCTGTGCATTTGCTGTCGTCTCTGTGGAGAATGTCCCTCCGACCCTGGGTCCCCCGCTTAATGCTTATCCTCTCTTCAAAGCTAAAAGCATTTTCTCTCCCCAAAAGCCTTTCCTCCTGCTCGCAGGAGGAATTACAAGGATCCCTCCCTGTTCCCTCTGCAAGTGCTTCCATTGTTTCCATGTCTACCTTCCTCACCAGATGGAGCCCCCCAAACCTTCAATGCAGGGACTGTGTGCTAGTCAGCTCTCACCTCCCGAGAAGCACCTGACTCCTAGAGGGAAATCATAAATAGTTGGTAAAACAACAAGCAAACAAACAAATGAGTGAAACTATGCATTACTGACACAAAAACTTTTCAAATCTAGTATGTGACATTTTCAGAAATTAAAATGAAAGTTTCGCCAATTTAGACAAAGTATAATCTCATGTGCTTGTACGAGTTACAACCCTGTGTGTCTTTAATGAGTTGAACGTTTTCTTCAAATGAAGTATCACACAGGGCTCCTCTCTTTCAACGTGGACGTCGGGCCCCCATTTAGGCTGCTGATGTTGCTCATTGCCCCTTTTACAACATCTCTTCCCAAACCGCAGGCTTCCAAGAGCGCAGCTTAGAAATACTGGGCTCGACTTATTACACATTCGATTTTGCCTTCCTGCTTCCTAGTACGTAGTAATCACATAAGCAAGTGTTTGCTGCAAATGGCATTTAAAACAGGAGACAACATTAGTGAGGAAGTTCAGGTCTTATGCATTTCTCTATTGATCTGCTTTTGAAGTCTTCCAATTGTCTCCAAAGGTGACCCTTGCCTCCTGAGCATGTTTCCTTGGCAACAGAGGTGACTGCTTCCAGCATGTGAGAAAAGGCATCTCTGTTCGTTTGATACTCGACTACCACCCAGAGATGCTAGATGGCTTCAAGGAAAGCGAGAAGCCCTCATTTTTAAGTCCCAGGTCGTCTCTTCAGTTCACGGGCTGCATATTACTCTGGAAAACAAGAGGTCATGATAATTACCTGGCAATAGTTTCATCGTCTCATGAAAAAGAAAGACACAACCTCTATATTGATGCATTTTCATTCTCCTTCCCTAATTATCCCACATGCCTGCCTGTGTGCGTGCGCGCTCGGGCACACACACACACACACACACACAGAAATACAAGCTTACTTTTATTCATTCTTTCTTTCATTTTCTATATTTAAAGCTTTTTTCTTGCTATCAGTTCTCTGATTTCTGTTGATCTCTGTTTTACCTATTCTCTATTTCGAATAGCAGCTTCTTTGCACATCTCGGCTTCCAATATCTACCAGTTATAAATCAGAGTTAAACATCAACCTATCGTCGCCAAAAAAAAGCCTGGTGAGAGCTTTTGAAATTTGATCAGCTCTCATAATTCCATATTATTATAAGATGAAATGAATAAAATAGACATTGAAATTAATGTCATTTATGATCAATTCACCTTTAATTCATATTGCTCCTATATTCTTTTAAATGGTATGGTAACATTTTATTTGTCATGTTTTGTGCCTCTCCAAAGCAATTTGAAAACATTTTTGTTGCAATCAATTGAACTTTTTAATGTCTATTTCATACAATTGCATAATCATGTCATAAAAAGTCTAGAAAACTTAGTGTGTCAGACATACCTTCATATTAGTGGAATTATTTTGTCTGGACTTGGTCCTAACAAAAAGGGGGGGAAATGAATGAGATTGTATAGAGTTGTGCTGGGAACACTTCTTCCTAAAAGATGTTTTCAAATATATTTTATGCTAATTTCAGTAGGTAAATAATTAAATAAATTGGGTTTACAGAGACTGGATAATGGCATATCACATGTTCATACTCAGAGACCAGCTTTTTCAATATAAAATGTACAGAATCCTAAGTATAAACAGTAAAAGTACAACTTTTTTCATGCCCAGAGTATCCAAGGAATACAAATTTGAAAATATCATTCAACAGATAGTGTTATAAAATAAATAAATTCAAAATAAAATAAATTTTATTTTAATGAAGTTAATAATTTAGGCATCCTGGGCTCCTGGGTGACTCAGTTGGTTGGGTGGCTACTTTCGGCTGAGGTCATGATCCCAGAGTCCCGCATCAGGCTCCCAGCTCCGTGGAGAGTCTGCTTCTCCCTCAGACCTTCTCCCCCTCATTCTCTCTCTCTCTCTCAAATAAGTAAATAAAACCTTTAAAAATAATAATAATTTAGGCATCCAATGAACTTTAGAAATAATGCAACCCTTATTTTACATGAATACCAGGAAAGAATTAAAAAAAAAAAAAAAGCCTATGAAAATTGGTCTCAGACTTTGGGTGAGGAAGTCTTTTGATTCCTATTTGCTTACTACATAAAATGTCGCTATAACATTCTTGGATGAGAATTGCATTTTGCCTTTATCGTTAAGTGTTCTATTTTATACCACAGTGCTCAACTTTAACACTCTCTAATACATTATTTATGCATGCGGTATCAGTTAGGAATGCTTCTACTAAAAATAACAGAAAACACCAGTGAGAATGACTTAAGAGATATTGGTTTATTTTTCTGACATGGCAAGGAGTCTTGAGGGAGGCAGGTGGCATTGTTTTAGCCATGGTTGTTTTACCATGGCAGGACTAGCATACCTGAAATTCTCTCAGTATTTCCTCATGTCAGCCTCTTCCTGGTCACAAAATAACAGAACATGCTCTCAGCAGCTCATTCTGCCTTCAGGAAAGGAAAAAGGAACCATGCCAGATATGCTTTTCTTTTATATCAGGTAAATGAAATCCTTCACAGACCACTTTGCAAGACGTTGGTCATGTCTCAGTACAGTCCAGTGTTATAACAGAAGTAACAATGGAAAAATGTATTTGGAATACCTGAGTGTGAGCATCACACTGGAGCATCAGGAAGTTAAAATCATTACACTGTATGAATAATGTAAAATGACTTTTACACAGTCTTCTTAACACAGAATTTAGAAGAACAGTATTACAACAAACAATTTGTTGCTGGATTTTTAAAGTTGCTTCCAAGTATTCTGAAGGTGCATACTAACATTCATAGAAGTTCTTTCTTTTCCTTTGGGTCATCTTAGTTCAATATGAGAACCAAGTAGGTTCTTATATTGAATTGTTATAGTATCAAGTCACTAAGTTCAATTCCTGGGTCACTCTTGCCTCTTTACTTTTCTGAGAACAAGTATGAAAGTTTATGCTACCTCTTAAACGTTGGTCCCTGGTAGAAAGTAAGCTCCACAGTAAAGGCTCTGTTTTGCTTACTGCTCTTTCCCAGTGCCTGGCACCATGTTGTGATTCAATAAATAGTTGTTGCCTTGGTAGGTAAAAATTAATCCTTCGTATATCATTTACCCACCAGGCAAGTGTTATTCTACTTTGCAATGAAGTTCAATAGATTTTGCAAAATTCTCTTCCAAGATGAGTTGTATAGCAATGTAGTTAAATAACAGATCCTTCTTCAGTAAATAACTCTTTGATCAAAAGGATTAGGCTATAAATGTCTTGAGAGTGAGAACCACACGCTTATCTTTTTGTTGCCAAGCCCAGTGCCTGGCAAATAATAATCGTTTATAAAATGAACTGCTGACCAGATTTTATAGCGAGTGATCACTAAAATGGTAACAATCAATATTTTGGATCAAACCTTAAAATAGAACTGAATTAACATGTTTTCAGTGAGCACTCAACCTCTGAAATTCATTCTTAAGAATATTATTCAGGCTCAAAGGTAGTTTGATCCTGAATAATACTGGTTGATCTCTGGTTGATCTTTCCAACCAGAAGGCTAATGAAAATCGGAGAGGAAATTCATAAGACCAAGGTCACTTAAGCTTACATTCACAGCTGCATGCACATGTCCACATACCACATAGCTTGTTTTCTCCTATCATTCTGGGCTTGAAAAAAATAAGTTGTTCTTAAAGAGAAAAAAAGGGTACAGCTAAGAACCCTTGTGGGCTTGTCTGTAAGAACATAAAACAAAGTAACTGTATGGAGAACAGGATTCTATAAAAGCATGTTTGTTTATCTCTATGTATGCAATTGTAAACACAATTTGCAACAAGTATAAATAAAGATAGTACATTTCTTTATGGCTGGAAGATGAAGAATATTGCTTTGTGGAAATTAACTCTTTTTATTATTGTTCTTGTTAGTAAACAAACCAACCTTAAAGCAGACTCCCATTAACAAACACCATGGTAAACACCATACTACACATAACAGAAGATGTAGGTGTTCTCAATAAATCAGACGTTGCATTTACTGAAACACTCAAAACAGGCTCTACTCTTTCCATTCTGATAGTTTTACTGTCTCAGGCAAGCAGAGCTAAGTGAGCATGATCACACATTAATATCCTGTGGGTGTGCATGTACACATTTTTTTTAAAGCACTATAATTTCTCCAACTCTTATTGATTTCAGCAAAGCCCTGAGAAGTTCAGAATCCTTCTCCCATTACTGCAAGCACAAAGATATTTTTAGTTTAAGCATTTTATTCCGTGAAATGAAAAGGAATGCCACCACCACCAACAACAAAAAAAGATCCAAAGCAAAAATTAAAAAAAAATAAAAAAAATAGAAATAAATCTGTCTGAAAACAGAAAACTGAAGCGTTAATTGAACATTACCTTTTTCTCATAGTGAGGAAGATGCATCCTGGTCATTTCTACCTTTTCTCACTGTGCTGATTTAAAACCCCCAACTGAGAAGGCAGCTGTGCAGAGCAAGAATCTGGTGAGCTACACAGCAGGAGCCCCGTATCCTAGTGCTACTCCCAGAAATTCATGCTCGCTTCCAGTTGCTGTGTTGTCATTAGTAATGCCAGAAATGTGAAATGCTGCCCTCTTCCCCACAGCAGAGCTGCAAAGATCACAGTGATCTTGTCTTTAAAGACTTCAGAAGCCTGGATCACCCTGTTTTTATTGTTATTTATTTTCAATGCAGCCTCCAAAGGGAAGGCGTTGGCTTCTTTTCAAGGTACTTAAAATTCTGGAGACTTTCATTCATCATCATGTTAATGGAATAGATGGCAAAGCAGACGTAAAAGTTGAAGCATATGGAGAGGGAATGGGAAGGTTGCTTGCGGCCCCCTCCCAAGCCCAAAAAAAAAAAAAAAAAAAAAAGACTTCACTGTCAAATAGCATTTTTTTCCCTAGATTGCAACAAAATCCTTATCCACAAAAAATGCTACATTGCAAGCCCTGGAAAATGGAATTAATTTATTTCTGTTTCCAGAGAGTGGCATTAAAAATATTTCATGAAGCACTCTGGAAACGACTTGAAAAATAATTACAGGGAGAGGACTGGGCGACATAATGGCTGCAGTTGCAACTGCAAAGACATGATTGATGTTACAACATTGTCACAAGTGAATAAAGCCCATCATAGGCAGAGCTAGGAATTCTGGTGGGGTTTAGCCTTCAAAATCAGAGGGTATAAATCGTTTGATTCTGAAGGTATAGATGTTAAATATATATTTTACAGAACATGTTCTGAAGACATAAATATTAAATATATATATAAGAATATATATGCTTCAAGTATAAAATTACATTTGTATGTATAAAATATGCATCTATTTTGGTACAATTAAGACCATTAGGTCTCAATACTTGAAATAAGTTGTACTATAAGTGCATCAATATTTAAAATAATTATTAAAATATTTAAAATAAAACATGAACCTCAATTTAAAATATATACTCCATTGGTAGCTTTGCTTTTTACCTGAAGTTACAATTGGATATAAAAGTCAGTACAAAATAACCAATTAAGGGAAATAGGGCCTAAGTCATTTTAGGAGTTTCTCCTATTTATATTCAGTTAATTTTGTAAGTCCATTTTGGGAAAGACAAAGAGCTGAAATACTAACATTTAAACATTCTTATTTACTTACGGATTATGTCCTTTAGTAAATATTTATGAAAATACACTTGGCATCTACCATTTTGCCATGCTGACTTAAACCCAGATACATAAAACAAAAATTTGAGTACATACAACTCTGAAGCATGCCCTCTTTACAGGAAGTGTCTTTTGTTTTTCAAATAGTGTTCCAGTGAAAAATACTTAGGAAAACAGAAAAGTGATACATTCTTTATTGCTGCAAGCCAAATGACCACAAATTTAGCAGCTTAAAACAAAACATAGTTGTCTTATTTGGGGAATTGAAATGCACTAATTTTAGAAAGAAACATGCAACTCAGAAATGTTGCCTTAACATCTCATTGCATGTTTATATCCCTTTTATTTTTATTCATTCATTCTTCCATCTGTTTATAGTATCTATTGTTGTGATTTCCACCAATAGTTGAAATTTTTGCCCTGAAGAAACTGTTTAAGTATTTTGCCTACTAATACACCATTTCTAAAACCATCAAAAATTTAGTTTTACTCTCAACACATATATGAAAGTCTGCCCAAAGATGCTCTTCCATATGCAAAAATGAATATGATGCATGATCAGCAATTAAGTAAATAATATTTTAGGGATACATGTTTCACCATTTTTAAAATAATTTTGGGTAGATTGAAGAGTTCAACTGATCAAATTTGGAAGAATGAAAAGATATATGAAAATAAAAACCCAAAGTCAAAAATTCAAAGGAAGAATATTGGCCAATTGAACTGCATATAATTTTTGATATGCTAAAAATTATTTTTACAGTAGACTATAAAAATTTTTGGCTATTACTTGAAGAGATAATATAGATTCAGTAAGAAATATAAGGTCTCAATGGGCTAATTGAAAAAAAAAAAAAAAAAGAACAGATAATTTGAAAAAGTAAATGCAACCCATAAAGACACAGGTAAAATAAATCCAATCTCACAAATAATTATAGAAACTCAAGAAGTTAAAAAATTATATTCCATTTTTGCTTATTAAAGAATTCATGTTTAAAGTGTGCAGCTCATGGGGCACCTGGTTGGCTCAGTGGGTTAAGTGTTTGCCTTCCGATCAGGTTGTCTCAGGGTCCTGGGATTGAGCCCCAGGTCAGGTTCCCTGCTCAGTGGGGAGTCTGCTTCTCCCTCTCCTTCTTCCCCTCCCACCCCTCCTTCTGTTCCCTGTGTCTTAAATAAAATCTTTAAAAAAAAAAAAAAAGATAAAGTGTGCAACTCACAATAATGAGGGAAGGACAGTATCATAGATCATTGTTGATCATTCAAGCTGGTATATGGCAATTTAGCAGGAAAATAGTGGTAATAGAGATCAAAAGAAAAATGACTACAAATTGATGCTAATAGACATCTCTGGGAGATGTCTATTTTAAAGAAAAAAAGAAAAATTGCTATATATATATAAAATGGTATCAGCATATCACCTCATAGAACTGAAAAAGTGTAAAAACCTAAGTGTCTAACATTAAGCAAATGTTTTCAGAAAGTGAAAAGCAGCCCTGGCAGCAGGTGGTTAGAACCAGGCCATCATAGGGGCTCCTGGGTGGCTCAGTTGAATAAGTGACCAACTCTTGGTTTCAGCTCAGGTCATGATCTCAGGGTCATGAGAGTGAGTCCCTATTCCAGCTTCATACTCAGGGAAAGAATATGCTTGAGATACTTTCCCTCTGTCCCTTCACCACCCAACACTTGCACTCTAAATAAATAAATCTTAAAAAAAAAAAAAAAAAAAAAGGAAAGAAAGAAAGAAAGAAGGAAAGAACAGAACTAGGCCATCATAAACAGCACATGTGAAATCACACTCATCAGCCTTTGCTATAACTGAGTCTAATAAGACAGAGGCAAGGACACTCAGCAACCACATAAAACAACTAAACAGCCCCTTCTTTGTACTAACACAAGTGACTACTACTTATTTACCTATGACAACCAACACTGTTTTGATCTTTTCCCCTCTTATAAACAATTGCCAATACAGGGGCACCTGGGTGGCTCAGTCAGTAAAGTGTCTGCCTTCAGCTCAAGTCATGATCCCAGGGTCCTGAGATCGAGCCCTGTGTTCAGCTCCCTGATCCTCAAGAAGTCTGCTTCTCCTTCTGCCCCTCCCCCTACTCATGCACTCTCTCTGGCACATACTTTCTCTCAAACAAAAATAAAATCTTTTTAAAAATGGTAATAATTACCAAGAGAGCCAATCCCTGAACTGCCCCTGAATTCTGACAGTTTCCAATTCAGATATGGCTTCCTCTTCTTTAAGCCATGCTTAGAAACACCCAACATAAGCCCACATCCTTTAGGAGACCTTTGCCAAAACCCTCCTACTGAGACTTCCACAGTTCCTCTGGAGAGAACTCTCACTCACTTCAGAGGCCTAAAGTTATCCTTATTTTGTTTCACACAGACATGTTATGATCTTTGGCTGGTGGATTTCAGTAAGTTAAACTGTGACAGCCTGTTACACTGAGAATACTGCAGCCATTCTTTTTTTTTTTTTTTTTTTTTTTTTTTTTTTTTTTTTTTTTTAAAGATTTTATTTATTTATTTGACAGAGAGAAATCACAAGCAGATGGAGAGGCAGGCAGAGAGAGAGGAAGGCAGAGAGGGAGGAAGGGAAGCAGGCTCCCTGCTGAGCAGAGAGCCCGATGCGGGACTCGATCCCAGGACCCTGAGATCATGACCTGAGCCGAAGGCAGCGGCTTAACCCACTGAGCCACCCAGGCGCCCCTACTGCAGCCATTCTAATGATAGCACACAACATGGTAAAGCATGATTATAACTACATGAAAAATGTGTGAATGAAATGTATCAGGTAAAAAGCACTGAGTTTATCAGTACTTTTCCTCCCAATAATTTCTTGCTTATTTTCTTCTTTATTTCTTAACATTCTTAACATTGAGTAAACTATTGCTAATGAAAATTATTTTGTTAAAAATTTGCAAAATATGAATGCCTTAATCCATTTGGGCTACTGTAACAAAAGTACCATTGGATGGCTTGTAAACAACAGAAATTTATTTCTCATAATTTTAGGGGTTTGGGAAGTCCAAGATCAAACAGCTGGCAGATTCAGGGTCTGATGAGATCCCACTTCCTGGTGCAGACACAGATGATTTTTCACTGTGTCCTCATGGCATCAGAGTGCTCTGAGGTGCCTTTTATAAGGGCACTAATACCATTCATGAGGGTGCTGCCATCATATTGGGGGTTAGGTTTCAAAATGTGAGTTTTTAAGGGACACAAACATCCATCTCATCTCTACCAGGGGAAAAAACAAAATCCCTTCAGTTAAATAGGAGAGTTTATACTCTTGTTCTTTTCTCCTTGATTTATTCAGCAAGAAATAAATGTGCACATAATCATTAATTGATTCATATTATTAATTGATTTGATGGTCCTAAGTTGATAAACATGATTTATTAGTTCATATATGTAGTTAGTTGATAAATTGATACATGTAATGAGTTAATTTATATGCATTGGTAATTATTTGATATATATGCAATGAGGCAATAATTCCTTTCCTAACATGTTCATTAATTTATTTTGTGTGTTCAGTCAATTATTATTTCATCGAGTGTATATTGAACTTCTTTACTTGTCCAGACCCAGGGCTAGGTGTTGGTGAGGCAAAGTTGAACACGATTAACTGCCTGTTAGATGGGAGCTCACTCCGTACTAGAGAGGCAGAGAGGGCAAATACATTATCAAACAGAGGGATACATGCTCTATTTTTATACAGATGATGCTGTGGGAGCAATGTCAAGAGGACACTTACTTCCTTGTGTGGCAGAAGGGGGGAGTGCTGAAGGATGACCTCAAGGATGAGATGATGCTTTATCATGAGTCTTTCATAACAAGAATGTGTTTGTCAGGCAAAGGAAAGAAGGAACAGTATTCCAGGCAGTGTAAGAGTCTATACCTAAGAGCTAAAGTGAGAAAAACAATTATTGTTTCAAGAGATTAGAAAAGGGGATCCATGTGGGTTTAAACAGAGGGTCCTGTAAAAGAAACAACACCTGACCTAAATCTTAAAAAATTAAGAAAGTATAGAAGTGGAAAAAGATGATTCAGCTGCAGTAAACACATAATCCATTGCCCTAGTCTGGGACGTGGTAGGTGATATAAATTGGCACAAGATAGTTTACTTCTGTCCATAGAGTCATCAGATAAATTAGGAAACAAACTTTCAGTTTTGAAGCAATCACCCTAAGGACAGATCTATTCATTAGAAATTAAATCAGATCTCCCATGTGACAGAATTCATTCTTGTAGTAATAAAGGGTCACTCATTATAGTATCTTTCTTGAACCAAGGGAGGTTCCCACACAAAGAGCTGAAAAGCTTACATGAGAACTTTCTGATCTAATCCAGTTGTCCCATGAAGACACCATCTATCTAACATGATTGCCTTTACACCATTATAGAGAGATTTCTGAAACACTGCTGCATTTTTGTGTTCTCTGAACTCAGAGTTGGGCCAAAAATGATCAAAGTAGGAGGGAATATGTCTTTGAAATTAACTAGTTTTTTGTTTTTTTTTTTTAAAGGAAAAAGGAGATCGGTCAGATTTTGATAGAGAAAACTTATGCCAAGTTTCAAAGGCATAGAAATGCAAAATACAGAGAAGGATATTTTTCAAACTTCAAATTGAGTCTGGAAATGTTGCAGGGATGGTTACATATGGCAGGCAAACAGAACACATGCCAAAAAGGGGAAAATGAGTGTGAGAAGATGTGAGGATTGATCTGTGCATGTGAGGGAACATTAGCAAAAGAAAATATCTGTATAGGAAATGGGCCACATTTGTATAGAAAAGAGAGCTCAATAGAGGGAGAAGTTTTGAACATTATTGGAGTGAGGAACTAGACAAATTACAGCCTGACATTTTTTTTTTTAAAGATTTTATTTATTTATCAGAGGGGGAGGGGAGAGAGCGAGCATAGGCAGACAGAGTGGCAGCAGAGGCAGAGGGAGAAGCAGGCTCCCTGCTGAGCAAGGAGCCCGATGTGGGACTCGATCCCAGGACGCTGGGATCATACCTGAGCCGAAGGCAGCTGCTTAACCAACTGAGCCACCCAGGCGTCCCTTTTTTTTTTTTTTTTTTTTTTTTAAAGATTTTATTTATTTATCCAGCCTGACATTTTTAACTTCGACTTCATGTGATTTTTATTCCCCACTCTGGTTTAAATAACACTCTTTTACTTCCTTATTTTTCTTCAGATTTTTTTATTTAAATTCTAGTTAGTTAACATATAGTATAATATTGTTTTCAGGAGTAGAATTCAGTGATTCATCACTTATGTATAACACCCAGTGCTCAATACGACAAGTGCCCTCCTTTATACCTGTCACCCATCTAGCATATTCCCCAACCACCTTCCTCCATCAACTGTCACTGTTCTTTACTTCTTTACCTACAACCACCTGTTCCTCTTTTCTATCCCATTAGCATCATGTGAAATAAACCCGCTCCTCTTATAGAGTTAAAATGTAGACACATCTAGGAGTAATCAAAAGGCACAACCAAACATTTATTTTGTTCCATTTCATTTTAAGGGTATATCTTTCTTTCTCTATTTTTTTTTTTTTTTTGTCTTTAATGATTGGGAGTCAGTACCAATTTCGGGGAAAATCACATGAAAATGCAATAGAATGACTCATGTGTTAAGGAATTCTCTTTGAAATACAGTAGTATAGGGGCAACTGGGTGGCTCAGTCATTAAGCATCTGCCTTCAGCTCAGGTCATGATCCCAGAGTCCTGGGATTGAGTTCCACATTGGGCTCTCTGCTCCACGGGAAGCTTGCTTTCTCCCTCTCCCACTCCCTCTGCTGTATTTCCTCTCTCACTGTGTTTCTCTCTGTCAAATAAATAAATAAAATCTTTGAAAAAAAAAAGAAATATAGTAGTATAGAAAAGTATTATTATTCTGAAAAAGCAGAAGGCATAACATTCTTTATCTCATTTCAAAATTCCTCTTTACAGAGATAACTCTCTTAACATGTAATGATGCAGAACAAAAGTATTTTCACAACATTTCAATATCATCCCTCTTATTTAAAGGCAGAAATTCCAGGCATGTGGGTGGCACAATTGGTTAAGTGTCTGGCTCTTGATCTCAGCTTGGGTCAGGTTGTCAGGGTTGTGAGTTTGAGCTCAGTGTCAGGCTCCACACCCAGTGGATTCTCTCTCCTTTTCCCTCTGCCCCTCCCTGATTGCACTCTCTCTCTCTTTAAAAAAAAGAAGAAGAAGAAGAAGAGGAAGAAGAAGAAGAAGAAGAAGAAGAAACAGAACTCCATCTGTGGCTTGGTTTTTGTTTTTTTGTTATTTTCTGGTGACTTGGTTTTAATATTATATAAAATATATATGACAGGATTAGGTAATGCTACATAACAAATTACCCCCAAATTGAGTATTTTAAAAACAGCAAACATTTATTATCTCACAGTTTCTGTGGGTCAGACACCATGGTGCAGTTGGGCTAGGTCCCCAGGCTCACAGTCTCTCATAAAGCTGCAGTCATGTCAAGACCTGACTGACAGAAGTCATAATTCCTTAGCAATCATTGATTTGGCTTCTATTTCTACAGTATAACTGGAATCATATAACTGGAATCATAAAATACATAGCATTCTAATACTTGCTTCTTTCACTTACTATATTCATTGATGATTCACCTATGTCTTCACATGACTTGATAATGCATTCTTTTTATTAGTGAGTAATAGTCCATTGTATGGATATACCACAATTTGTTTTTCCATTCACCTTTTGAAAGACATACTGATTACTTCCAGGTTTCGGCAATTATGAATAGAACTCCTATGAACATTCATGTGTACAGGCTTTTGTGTGGGCCTAAGTTCTTGGGTCAGTTGGGTCAATGCCTAGAAGTACAAAATGATGGGTTATACAGGAAGTTGATGTTTGGCTTTATATCAACTTTTGAATCAATAATGTGTAGATATACTAAATTATACAAATTTTTAGAATTATATGCTTTATACATTTTTTCTCACTGCCCCCTCCAGAAACATGCTTTCTAGTAAACCTTAAGAAAGTTGGGAGGGAACAAGGTCAACGGTTACTATAAGGTAGCATTTCTTAGATTGAATTCTACTGAGAAGGGAGTCAGTGGAGAAGAAAGATTAAAATGGAGACATAAAATGTCAGTTAAGTTGTAGAGATGAAAGAAGTATTTGAGGAAGTAGCCATCAGGAATGGCAGGATGTGTTTCATATCTGAATTTGGGTTTTAAAATGCAGACTGGAGAGGAATAGCAGAGAGTCTATTTTTAAAAAGATCAGTCCTGGGAAAAGAAAGACATATGAGAAAAGACAGGCACAGAGTAAGAAACTAGGAAGATCAAGAGCAGAGTGAAGAAACCATGAGAGTACAAGCTAGAGGTCCATCATGATGGCTGGGGAGGTGAGCTCTTGAATCATTAGAAAGATAAGGATTCTGGTGTGGTGTACCTCCTTGAGAGCAAGCCTAATGGCAATCTCAATTTCTTTGATTGACAAGAGACTTCAATGAATATTTTTAAAAACTCTTCCTCCCTGTTCCATCACCCCTTTTCATGCCAATGTCTTTTACAGGAATGTTTAACAAGTGTTCGCTGAATCTACTCACACTCCACCCACATCTACTTCTCGTCTGTGTGGGGACTGATTATAAAAGTCATAAATGTAATAAAAAATGAAAAGGATCCAAAAAGTTGTTCTATAATCCAATCTTCATGCAGAAATGTGATGTTTAAAATATAATATATTGTGGCTTCTGAAATGTTCCTTCTAGGAGCATGTGAATGGATGGTGAATAAATACGTGGCACTTAAATAATCAAATGATCATATGAGGAAAGAAGGCACAGAAATGCTTCATCAACAAATGTGGTGGCATTGCTATAACCATCTCACACAGAAAAAAAACATGCCTTTCTCAGTGTTGTTTTCTGCACATGCTACAAGGGTAGTTCTTGGCTTGCCCCCTTTGGTCTCTAAAATTTTGGTAGAACTATTTGCTTCTTAAAGTGTTCTGATCGTTGGGAGCCCAAATTAAGATGCTCGTAATGGATGCATGATTAAACATGATTATTTTGTTTGTTTGTTTCTAAAATATATATTCCCCTTATAAACTTCTAGAATATTCTCATGAGATTTTGTTTCTGTTTTGAGCCATCCTCACTTAAACACAATCTTAAGTCTCAATTGTCACCAGTATTTCTAATCTAATCTTCTAATTAAATAACAATAACCTTATTAAGTACAAGTTAGTGTATTCCTTTTTAACTATTTCTCCACCTCCACCATTTCCACTCTAGGATTATCTATATACAAAATGTGGAAGAAAAAATAAAATTTGAGTCCTTTCATAATGGCTGTCTTGCGATATGTGTGTATTAACCTGTCATCATTTCTTGATTCTAACTAGCTTCATATTAAAAAGGCTTACAAAGTTACCACTGATATGAGAGACACAGAGGCATTTATATTTTAAATAACCAAAAATGCATAAGAAGCTGAGTCTAAAGGTAGTTCTCCCTATCACTGGACAGTGAGAATCAGTGGGACATTAAGCAGGCGGCATTCACTGCATTAGCAATGTAGGAGTCTTCTTTCATTAGGTAGAGGCACTAGATCATATAAGACAGGACCGCAGACTTGCAAGGACCCTCCGTAAAAACTCATCAATATTTTCAAAATGCATCACATTTTTCTTGAACTCCTTTGAGATACATTAGCAACCTTATTAGGTTCTCTGCTCTGAATTACCTCCCTGTCTTACTCCTTGACCTACTAATGTCTCAAAATGCATTAAGACAACAATTAGTTCCTTCTCTTTATGCTGATGGGGCATTTGGCACTCTCAAAAGCATAATACAACTCATTTTTCTTCTCCTGCTTCATGTGATAAGGCTTTTATTTTAAATAAGTGCATATAATTTACAGCATGATGCCTAACAAACCTCAGTGAGAAGACGATGGGAGTGGATATGGGATAAAGGGAGCAGGGGGGAGAAGAAAATATTGAATTGGGAGAATATTGATGATTCAAAATCATGTTATTTTAAACCTATTAAATAGAGCAATTCTTAACCATCTTATTTTATGTCTGAAAAATTAATTTCAAGTTTTACATTTGAAGTCTACAGTTTGCTTTATTTTCACTGTTTTTTTTCCTTTGATTTTCCAGTAAATAAGCTTTCTATTTCCTGTCACCACCCACAGATCCTTCTTTTTGATGTTTTGTGTTCTCAATAATATATCATCACTTCTCTATGTATTTTAATGATCCAAATAAGAGTGCCAAAGTTCTATGTGTGCACAAACATATATACACACATATATAATCATTATTACATATATTACATTTAAATGTAATTATACATGAAAACAGACATCATGGAAACCAAAATTATTTTAAATTATTGCCAATTCTTCCTTAGTCATGTGATAATTTTCCTGGACCCTCAAAATCCCTCTCTGCCTTCAAACTAGTCTTACATATGAGCAGCTAGTATTACTTCCAGTCAGAAATGCAGTTACTGGGGTACCTGGGTGGCTCAGGTAGTTAGGTGACTAACTCTTGATTTCAACTCAGGTCATGAATCTCCAGGTCTTGAGATCGAACCTCCCATCAGGCTCCACGCTGAACATGGAGTCTACTTAAAATTGTCTCTCTCCCTTTCCTTTGTTCCTCTCTGAACGTTCTGTTTCTCTTTTAAAAAGAAATGTAATTACTAACCACACAAATTTTCTTGAAGGATTTGTGCTCATATCACAGAGAAAGGAGAATGGGGTGGGGGCTCTTGACTTGATTGGAGAATTCAGAGTAACCTATGTACCAAATTTAGACAAATATTTTCATGTGTGAACCACCCTGTGACCCTGACACTGAAAAAAGATCATCTTTGATTAATATCTGATTTATCTGGGCAAAACAGAAGGTCAAGCGAGTCTGATGCTATTGACCCGAGCCAAGTGCAAAGACAGAGACAGAGACAGAGACAGAGAGAGACAGCTGAATATAGAATGTGAAACACTTTTACACTGGAGGTAGGCAAAAGGAAGCATTAATTTTCAATCTTTGAATTTGATTATTACTCTGGTCTAGACGTTCTAATGACTGAAGTGAAACTGTTCTCTGGAATTTTATTTGAGCTCTTTATTAATAGAGTGTAATTGAATAAAACTCTGAGGCACATCTAAGAGTCATTTAAGGGTAAGAAGGGGACTATCCCAGGATCCAAATAAAAAGGTTAGTGGCAGGGAAAATGAAGTTTATTTTCTATTTGCATCTCAAAATCCAGTCAGTAAAAAGATTACAATAGCAAGGTATCCAGTCTGAACTTCCACTGCCATTTGGACTTGTCTGACCCATGGGTAGGAGGAGCCAAGGCCATTGTTTTGACCTGATGCTTTGTTTTATTTTATTTGGTTGGTTTGGGTTTTGTTTGGTGTCAGCACCAGAGAAGAAAAGATTATAGAAAACCAGAACTGCTCCATGATCAGTTGCATGAGCTCCTGACTGGGGTTTTAGAAGAACATTTCAGGCAGAAGCAGGAGAATCTGTCTTCACCAAAGTCCACCTGAGAAGCGGGGTGTCTGTTTTGGAGCATGAGGGGTGGTTGTCCTTCCTTGATATACACACTGTAATGTGCTCAGGCAGAGTGAAGATTCTAAGAGATTAACATCACATCAGAACTCTAGACCTCATACTTTAGGGAGTATAGGAGATGAATTTGTGTCCTCGACTCAGGCCAGTCCTGACAGGCCTTGGCAGCAATAGTCACTCTGAGGTGTCACCCAGGTGACTCTGAAAGGAGCCAAGGAAAAACAAAAAGAACAAAGAGAACGTGAACCCACAGAATAGGTTACGTCAGCAGTTACTATACTTGTAGGCCCAGGGACACCTCCACACTCTTATTTTATTATACACTACCAAAAATTATGTTCATTTATATCACCACTGTCTCAGTCCACTCAGGCTGCTATAACAAAATATCACAGACTGAAACCACAGGCATTTACTTCTCACAGTTACAGAGTCTGAGAAGTCCAAGATCAAAGTGACAATTAATTTGGTTCCAGGTGAGAATGCTCTTGCTGGCTTTCCGATGGCATCCCTCTCACTGTGTCCTTACAAAAATGACAGAGAGAGAGGGAAAGACAGAGGGACAAAAAGATAGACAGAGGGTCTACAGTCTTTCAAATAATAACCTCAGTGTCACTGTCTCTTTTACTCTCTTTGCTATAGGCTTAGGTCAAAAACATCATACTCAACTGGCCTTCTATTTTGCTGAAATAAATCAGGTACTAATCAAGGCTGATCTTTCATCAGAGGCAGAGCCTCATGATTCACATGTGAAAATACTTCTTTAACTTTGATAATATAGGTTACCCTAAGTTCTCCAGTCAAGTCAGCAGCCCCTGCTCCGGCCCCGACCACCTGTGATTCTCCTCACTTTTTCACCATCCAGAGCACAGTCTGATCTCTCTTTCTTTTCTTCTAGAGCCTCTAACCCCATCATAGGAACCCATCCCCATACCTCATCCAAACCTCATCTAAACCAAATCACCTCATGAAAGCCCTACCTCTATGTACCATCACACTGGGAGGGTTGGGTCTTCAACATGTGACTCTCAGGGTCCACAAACATTCATCCATAACAAACCAATCTTATCAGATTAGTCTTTACATATTGCAAAGCTGTTAAACAGAGGTGAAAACCAGTCTTTTTGAAATACTTTTCTTCATTTGAAATATCCAATTTTGTCTCAGCTACAAATATTGTCTTTGGTTTTCTTTGAAGTGGCAGGCTCACTTAATTCATTTTTCCCCCCAACAAAAAAACAGTCTCCCGAATATCCTAGTCTGAAAATCAGTTGGTCTGTTGGATGTTCTCTAAGGTAAAATGAGTTTTCCATGAAAAAGCAACCAGTTCAGTTCATAACTCAAACAATTTTACAAGTGCCTTTCCCTCAGAAACCTTCCCATATCATCACCAGCATAATAAAAAGACATGTACTCAAGAGTAGATTTAATAAACTTAATAACTTCCTGGCTTCATCTAAGACATTCTCAAGTGAAACTAGCTTTTTCTTTTCTTTTCTTTTCTTTTTTTTTTTTTTTTTTAATCCTGTAAGGGTATGGTGGTAGGGAAGGGAAGGACTACTAGTAGAGTTTGGTTCCACCGCCTGAGTCATGCTAAGGTTCTACAGTTTCCCGCTCCAATGCCTTTACACCTTCAGTGAAAAAGACATATTAAATCTATTTCGCTATTATTACCAAAGTCGTTTTTGATCTTTCAGTCCTCCCGAAAGAGTGCTGAGAATCCCACAGGATCCATGTACTACATTTGAGACCTCTTGGACTATATCATAGAGTAATCAAGAGGAACAAATTCAGCGGCTCATGTGAGGGAGAGCATCCTGGTGTCTTGAGGTGAACTGGCAGAAGCGAAGTCACACGAAGCTGGCACTGGAACCCAAGCACCCTGGCTGCAGATACGATACAGGCACTGGAACCCAAGCACCCTGGCTGCAGATACGATACAGGCTGTTTCTCACCACAGTACACTCAGGATTAACTGCTCCACTCCTTGCTCATGAGGCTTAGTTAAAGCTACGTAAACATGCTCTCCCATCCTTACCATTTTTCAATACCTTACCAAAAAAAGAGAAAGGTGTCAGATAAGTTGATTACGCTGAATTAAACCACAGGATAAGATGCCTGTCCTGTGAGCTCTGTTGACAAGTGCATTCAGGTAGGGAACTCAATACGCGTCAGGAGAGAATTTGCGCCATTATAGCCACAGTCTTGGTGACATGGTCTTAATAGAGCTCTCTGGCCACCAAGTGACAGGGAATGCACAGAAAGCCAGAACTGGCTTTTTGAAGAGGAGATAAAAATTTTTAAAAAGTTGGTTGCTTTTGTTTTATTAGAAAGCACCCTCCTATACCTGCCGGGGATGGTCTTCATCCGGCAGAGTTGGGTCCTTTAGGAGCTGCAGAATGGAGGACCTCCCTTCGGCAGGCACTAAAACCAAAAATACATCCCTCACCTCTCTTGTTTATGAAGGAAAACTAGAAGAAATCTGGAGCAGTTTAGCACCAGGAATAGAAAATGCTGTAGGGATGTGGAGGCGGGGTAAGTTGGGGGCAGAGTGGTGATAGATTTTGAACCCAGGAGGGGCTTGGTATTATGGTGTTATCACTTAGCTTACAAAATGTAAAAAAAAACAAAAAACAAAAAACAAAACAAAACAAAAAACCAGCCTGCTCTGCCTAATGATCGTGCAACTTGGGTTGGGGTCACCATGTGGGCTAAAAATATTCTCTGCTGATTGATTATGAAAGATGTGAGTAAGGAGAAATGTTCAAAGCAAAAAATGAATGTTATGTGTAAAGAAGGCATAAAATGCCAAGGGCACAAAGAAGTTGTAGTGTTTATAGTCCGTAGTTCGTACTTAGAATGTTCAGTCTATACGATGAAACAAAAGCCAACCCTGAGTGTTTTATATACACATGTACATATTTGTTATATCATAGTGAACAGTCTACAATAACCCAAAGCTTCAGAGATAACATAAAGAGATGGATATCCATTATTCAAAGGATCTTTTAAGATTACTGTATAAATGTTACTTCTCACTCCTATTGCTCTCACCCATTTGATTATTAAAAATTTAGAAAAGCTAAATAGTATATTTTATTGGACTTATAAGTACTGAAGTGTTTCCATGCTAATGGATTTGCCCAACAATTTTGGAGCTATTAATGATATCTGCTATATATTTGTGAGAATTTATTAAAAGATTGTGCTTAATGATTTTTGATGTAACTATTCACTTTGGCTATATAAACTCATTTTTACTTACTAAAAATGGACAGTATAAAGACACAGCATGGGTCAGCAAAATTATTTGTTTAAACATATTGAAACAATTTTCAGTACCCCAGTGATTCTCTGTTTGAAAAATTCTATAGAGATGTCTCCTAAAGCAGTGTTTGTTGTGTTTCTAAATGTGGAAGAAGAGATCAATAAGGGGTCTACGGTCCTTTGATAAGCTCAATGGCTTGTGTCAGGGTCAATGTCTGTGTCTTTCAGAATGTGCCATTTTTTCCTAACACAAAACTAGTCACTATTATACATCACTTCTCTGTGTCCTAAGTAAATTTGCACAGTGACATATACATGGTACAGTATGGTTAAACACAGCTCTTTGTGTGAAACAGACAGAGCTATGAAATTCTGTGATTTTGACAGAACAGATTGATTTTCTTATGAATGTCTTTTATTTCAGAGAAATGTTTTAATAAACTTCTATGCTTTGTTTTCTCCCATGCGTGCAAGTTAACTGCAGAAATACTTATATATCAGGTATATCTAATGTCAGACTCTTGACAATGCTTTATCAAAGACAGTAAAGGACTTTAAGGTGATACTCAAATAAAGAGATGATACACTAATTAGGGTCCTATTTAAACAATGGCAAATGAAAGGAACTGGCCTTTCTATTCATGTTTCATTTCAGTGCATATGAGAAATAATTGATATTCAGGGCAAATGTGGAAGAGAACAAAAGTGTTGATGACTTTATCAAGATGCTCTTTATAGAATCTTTATTCCAATAGTCCAGTTCTCGGGATTCTCAAAATAGCATTTTGTTGACACCCATGAAAAGAGGAAATAAATAGTTTTACTTCCTTTTAGTACATTTAGAAATAATGCTTACTAAGCTACACTCAAGGAAAAACCTGTCCATCAAATTAAGAGGAAAAAAGAGGATCACCCACTCACCTGCTAATTGCAGAATTATGCTAATTCGTACAATACAACAATTAATGCCTCCGACTGACACTCTTGCTTCCTTTCCACTGCATTATTCCTTCCAAGTACAATAATCTGCTTCCCTTACTATTCTTTTTTTTATTATGTGATGTTAGTCACCATACATCATTAGTTTTTTTTTTTTTTTTTAAGATTTTATTTATTTATTTGACAGAGAGAGAGATCACAAGTAGGCAGCGAGGCAGGCAGAGAGAGGGGGAAGCAGGCTCCCCACTGAGCAGAGAGCGCAATATGGGGCTTGATCCCAGGACCCTGAGATCATGACCTGAGCTGAAGGCAGAGGCTTAACCCACTGAGCCACCCAGGTGCCCCACATCATTAGTTTTTTGATGCAGTGTTCCATGATTCATTGTTTGCATATAATACCCAGTGGTCCATGTAATCTGTGCCCTCCTTAATACCCACCACCATGCTTCCTATAATATTCTACATGCTCTTGAACCACAATGCTTATCCTTCCATAGCCTTTAACTTTGCAAATAAGTCTACATTCAACACACCATTATTTTCCCGTACAACAAGCTTCAAAGACAAACTCCTATTACCATTTCAATAATTACTTTCTTAGAGCCTGCTCCATGGTTGGCATTGTTGGAGACAACAATTCTGATATTTCTGGCCAGGAACTTTCTACTTTTCTGAGAAGGGCAGTCGCAGGGACACCTGAAATTAGTGACACAATGAGAATTGGTTGGCATTATTAAAACCAATACAGATGCATCACACTCAGAGTAATTTGCTAAAATAGTTACAAATTAAAAGAATTGATTGTTTGCCTTTTTTTTTTTTTTTTTTTTTGGTAGGTAGGCAAGCCCATGTTAGTCATTTACAAACCATCCTTCGGATGAACGTTATACTTTTGATCAACCCATCACTAATGAAGCAGCAGGAAACCCCCCACTTTCTATCACTGGAGATAGTACATTTCAAAATGACAATTAAAGTGTTTCTGATCACTATTATCTAAAATATGAAATGGACAGCATCACTCTAAACTGCTAAAATAGTTCTCCTAGCACAGCTGTAGAGGCTTTCATTTTAACAGAAAATTTACCCCATTAAATATTTGTGTGGTCCAAAACAACACGTTTCTGGAAGATAAAATCCCTCGGCCACATTCTCTGACTTTGACTTCTCTATTCCTATGCAAAAAGGAAACAAAATACACAGTGTCCAGGTTCTCTTCTACCTTTCAGATTTTGTGACTTCTCTCATGTAAAATACATCCTTACTTATTCAAAATACCTAAAAATATACATTTTAGGCATAGCTTTACTCAATACATCATATACAATGCTTAGTAGGACAATACTATATTAAAAATACTATATATTAAATACAATATTAAAGAATAAAAATGTCCATTTTAGTCTCTAAAGTAATTTTTAAAGGATAAACATTTTGCTCTAAGAAAATTGAAGCAAAATAAGATAAATTCATATTTATCTCATGTAGGAGTGCATAAGCAAGAAGATTATTAACTTTAAGAACTTATACTTAGGGTTAGAACATTAGTATTTTCTCAAACCTGTACTTAATTTTCCTAGACAAAGATCCTAAAATAAATGTTAGCATGTTATCCCTACATAATAGAAACATAGCTTCAGCCATTATTGGGGCCAAGACTTTGGTATTCTCTTTACACACACACACACACACACACACACACACACAATCATTACTATGCTTGTGTTTTCAAAAAATTCATGTTGAACCCTATCCCCAGATGTAATGGAATTAAGAGGAGAAGCCTTAAGGGATTGATTAGGATTTGATAAAGTCATGAGATTGGAATCCACATGAATGGGATTAAAGCCTTTATAAGAGTCACAAGAGAGGTTTTTTTCACTGCTCTCCTCTCTGTCATGTGAAAATACAACTGGAAATCATCCGTCTGCAACCTTGGAGAGGGCCCTCATTGGAACCTGACCATGTTGGCGACCTGAGGATGAGTTCCCAGGCCCCAGAACTGTGAGAAGTAAATTTCTATTGTTTATAAGCCACCCAGTCTATGGTATTGTTACAGAACCTCAAGATAAGACAGTTACCGTAAGGGATATTCATGCAGGCTTACATGGCTTTGCCCCAAAACATTTAATGAGCACCTATTATGATGAATCTTATGCAGGCTATTTGTTGAATAATAGTCATACTGGGGTTCTGCTCGCTATAATATCCAGTGAACCAGGATGCTGTAGACGCGACCAACTCATGATGCCAACCTCTCAACAAGAACCTTTAACTGTTTTCTGCTGCGGGGTTAGCAATACTGTCCAACTTTTTTTTTTTTTTTTCTAAAAATGACACAAGTCACTGTGCTCACATTTGGTTGTCAAAAGAAGGCACTTAGCCATGCCTGACTTTAAGGGTCAGGGGCATGTAATCCTCTAAGGAGTCAGGAAGTAAGGGGAACTAGGAATATTGGTGAGCAAGAGTAGTGTTTGTCATGAAACTCAAATTTAGCCAACCTCCTAAAAGATACTTTGATGTTTGATGACATTCCACCTGTAACTTTATAATATACAATTTGATTGGAAGAGGGCATGTCATGTACTCTTGTATATTTCCCGAAGTGTTGGACAGTCATTGGAAACTCAAAATTACCAGAATTAATTAATTAATTATGGAACAAAACAAGCAGTGAACATTTCATTGTCATCTGGGCATGTGATTGCTACAGGGAGTTGAGATTTTCTCTAACAAAGAATAACAGGAGCCACATGAGGTCAAGTGGTGCTAATCAGGGTTGGCTGTATGCCTAGGCTGAGTAAACAAAGCATCTGGAGTGAGTTGAGGGATGAAATCCTGTCTATCCAAAAGAAACCCTGCCATTTCCCTATCAGGATACCTTTCACCTTCCAACAGCACCTAAAGTACCCATTCCTAACCAGCAGATTTATGCATCTTTCTCCAAATTTTGAAAGCTAGGGGCATTGCCTTGGAAAGGACAGAGTTAATGTTACTTATCATAAATGACTGTTGGACTGACTTTTTGAATAATGATGAAGTTAACTAAAAAGAAACAAAAATGCAAGCTTTGGCTCTCTTAGTAGACATTAGGTATCAGAATATGGAAGGTAAGAGGCTCACTTCTCAATGCTTCTCGGTCCCCATCTAGAAGAGTGTGCTTGGGGAACTCTGCATTTAGGAAAGATGTCAATATACTGAAGCTTACTGAAAGATGAAATGCTGGCAATCTATATTGTAAAAAATATAAAGGAAGCCTTGAAGTCTTGAGCATCTTTTATGCCTGAAATGCCTGGAACCATCTTCTTCCAGGTCATATGGTCTGTCTTAGTCAGTCTGGGGATGCTATAACAAATTAGCTTAGACTAGTTGGGTTAAATGACAGATATTTATTTTTTACAGTTCTGGAGACTAAGGGTTACAAGGTTAATTGAGATCCTGGTGAAAAATTTGTAGACAGCCCCCCTTTTCCTGTGTGTTCACATGTCTGAGAGGACGCTAGTCTCTTTCTTTACCATAAAGGCACCAATCCCATCATGGTGGATCCACTCTCATTACATCATCTAAACCTAATTGCTTTCCAAAGACCTTACCTCCTAACAACATCCCATTAGGAGGAGAGTTTCAACATATGAATTCTCAGGAGACATAAACATTCCATCCATAACATGGCCTTATAACTCTTTTCTGGGGCAAAACAGCGGCTCTCTTATTCAACCAGCATTTATACATTAGGATCTGCTTCACTGAGAGTGAACCCAGAGCAGCTGAGGACAGAAAGACGCATCATAGGCATGTGCTCAGGTTATGAATTAAGAATCTAACCTGCCAGTTTGTTCCTCTCTGAAATCTAGTACAGATTTCAACCAAAACAGGATTATCAGAGTTCAGTCTTAATATATATGCTTCAATAGTGCTAACATGATGTGCCAGCACTCATTTCTTGTTTCTGACATGACTTTCATTTTAATAATTCTGAAAAGCAGATATTACAGGGGAAATGAAACCATAAAAGAGAAAATTATATTTGAATATATTATTGTCCTGTATATCAAGGCCAGACTGTAGTGTCCCCTTCTCATATAATACTCTAGTTTTCCTCTAAGCACCAAACTGATAGTGAATGGAGGAAATGACATGTCAGATTTGCAGAATCACTGTCTTTATAAATAAAAAGAAGTGCTTATATCTAAAGCGGCCAGACACAGAGGAACATGCAAATAAGTGATAATACATCAATTTAATAGAATACCATTCCACATTTAAAATAGGAAGATCATGAGTCAATTTTCTATAATGCTAAGATTAATGGCATACTATGTAAAATGAAGGCACATGTAATAAAGTGATATTTGCCTATGAAACATTATTAGAAGGGAATTTAGATTAAAACAATTATGTTAAAACAGTTGATATTTTAATTAAATTAGATTAACTATGTTAGTCATATTCTATTACCAAACCTCTGCTGAGTTTCACTCATTCATCTAGAAGTCATTGTGCTAGATTTGAGAAATACTGAGATATAATCACTTTTCTCAGAGCACCAGAAGGTCTTTGTATGTAAAGAAAAAAAAGAAGAAGAAAAGAAAGCATTTACAGTACAGTTTGGTAAGAATAATAGAAACAAAGATCTGCCTGAGGAACTAAGGGAATCTACAAAAGACACCTAACCTAATCTGGGGAAAGACGGGTAGTGAAGATAGGGTGTAAACTTCATAGACGTCAGGTTGCCTGACTGCCATCTTAAGGCACAAATAGGAACTATCCAGGAAAAGATATAGCTGTGGGAATGAATGATGTTGGGTGGCAAGGAGTAGCAAGGACTTACCAGAACAATTGCAGGTGTTCAGCACACTTGGAGCTCAAAGGGGAAGAAGAGGTGGCAAGTGTGAGGAGAATCTGGCAGGTACCTAATCACAAAGAGCTCGCAGAGCTTGTTATTCTTCTAGGGACATGGGACCTCATCCAAGGCAGACATGAATTCTACAAAGGGCATTCTGATGTAGGGTTTTTGATTCTTGTAGTAGTTCAAGAGGAACTGCATAAGAGCTTGAATGAAGCCCGTGATAGTAAGGATGGAAACAAAGAACCCAAGGCAGTAACATAGTGGATGAATGGAGCTTGAGAGGAGACCGAACTTTGGGACAGGAGAGAGAAGAAACTCCAGAATGATCTTTATGTGGATACTTCAGTCAACTTGATTCCTCCAAGTGGGAAATACAGGAAGAGATGCAGGATAGGGTGGAGGTGAGTTCTTTTTGGGTTTATTATAGGTCAGTGACCATGACAGAGGTTAGATAGATGATTTAGTATTGGGGGAAAGATAAAGACTAGAAATAACAATTTGAGGGTCATTAGCATATAGGACATATTTGAAGGCATAACCTCTTATGGAGGTGAAGACCTCTCAAGGAGTTTTGGTTGTGCTAAGAAGGACATTGGGAAATCCTGGAGGAACTCTAACATTTAAAGAGAGGCTGGAAGGAGGGAGAAAAGTCCACAGGCAACTGGAAAGGAAGAACCAGAGAAGCAGAAGGGGAAGCTGGAGAAGGAGCTTTACTTATTTATCAACTACAGCCAGAGTCTCAAAATTTAGGGGTGGAAAACAGAGTCAAATGAAGCAGAAAAGGCATTGTAAAATGTCTGTTGGCCTTGTAATGAAGAAAACATGGAAGCAGCCACAGGTACTTTCCCAGAGTGATGTGACAAAAGCCAATGCTCAGGGGCTCCCAGGATAAATAAGGAGACAGGAGGAAATGGGCAGTAGGAAAGGAGACAGCAATAAACTTTCTCATAAACTTGGATGTGAAGCCAAAAGAGACAAAGTGGGCCAGTAGAGGAGCAACGAGAATGGATGAAAAATAGGAAAAGAATGCAGTAATCAGATTTGCTTGACAGTGAAAAGGGAAATTACTTAACTTATCTTAAAACTGTTCCATTTTCTCCATCCACAGTGACACCGTCTTACATCAGCTTTGTTTGGGGCTGAGATGATGATAATGAGTCCGCATTCCTCTTGTGTCCATTAAATGGGCTGTAGAAGGAGATCTGTTTGGGTTTCCTTCTGTGGTTCTGTTTTTTTAAAGATGAGAGACTGTTGAGAAGATGAAGGGTCAAGAGAAAAAAATCCAAGAGCTGTGAAGAATGGAAAGACTAAACATTCTAGAAAAGGGGAAAACAGAGAGTGGGAAGAGTGGGCATCTGTAACGGAGGCCAACAATTCACTTCTGAGGAGGGACATTTCTATCTCTGAGCAAAAGAAAAATGGACAAGGAAGGATACAGACAGATAGGATTACAGGCAGGGAAGGGAAACAAAGTTGAAAAAAAAAATGTCCTTTTTTTTTTTTTTTTAATGTAATCCTTTTGTTCAGCAGCCATTATCACAACCAATGATATAATGTGGCCGATGCTTATTGATGGCATGGCCCTGAAATCAAAAAGTTTAGTCTGGTGGTTGTAGGAAAACCCTAACAAAGCACTACACAGCATGTAATCATTGTCAGCAGGGCAACCAAGAGCCACAGGACAGCAATTCTAGCTAGACTGATCAAGGATACCCTTGAAAGGGAATCTTTAAATCATTTGTGAAAATGATTTTTTTTTTATTTTAATGGGGAAAATAGTGCTATCTAATTTGCAGGAAACTATCCAGTCTATGATTCCTAAAGATACATGTCGGGATTATCTGGACCCAGGGTGAGTCAGTGGAGATGAAGGGAATAGGAACAGGAAAAGGACCAACTGGTGACAGGATAGCACAGGAGTAAGGAGGGGACAGAGCCAGAGAATGCCTCCCAGGACCCACCTCTGTCACCTGTGACCACTGTCTCTGGTGACACACAGGTCCCATTCTGGGTCCATTCATGCATCCAGCAACCTCCTCACCTGCTGGGATTCCTCCTTGTCCGTTTCTTGCCTTGCCTTCCCTATTCTCACAGTGTAACCTAATTCATTTTCCTCCATCAGGCAGAACTGGTAATTAGAAGAAAATTTACCCATTGGTAGAAACCTCCATCCTACCAACCCTGTTCAGTCCAGGACAAAATTATGGAATGTTTCATATTCAGTCCCCTGCCTTCCTTGTTCTTTGCTATTTTCCTACTCGAATCTTTGACACTCTTCTTGAAGTGTCTGGATGTCATGTTATTGTCCAAATTCTCTGCTCCGTGTTATCCACGCTCCCATGCCAGGAACTGGCAATGCCTTTAAAGTATTGGAGAATATATGATCTATAGTTTGTTTTTTAAAGATCAAAGTATTAATAAAAAGATATTCTAGGTAAATATTTTATCCATGAGGAGGGGGAAGTGGTTTATCTGTTTTAGGAAAGGAGGTGGCCACCATAATAACCAGGGGGAAAAAAAATGGAAAACCATTGAATTGAAGAGGAAAACATTTTTTAAATGAGAACTAAAGAGGAATTCCTGTTTAGGTAATTTTTTTCACTTGCTCTCAAGGATTAAAAGAAAGAGTATGTACAGTGCCCTGCACGGTGCTGGAACACAGCAGACCTTTCTAAACATTTTTCTTTCCCTTTCTTTGCTAAGCATTGCCAATAACCATAGCCACAACAATATGTGTACCCACTACAAAAGGAAACTTTTTGCACAAAACTATCAACTCTACAATATCATAAGCAAAAAGTCACAGTCCCTAGTAATGTCTGGACTTCTGGCATTTTTTTAAACCAGGGCAAGTGATAATTGGCCACAAACAAAAATTCAGCATGAAACTAAAACATTCAAAAAATATCTCCGGGAAAAGATTTTTAAAAAGATAAAACAATGGAAGAACGGGGCCTGAGGGGGGGTGGTCGGAGCTGAAAATTCTCGGCAAGAAAATGAAGAGAAAATGAAATTTACTACAGACATAAAAATCACATAAGGAGCAACAAAAGGAGATTAGCAGCACAGAAAATATGCAGTTAGGGACACGGAGGTCAGGCTTGACAACATGAGCGGCCATGACCACACTTTGAGTCATGTAGTGAATTATATTCTAAATAATGTTTCAGTTTAAAATTTTTTTTTTAAGATTTTATTTATTTATTTAACAGAGATCACAAGTAGGCAGAGAGGCAGGTGGGGGTGGGTGGGGGGCGGGGAAGCAGGCTCCCCACTGAGCAGAGAACCTGATGTGGGGCTCTATCCCAGGACTCTGGAATCATGACCTCAGCCGAAGGCAGAGGCTCTAACCCCCTGAGCCACCCACGTGGCCCTAAAATTTATTTTTGACCACTATCTGGCTCTCCTTAGGAGGTGTGATAATTTTTGTTCAGGTTATTAATAGTCTTCTCCAGAGTCTCTGTTTCTTTCAGGGTTTCACCTGATGGTAACTTCCCTCTTTGGCTGTGGACTTCCTTAGGTCAGTCATCCACCAGCTGGGGGCCTTTACCTGCAATCCTGGAGAGAGTGATGAAAATGTAGCCCTCTTTCCTCTGAAAGGCAACAAAATTCTAGGACTTTCCTATCAAGGTACAGAAAGAAGCCTTCCTATCTTTTTATCTATAGCTTTGAGAATGTAGAGGACTCTGCTCTTGACTTTAATTTCTTTTCAAGGCCCCAAGGGTAGGAAGGGGGCAAAAGAAAGATACGTATGGACCAAAGCTGACCTTCCTCCTGAAGAATCAAGAATCTGACAAATGCATGGTCTTTCTCCCAAGTTTCTCCTATATTAGCATGTAAACTCTCACCCCCATGAAAGGAAAGAAACCTCACTCCCCTTCAGAGAAAGCAAGAGGTCAGAACTTCTTGGCTCAGGGCAGTAGATGCATTTAAAGAATTGAGATTGAACAATCCCGAATCCATCTAAAGAGATTATCTAAAGGTGATAAAGAAAAGCAGATAAGAAGTACCAGGCAAATCCGAGTTGCCCAGAATGACATAAAAAATAGTGAAACTGTGTCAATTTTCTCATCTTTATAGGGAAGGGCAATAGTTGTTTTCGAAATGAAAAAAAGAATCTGAACTAAGATTCTATATTGCAAACACAAATGGAAATAATTCTAAATTATCAAAAAAAAATCAAAATTGAATGACCAAAAACTGACAAAGATAGTTAATTCTGAAGCAAAAGTAAGGAAGGAATCTAGGATAGAAAATAATAGAAGAAAATATCTCATTTACAACAGCAACTCAAAGAAAGCACAAGAGACTGAATAAAGAATAAAGCTAGTAAGGCCTATGTAATAGGTCTTTCTGTGAAAAAAATATAAAAACTCCCCTGAGATACATAACAGAAGACACCAATACATGAAAATAAGTATTGCGTTCTCATAGAGGAAAAGTAAATATTTTAAGTGACCCAATTATCCCAAAATTTATTGATCTGTTTAATATTCCCAATACAGTGCTATAAAAGAAGGTTTAAAAAAATCAACAACCTTATTCTAAAGCTTATATTAGAAAACAATGTGTAGGAATACCCATAAAATTTGGTATTTCCATGAAAAAATGGTAATAAAGATAAACCTGCCAGGTAATAGAATAACAATCAAAACATTTCAGTACTGGAGACCAAATAGATCAAGGCATAGAGTAGAGAATTCAGAAATATCTCCAAAATAAATAAATAAATAAAAGTAAAAATAAAATCATAGAAGGATTTACTTGTAGAAAGATTGAGTAAACACACTTTCAAAATACTTATACTAAGTACAGTTTAAAATGCTAGTCATTATCTATAAAACAGAGATTAGAAAACTTTGAAATGAGGACTAGAAGGATGGTGGCTATGAACTACAGGACATGTGAAATCACTCAGTGGTGAGTTCCTTGAATTTTTTTTGCCTAATATATTATAGACTTGGAGCAGAAGCAGTCAAAGTTGACAATCTGGGAATACTAAAGGATCCAGAACAAAAAATAAAAAGCCTGCTCTCTAGCCAAAAAAAAGAAAAGACAAGACAAAAACAGGTAAGACACCTAGTAAGGTAGAAACTTTTTTTTTTTCCATTTAAATATTTATTTATTTATTTATTTGAGAGAGAGGGAGGGAGAGAGAGAGAGAGTGCACACAAGTAGGGGGAGGGGCTGAGGGAGAGAAGCAGACTCTCCACTGAATAGGAAGCTTGACATGGGGCTAGATCTCATGAACCTGAGATCATGACCTGAGCAGAAATCAAGAGTCAGATGCCCAGCGGGATGAGTCACCCAGGAGCTCCAGTGAGACAGAAACTTTTAGACAAAAAGCACTCTATGCCAGTCAAATACTACACAAAAAAAATTTTCGTCTTCACACCACCTGCTTCAGTGGGGACTGGGATGAAAAATATAGACTTCCACCCCTTTTAGGCTGTAACCAGAGACCTCACCCATGACTACTTTAGGGAGTAACAGAAAGAGACCAGTCTTCCACCCACAGTTGGCACTAATAAGCCACTGTCATACCTCCGTGAGAGTGTGGTGTCAGGCGAGGTCTGATAGAGTCAAAACTTTCCCTACTACCCAGCAGTCATGAGGCCACCCCACTCCTCTGTGGGATCAGTGACCATGCGGGCAGTAGTAATGAGTTACTCCTAACTCTCCCATCCAGGGAGCCTTCAACAAAGACCTACAGGGGATCCCAGCCATAACAAAGAACCCCAACACCAACAGGACAGAGATGTCAGGATTATCTGAGGAAGACTTTGAGTCAGGCATCATAAATATTCTTCAGTGAGCAATTATAAACTCACTTGCAACTAATGAAAAATAGAAAGTAGCAATAAAGAAATGAAGTCTATAGAAAAGAACCCAATGGGAATTTCTTTTTATTTTAATTCTGGTATAGTCAACATACACTGTTATGTTAATTTCAGGTGTAAAATTAGTGATCTGACAATTCTATACTTTACTCAGTGTTCATTGTGATAAGTGTGCTCTTAATTCTCTTCATCCAAATAAGAATTTCAGGACAGAAAAATACAATAACTGAAATAAAATCTCAGTGGGTGGGCTCAACAGCAGAATGAAGGGAGCAGAGGAAAGAATCAATGAACTTGAAGCTAAATCTATATAATTTTCAAAATCTTTATAAAAAGAGAGAGAAAATCAAAGTATTTGACAAAATAAGAAACTAAGCCTTAGAGAAATTATGACTTACCTAATATGTAATTAGTAAGTTTTGGATTCATAACCAGCTGGTCTAACTTTCAATTCAGGATTATCTTCACCAACATCTAATTTTTTTTTAAGATTTTATTTATTTGAGAGAGAAAAAGAGAGAGAGAGAATGAGCAGGGGGAGGGACAGAGGCAGAGAGAGATGCAGACTCCCCATTGAGCAAGGAACCCTAGACATAGGGCTCTGCCCCAGGACCTTGAGATCATGACCTGAAGTGAAGTCAGACGCTTAACAGACTGAGCCACCCAGGTGCCCCTACACGAAAAATTTTTAATTAGCTGATGTTATCTTTCACCAAGACAATTTTAATTCAAAATTGTTAGAGTATGTTATAAAAATATCTTTAAAATATAACCCCTCTATTTTATTTCTTCTTAAATGCACATAATTCAGAAATAGATGTGCCTGCTGTGAGGAAGCCACCATCCCATGTAGACACGTGGCTGAAGAGAAACATGGTTTCTGGTTCTTATTTAACATGGTGGTTCATGAGTTAACTGTCAGAAATTCCCAAAATACAAACTTGTGAAGGCTATATAATTGACACTCTCAGGTAATTTATGTAAGGGAAAGTTTATGACTTCTCCCCTAGAGTCCATCTTAGAGTATCAGGAGATGTTTAGGAGTTGCTCTAAAACCTGTGTGTCAAATGATATAAAGGGGTTTGTCCAGCTTTAAGGTCCATTAAGAATAATAGAATAATAAATACTTCTGCCACAAGAAAACTCTTTTAATTTATCAGTTAGTGCCATGATATCAGTAGTCCAGCTCTAAATGGAGAGATGAACCCGAACAAATTTGCTATTGAACTGCTGTTACTTTGAACATCTTTGTCTCTGTTGGCTCAACATGGCAAGCAGCAAAATACAGACATTTCCTGTAATCCTGTCACATTAGGGGCACCAGAGATTCCTTCTTGTTCCCCAGAGCTTTGAAAAGCTGGGGACCCATCACTACAAAAAGTCTCCTTACTGGGCCACTAGCAAATGGCAAGGGAAACTTTTTGACATGTCTGCTAATGGACTGCTATGTCAACTCATGGCAGCAAGGTTAGCCTAATAAAAATATCTGATTATTAACTAAATACAATCCTAGTTCCTTTATGAATTTTGTGCAGCGTACAGAAAAATAACACTACTGAGGACTGTGTGATAAAACTGTGGTATACAAACAAAAATAAAATCTAAGCTTCTCCTTTAGGTATAACCACATATCTAGAACTATCTTAACAAACTATAGACTGTAATGACAGTCACTGAATAATTTAACTGAGCTTTGTGGTGAGCTGTGGAACTCTTTGCCAAAATATTTAACCTGGATTCACAGTGACAAATTATCTGTATTTCCCACAGCCACCCATAATGAACCTAGAAGGAAATATGGCTCCCATAGCAGGCAAGCTGTTAAAGTGAATAATAAGTGGGAAAGTTCATAAATTCAGTAAAAATCACCTGTTATGGAAAAACCAGCCACCTTCTGACAAATTTAAGAGTGTTTCCGGGGGTTTGTCAGTCAACAATTATTTATTGAGCACTTACTGTGTACAGACAATGTTGCTGGAACAGGGGATACAGAAGTAAACAAAATAGTGGATATCAATCCTTTAGTAATTTATATCCTCAGGGGTGTGAGGAGAGTGGCAGCTAATATACATAGAAACTAATAATAAATCTGATACTCTCAGACACTAGGAAGAGCTATGGTTAAAGATAATATCCTACCAATGTGGAGTAGTCAGAAAGGTACTTTCTGAAGGGTGACAGCTATGTTAAGAAAGAACATTCATGGGGCGCCTGGGTGGCTCAGTGGGTTAAGCCGCTGCCTTCGGCTCAGGTCATGATCTCAGGGTCCTGGGATTGAGTCCCGCATTGGGCTCTCTGCTCAGCAGAGAGCCTGCTTCCCTCTCTCTCTCTGCCTGCCTCTCCATCTACTTGTGATTTCTCTCTGTCAAATAAATAAATAAAATCTTAAAAAAAAAAAAAAAAAGAAAGGACATTCATGATGGCGGAGGGGTGAGTAAATATCCCAAGAGAGAGCAAGTTCAAAGACAATTTCTGAAACCAGAATAACCTTCCGAATTTTTTTGTCCTTGTTAATTGAATCTCACGTTGACGGTACCCCCCTCCCCTGGCCTGGATATGAAGTGCTTCCATATATAGGAATTTAGCTAATTCTCACGGCAACCCTGAGACATGCATACTGTCCTCCCTATTTTGCTAAACAGTGATGTTTAGCGACTTTCTCAAGATTACATATGCATCTGTAGCACAGTCTGAATGTAAATCCACTCTCTTAATCTCAAATCCTATGTAACACATCACCTTTCATAGATGTCAAAGCTCTAGTGGGTTAAGAAAAAATGGGAGCATTTGTAAGATTTCTTGGAGTCATTATTATTATTACTATCCAGGATAATAAATATGTCCTTTGACATATCTTTGCTATCACTATCAAAGAAAGAAAAAATAAGGTTGTGGTTTCTTTAAGAAACCAGGTGTTATAGCTAAGTACCTGGCCTAAGGAGGACTCCCTTGGAGTATAGAATAGCTCAAGCAGTTGACATTTCATTGTATTTGTCACTTGTGAAAAGACAGTTTGGATTCTTTGTGGAAGCAAAAGAGATAATTAAGAAGAAAAGGGCAGAACTACAGGAGTACAGAAACTTAAATTTCAGATGAGAAGAAGACATCATAGATCCAAAGAACATGGAAACCATTTGGATCAGTTGAAGTTTAGAATCATCCACAAAGACTCCTTCAGTGTTGTATTCAATGTGGCAGAATTCGTGAGCACTTACTTTTTGTTTACTTTCACCAGGGCTCAAAACCGTAGTGATGAGACTGAAAAAAAAAAAAAAATTAAAAAGGAGAAAGAAAAGAATTCAAAGACATAGAAAATTGTTATTAGCACAGCAAGACAATACTATTCCATGGTTTGATATGGGTGGTATGCAGCTTTTTTTTTTTTCCTAATCTGAATTTTTAAACATAAATCTAAGGCACATATATTGAAGATATACCTTCTCTTGTCAATTAACCATTTCTGAAGTCAAACTACCCACATGACTGTGTAACCCTCATATGCCCTTATCTTTCATGTGGGAGCAGATTGTGATGGTAAAATCATAGTGCCAAAGAGGAATCACATAATTTAGAATCTAAAGGTCTGTTTTATCCTAAACTTAAATTAATAACATAAAATGAAAATTTAGCTCCCCAGTCATACTAGCTGTATTGCAAGAGCTCAGCACACAGGTAATTCAAAGCTCTTATATCATGCAGCATAGAATAGAACGTTTCCACATCCCAGAAAGTTCTACGGGACATGACTGGACCAGATGGCATTTGTGCAATGACATAAATCTCACATTCTCTCTATCCAGTCTCTCACATGCCACATGTTTTTCACTCCAAAAATCTCCTTGCCCCACATCTCATTCTGGTCTAATTTTGATGTGTTATCTTTAATCTCTTTGCCATATTAGTCATAGCATAAAAAATTTATAGTTGTGAATATATCTATATAACAAAATTTTATAGATATAGTTGTGAATTTAATTGCATCTGCTCCAATACCATTATTTTATACATGAGGAAATGCCTGCTTATTGTAGTGAAATGTACCCATTAATTTAATAAGTATTTAATTAGTTTCTATATATTCTAAGCACGTGGGACAGACCAAAACCTAACCCTCGTGGAACTTAAAATTGAATGCGAAGGACAAACAATAAAAAGATAACAAACAAAAAACTGTATAAGGCTAGGATGGAAGTTAATGCAGGACAAAGGGACAGAGGGGGGGGATGGGGCCAAAAAGAAGGGAAGTGGAGAGAGTAGCTGTCGCTCCTCCACGGAACGAGGCCGGAGAGAGCTTTTGTGCAAAGGTGATACTTGAAGCAAGACCTGAAAATGTGAAAGGATAAGCCATGTGAAGATCTAGGGTAGGATCATTCCAAACACAGGGAACAGCAAGCACAAAGTCCAAGGATTGAAATAAGTTTGATGCGTCCAAGAAGAATAAGTAAGGGCAGGGTTTCTGGAGCAAAGTGAGCAAGGGGAACGTGGAGGGAGGGGGAGGTCCAAATAACAGTCCAGGACAATCCTCTAGGACCCGGGCTTCGTTAGCTACTGCTGTGTAATGATTGACCCAAGATGCCGTAGGTTGAAACTGCATTGGTTACTATTCCACAGTTGCTGTAGGTCAGAAATCTGAGTAAAACCGGGCTGGATACTCTGCTTCAGAATCTCTCACAGTCTGCAGTTCAGGTGTTGGCAAAAGCAGGGGTCATCTGAAGTCTCAAGAAGGGTCCATATTAAGCTCATTTGCATAGTTGTTGAAAACATTCAGGGTTTTTTGGGTTTTGTTTTGTTCTGTTTTGTTTTGTTTTTGTAATCTTCAGTTTCTCAGTGGTTCTTGGTTATCAGGCTACCCTGATGGAAGTCACAGGCTTTGTGATCTAATTATAGAAGTCAGGTCCCATTACTTTTGCCTTATTCTATTTGTCAAATCAAACGGCCAGGTCTAGCCAACACAGGAGGGGAGGAAATTACACAAGAGTGTGAACAGCCAGAGGAGGGCATCATCAAAATACATTTTAGAAGTTTGCCCAACACAGGTCTTGTGAGCCAGGGTAAGGAGTTGGAATTTTATGTTAGGAGGGACTGGAGGCATTGGAGAGCTTTGATCAAGACACTGATAAATCTGATCTTCAGTTCAGGACTGGCTGTCATATGGAAAAGAGATGTAGCAGGCCAACTGTGAAAATAGAGACAACGTAAGAAGCTATTGCAACTGCTCAAGTGACTGAGCTAAGAAGATAGTGATACACGACCAAATTTGAGTTCTGTTTTAAAGATAGAGACTATGATATTTGGTGATGGGTTAGACATGGAGTAGGAGAGAAGGAGAAAGGGACTCTCACAAGAAAGCTTGAAATAGATGGACAAGTCCCCACAGAAAGATTTCCCTGGAAAATCTTCCAAAACATCTACTTCATGTTTCCTTGGATTTTCTCTTTTCCTTCTCCTTATATCTCCTTTAACACTTATCTGATGATCAAAGTCACTTCACAGTGTTGATGCTTAGGAAAATCTAGAACTTCCACACTTTTAATATGCTACAATAGAAGTCACAGTTTAAGAGCTGCAGAGAAGGGGGAGCATCAAAAATATAGATGGTCCACAATTTATGATGATTCAGTTCATGAATTTTTAGTTTAAGGATTGTGAGAAAGTAATGCACACTCAGTAGAAATCATACTTTGAAGCTTGTATTTGGATCTTTTCCCAGACCAGTGACATGTGGCCTGATGCTCTCATGATGCTGGGTAGTGGGGCAGCTCCCAGTCAGCCTCGTGATCACAAGGGTCAGCAACTGATACACTGACAACCATCTGTCCCCATACAATCATGCTGTTTCTCACTTTCAGCACAGTAGTCAATAAATGATGTGAGTTAATCAACATTACCTTAAAAAATAGCCTTTGTGTTAGATGATTTTGCCTAACTATAGGTTCATGGAAATGTTCTGAACGTGTTTAAGGTAGGCTGGGCTAAGTTGTGATCTTTGGTAGATTAGGTATGTTAAATGAATTTTTGACTTATGATATAGTCAGCCTGTAACAGGCTTACAAAAATTACCCCATCGTAAGTCAAGGAAACTCTGTAGTTGTCATTATTCATTACTAAAAATATGAGACCAACTTTCTAAGTTTGTGCCCCAGTTTCTCTTTTCTTTAAAAACTGAAAATACTTTCATTGTCTTAAGAAAAAAAATTCTAATAGAGAAAATGAATTGCTTTCTCAAATATAATAGGAAGCTGATTATACATTTTTAATATTTTGACTTCAATAAAAAATTGTTGTACTCTCTGAATTCATTAACTTATAGGAGATTCTGACTTACAGCACCCAACCTCCCTATACCCACTAATTAGAACCCAACAGGTTAAAAGGGGTAATGGACATATCTCATGGGCCACCCTAATTCACTCGCTGATGTATTGTCTTAAGCAATACCAAATAAACAAATAGCCAAATACCAAATAAACAAAACTTAAATAGGTCATAGTTAATAGGAAACAATACATTTTTTTCTTCCCCAGGTGTAATAATTAACCCAGATTACTCACGACTAAAGCAACTTTACCATCTTTGCCCTCAGCTGAATACAGTTTCACTTGAGAATTAGTTCACTTTCCTTTCATGCTTCTTTCTCATATCTGTCCTACTCACTCCCTATACACAAGCTCCTATCTTGGATTTGTGTTCCTTATTGGGAATAGAATCTCCCCAGAACAATTAAGACCCGCAGGAAGAAATACCCATAGAGCCTGAGCTTATCCCATCACTCATCCTTAATGTCACCAGACAGGTAACATTGGCAGATACCTGAAAGCACTGGACATCCTCCATTTTATCTGAAACATGTACACTCATCAAATCTCTGTGACAACTCCTTTGTGTATTCTAGTAAAAGTGAAATTTGACTTAATAACAAGGGAACACATTTTTCCTGATTTTCATATTATATCCCTTCAGGAAAAACAAAAAACAAAAAACAAACTTGGACTGCTTCTCATAATCATTCCCAATGGATTCATTTTTCCCAGGGTAGAGAGACAAAGAGAGAGGAAGAGGGAGAGAGAAGGAGGGAGATGGAGAATATGAAAGAATAAGGCTGGAACATTGAAGTAGAAAAGGGAACTGACACTAGATTTAGTCTTGAAGAGCCCATGGTGAGCTGCCTATTCCCTGGAAAATTTGCCAGCTCTGGAACTACATACATGTATCTTCATCCCAGGATACAGCTATGGACAAGTTCCTCAGACACAGAGATTAGGTGACATGCCTAAAGCCATGTAGTTAAGGGGTGGGTTGCTGGGGGCGGGGGGGGGGGGGCGGGGGGCAGAAACTGAAGAATAACACAGTCTTCCTGATTGCCACATTTAAGTTTCTAAGGCACTCACAGAGACCCAGAACTTTTGTAGAGGACTTCATGTCAATGAACCCAAGGTCCCTTAAACTATACACATCCTTCTTTTTAAATCAATTCCTTAAAAAAATACATCTTAAGACAACTGACAGAATGGGAGAAGATATTTGCAAACGACATATCAGATAAAGGACTAGTGTCCAGAATCTATAAAGAACTTAGCAAACTCAACACCCAAAGAACAAATAATCCAATCAAGAAATGGGCAGAGGACATGAACAGACATTTCTGCAAAGAAGACATCCAGATGGCGAACAGACACATGAAAAAGTGCTCCATATCACTCGGCATCAGGGAAATACAAATCAAAACCACAATGAGATATCACCTCACACCAGTCAGAATGGCTAAAATCAACAAGTCAGGAAATGACAGATGCTGGCGAGGATGCGGAGAAAGGGGAACCCTCCTACACTGTTGGTGGGAATGCAAGCTGGTGCAGCCACTCTGGAAAACAGCATGGAGGTTCCTCAAAATGTTGAAAATAGAACTGCCCTATGACCCAGCAATTGCACTATTGGGTATTTACCCTAAAGATACAAATGTAGTGATCCAAAGGGGCACATGCACCCGAATGTTTATAGCAGCAATGTCCACAATAGCCAAACTATGGAAAGAACCTAGATGTCCATCAACAGATGAATGGATCAAGAAGATGTGGTATATATACACAATGGAATACTATGCAGCCATCAAAAGAAATGAAATCTTGCCATTTGCGACAACATGGATGGAACTAGAGCGTATCATGCTTAGCGAAATAAGTCAAGCAGAGAAAGACAACTATCATATGATCTCCCTGATATGAGGAAGTGGTGATGCAACATGGGGGCTTAAGTGGGTAGAAGAAGAATAAATGAAACAAGATGGGATTGGGAGGGAGACAAACCATAAGTGACTTTTAATCTCACAAAACAAACTGAGGGTTGCCGAGGGGAGGGGGTTTGGGAGAAGGGGTTGGGATTATGGACATTGGGGAGGGCATGTGATTTGGTGAGTGCTGTGAAGTGTGTAAACCTGGTGATTCACAGACCTGTACCCCTGGGGATAAAAATATATGTTTATAAAAAATAAAAAAATTATTAAAAAAAAAATACATCTTATGCCTTTAATTTTTACTGCCAATATTGATGATGAGCAGTTAGACATGTCTTTCAAGTAACACATACAGTGTCAGGTCTGGAGAACACAAAGACGGATAGGACCCCTTAAAGTCCTCTATTTCAAGCCCCTCTGCAATTCGATCCTGTTTTCCATGCCCCATCAACAGGCACCCCAAGAGACCAGCCTCTCCACATTGGCTTCCGTCTCACTGTTCTCAAATCTACCCTTCACGCCAAGTCAGCTCAGATATACAATTTTTCTCTGCCCTGCCTTAAAACCCTTTTCTTCCCGTTGCCTATGTTTCTATTTGCTCTTCTGCCACTTTTCCACATGGACCTAGAACCTTCTTATGTTTCTTTACCTAACCTTCCATCTTGCCACTGCGCTAACATTACACAGTCTTTTCCTTTTTCCCATATGCCATTCTACACGAGGTCTTCCTTACAAAAGTCCACTTGTACTTCAAGATGCAGGCCAAATCTCATCCCTCAAACTGACCTTCTTTCAGGCCTGCATTTTCACCGGACTATTTACCACATGATATTATAATCAGTAATTTATATGTCTATCTTCCCATCGTAGTACAAATCTTTCACAGGAAAGAATGGACCTTAATTCATTCCCAATACCTAGACTAACTAACTAGCTCTTTGTCAATAGCCGGTACAATTTTCTAAATGAAATAATTCATGGTGATAGTTAATGAAAACAACAGGTAATATTTATTGAGAACCAACAACATTGTAGGCATCGCTATAAGTGCTTTTCATAATTCATTTAATCCAATCCTCATATCAAGCTTATGAAGTAGGAGCCATTATTATCCCCATATTACAAATAAAGAAGCCAGAGAGGAAAGTTAAATCACCCAAGGCCACAAAGCTAGGAAATGAAAAAGGTGGAATTCAAACCTAGGCACTCTTAACCACTGGGCAATTTGCTGCCTGTGGATGAGGCATCAGTAAACTTTTCCTTCAAGGACCACGTAATAAATAGTTCTGGTTTTGTGGGACAGATATAACTATTCAACTTTGCTGTTACAACAGGAAAATGGCTGGAGACAATATATAAATGAATGAGTGTGGTCATGTTCCAATAAAACTTTATTTGTAAAAATGGTCATTGGCCTGATTTAGCTCAAGGCATGCGGTTTCCCGAACTTTACTATAGACTCTGCCTTATGTATCCAATACTGTGCACTGAAAAGATCTATAAAGCACATTCAAGTACTTGAGTACTAAAAATATACCTACTGGGTCCATCACAGAAAAGTAAGAGACATTCCTGATCAGCAGAAGAGAAAACAGTTGCTAAATGCCAAAGACTTTTCCTGGAATTTCATCTTGGTGTGGCTAAGGATGGGGCCTCCAGGACAGCCATGCTGCTCCGCATCAATGGCTACATGCCTAGAAGATGAATTAGGATGAATGCCAAGAAAATGTCTTAGTCTCTTTCCTAGCCACTCGACAATAGCTTTGGCTCAGAGCTGTTACAAGCCTGGCACATGGAACTTCCAGGCCAGGCTAGCGGAGGCCCAAAGGCCACATTTCACAAAACAAAAGCAAAATAAATGTTATATATATATATATTCTGCAGATGGAAGGGGAATGACTACTGGTGGCCTTGCTACCAGATTTTCAGATTCCTGAGGAAGAGAAATCAGCCCTGATCTCCAATATCTCTTTATAACCCGTGCTTTGAACCCACCATACAACCAGTGCTCTCCGTCCCATGTTTGAGGAGCCTGCCCCTGCTGCTCACCTTCTAGACCTGTGCTGTCCATTGACATGGACTGGCTTGCACCACGGCTGGTTCAACACTCCTTGACTCTGGGCAGCAGAAACCCCTGACTCTGTATTCTTGCTGTCAAGCCCCTGTCTGTCCTTTGTCAAACCCAATTGGTTCCTTTAAGCAGGACCACTGTCTTCAAAGATTTCTGCCTCTCTGCCTTTGCAGATTGAACTCCTGAACGGACTGGCTCCCCTGTAGCAGACCTCCTCCTGTTGTCCCAATCTCCTGCATCCCCCACCCGGACCACCTGTCTCTCATTCACTCCCCCGCTTGTCCAGTTTGACGAAATCTCTCCTTTCTGGACTCTCGCCTTTCTCCTTGCTTTCCTGATTGGGCTTTTATCTTTTCTTCTGGGTCTTAGTATTTTTATAACCATTCTGACAGCCATGCTTTCTCATCTCAGCCCAGTTCCTCCCCTTCCTACGGGATTCCCTGGGGGCATTTGCCATCATCATTCCTCAGTTTGGGACAGAGAACAAGAAACTGTATCGACCTTCTGCCACCTCTTATCCTGTAGGCATGGTTCAGTCTCCCACCTGCCATGTCCAGTCCATCCGCACCACTCATTGTGCTTTACAACCTCTACGTGGAGGACTCTTCAAGGCTTTTTTTATATTATTATTGCTCTTCAGATCTTGTTATTCCCTGTCCAAATTCTAACCAAGAAAAAAAATAGTCAGGCTGAATATTTAAGAAAACTAGTGGCTCCATGTGTGCAATTAGAAATAAAGAAAATCTCACTGTTTGCTGTCAGTATTTGCCTACAAGGGAAGGGGGGAAAATTGACATTTTTTATTGTTTACATCTTTTTCTGTAAAGAATACAGATAAAATGGGTTTAATGACCCATTCAATGAAAATGTTGTTCAGGTACTTGCTTGTACATTAAGGAATAGCTCTAAGAAGTCCACATTTTATGCCCACTTACTGAAGGCACAAAAATTAACTCAGATGGGAGCCATTGCTGATTTTATTTTATCTTTTTATCTGTTTTTTTAATCTGTAACATGATCCAAAAGACATGAGCATATATTTGTTCTCAGTTAATTTTCAGATCACTACAGAAAATGTCCAATATTGTGTTTCTTTGTGCATTGTTCAGAGGCAGTTCTGGTGGTTTGAAAGAGACAAAAGACATCCCCTAGTGAACACTGCCATTCCTCTAGGGGAAAGCTCTACCCATCTAATAGCTATTTTAAGATATTGAAGATGCATTACCACAGGCTGCAATTACTCCATGAATTCCAATTTGAATTGAAGTATCATCTCTCAAGGGTGTAATCCTAGGGTCACATTTCCTTTTCCAGGCAAAGTAAACCATCTCTTTGACTATTCAGGACACTTTAAGAAATCTCAGACTGTCAAAGTTCGTCTTTATTTTTAAGTAAATAACATTATATTTTAAATACAAGCAATTTGGAATTCACAAAAACAATAGCCTACAGTGATTAAAGGAGAAAATCAGCCACAGATAATCACTAATTATGGTCAAATATTGAATAAAGTTCACACGTAACTAAGGAAGATCCTTTAAGCATCATATCTATGTGGTACAGGAAGAAATAATCAGAAACCTATCTATGATCTTTAAAACTTCGAATGGGCTTTTTATAAACCAACGGTGCTATGTCTTTATGCAACAGTTACTATTTACTGTATTTGTCTTCTTCCAAAATTAGTGTTCCAAATGACTTAATGCCTTTTTTAATCAAGTAGGCAGAAGATACAAACCTGAAATGCCCGCTTAGCTTTTTGGTCCTCAGTTACTCCAAAGGAGAGCACAAAAGACCCTGGCTCTGCATGAAGCCTGTCCAACAGCATCATATTCACAGACTCAGGAGGGCACTTATATTAAGCACAGTCTGGCATCTTGTTTTGATTTCGTTCCCAAGGGAAACAGCAAATTTACAGATTACCAGAAAGGTATCACCTATATTTACATTTCCTTTTTTTTTTCCCAGCCTCCTCAATTTTTTTTTTAAAGCTTTAATTTATTTATTTGACAGGGAGAAAGAGAGAGAGCACAAGTAGGCAGAGCAGCAGGCAGAGGGAGGGGGAGAAACAGACTCCCGGCTGAGCAGGGAGCCCGATGCGGGGCTCCATCCCAGGGTCCTGGGATCATGACCTGAGCCACAGGCAGATGGTTAACTGACTGAGCCACCTGGGCACCCATGCCTCCTCAATCATAACAGAAGCTAATCAATTTTGCTAAAAGGAAAAACTAAACTATAGTTCTCAAAAATAAATTATCAAAAATTATAAAAAATTACAAAGATGATACAACAGACCTGAATAGAGACAGATTTTTACCTGTATCTTCTGACTGCAAAGACTTTCTGTTTTGGATCTTTTCTTGTTCTCCCAGACCCACGTAACAGTTTACCTGAATGACACCATTTTTTTTTCCCCAAATCCCTGAGCCACCACCTAAGGTCAGGTGACCATCCTCTCTCACGTGGATTACTGTACCACCTTCTAATTGGCCTCCCGAGCCCTAGTCCTGTCCCCCCTTGCATAGTAACCCGTTCTCTACACTTCATTCATGATGAGAACGCCAAACCCTCTAACCAGTTAATTTGAGGCTCTCACAGTCTAGCCTCTTCTCCCACCAGCAGCCTCATCCAAACGTCCTCCCTGCTTCATAATCCAAGCCCTAGGAATACTGCAATTCGTTTTGCTCCTAGAACATGTCACATTCTCTTCCCCGTAGCTTTGCAGCTGTTGTGCTGCAGTCTGCCTGAACACTACTGCCCTCCACAATCCTGGGCCCAGCCCTTTTACACTTTTAGTGTGCATTTCCTCCTCCATGCTTTTCTAGATCCTTCTTCCCCACCTGAAGGCCTCTACTCTGAGAAGTACCAGAGACATATTTTTTCTATCCCATTTTATTTGACAGACTTCATATTCTCTTCTTCCCAAGAGAGCAGGGCCTTGCACACTGTTATATAACTAGAACACAGGCTAGTATTCACAGAATGAATGACTGGCTTATCAGCTGGTTGAAAGGATGGATGGATGGATGGATGGATGGATGGACGAATAGATTTTTTTAAATGTATGGAGTTAGGGTGACTATTGAGAAAATCAGAGACAACACAGCTGGATGTTGCATCTTTGAAAACATTAATGCATCTTTAAAAACATTCCACTGCACATTGCTTTGATAGAAGACATATTAATTATAAAAAATGTTTATGACCTCATTTATATAATCAAGTTTTAAAGAAGTAATTTAAAAATATTTATGTATTAAAAAAAGAAGAAAAAATAAAAATATTTATGTATTCACTTTAGGTATATGACAGTGACGGAGCTCGTAGTACATGATAATTAGATAAAATTCATTGTTTCTTTCTCTAAGAAACTTACAGTCTAGGTATGTGCTATACAATGAACTTTTTAAAGAAAAAGATAGTCTTTTTAAAGAATAAAATAAGCCACGGGAATTCTACATTTGTCTTTTAAAAACAATTTTACTAATCACTTTTTTAAAGTCTTAAAGAATAGTAAAAATGGTTTTGACAGAAAAAAGCATGAATTTTTAACTTTAATCTCAAAGATATTTCTTATTTCTTAAGTATTCACTCTTATGAATTCTATAAAAATTAACTAAAGCTTATCTATGTGAGGAAAAGAGCAAAATAAATGTGGAGGAGGAAGACTTGAGAACTGGGACGTAGGAAAAATGATCTGGAAGGGCTGAGAGCAGAATCTCACCTAAGGAAATGCTCTCCTATGGTGTGCTGAGTAGACACTCCCTCACAGTCTCTTGAAGGTAATGAACCCTATCACGTTCAATATGGAAGCTAGAGGAAGTAGTCCTGCCATTTTGGGTGATGTATAGATGGTGCTTTCCAGTGACGTGGGAGAGGTTTAGGTTTCCCAGAATAACTCAAAGAACAGTGAGCACTGAACAGAGAACCCACACAGAGCCAGACTGTCTAGAAGCATCTCACAAGGGAAAGCAGGTGATTTCAACAGTGCTTATTAGGTTGTCACAAAAATGTGGTTATAGCAAAAACAGGAAGGACTATAAGAAGTGCTGCACTTGAGTACCTTCCAGTCCAAACAACAGCTAGTGCATTTGTGATCAGCAGTGCTGATTGCAGAATGAAAAGAGAGCCTGTGAATTTCATCTTCATCATGATCTGCTACAAAACAGAGCACAGTCTGAGAGAAAGGGGAGGAATCTGAATTCAGCTAGCCATCTCAGCTAAATCTTCCTTTTCCTCTTCTTTCTCCCCTCATGCCATCCTTTCTGATTGACTTACATCCCCTTACATGTGCTCCCACAGTAACTATGCCTATTTCTATACTGGCTCTGCTTTATCTAGTGGCTTGCTGGAAAAAGTTTAACAACCTGCTCTTGTAGGAAAAATGCATCTATGTACATAATTCTATTATAATCTCTACCGATGCAAACAGGTGTTAGTACACAGTTTAGGAAAATAGTAAGATACACAATACTCCTTATTATAAATATGACATAGCTAATTTATCCTCCCAGAATACTTAGCCTGGTTTTTGCTGAACTCTTGCATTTGTAGCCAAAGTATGATTGCAATTCAACCATAATTTCACAAAATTAGACTATGAATAAATGTTTGATTACTTCCCAGTTCAGTAGCTGTTCATGCTACTGATAAACTAATATAGTTCTGGTATAAATATTAGTTGATATTTCCATTTATCTTAATGAGTAAAACTAAAGGGGGAAAACTGTGGATGTATGGACAACTTCACTCATTCATCAATGACATGAGGATTTATTTGTCAGAGACTAGTTTTAAAACCCTGGAACGATATTTCATCAATTTTTTGGTGTTAATTGTCATGTAATGGCTGGAGACAGACATCATATATTTAAGTTTCATATGCAATATTAACATTTTCTCTATTACTTCCTTATATCTAGATATTGTTAACATTTTCTCTATTACTTCCTTACATCTAGATAATCAACAAAACAATAAAGCTAATCCTGATAAAGTGAGATGAGGGGGGAGCATTTCCCAATTTCTGTGCTATAAATACTACTGTCATGACCAATTTCAGGCACCAATGTGATATCACTGACACAGAGATCAGGAGATACGCACAGCAGCACAAACTTTATGAGAACTACATCAAGACAGAGCTAACAGACATGAAGAATCTCTAGAGCATAAATAAGAGCAAAATAGGAATTGATGAGTTTTGAGTATTAACTTTGTTTTTAATACAATTTATTTAATGGTAAGTTTATATAACTTAATTTTTAATAACACCTGCATTTAGCAACAATGTGACAAGGCTTCCAAGAAATTAACAACTGGCTCTAATAAGCCAGTATGAGCCACTCCAGCACACCAGTGGATAATTCTTCCTGGGTCATCCACGTCCTCTCTTACGAGTTGTCACAGGCATTATGCTATGTAATGACTGTTTACTTATTTGTTTTCTTCTGAATACCAGAGAATTGGGAATGAGATCTTCCTTTTCAGGGTTACAGGTCCTTGCAGCTCCTGGAATGTCATCAAGCCTTTGGTGCATGTTCAGTAGACACATAGTGAGTACACGCAACTCTCAACAGTCACCCATTGCTGGCCCAGAAGCTGGGGAAATCCTGCTGCACATTTCCCAGACTTCACTTCTTATTTTGATCTCATCAGCAACTCAGTTTAACGAAAGCCACTCTCTCCATATCGCTTCCCATTAGAGGAAGCTCATACAAATATTAATTAGGCACTTTCCGTATGATGCTCCCATCCAGTACTCACCTCAGAGTACTGTATTATAACAGAAAGACCCCTGCACAAAGTAAGCTACTGAAGTTTCTCACACTGGTTATTCTTTGGATCCACCCACCCTTAGTAAATCTTTATAGAAACTGCCCAGATTTCCACCCCGACCCCGTCAAGACTGAGGCGCTCATTCCTCTAGCTCCTGAGGGTTTTCAAAACCAAAGGTTCTCAGGTGAGTTTCTCTCCAGAAACTCTCCTTGTCTGAACAAAGCTACCCCGCCCAAGATCACTCCTCTCCACCTGTGTCAGCCTGTTAAGAAATGACTGGGCACTTCAAGGGCATGAGGACCTGCCCTCCTGCTGTGATTTTGGCCATCCCAGTTACAGTGCTCTCTAGTGAACCAGTCTTCTCCCTCTGCCCAGTTCTGCTTCCTTAATTCCTTGATCCTCAGGATCTCTTCCTTGAGGACCCCATGGTTCTGTGGCCCTCCATAATGCATAATGCTCCTCAATGCATACATTTTAATACACTTTCATGCCAAAAGGATGCGTATTGTGAAAAATATTGAAGTAAAAACGTGGAGCATAACATTAATGAATAGAGCAAATAATCGATCACAATAGAATTTACAACTGATTTAATAGAACCATCTCAGTTCTAAAACTGTGATTTTTAAATGCATCTTTATAGAAATAAAACTCTATATTAGCTTAAATACTACATCTTCTTCTGACTCTTGAATTTGTTTCCCAATATAGAAGTCTTTCAATGTGTTGTATGAGTTATTTCAAGGCTTTCATGAAAGAGAAAACTCTAATCCAAATAACAGAGTTATACTGAGAGTATTATTCGTTTGCATTACCAACGCAGTGTTCGGAAGATTGAGGTGAGCTGAAATTGGGCATACAAATAAGAACTTGCTTAGCTATCATTAATAATCATTAAAAGGCAAAAATGTCCTTAATTTCTAAAAAGGAAGGGTATAGTTAATGATCCCTTATTAGCAAATCCCCATCTTATACAATTACACATAGGCAGCTCCAGAGAGAAAATATGGCTGAACAATCACCACTCTCAGGTGAAAAGCATTTCAGGTAGCATGGTTCCTTCATTTAAAGAGGTTTTTAGTTCCAAGATGTGAAAAGACAAAGCTAAAAAGCATTCTCTTAAAATTCTACCCCAATTCACCATATTTGAACTCTAAATGACCACATGCTATAAACCAATTAAATCTGTTATATTTACATAACCACTTAACACAGAAGAAGAGCAGAGAACAGGTGACCTACAACTTAGTTATTTTTTTGTCATGACCACATAGACATTTCAAAAGTTTTGCACTCTTTAAGCATTAAGAGATGACAAACATTTAGATAAGTGTAGATTACTCAATTTATATTCACCCCTCTCAAAAATGGTTGAAAGAAATTCACTGAAATTTTCACAGATAGGAGAAATTGCACTGAGGCCAAATATGAAATGTTAATATCCCAAAGTAAATTTAAGATACTCTGAGTGATTTAAAATAATGTCTCTCGTTTTTTTATCCTTGACACAAACTATAAAAGTACATTCTTTCAAATTGTTTTTGACAGCTTTCTGAATACGTTCTTTTTAATTCCAGAAAATACAATTTTATTAACCCAGTAAGTGAGGACCCCGTCCCTTTCTACACCCATTCCCCTCAAAAGGATAAGGTTGGGTAAGGGAGAAAGAAACCTGGGGTGGAAATGTCCCCTATCCCTCAAAGGGGAAGACAGAAAGGAGGAAGAGGGACTATGCAATGAGGTCTCAAGAGGAGAGGGGAGCTGGAGAAGGGTATCAGATCAGGACCACAGCAGAAGAGGAAGAAGAGGATGGAGATGGTGATGGAGCTATTGAAGACCCAGGAAAAACAAGGGGGGCTGGGGCTAGGGAGCCAAAGGATGTGGGAAGTGTGAGGCTGGAGCCCAGAAGGGGGGTCCGTTCTGTGGCAGGGTGGTCCCTTGGCTCCCCTTCTTCATCACCCCCTTGCCCCTGAGTTGCTTCCTCCTCCTCCCCTTCTCCAGGACCCCTGTGAACAGGCTGCTTGCAGATGGGGCAGGTCTTCTGGGTCTGAGTGAGCCAGGGGTCCACACAGCGGCTGTGATAAGCATGAGCACAGGGAAGTACCCTCAGCTTGTCTCCATCCTCATATTCGTCCAGGCAGATGGCACAGACGTCGTAGTGGTCTCCTTTCTGATAGTCATGTATAGGAATCTGCTTCAGTTGCTCTTTGGTCAGCCGATTCTGCTGGAGCTGTTTCTGGTGATGGATAAAACGAACTATCAGCCCTGCTCCCATGGCCAAAATCAGCAGTCCCATAAACCCTGTGAAAGGGATGAGACAGAAGCCCAGGAGGTAGTTACTGTCTGGGACCAAGAGCACTTGAGCTCCCTTCTCGTAGACGAAGAGAGCACGCAGGTACTTGGAACTCCTTTCCCCAATAAACACAGACGGGATCCAGATCTGCTGCTGGATTTCCTCACTGTTCCACACCATATTCAGAAGTTCGTTGGAATTTACATTGTGTACCACAGCTGCACCATACCCAGCCTTCTGAACATTTAGGACCTTGAGGTCAAAGTTGCAATCGAATCTCCGAAGAAGTGCAATAAAGACTGACCCGTTGACCGCAGCTGGGGGTGGCGAAGCAACTGGGCTGCAGGCGTTGGCCGGCTGAGCCTCCACAAGGAACCCCTGAAGTCCCTCGTGGCTCAAGGCAGACCCAAAAAGAGCTGGAAGGTCTGCAAAGTCCATGCTGTTATTGTGGTCAGAAATCGCTCGAACGAGCCCCTGGATGGGGACCACTCCCCACAGCAAAGTGGCTACAAGCGTGCAAAGCAGGAAGGCCAAGGGGTGCATGGCGGAGGGGGAGGCCGCGTCTGGTAGCAGACGCAGAAGGCGGATTCTGTGCCCTCTCCGCCCTTCCTTCAATGTTCCAGGAGTCCAGAGTCCAGACATCCCCAGGCCCCACCTCCCAGCTACCTAGGGGCGTGCGGCAGGAACCCCAGCTCCGGGAATGAGATATCCAACCGGTTCAGCGGAGGTAGTGGGGGAGACACTACGAGAATTCTTTTCTACTGTAAGGATACAACAAGGAAAGGGAGCAAAGGCAAGCACAAATGACAGATAAACTCCTGGAAGAGCAGGAGCGGTCAAGGAAGCGAGACCTCCAGCCAGGGGGCCGGCTTCCTGTTTCCGGGATAAAACGGTTTCCCACGGTTTCCCACTGTGCAAGTCGGCGCCCTATCAGCACAGGGCCTGATCTCAAGATGAAGGACTTCCGGTCCTCCTCTGCTCCCGGTGGTTGCTGGGCTGTGGTATCTTCATGTCTCGCAAGAGTGTTCCTCACTCTTCCATTCCCACCTGCTGAAAGCTTAGCACGTCTATCGCGAGAAGTCTTCCTGGCTTATCTGATACACCGGAAGTGACTAGGAAGGAGGCCGCAGTAAAAAATTTCTATATTACTTTCAGTGTAGGTTTTATTGCCGATAAATTCAATGTAAGAGTGCACATCAGTATCTACACATGTGAGTCCTTTGTTGGCCTGTTGAATAGGGGGGAGGGGGGAGGAGCGAGTGTGTGAAATCTGAGATAATTCACAAACGCCCCAAGGTCATGCAGATAACCAAGGATAACCATTTAACATTTTAATGATTTTATCCCAGTAACTCAGTACAATCTTTTAAACTAATAAGCTTCTATTTCCATTCCAGCCAGGACGTGAATGGAAATTCTTATTTCCATAAAAATCTTACTTCTTTATGAGGACCGGTTCAGGCTAGAAGTCAACCTGCTGGGTGTTTGGATGGTAAATTTTTCTAACCCATTGTAAAGGCCTGGAGAGTATGCTACGGACTCCAGTCCTCATGACCAAGGAGATCACTGGATTATTAAATCATGGGAAACCAAGATAGATTTTTTCTTGTGGGCCCATTTACAACACGAGGAAGTATCCATTGGTTCTCAGACTTGACGTTTCCTTACAGCTACTCTTTCTGTCTTTAAGGGTACTACCTAGAAGTCAAAACCTAGATTAGAAAAGGAAATTATAGACCGCTTTAAATAAAGATGTGCCTGATTGGCCAGGTCAGAAATGGAAAGGGTTTATTCTGAGCACGCTGCCCTCCAGAACTGGGTGGCCACCTTCTCACATGACGGGAGTATCCTGCCATTTTTGTACCACTGGTGCCATATGCTAAAATCTTCTTTCAGACTTGTTTCATCTCCGTATTCCTGTGTTTTCCAGTTTGGGAGTGTGACAGGTTATCACAGGCCATTCTTCCTGCTTCAGCTTAATCTTCCTAAGGTAAAGCACAAAACAATAAGCTTTAAGTACACTTACTTTCAAAGACAGATGCTAAAGCACTCCTTCAGGACTTTTTAAAGTGGAGTGGAGGAGAGGCGACAGCAGTCCCACACTGGTCCTGCTGGTGTGAGCTGGTTGCTGACCTTAGTCTAAAAAGATTGAAGGACTGAGAAGATCTCTTGAGAGCGAGTTATCAGAGCTATGCTGGCCCACACACACCCATGGGGAAGCAGAGGTGATGTTTCCCCTTAATCTCAAGCTAAAAGAAAGTGACTTGAAAAATTCAAGGCCTACAGAAAAAGAAGGGAGTGTATTAGTTCAAGCTGCATTTCCACGGCGAGAGAAGTTTCTCAAAATCCAAACATAGACCTTGCCACCGGATGCCCTTAAAAAGACATCTAAAGGGTTCTATCTGAAAAGGCAGAGGGAGGCCAAAACAGAGAGTGGGTACTAGAACAAACCTAGGGGCGGAGGAGGAGTCACAGGTGGCCAACCCACAGAAGACACTGTCTTCATCAGTTGAGACGCAGAGAAACTTCAGAAATATTGCCAAGAAATACACAAAAGCTCTCACTGTGTAAAAGTAAAGGGGTAAGTTTGGGATGATTCGCTACGCCAACAGACACCCATTCCACATCGCTACTGCACCAGCCACTTGTGCTTAGTCCCCCTGAGGCCAGTCCTAGAGAGGTCAAGAGCAAAAGCTAACCAGAGCGGGAGGGAAACAAATAAGAGAAGCCTATAGTAACTGCGCCCACACACCAAACACCCTGAAACTTCCAAATCTGAATTGGAACCAAGCTGGAGCAAGAAAGAGACTATGAAATGAGTCTGGGGTTTTATATTATATCAGACTACACTAGCATTATGCATTCTGAACAGCACACATAAAATAATCAAAGGCAGGGATGGATTCGGGCATTTCTAGTCCTGGAGTTTATCCACTTGGAAACCTCCTTCAATCAAAAAGACAAAACACTTGGGATGCCTGGGTGGCTTAGTCGTTAAGCATCTGCCTTTGGCTCAGGTCATGATCCTGGGGTGGGACTAAGTCCAGCATCAGGCTCCTTGCTCAGCGGGGAACCTGCTTCTCCCTCTGCCTACCGCTCCCCTTGTTCATGCTCTCTCTCCCTCTCTTTTTCTCTGGCAAATAAATAAATGAATCTTTAAAAAAAAATTGTGGTTTCAAACTCAGAAATAGAGCCTTATGGAGGTGTATGCAAGTAGAAGACCATGAAACATTCTTCCAGTTCAGGGGAGCAAGGATCTTCTCTATTGCCTCTAGTACGAGGATTCTGTCCCAAAAATGAAGTTATTGTGTAGGAAATATTTTTACCATAAATTTTGTGTTAAATATGCATTTTATACACATGTAAAACTTAAAAGTATAATATATGTTATGTCTAGAGATATTTCTAGAGATAATATATGTAATATGTACATCTGTATAATTATATATGTATGAATATATACTGTTAAAATATTTTGTACACATATATTAAATATATTTATATACACATATATTATATGTAATATCATATCTAGAGATATTATCTCTAATAATATACATTAGATATATCTAGAGATACTATCTCTGAGATAATATATTTTTATACAAAATAACATGTACATAATTATGTAGATGAATATATAATTTTAAAATAACAGTCTCTTAAGTTAAATATAAGTTCATTAGCTTAACCTGTGAAGTTGTCTTCACTTTGTGGTTAGATATTCCAGATCAAATCCTCATCCGTTGTCACAGATGACAGGTAATTACCTCAATCCGGAATGTTTAGCTGGTAATGGTGATCAAAGTTATCTGCCTTTGTTTGTTCACTATTCTTCAGAGGAGTTGACATATTTGAAGGATCTCCACATTCAGCAGCTTCCTGATCTATCTTTAACTTTTCCAAAGAATTCAAAGTTCTCCTCCCCCTCCTCCATTTAGTAATGGCCTTCTGAGAAAACTCTAAACAAAAGGAAATGTTTAATGTAGAACAATAAGGTCCCTTGATATAGTATCTGATTCTCTGGGGTCCTGTACAAGCCTTCAAATCCATATTGTGTCCTTCCAGTGGAAGAAAACAGTCAGTCAGTTCAGCCGTGGAAAAAGAGTGAAGTTGTTGATGGTCATTGCATTGTCTAAACAATTAGTGATTGTATAGATTTTTCTCAATTTTCAACTCATTGCCCATACAGCAGACAGAGAAAAAAAAGCATTTTATTGAAATGTAATCATTAATTACTCCCACTTGCAAATATAAATGATTTCTAAGAGATTTTAAAAAGATATTAAATGTGATATATGCCAACACTGCTACTGCTCTAAGCTTGACCACCCCTCTTTATAGATTTCCATGGCCTCTTCACCATTCTTCCCTACTGGATCCTTTTGGGTAAGATTCTTTGTTTTCCAGCTTGTAAGGGATAATTTACATTTAGATTATGGAGCCATTAGAGAGAAGGAGAAAAATGAAAAGTAGAAGGAGCTTAAGGAGGGTCCAGACTCCTGAACTTGTCATTCCAGTGCTCCCAGTCAAGACAAACCTTGCTCCTGTATGTTAGATGCTCCTCCTTTCGCGCTCCTGCAAGGTCATTCATTGTTGTAGCCATTCTTGCTCTGCAGAATCATCATTTTCCGCCCTCCTTTAATGGATTAATCTGTTGGTCTATAAACATTTCTCCCAGGATAAAATATGAATGAATGGATGGATGGATGGATGAATGGATAGATAGATAACTGAAATGTAGATAAATAAAATAAAAACTCTCTTTTGACCTCCCTCACTTTCCTTCCAAACTGTTGTTTTCCATTCTCTTCCTTTTTAGCAAGAAGAATGCCTAAAAAAAATAAAAAAATTAAAAAAAAACCCTCACTATAACTTTCTCTAATTTTTCCCTTTCTGTTGAACACTCTTCAATCCCGATTTGTCTCCCTTACTCCACTGAAACTGCTTTTCTCAAGGCCACTATTGATCTCCATATCACTAAATCCAATGATCATTCTTCAGTTCTCATCAGAACTGACCTATCAGAAGCATTAACCTATCTGATCATATCCTCACTCTGGAAATTCTTTCGTCCCTTGGCCTCCAGACCAGTGCCTGCCCCTGTTTTCTCCCTATATCTCTGGCTTTCCTTTCCTGTCTAGAACTTCTGTATTCCTTTTCTTCATCCCATGTCTAAAGGGGGCATTGTCCAAAGGTTAGTCTTTGTAACTCTTCCTTGTGCTATCTGTATTCACTCTCCTAGGGATTTCACCCAGTTCCACAGGATGAAATAGCACCTCTGTTCTCCCAAATCCATATCCCCTGCTGAGACTTCTCTTCAAAATCTAGACTCAAACCTATGTATACAGCTCCCTACCTGACCTATCCATCTGAGTATACAGTAGGCATCTCAATCTTAATTATACCCCAAACCGAGGTCTTGTTATTTCTCCCCAGACCAACTCATCCTCAGTCCTTGTTATCATAAACAATAACAACTCCATTATCTCTCTCTCAACTCCCAAACTGTCCATCAAAAATAATCCCACTGAGGCTGCCTTCAAAATATGTTCAAGATCCTGCCCCTTCATATGATCCCTTCTCATCAACCTGGTCCAAAATACCATGATTTCATGAATTACTGTAGACGTCTTCTGATTGAGTTAATTGTGTCTACCTATGCCTCCCTTCACTCTAGTTCTTCTTTTCTCAACTCACGGTCTGTTAAAACATGTTAGTGTCACTCCTTTACTCAGAAATTCCCAATGACCTCCACCTCGTGCAGAATAAAGAGAAAAGTCTATTATATGTAAAGTCCCATGAATTCGCTGACCCCCACCCCCCCTTTTTTTGTGTGCTGAGCCCTTTTCTTACAAACCTTCCTCTCTACTCTCTCCGTCAGCCACAGAGGCTTCCTTTCCCATTCTTGGACATGCCAGAATTACTCTACACACAGATTTTTTTGTACTTGGTGTTCCCTCAACCCAGAATGCTTTCTCCTCATTTATTTGCCTGGCTTGTTTTTTTCTTGGCAGTCCCCTTCTCAGCAAGAACTCCACTGGCCACCACTCCTTCCAACAGACATTGTAGACTCATGATTGCTGTTTTGGTTCTTATTATTTATTACTATCTCTTATTTATAACTGTACATATTTTACTTATGCACCTTTTCTATTGTCTCCCCCCCCCCAGAATGAATAGCAGAGGATCATGAGGACAAGACTGCTTTTCAGGTTTCTACACCAGTATATCTTCATCATTCATCAAGCTGCTTCCGAGGTCGTTTATGTTTAACAAATATCTGTTGCTATTTATTAGGCTTAGAAAAGATTTGGGTGGAGATTGAGATGGGAATGGAGACAGATTTGGAGGTTGGAGAGTGAGGGATATGGGGAAGCAGCCACAGGCTATGGAAGATATTGGTAGAGGAAAGAGTGGGGGAGAGGATTGTGAGCTGTGTCTCTACAGTCGGCAGATGAGCTCCCCTCCAGCATTGCTAATATGAATTCAATCTCTTTTAATTAATTTTTAGGACTGGACTGCATTTCTGTTAATGGGATCTATGCAGACAATATACCGCTTAAGATCAGGTTTTTTAATTAAAATCTAACTGTAAATGTTTACTTTTGTGTGTATCATTAAAAGAAATATATATATATAAAAATAGAAAAAAAATATATAATATATATTATATATAATAGATATAGCTATTATAGATATAGATAGATAGATAGATAATATATATCTATATAAAAATAGAAATATATATATATATATAAATTTACACTTGTTGCAAAGCTTAATTCTGTTTGACCTCTGTGTACCCTAACTCACATTTCAGCTCCTTCACCAGCTTTTGTAAGAAATCCAACTGCACCTTAACTATGGTAAAATTGGGGTAGGAATGTTGGAAGTTTGCTTCCACAGGATCCCTTGGATGCCACTAAAAAGAAATCCTCATGGAACTGTGTCTCTTCCTAAGTGCATGCTTTCCATTCCCAGCCATTTGCTGCCCCTCCCTTATGCCCCTGCACCACTGTACCCCTTCTCTTCCCACACACTCCCCCTCCTTTATTATGGCAATGAAACCTCTTCTTCCTCTGAAATCTTTACTTGGGAAGTGTCTTTGCAGTAAAGTTGATCTCCCCCTACAACAACTATCTCTAAGAGCTCTTGCTAAAAATATTTGCTCCATGTTTGTCCACTGAGAACGAAACAAGAAAATCAGAAAAATTATTGATTAGAAAAAGAGAAAGAGAGGGAACCTGGGTGGCTCAGTTGGTTAAGCAACTGCCTTTGGCTCAGGTCATGAATCTGGAGTCTTGGGATCAAGTCCCGCATTGGGCTCCCTGCTCCACGGGAAGTCTGCTTCTCCCTCTGACCCTCCCCACTCTCATGCTCGCTGGAGCACACAGGCTCACTCTCTCTCTCTCTCTCTCTCTCTCTCTCTCATTCTCTCTCAAATAAATAAATAAAATCTCTTAAAAAAAAGAGAGAGAGATATTGACTTGTCCTAAAATCAACAGTGATTTTAACTCTAAACTATTTGTAAACTTCATAAATTTCAGAAACCGTCACAAAAACATTTACACTAACATTTTTTTTTTTTACTATTATTAAATGGATTTAAAACCTTGGCACTACATGGAACATTCTCCAGAATAGATCACATCCTCGGTCCTAAATCAGGACTCAACCGGTATCAAAAGATTGGGATCATTCCCTGCATATTTTCAGACCACAATGCTCTAAAGCTAGAACTCAACCACAAAAGGAAGTTTGGAAAGAACCCAAATACATGGAGACTAAACAGTATCCTTCTAAAGAATGAATGGGTCAACCGGGAAATTAAAGAAGAATTGAAAAAAATCATGGAAACAAATGATAATGAAAATACAACGGTTCAAAATCTGTGGGACACAACAAAGGCAGTCCTGAGAGGAAAATATATAGCGGTACAAGCCTTTCTCAAGAAACAAGAAAGGTCTCAGGTACACAACCTAACCCTACACCTAAAGGAGCTGGAGAAAGAACAAGAAAGAAACCCTAAGCCCAGCAGGAGAAGAGAAATCATAAAGATCAGAGCAGAAATCAATGAAATAGAAACCAAAAAAACAATAGAACAAATCAACGAAACTAGGAGCTGGTTCTTTGAAAGAATTAATAAAATTGATAAACCCCTGGCCCGACTTATCAAAAAGAAAAGAGAAAGGACCCAAATAAATAAAATCATGAATGAAAGAGGAGAGATCACAACTAACACCAAGGAAATACAAACTATTATAAGAACATACTATGAGCAACTCTACGGCAATAAATTTGACAATCTGGAAGAAATGGATGCATTCCTAGAAACATATAAACTACCACAACTGAACCATGAAGAAATAGAAAGCCTGAACAGACCCATAACCAGTAAGGAGATTGAAACAGTCATTAAAAATCTCCAAACAAACAAAAGCCCAGGGCCAGACGGCTTCCTGGGGGAATTCTACCAAACATTTAAAGAAGAACTAATTCCTATTCTCCTGAAACTGTTCCAAAAAATAGAAATGGAAGGAAAACTTCCAAACTCATTTTATGAGGCCAGCATCACCTTGATCCCAAAACCAGACAAGGATCCCACCAAAAAAGAGAGCTATAGACCGATATCCTTGATGAACACAGATGCGAAAATACTCAACAAAATACTAGCCAATCGGATTTAACAGTACATTAAAAAGATTATTCACCACGACCAAGTGGGATTTATTCCAGGGCTGCAAGGTTGGTTCAACATCCGCAAATCAGTCAATGTGATACAACACATCAGTAAAAGTAAGAACAAGAACCATATGATACTCTCAATAGATGCTGAAAAAGCATTTGACAAAGTACAACATCCCTTCCTGATCAAAACTCTTCAAAGTGTAGGGATAGAGGGCACATACCTCAATATCATCAAAGCCATCTATGAAAAACCCACCGCAAATATCATTCTCAATGGAGAAAAACTAAAAGCTTTTCCGCTAAGGTCAGGAACACGGCAGGGATGTCCATTATCACCACTGCTATTCAACATCGTACTAGAGGTCCTAGCCTCAGCAATCAGACAACAAAAGGAAATTAAAGGCATCCAAATCGGCAAAGAAGAAGTCAAATTATCACTCTTCGCAGATGATATGATACTATATGTGGAAAACCCAAAAGACTCCACTCCAAAACTGCTAGAACTTATACAGGAATTCAGTAAAGTGTCAGGATATAAAATCAATGCACAGAAATCAGTTGCATTTCTCTACACCAACAGCAAGACAGAAGAAAGAGATATTAAGGAGTCAATCCCATTTACAATTGCATCCAAAACCATAAGATACCTAGGAATAAACCTAACCAAAGAGACACAGAATCTATACTCAGAAAACTATAAAGTACTCATGAAAGAAATTGAGGAAGACACAAAGAAATGGAAAAATGTTCCATGCTCCTGGATTGGAAGAATAAATATTGTGAAAATGTCTATGCTACCTAAAGCAATCTACACATTTAATGCAATTCCTATCAAAGTACCATCCATCTTTTTCAAAGAAATGGAACAAATAATTCTAAAATTTATATGGAACCAGAAAAGACCTCGAATAGCCAAAGGGATATTGAAAAAGAAAGCCAACGTTGGTGGCATCACAATTCCGGACTTCAAGCTCTATTACAAAGCTGTCATCATCAAGACAGCATGGTACTGGCACAAAAACAGACACATAGATCAATGGAACAGAATAGAGAGCCCAGAAATAGACCCTCAACTCTATGGTCAACTAATCTTCGACAAAGCAGGAAAGAATGTCCAATGGAAAAAAGACAGCCTTTTCAATAAATGGTGCTGGGAAAATTGGACAGCCACATGCAGAAAAATGAAATTGGACCATTTCCTTACACCACACACAAAAATAGACTCAAAATGGATGAAGGACCTCAATGTACGAAAGGAATCCATCAAAATCCTTGAGGAGAACACGGGCAGCAACCTCTTCGACCTCTGCCGCAGCAACATCTTCCTAGGAACAACGCAAAAGGCAAGGGAAGCAAGGGAAAAAATGAACTACTGGGATTTCATCAAGATCAAAAGCTTTTGCACAGCAAAGGAAACAGTTAACAAAATCAAAAGACAACTGACAGAATGGGAGAAGATATTTGCAAACGACATATCAGATAAAGGACTAGTGTCCAGAATCTATAAAGAACTTAGCAAACTCAACACCCAAAGAACAAATAATCCAATCAAGAAATGGGCAGAAGACATGAACAGACATTTCTGCAAAGAAGACATCCAGATGGCCAACAGACACATGAAAAAGTGCTCCATATCACTCGGCATCAGGGAAATACAAATCAAAACCACAATGAGATATCACCTCACACCAGTCAGAATGGCTAAAATCAACAAGTCAGGAAATGACAGATGCTGGCAAGGATGCGGAGAAAGGGGAACCCTCCTACACTGTTGGTGGGAATGCAAGCTGGTGCAGCCACTCTGGAAAACAGCATGGAGGTTCCTCAAAATGTTGAAAATAGAACTGCCCTATGACCCAGCAATTGCACTATTGGGTATTAACCCTAAAGATACAAATGTAGTGATCCAAAGGGACACATGCACCCGAATGTTTATAGCAGCAATGTCCACAATAGCCAAACTATGGAAAGAACCTAGATGTCCATCAACAGATGAATGGATCAAGAAGATGTGGTATATATACACAATGGAATACTATGCAGCCATCAAAAGAAATGAAATCTTGCCATTTGCAACAACATGGATGGAACTAGAGCGTATCATGCTTAGCGAAATAAGTCAAGGGGAGAAAGACAACTATCATATGATCTCCCTGATATGAGGAAGTGGTGATGCAACATGGAGGCTTAAGTGGGTAGAAGAATAAATGAAACAAGATGGGATTGGGAGGGAGACAAACCATAAGTGACTCTTAATCTCACAAAACAAACTGAGGGTTGCCGGGGGGAGGGGGTTGGGGAGAAGGGGGTGGGATTATGGACATTGGGGAGGGTATGTGATTTGGTGAGTGCTGTGAAGTGTGTAAACCTGGTGATTCACAGACCTGGGGATAAAAATATATGTATATAAAAAATATATGTTTATAAAAAATAAAAAATTAAAAAAAAAAAAAAAAAAAACCTTGGCACTGAAACTCCCAAAGTTTGGAATTTATAGGAATGTACTAGGTTGCTCAGGATTTTTGGAGCTAATGTAAAATTCATTAAAATGACATTATTCACAGGATGAGAGTGCATCGAAGGATTAAATTAAACATAGATTTATTTTTAGGAATAACTCATCATAGGAAAAGAAATATTGGCCATCAGCCAAAAACTTAATCTAATGTGCCAAAATTAAGTAAATATCACTAACTGTCATAAGGCACCACCCCAGGAATATGCAATGTTTCTTTAGTTTGAAATTCAAGCTCCTTAAAATCATGAAAGTTACAAACCTGATACTGTAATACCATAGAAGCAAAATTAGCTAATGTTTACTAATAATAACTAAACTAATAGGTTGCAACTCAAAGTAATTGTTTTTCAGTAAAGAAAGAAAATGGAAATATAGAATGTTACAGATAATTTCTTAATTAACGGTATGATATCATTTGGTCTATATTAACTTTATTCCCAAATCAGTTACTCCAATTTAAAACTACAAAGAAAAAAAAATCCTTCTAATTCTTTCTTTGATTCAGTTGTTGTCAGTACTCAAGACTCTTGTAGTCTGCTCTGTGGTCTTTAGGATATATTTCATGTATAATTTCTAAAATAATAGTAGTTTATTGTTATAATTTAGAGATAATGTGGTCTATCCCCTCAAGGATCTTAAATCTCAAAGTAACTTAAAAAAAATTAATGTACATTCAACAAAATTCCCATATTCAGTCCATATGTCAAAAATTTCCTTGAGGGGACCATACGGGACTCAAAGCCCATAAGCTAAAATGTGTCCCCATACCCTCACTTTGCTAAATCTCAACCTAGAACTATTACATTTAAATAATGAGTGTGACTTTTAATTTGAATTTAAGAGCCTTCATTAAATACAATGAATAAATATGAGCAGAGATAGAATTTTAGGAAGTAACAAGATGGATCCCAAAAGGAGAGATAATCTGTAAAGTGGAGATTACATGTCCATGAAACCCTGAGTCAAAATGAATAAGCTTCCCCCAAAAAAGCTTAACCCATGAATATAATGAAAGTGTCAAAACCAGCAGAAAGAACTTTAACTTCCCAACCCTGCATATGACACAAAGTTTCTGTTACCCACAGATTTGTCCCTCAGAAACCAAGAACCCTGAGTGTGGGAATAAGGTGTCTAGGCATCAGCACATTCGTGTAGGTAGTGACTCTGTTACAGACAGACAGACTGTTAAACCAAGTGGTCTTACTCTGACTTTTGTCCCTTTTAATACTCCCTTCATCTCTTTTCCAGCAGAGCAATTTAGCTTCCCCTTGCTCAACCTTGTGTGAGTAGACTGGCCATAGTCTCAGTGCCCTCTTTATTCAGCAAAAAGCTCCAACAATGAGTAGTTTCAGGGCACCCTGCTTCTGCCTTGGAAAGCAGTTTATCTCTCCCTGGACTCACAAGGAGCTAGTCAGTATCCAGTTTGGTCCTTAAGATAGCAATTTTATTTTCTACCACTCAGGTAAGCACTATCTGCTATGACTTAGTGATTCTACGTTCTATCAATATCTAACCAGGAAAAGCATCAGCTGAATCAATCAGAGTTGTGCTAGGAGAACATTTAGTGTTTGGAGGGAATATCAGACTACAGAGCCACACAACGCCTTAAGTGTGGGGTGTACGGATTGGTACTTATAGTGGAATGGTAGCCATTGGAGGGAACTTAAACAGCTTAAACAAGAACAGCAATGTATTGATCCATGGAATTGATGGAACAGATAAAACAGTGGAACTGGGGATGCAGGTGTTAATTCCATGGGCTTGTACAGTGCAGGGTTATATCTGCTCCTGATTTCTGTATCTCTGTGTGCATTAGCCTCATTCTCCTTCACTGCAGACTGGCTGCCTTCACACAGCAAGAGGAACAGCCTCTGACAGCTCCTGAGTTCAGCTTCTTTCTGCTTAGCAAAAAGAATATAGGTTTAAATAGTAAACCTCCCCAACATAGGTTCAAGTAGTAAACCTCCGATGCCAGCTCTGAATACTGGCCATTGCTTTACCAAGTTTGGCTGGGATGACTCAGAGTATTTCCTTGGCACCTCACCTCAGACTCCTGGTGCATGTAAGCAATACATTTTATATCGTTGCCCTTATTTGATATTATACTTGTTAATACAAAAACAAGACCTGTTCTTATATCCGGGATTCTACTTGTGTTTTATGCCCTTTTGCCCTTTTGATAAAAGAGCATGAAATTTCTTGGAATCAAATGTATGATTATAAGTTGACTATTTTAGGGGACACCTGCTGGCTCAGTCAGTTAAGCAGCCAGCTTTTGATTTTGGTTCAGGTCATGATCTCAGGGTCCTGTGATCAAGCCTTACTCAGTAAGGAGTCTGTTTGAGGATTCTCTCTCCCCCTCTCCCCCTGTGTCTCTCCCCACTCATGTTCATGAGCTTGCTTGCTCTCCTTCTCTCTCATAAATAAATAAATAAACAAACAAACAAACAAATAAATAAATAAATCTTTGAAAAAGAATAAGTTGAATGCTTTGAATCTTGTTAACTTTACATATAGATAAGTAAATAATATCTTATTATTTATTTTCTATAGTATTGTATTTTTTTATTTTTACATCATAATATATATGGATTTACTTTTCAACTGACAGGTTTATTTAGAGAATGTGAGATTTCAGCATTGCATCATGTTTCTTTCTTCTGTTATTACAAACCAAGAAATCATTAAAAATAAAGATAAGGTCATTTTTTTTCAGTTTGTATTTGTAGTAGTAAAATAGACTTTGTACTATATGCATGATCTGGTTTCTTCTTTTGTTGATGAGTCTCAAGTTAAATAAAAACATACTGGCAATAATGATCACAAGAATGATGAGGGAGCAGAAGGCTAGTTGAGGACAGGCTGAAGCTCACACCCCCCACAATCCCCTCACCCATGGGGTATATATGACAATGCTCAGGCACCCCTGGCTGCCCTAAGGGAAAAATAAAGAGTTAATTTATAGAGATTACAATCCTGCAAGACATGAGTCTCCCTCAGTCCACAAAAGTCTTAGCAGTTGACAAGAACAGAGCATTTCTATCAACTGCCTAGCTTCCAGAAGGGAATATAGATACAGTTAAATGTCCTTATCATCTTCAGCCCATTGCTTCCTCTAGGAAGTTCCCAACTATCTTATGGTTAATGCCTTACTAGAAGGAAAAACAACCTTAACTTGAGGATGTCGAGGCCTCCATCTTCTAGGTCCTCTTTAGCACATGAAAATCCTTTTGAAACTTCCCTTAGTCTTTACTTCCCAACCCCATAGTCCATAACCAGCCACCCTTCACAACCCAGGGACAGCAGCTCTTTCTGCCTGGGAGTTCTGTCCCTGTGCCTTAATAAACCACCATTTTGGACCAAAAACATCTCAAGAATTCTTTCTTGGTCATGGGCTCCCGACTCCTCCCCACTGAACCTCACCTATATTCCAAAACCCCAGCAAGAAGAATTATATTCATGTGATTTAAGTCAACAAATACACTCCTCAAGCTTACTCTTCATGCCCTCCACCACCCCAAACTTCCTACTCACATCTCTGTGATCTAACTTTGCAGAAAACCATCAAGAAGCCGGCAAATCATTACATGCCCACCCCTGGAATTTTAATTTCTAGGGGGAAATAATGCAAATCTACTGTTCTTAGAGAAATTAGTTTCTCTACTATTTTTTCTGAAGTAATGAATTAGAGAAGGAAAGAAAGAAAATGGTCTGAAATATCTAAGTTTTGTTTGGTATCAGGGCCCTAAATGATTCATTCATGTTATATGCATTTATAGGAGAGTAATCCAATCAGTGTCACAGACACCTCCATAAATTAGGCTTTGAAAGTTGAATCCTCTCAGATCACATGAGAAACTGATTATCCACCAGGCTCCCAAGGGGTCAAAGAGCACGCGGAGGCTGCAAAGGGAGTGGGCATCTCCTCAGTGCTCCTCCCCTCAGTGGGGTGGTTTTATTGCTGAAGGAAAAAGAAAACTGCAGGCCAGACACAGAGAGTCAAGCCCATACATCTTTTTACAATACCTCCATGTGTTTTCTCCTCAAATTCTATCTACCTCCCTCATCCCTGAGGCACCATCTTCCTCATGGGAACATACACACACTTCATGGGAAGTCATTGAAATAATTCAATAATGTTTTTTAATCAACCATTTTTAAAAGGATATAAACTCAGTGTTTTCATTTTGTTTTTGTTTCGTTTTTGTTTTTAAGTTTCAGCTAGACTGAGGTATGACTGACAAAATTGTAAAATATTTCAAGTGTACATCGTGGTGATTTGACACATTTATGTATTGTGAAAGGATTTCCCCATCTAGTTAGCACACCCATCACCTCACCTTCAGCTTTTTTTCTGAAAATACTAATGGGTAAGAGCTCTGGTCAACCAACCTTACTTGGCTGGTACTCACCACTTACTCTGAGTTAAGTCAAACCAACATATGTTAGGTATTCTCTGTGTGGAAAGAGCAAAAGGAGCCCCACTTTAAGGAGACTCTGAAAACATAAAGGATAGGGGCCAAAAGATCATGGTATAGATTCTTTCTCTAAAAAAATACATTTTAATGTTCTTCCAAAAGACAAAAATTATTTCTCAGATTTGCCATTAAGTTCTGTTTATTAGGGCACCTGGGTGGCTCAGTCTTAAGGATCTGCGTTCACCTCAGGTCATGATCCCAGAGCCCCAGGAATGAGTCCTGCAAAGGCTTTCTCTCTCAGTGGAGAGTCTGCTTCTCCCTCTGACCCTCCCTCTTATGCTCTCTCTCTCTCATTCACTCTCTTTCTCTCAATTAAATAAGTAAAATCTTTATAAAAAATTCTGTTTTAATAAAACATTACTCTAAAAGAGAAAAATTTTGCCCAAGAAGTTATTACAAAATCAACTCATGAAAAGGTTAAGGCAACAACAGTGGCAATGATTTGAGTCACTGAAGGGCAGTGACTTAGAAAAAGATAGCCAATTCCTTTTTTTAATGTTTCTTTTGAAATGCAAATTTTGTTCCACCACAGTTGATATGTTAGGGGAAAATTTGAGCATAACAAGCGTCTTGAATTTCTCAGTTGCTTGTCCTTTGCTCTGCAAAAAGCACTAGGTGAAAGCAGAAAATCTAAACTGAAATGAGCTGAGTAGAAATACAGAAAACTCACAAACAAGCAACCACCAGCTACCTCAGTCTACCCGCCGTTTCAGAGGCGTGCCCATCCACGTGTGGAGTCAACCCTCCTGTGTCTTCGCGATAACTGTCCTTCCACACATCACAGGTACACAAGCTGTAACAAGTCTATGAGCAAACTTAAGACTAAAGTGCCATGTTTATTGTATTTATGTCTCATATACAAATTTGTGTATTTCCTAACCCTTTATTATGTATGACATCATACTGCCTGTTTTTTTTTTGTTTTTTTTTGTTTTTTTTTAATATAATTTTTCATTTTTTATAAACATATATTTTTATCCCCAGGGGTACAGGTCTGTGAATCACCAGGTTTACACACTTCACAGCACTCACCAAAACACACACCCTCCCCAATGTCCATAATCCCACCCCCTTCTCCCAAACCCCCTCCCCCCAGCAACCCTCAGTTTGTTTTGTGAGATTAAGAGTCACTTATGGTTTGTCTCCCTCCCAATCCCATCTTCTTTCATTTATTCTTCTCGTACCCACTTAAGCCCCCATGTTGCATCACCACTTCCTCATATCAACTGCCTGCTTTATCCAGTTTCTATCTTTTTATGTGTCAGTGATGAAGCTTTTGAGGGTTATACACCTAAACCTCATTTTCCCCACAAACTCTTATTTCATGTGATTTTTGCACAGGAGGGTGACTTACAAGAACATGTATGTCATATTATAACCGAACTGACTGCCCTCAGACTTTTCATATTTAAGGAAATTTTATCAAAATAAAAAATATTTAACAACCCAACGACATGCTCTAGAGTGCTCTTGAAGCACATTAGGGACGGCTCACTTATTTCACTGAGAAATCCTGTTCCACAGTGATCATACCTAAATTGGATCCACAGCTTGAACCCAGACACATTTTAGAGCACGACTCAAATGTAATCCTAAATGTCATCGTGTTTATCATGATTCAGATAATTCTTCTACTTTTCTGAAGAACCTCCTTGAGAAATAATCTGTACTATGAACATCAGGATAGGAACAGATGTGTAGATTGGTGAAAACAAAGGCTTAAAATCTCTTTAGTGCCACTAAAATGAAATTAAACACTTTGATTCATGTTTGATTACTGAACAAAGGAGAGCCATTTGCAAATAGCCCATTCTCGTGCATTTGCAGAATTTAGTTCCTAAAGTCATATTTTATGCAACGCAACCCCGTGGAAGAGCTTATGCCATGAAGCAGCTTATTTCACTCTCATGTTTTGGATGGTATTGGTTTTGGTTTTGGTCTTCTGCTTCTTTATCTTGGGTACAAGTGAAAAAAAAACCTGGCAACTAAACAACTAGTCTATCTCTCGTCTTACTAAGAATGTAATAATGTCTGGGTTTGAATTTTTAAGGCAATGGTTTACTATTACTCTAAGGACAAAAGTTGGATTTCTTAACAAAATCTCTCTGAAATTAGTGATACAACCACTCTGAAAGCTATTTACGGTTTTATTTTTCTATGGAGAGGAATGTAATGTTTTTAAAAATAAAATTTTTATTTTATTCTGTCAGACCAGGGCAGAAAAGGAAAAATACGGGGATGCCTGTCAGTTAAGATATCATTAAACCTTTATAAGAAAAATGTTTCTGTGCCCCAATTTGCTTCCCTCCTATTAGAAAGAAGGGTAAACTAGACAAGAAGCAACGTGAAAATTTCCCCTTTTCCACTGGTTCCATCAACCAGGACAAGACTAGGTTTTCCAGAAAGAATTAGCCACACTCATATGTCAGGTCTTTTCTGCAAACCTCAGGCATCCATGTCTTTGGTTTATATTAGGTCTAACTCACACCATCAGGTTCTCACCAGAACAGACTTATGGTCTCCTGCATTGGTATTTGCCCTCCACCATGGATTTGGGCATAATGTGTATTGAGGTAAATTCTTTATACCAATAGTTTGGTATACTACAGCTGGCCCAGCTGAATCCACACCAGTGATATTCTCCCTAGGTGTTCCCAATCCCAACTCAGGCTGGTTTTTCCTGGGACTAGAGACTTCTCTTGATTTCCAATATCTTTTTTGAAGACCTTGTCACTTGCAACCGAAGTACTCAGTAGTTGCCACCATACCCTGCCCCAACAACGATGACCAGGATTTGTCTCCTTATTGTCCACAAGCAAAACTTAAGTAGTCATCAATGAAGCAGCAAAGGAAGAAAATATTTCTAAGAACTCATCACATTTTTCAAGATCACATTAAGGCCCTGACCCTAAAGGATCTGAGGAGGATCAGACGGAGTTCGTTGGTAAATCCAAAGAAAGAATAGGATGCTCCAAGGTGGGGTTTGGTCAAATACAGAAGCTGCAAAGAAGAGACAGAAAGGTATATATAAATTACTCATCAAAACATTTTAAACAAGCAACGAGCTTAGCCCGACAGAACCAGAATCCTATAGTCCGTTACCAAGATCTTTCTTAAACTTGTGAAAACAATAGACTAATTTATCCTATGGACAAGAAACACTACAGTGCATCAAATTAACTTTCTATGTTCTGATGATCAAAATGTAGCTTGACTTACAGGCTGACATACAGGGAGAAAATGCTAAGGTCTTGAGCACTTTTGTTCCTATGACAATTATATCCTTCATGGCAAATGGATAAGTTTACTTTCTATGCCCATATATGAGCCTCAAGGTCTATTACTATGAACCTGAGCTTTACACATAGATAATTCTCAATTGCCTGACAAAACCAAGTTTCCAAGAGGCTAAGTACCTTAATAACTCCCGAGGATGACGCCTCCCTGGAAGGTATCTAGGAGAGAAGGGTGCAGACATAAAGTTGTTTGCAATAGTCATTTGCAAATGACTACTGAGATTTCTAAATTCCAACCAGTTCATTCGTTGGGTCCATGTTGCTACCTACTCCCCTGACTTCATACATGAAGGGCCATTTGAATGTTCTGCTGTATAGATATTGACTCACTATCACTACCATTATCACCGTGTTCAGCTTCTTGGTCACCAGTACCTTCTGAAATCAAATATAAATTTACCATAGTTGTTGGTATAACAAAAATGTATTCCTACTTGAGACTGTCACCTGCAACAGGGTCAGTTCTTATTTCTTTGCCTGATTCCTAACCCTCTTCTTTTGGCAAAACTGTACATAGGGTGTACATACAGCAATAAGTAGCTTTAAGACAAAATGCTCTAGGGGCGCCTGGCTGGCTCATTAGGTTAAGCCTCTGCCTTCAGCTCAGGTCATGATCTCAGGGTCCTGGGATCGAGACCCACATCAGGCTCTCTGCTCAGCAGGGAGCCTGCTTCCCCCTGTCTCTCTGCCTGCCTCTCTGCCTACTTGTGATCTCTGTCTATCAAATAAGTAAATAAAATCTTTTAAAAAAATAAAAATAAAAAGACAAAATGCTCTAAGAGGTGCTGCCTACCTGCCTATAGCCCATTCTAGGTGGAAAATATTGACTTGACTACCATAGTTTGTACCCCATCAGGTGTCTGTATGAAGATACCTGTGGAACGCTATGAACGTGTTGAATAATGTAAATGGGAATGGTTGATCCCATACGCTATCATGAAGACAATCAAGAGTTTATTAAGCATGATGAGTATGGCAATGGAATGAACTCTAAGTATGTATTTCAGATTCAAGTTCCTCCCAAAGGACGGGTGATTATTCTCAGCCTGTTATAGATAACAAAAGTGTTCTGGAACAGCTTAGATGTTTTCAATGTTTCCCTTATTACATTTGTCCTATGACTTCTGCATTGGACTATCCACTACTTGCTTCAGGAAGCTTATTAAAAAAATCTTAGTCTTACTAATGTACTTGATCAAAATACTACTTTTTAGAAGGGAATGTTTACCAACAAACTTTAATGAAAAGCTTTGCTTCTCTTAAACATGAGCAGCCAGTGTTACCTTTGTCTCTGCCTCTAAAACCCAAGTATGTCCTGCTCTTTTCATTCTCTTTGACATTAAGGTTTTCTCCAACCCAATCAAGTTTCCCCTTTGGGATTAGCATTCCTTCTGCTGTATGGACAGTACTGGGCTGGGTATGATGGTAAGAAGAGGTAAAAAGTTAAGCCTTGCCCTCAGTGAGTTTCCACTCTATAGGGATATCAGGCAGTGTCATATAAAACAATTCTATCTAGAAAGAGGAACTAAGTCAGTGCCAAGAGATTAGTAATAAATAAAATGCATCTGTAACAGGAGAGAGAATTTTGAGGAAGAATCGCCCTTAAAAGATTTCTTAGGAAAAAGGCAAGGTGATTTGCATCTCAAAAGATTATTTGCACCTCAAAGGATGTGTAGGTTTTTAGATAAACAGAGGATAAAGAGGAAAGAATAGCTAGGGCAAAGACAATGTTAAGAGGGGTGGCAGAGAAATGATATTTGTCAGACATGTATGGGACGTGATAATATAACTGGCAGAATCCATTTGTTGTTCATCTCCCCATGAATTCACTGATTTTTGCAAATTTCCATGCATTGCTGAAAAGACTCCATTCTTTCCAAGTGCATTACTGAGCAAGGTAAGGTTGGCAGGAGGTTTTTTAGGGACAGTAGGGGTGGGGCATAATGGTTTTCATGATACAATCGCCAATACAGAAATATAGACCTCCAGCCAAATGGTTTCTTGTCTGGGAAATTTTACTGCCTGAGAAGCCAAGAATCTTTCTTCCTGAGACTGTACCCCTGGGGCTCTGCCCTGTGGCACCTCCTCCTTTACCTTTCCTTTGTTCTATAGAAGAACTTCCCTATTTCTAGTCCTATCTGAGTGCCTTCCTAAGGATCACTTCTCCCTTTTAGGGGGACTCATCAAGACCTCCTCTTCAAACAGTCTGCCATTCTCCTTTCCAAGGCTAAGAAAATGGACTTTCCCCCACCTCTACAATTCCATTAGACAGAAAGAGCATTCACTTAGTGGAAGCATGAAAAATAAGGAGGGAAAGTCAGATTTTGCCAAAACATAGAGGGTTCTTAGAATTCAAACACTACTAGGGACCATTTAGAAATACGTAAGTAGGATCACAATGAAAAGTGTTTTATGGAAATTGCTCCAGGGTCTGTGGTCAGCATCATGGGTATGCCACCTGTGCAGTCAGCCACCCAGGCCTTGGGTTCAGAAAGCCCCACACATGCTCTAATGCTCTGTTCTTGCCAGGTTGAAATTCTTAATTATTTTGAAACTTGGGGCCCTGCATTTTCATTTCACACTGGTTCCCTCAAATATCCTGCTCTTCTTGCCAGAGACAGGTTGGTGCCCAGCCCTTAGCAAAACACCTGGTACGTATAGTTACAGATTTGCTAAATGAAAGAACAGGTATTTTCTCAATAAATTGTGCACAGGAAATTGAAAAGGGAAGTTATCAGAATCCAGAGCCCTTTTGCAGATGCCCTAGTAGAGGGCAATATGGCCTGACCAAGGAGAGGTCATGTGGAGTAGTGGTCAAGGCAGAGAACTGAGTATCAGAAGACACAGGCTCTAGAAGCCAACCCAAGTCAACTTTCTGAGGTTTGATTTCCTCACAGGTAGCTGGGATGACCTCCAGCCTCACTGGGGACTTTCCTAATAACATTCAAGTATAATCTCTGAGAAAGATAACTATGCAAGATATTCCAAAAAATATGTATGTACCTATATATGCACATACCCGTATATAATATGTATAGTCATTTTAAAATATATACAATTTGAGAAATAAGGATTTGAGGCCTACAGAAAGAGGAAAGAAACCAAATTTGCCACAAAAAAATAAATAAAGCTTTGGGACCAGGTCAAGTCCCACCTAATGAGCCACTGACACAACCCAAGGAAAGCATCCAACAAAAAAGAGGCACTCAATAAACTGTTGCTTGAACCACATATTTTCATCTTCAAACATCTTACAAAAGCTGCAGTTACAATTTCTGGTCACAGTTAACCACATGCTTCCTTTCTCCCTTCATTTATAAGTCCGGAGCCATCTATTATTTATGGTTTGGGCTTATTTACATTCAACTCCCTAAAATGTTATTTGTGAAGAGACATTTGATGCTTGAGAAGATTTGTGAGCCTCTTTAAAGAATATTTATTGTCAGAACTCATGGTGCAGTCTGATGCCAAATCCATAAACATCACAGACCTACAGTCTAAACTTAGCACTGGGTCTTTCCATCTCAAAATGGCCTTGAGGTTGGCAGAGGGTCCATCTCCGCCTTAAGTCTTTACTGACGTCCAAAATGCCTTGAAGAGGATAATAAATATTCATATATAATGGGCAAAAATTTACTGCAGAGTAGATATTGAATTTGGTCTGTGGTGTTGGAGCCATATGCCCTATTAAAGCATGTGGAATATCAAAGTTCGTGCCCGCCCTGGTTCTGCTAGTCCAGATGAAATTTTCTGGCCATGTTGAATGCACTGTTAACAGCAGAAATCCAAATGTAAACATATGGTTCCTAGCCTGGCTGTTTAATCAAATCCTGATATCCCCATATTTTGTTCATCTCAAAATTCACGTTCACAGCTACTAATATATTGTTGATATTTCCAATCTACTTAATAGGTTCCATAACTGTTTTAGAAACCAGCACTAAGTTTTACTTCAAACATTTCAATCTAACACTAATGTAATTTTTTAAAATGAAAGTTATTAGTTTCATACAATCAAACCTCAAGAGTGCAAGAACACCTAAAATCTATTAAGCCCTCAATTAGGAAATGTCCCCAGTAACCAATTATTATGTTTTGTGCTTGCCAGTAAAATGCCACTTCCAATTAAAACACACACACACACACACACATACACTAACTCTGCTTATTCCAGACCATGAATCTAGTACTAAATACCAGCCCATCTGTGTACTATATTATTATTTGCATGCTTATAATAAGCATTACTACCTTCCTCACCTATTTATGCCCATTTCTGTTCATTCTGTTATAAGTTTGATTTTAAAATATTCTCTACTTTGGTACCATTTCAAAATGTCCTAATTAATACTATGTACTTCTCCATCTTTATCATAAAAATGAATGTAGATATGAAGTTCAAGATCAGGATGAGAGAATGCAATTTGGCAGAAAATTTTCCTGAAAATTATGATGTCCTTTGTCTATCAGTGCAAAAGAGACCTTGAGCCTCCTCTGATATCACCTTTCCACTTTTGCTGGCCATAGCATCCTTAGCACTTCCAAACAGAACTCACACAGTACTCCAGTTTTCTCAACAACATTAGCTTTCGTGACAGTATTCTCCCAGAAATGAAACTTGGTTTGGTAGCTCTATGTCTTGTTTCAAATAACTGAGAAAAAATTTAGAAGCTAAGAATAGGTAAATATGCAAACAGAGCGCTTTCTACTTCTAACACTTTCTAGTCACTAATGTTTGCGATGACTTTAATGAAGGAAAAAGTCTTCATCCAACATTTAGATAAGAACTTACATTTCACTATGCTGGAAAGGAATAGCTTAGTGTCAAACTCAGAGGAGAGAAATTATTATATGTGCCCATAAGCGCATGATGCTACGTTCCTTCACTGTGGTATAAAATGAAATGCACCCATCACAAAGGAGCTAAGTGCTGCTTTCAGGTAGCAATTGGAAAAATTGTGAACTCCCTCAAAACTGACTGGTTTTGACTAAAGCCAGCCCTCAGAATGAATATAACATTCAATCTGAACCAAAATGAGTGGACATGGTCTTACGGTGTTTGCCACTATAACACCCAACCCCGAGGCCCCCTGCTCGTGCATGAGCTGCATCAGCTTGACTGTGCTCAGAATAACCTGCTTCATCATGGAAAATGCCAGACTCATCAAGCTCACCATAGGCCACCAATGAAAAGAACATTCTATATGCTTAATTCTGTATCCTCATGCCCAAATGGACAACAATATGATTCAGTGTTCCATGCACCACTGTTAAGTGTGGAGCCATTAAACAATAAAACCTCAGTGAAGCAGAAAACAGATGGCCTTTAATCTCAACTCTCAGAGCCAATAGGATGTTTGATCTCCAGAGTGGGGGATGCATCCCAGAGTGCACAAAGCCATTTATGGGACTAGGAGAGAAAAACACTAGAACATCTATTTTTATTATCTTGACCTTTTAAAATTCGAATGTACACAGTAATGCATGCATATAACTTATGATTTTACATATACAAAAAGTATATATATGCATATATATATATACATGTGAGACTGTAAGTAGGTATGATGATAAGATTTAGGAGCCATGCCCCTAGGAACAGAGTTCTATACAAAAATCCAAATTTTCTAGGCACACTTTAACTCAAACTCTTTTCCCATCAAAATTCAAGACATTTGCAAACCCCTCATCACCACAGTATTTCAGAACACTCATACACATTTGAGAGCAGCATCTGCCCTGTTGTCTTGTTTTTTGAGAGCACTTCTCAGGAGACTATGTCACATTTGAGTAGAGTGACACTCCCAGTTTTCCACAGGATTTTGAACTGGCAAATAAAAACAAAAATGGAACAATATAAAAACAGCTAGTGAACAACTGTGCCAAAAAGGGAGGGATGATGGAAGTGGGTGGGAGAGAAGACTCAACCTTTGTATCAGTGTAACCCAAGAAAAAAATAGGTTGCTCTCAACCTGGTAGTAGTAGTACCAGGAATCTACCGGATTTATGTACGACAAGCACCCAGTCAAGGCGTATCAATCAGCAGATGATTGAAACCAGCAGAAAAATAGAAAAGAACTAAGTCAAAAGTCTGCACAAATATCTTACCCTAGATATCCCCCTCAGAGGTGTTTAGCACTAACCTAATTGTGATCCCAATATCACGCCGGTTTCCTGTAGCACTCGTATGGGCCAGAGACAATGTCCATCACCTGTGTCTCGTTTTCCAGTAAATATCAGCTCTTATCAAAAATTTTGGTCAGATTTAGAAGACATTTCAAGTGCAATTAAAAGATACTTGAATCTATTGGTTTCCAGTGATATTGGAAGGCATATTCTTGTATTGATAAATGACACTTCTTGGTGAATTTCTGAAAGACGTTCATTAACATGTGATTGAGTCACATCTTGGAGAATGGCCATATAATTTGAAATATTTTGAAAATGTGTTTTGCTCTACTATGTCATTCTCTACTCTGCAATGCTAGGCAAGTGTGTATGTTATTTATATTTGCTGTGTTTGGGCCACATAAAACCGCAGGGCTTTGTCATCTCACTTCACCAGCTCCTCACGATTCAAGCCAGGGGTCGACAAACCAGCCTGTAGGCCAGTGCTGTCCTGCTACCTGTGTTTATATGGCCCGCAAATTAAGACTGGTTTTCACATCTTTTAATGGTTTGGGGAAAAAAATCAAAAGAAGAATAATATGTCATGATATGTAAAAATTATATACAATTCAAATTTATCAGCATCCATTTATAGTTCTATTGAACGCAGTTATGGGCATTACTTTACACAATGTCTACGACTGCTCCCACACTATCAGGGCAGAGGGGAGTCATTGTAACACAGACCGACGGCCCCCAGGTCTCAAATATTTACGCCATGGCTTCTTATTAAAAAAGCAGGCTGACACCCAATCTAAGCAGACTAAAATCTGAGACCATGATTTTTCACCTATCATTCTTTGTCAGGCTGCACTTGCCTTTTTGAAATCTATTTGAGTCTTTTAATAATTTTTCAAAGGAGATAAATTTGGAAAGGCTTGACTGGGAGGAGGCAGGAAAAGAAAGGCAGATTTATCTTACGTATCTAGAACTATTCAAATTGCCCACATGGGCCATTTGTTCTAACGCCGCCTTTACCTTAATTAATTTTAGTGGGTAATTAAGATGCTAATTGATCCCACAATTGTGCCACCCTCTGCAGCATTTATCTGATACGGCTGATACCTACCTGAGCCAGACCTGCTGATTTAAGTCTTATCAAAATGAGATTGAGGACATGTTAAAATGGAATTAGATTAGCAGAGGTGATATTTTGTTCCCCTCTAAACACCAGTATGTCTCCCCTTTCCAAAATAGTATCCACACAAGGGTTAGGCCGTCCTAGATTGGGGGCACCTTCAGAAATACTACTTGCATGAAATTATTCCAGAAACACGGTTTCTTCACATGGCACATGATCTGATAGGACAGCAGACTATCACCCAGCAGCTCCGGCTCCTTAAAAAAAAAAACAAAAACAAACAAACAAAACAACAACAACGAATAAAACCCACAAGGAACAAAAAATGGCAATAAAGCAAACAAGATTCCATGAAACATATAGAACAGATATGGGGTCTGTGTCTTTTCTCTTCATGGTTTTTCTCTCCCCTTTGATTTTTCCCTTCCAGAATGTCCTCTTCTCTTTCTCTCCCAGCCCAGTGCTACTTCAGCTCAGAGCTCACATCACTGCCATTATGGTGTCCTGTCTCTGTTAAACCAAAACATATGGCATATGTCCTTATGGAAACATTTGCCGCATGATGCTACAGCTACTTTTTGCTGTGCTGCATTTTTAATTTGTCTGTATCTTTAGTTGGGTGGTTCGCTTTTTAGAGGAGGACCCATGTTCTTTGCACCTTTGGTCCTCAACACCAGCCCAGTGTCAGGTGCATAGCAAGTAAAAAGTGGGTGAAATGACTTAACTTTTTTTCTTTTACAATTGTAAATATTTCTTTCAATAATCAGTCATTCCTCATTATCATTCCCACCAGTGAGATATAGATTGCAACCTTACTCAAAGCAAATATTTAGCTATAAAGTGGGAAAAAACTGATGTATTTCAATGAAGTAATTTATCATGAAAAGAATAAATTCTACTTATAATATCATAGTGATTAACTGTTAGAAGGGAAACTAGTGTTCTCACTATCTCTCTCTCTGTCTCTTGCCCCCCCCACCATCTTCCAAATCCCCTCCCCAAGTAAATAAATACATTGTGCATTGTAGAAAAGCCTGAGCCAGCCACAATCCTTTCATAAACCAGGGTTGGTTAGGAGCCTCCTTTCTCCCATGTGTGTTGTGTATCTGGGGAGAGGCTGTGCCATCCACCACACAGTCCAGATTGTCTGCCCCCAGCCCCATGCAGCCTGCTGAAACTGAGCAGACCCCTCTCCTGGACCCTTGAATTTTCAGGGAGAAGCACAGGACTTGAGGATGGATGGATGCTGTTGGCCATAGTGACAGTGTCCAGGCTGCTCCTGCTAGGTGAATCAAGGTGCAAATCCTGATGCCAGAGTTGTGGCCTCTCCTGGTTCTTGGCCATTCCCAGATCTGGCCTTCCAGTGTTGCTCTGATTCCATCCAGAAAATTCCTAAGATGACAAGTGTTGTCAGAGAAAAGTGTCAACAGAGAAAAGATAAATCAGTGGTTCATAAGGATGGAGCTTGGCCCAAATCTAGGCAACCTGTCCTAACATTATTCATTCTTAATAATAATAATAATAATAATATAAACATTATTATTAATACCTGATATTTATTATGCACTTACTATATATAAATGGTGATAATTTATTCTTCACAGTCTTATATACCTTATAAAGTCCCTTCTAATCTTATAATGTATAGTCCTCATGTTACACTAAGAAAACTGAAAAATAATAAGATTGAATGACTGGCCCAATTTGCCATGCTAGGAATTGGTAAAACCAAAATCTGACCTCAAGCAGTCCCCACCCATACACACCCGCAGGCCCTTATGGACGCTCAGGAGCTTTGCACTGTGGAGACTCAAGCTCTGAGCCTACACTTGCATGAACCAGCTGTGTGACTTCAGCTGTAACTTAGTTTCTTCACCTGTGAGATGGAAATAACATTAGCAACAACTAAGATAACATACAAGGCTTTTATGAAAGTAAAATGGGATTTTCAAGTGTTTTGAAAACTGCTATTTGTATGAACATTTATTAGATCTTTTTGACCTGTATGTTTAGAACTTTGAAAGGCTTTGTCAACATTGTTTATTGTTGTTGGGTTGGGGTAGCTAAAAGAAATGTAGCGTGGACGAGATTGATTTATAAAACATCACTGAGTGCATTTTAGAGAGCTAGAACATTCCAGAAAGCATAGGACATAGGACAGCTCTCACAACAAAGAACTATCCTGAACAAAATGTCAATAGAGGTGTACCTGGGTGACTTAGTTGGCGAAGCATTTGACTTTGACTCAGCTCACGATCTCAGGGTCCTGAGATCAAGCCCTGCATTGGGCTCCCTGCTCAGCAGGGAGTCAGCGTCTCTCTCTCTCTCTCTCTCTCTCTCTCTCTGTGCCCCTCTGCTCACTCATACTTGCTCTCTGTCTCTCAAATAAATAAATACATAAATAAATATTTTTTAAAATGCCAATAGTGATAAATTTGAGAATCCCTGGTTAAGCCCTTACAATGCTGTTATTTAGAACTTTGTTCCAGAAGACAATTTTGGCTAAGAACAGTGTATCTCTGTTTTGCTCTGTGCTTTTCCCTGAATTGGCATCTGGAGATTTTAAAGGACACATATCCATTTGAGTTGCATGTGGATACATGGGAATTACCCAACATAATTGCTTTTATGCAGGGCTTCTTGTCCAAATAACTAGATACAAATGCTACAGATGAATCACTTGATACATGATATCAAATTTCAATCAGGCAAATTGAAAGGAAATTCAAGTGGGAAAATTATTGTTGTTGTTGTTGTTGTTGTTGTTGTTGTTGTTTTCTGAAACATTAGAACAAACACCAAAATAGTCAGTAAGGGCTTCAAGATGAAGGGGGGAGAACTGTAAGGTGAAGAGAGAGGAATGAAAATATTTCCCAATGTTAACCCTGAAAAGTAAGAAAGAAGAAAGGAAGGCTCAGTTTCCTAAAATAGACCCCTAAAATAAGATTCCTCTCCTAACCCAGAAGCAATCTTTTTTATTCCAACCCCCAATTTTTTCTCTCAGTACATACAATCCAAATGACCAACACCAGACTGAAGCTCAAAAAGTGCATGACATTGACTACGGATTCTCAGTCCTCACCTCCAATACGTAACTGCTGTTGAGGTTCCGATGGTGCCGCCGCTGTCCTTGGTCCTGAGTCTCAGTTTCTCCATCCTCATCCCGATGTCAGGGTTGGTCCCAATGTGCCATTATGGTATGTTAATGCTGGCAACTACTTAGACCACGAGCAGGTACCTACTATGGCTGGGCTCCCAGAGAAGTGTCTGAATATAGATAGAATGAGTCCACTGTTCGCCGAGTGCAGACACATCCACTAAAAAATACTAAAGTAAAATAATTCTTCCATGCCTTAAAATCTGTAGCTTCATCATGAAAATTTCAAGGTAAGCATCAACATAATTTGGAAACTATGTGAGAGATTAATGCTGAATAACTAACTTGTTCATTATCCTTCTATATCATATCAAATTGTATACCTATAAGATGGGTTGAAATATCTTGAAGACTTACTTAAAAGAAAAACATGCTATTTTCTTAAAGAAATTAAATACTGACACTAATAAAATTTATAATAGGAAAGATGTAGTACAAGACAAATATCTTAAACTTTATTTGGAAATTACGGTTGCAAATAAAAATGATTTTTCTTTCTTTCTTTTTTTTAAATAAGCCCGTGTCAGCTTCATTGCCAGATATTAGCTTTCTTGTACCTCTTTCCTGGCTCTGTGGAATCATTCTGTAGAATAATAGGGCTATTAGGAACAGGGGTTTTGCAGAAGGCTACCCACCTTCCAAGCCTTCTCTGACATTTATGAGCTGTGTGATCTTGGACTTTCCTTAATCTTCTGGATCTTAGTAATTTTATCTACCAGATAGGGATAATAAAGGCAGTTCACAGGTTGTCATTAACATCAAGTGAGTGATTTGGAGAAAGTGCTTAGAACAAGGCCAGGCACATAGTATTTCATCTTGTATTAGTGATAGTAGTGGTAGGAATAGTGGTGGCGGTGGAGAGAATAGTAGTAACAGCATTACTACCACCCACATTAGCATTCCTGTTTTCCATTCAAGACATCTTATCTTACTGCAAGACCTTCATCTCCATTGCAGATGCCACTTAAAATATGATGCTCTTCCAATGTCGTTGTTCCTATTCAGTGAAAGCTAGAGGAATCACTGTCTAGTCTGGGAATAAGACACTTCCCGTGTTCATTTACTTCTGAACATGGAAACTAACTCTCTTTTCATTCCCTATTTACAAGTGAAATCAGGTGACAAATTTTTATAGGCTCTGCTGGTGGTCAGGCACCATAGATGGGGTACAGAGTAAGCAGAACAATTTATAGCTTACAGACCTGGCAGCTGCTTCCATTTGAACAGTGATATTATTGCTCCCATCACATGCCCAAAACTCCCTTCCCTGGATCTACTCCAGAAGTCTTCATGCTGTAGCATCTAGAAGCAGACTCACTCCTAACCCCAAGTAAAGAGATGCTTTTTTTACCTTGACTTTGTTTCATGTCCTTCTCCCAAATCACTCTTTCAAAATGAATGACAATAGCGGAGCTTGGGTGGCTCAGTTGGTTAAGCCTCTGCCTTCAGCACAGGTCATGAGCCCCTGAGTTGGGTTCCCCACTCAGAGGGGATCGGGAGCCTGCTTCTTCCTCTCCTTTTCACTCATGCTGTCTCACTATCTCTGTCTCTCTCAAATAAATAATTTTAAAAAAAACTTTTAAAAAATGACTGAGAATAAAAACTGTCCTTGGGAAGCATGAAAGCAGAAGGGTCTAACAGAATAAACTGAAAGATACAAGTAACACTTCCTATTAAACTCTCCAAACTTAGAACAGAGTCAGATAAAGCTGGAAAAATGGGTCAATTTGGAAGAAAGTTATACTTCAATTTGCCAACTTTTACTACCTGGTATCCAAAATTCAGAACATGAATAGATTCAAATAATTCACAATGGTCCTTGTTACCTAAACTTACTACAGGAGCTCTCATATCCCACCTTAGAGACTGAATAGATTTGAATAACAAGGGATAAATTCATTATAATAATATCATAGTTTAAAGTTGGTGTATTTCCTACAATCTAAATTTTTTTCATTCTTATTTATGTTCCCCTTATTAAGGTAGAATATACAAATTTACTTAATGAAGCTAGCATACTATAACATAGAACTCTAGAAAAGAGAGCCCACCAAAAGGAGAAAGAAAGAAAAAAGAAGAGGAAATATAAAAAATAATAGGTCCCCAAAGCTTGTTATCTTTTGTTAAATGAGCATAATTTTGAATGACTACTTCCTCACAGATAAAAAGCTAAAGATAATCAAGTATAATATCTCATAATATATGTTCCTGTTCTTTCAAATGCCTGTTCCTAAGAGAAAAAAGATTAAAAATTCCACACATCTGAGGCCAAAAAATCCTTAATTAAAAAATCTTCCTGGTTTATTTTGTTTTTCAGATTATATCTTCAATTGGCCTTTACCAAAATTTAGGTTTGGATTTATGCCACGTTTTGGATTTTTTTCAGTGTGATGATAAAAATACATCAATCTAAGAATGAATGTGGAAGGGACTCACTTTGCTGAAATTAGCTAAAACAACACATTTAGAAACTTTTTAATAAATTTTTCAGTAGTTAAATAATAGAGCTAATGTATATTCATGTGTGCATGAGCCATGGGACAAGAATAATTAGTAGTACCAGTAGAAATCACGGCCATTGCAAACCTTCTGGTCTCCCCTGAGCCAAGCGATTCTTAGGACTCAGTCCCTTGAGTCAGTGGGTAGATCAGCCAGCTTAAACTTAGTGAGTCAGATGGGAAATAAGGATTCAGATCCCTGGGAAGGAACATAAACCATGTAGAACAGATGCCCACACAGATGGAGGAGAGCAGACGACCAGTGACTGAAGTATTCAGAGGACTTTGGGGTTTCTTGGACACAATAAGCTAATTGAACACATTAGACAAATAAGCAATAGAATAGAAACACGACACCTGTGTCACCATAGACAGAGGATTTAACCTACACAATGCTCATTTTCTCACCAGTTAAGTAAGGCAGAAAGACTAGATGAACTGTAACTCTCCTTTTTAATTCTAAAATTCAACAGTTATATGAATAACTTCCTTTTACTCATTTGCCTATAAAAACTGCCAACGATATTGGTTAGTAGAGGAACATGTGAACTGCAAGATTGAAAAAATCATCTCTAATGCGCTTTGGTTATCATGGTATTAAGGCATATATGGTACTAACTTTCTATTGTGTTTTAATTACATTATTTTTTGAATTAGCAATTTCATATCAAGAATGAATTGAAAAAGACTAGGTGACCCAGAAGCAAATGAGTAAGAGAAACTGAAAAGAATAAACAAGTCTATGTTTGTGTCACAACCTTCTCGTAAGTCATTACAAAAACCCATAAATTATGAGCTGCTTTATCTCGAGTCATTGACCTTTAGATGTTGCCCATTCCATGTTGATAAAAATTCAGCTGTTTATAAAAGAGCCACTATTTCTTGAAGCACCTTGCCATCATTGCTTCATTAACAATGAAGTGGAAATGAAGGCGATTGATTTAAGGTTTCCATATAAAAAGAAATATATAATATTTTTAACTTCCCATAAATTCAGTCTAAAGGTATAGTTTCTTGATCATAAAGATAAATGTGACATCAATTTAGGTGGCAGAAAATTAGATAGCAGATCCATTTATTTGAACCTGATTTATGCAACCAATATATTAATATATTGGTTGCATAAATATATTTATGCAACCAATATATTAATCTACTCATCTTCTGTCCTGTGGTCACAGAATTTGTCTAAATTTGCACCATTTAAAGAACAAAGGATAGCTTTACTACTTTCATAATGGTTTCTGTAGAATCATTTGTTCTCTGAGTCTCATTTTGTTACAGAGTATTGAAAGCAAGTTAGATTATATCAACTGCTGGTTTTCATTGGCCATATCCAAACGAGTCCTACAGAATGTGGGCTCTTTATGGTACATTGCAGTAAAAAGAAGTGTCTTTTTCTCCTTATTCTTTAGTAGAAATTTACATATTATTACTTGAACTACTTTGACATTGTACTTTATGTTATTTAAACTGTTATCACTTTGGCATGCGGCCTTCTAGGCTGGCTGAATGATCCTACTACTTCATTTTTATGAACGTCAGAATATCATTTTGTTAAAGGAAATCTCATTTTTATTTCCTAGGTCCAACAAAAGAAGTGGTTGCAAATGTGTTATGGGCAAGCCGTAGGTGCTAATATAATCCGTTTTCTGGAAGGAATGAAAGCACACATAATAAGTCATCGTTTCTTTACAGGTATTAAAACTGGAGCCACATACCCGAGCAAGGGCAGAGAAGGAATAGTAATAAGGTAAATAATTTCCTGGAAACTCAGAGCGCTCCCTTCAAAATATAAGCAAAAGAGAAAGCATTCTGAAAAGACAAATATATTTCAACCAAGTGATTTTCTTCTGTTCTGTCTTTGGTGTCTTCATTACTTAACTAATAAGTTTGTTTTTCTTGATCAGTTCTTTAGTGTCCCTGTGATGTTCGTTTTAAGAGGGACTTTAAGCGAAATGTTCAGATTTTCATATAAGTCCACAAAGTCTCCTTTTACTTGTCATCGAATGAATGTCTACACATTTAGATCCTGAGAGGTTTCTGGATAAGATTTTTGAACACGTCCTTTGGACAGGTTTGGGAAAATTGAGTTCCCATGCTTTGGTTGACCCCACTATCCACACCAGGCTCCTTCCACACATACTGCTTTTAAAAAGCAGTGGATGTTTCTTTTAATCATGGCAACAGAATTTTCTTTCCAAATACCCTTCTCTGACTTTGCTCCCAGAGAAAAATGTGTCATGGAAGATGAAGCATAAAAAGAAAAATTCTTTTGAAAATTCTTCAAACGCCAAACACCTCTTAGAAGTTTCATCCAAAGGTAAAGAAAAATAATTAGAGGTATATAATACATCATTTTCTCAATCATGCTCCTAATTAGCAAAATTCTTTCCCCTCTGGTGCTACTAAAGGAAAAAACTCTAGAAAGTATTTACTGACACAGTCTACCCTGGTGGGTGCTGATCAGAAGTCATTCATGAAAATCAGCAATATCATATTTTTTTAAGGCATTGCTAGTCACCGACACCAAGAGTTAGATGAGAGCTACTGTGTTTCTCTCCTGCAATTAGCAGTCACAAGATTGCTTTCAGTGAAAGAAGTCTCTGGTGGAATTCAGCCAGGCGGACTGGAAGGTAAAAATGGTTACATATCCTTTCACACATACAGTCATGTACCTGTTCTGAAAACCAAATCAAGTCTTTACTCTCTGATCTTAGAGGCACACAGGGCCCAGTTTGTTGAGTAAGTTCATTCAAAGCAGACGTGTCAATATCCTGGTGGCAGGATTTTGGCTAATGAGAGAGGCAGAATGAAGCTCCAAGATCCTCCACACACAGCAGCCATGGAAATTATTGGAATCCTAAGCCTACAGCACTATGTAGCAGATCTGTAGGCACACTAGATTCTTAGACCCTGTTCACACAAGGGGGATCATCACTGCATAATATTCCTACCAAAATTCCAATGGTATGTTTTTACAGAAATTTTTTTAAAAATTCTAAAATTTGTGTTAAAACACAAAAGACCCTGAATAGCTAAAGCAATCCTGAGAAAAAGGAACAAAACTGAAAGCATCACATTTCCTGATTTCAAACTATACTACAAACCTATAATAATCAAAACAGTGTGGTGCTGGCAGAAAAATAGACACATGAACCAATGGAACAGAATTAAGACCCAAAAAATTAACCCCTGCATATACAGTCAAGTAATGTTTAACCAATAAGCCAAGAATCCTCAGTAGGGAAAGGATAATCCCCTCAAGAAGTGGTGTTGGGAAAACTGGACAACCACGCGTAGAAAAATGGAAGTGGACTCCTATCTTACACCACTCACAAAAAATGACTCAAAATGGACTGAAGACTTAACATAAGACTCGACATCATAAAACTCCTGGAAGAAAATAAAAAAGACATCTCCTTGACATTGGTCTCATCAATGATTTTTAGATATGACACCAATGCACAAACAACAAAGAAAAATTTAGTAAGTGGAATTACATCAAAAGGCTTCTGCACTGCAAAAGAAACAATCAATAAAATGAAAAGGTAACCTACCAGATGGGACAAAATACTTGCAAGCCATGCATCTGGTAAGGGGTTAATATCCAAAAAATATAAAGAACTAATACAATTCAGTAGAAAAAAAAATTGAAAATCAATTTAAAAATGGACATGGGCACCTGAGTGGCTCAGTTGGATAGGTGAACAACTCTTGATTTTGGCTTGGATCATGATCTTGGGGTCCTGAGATCCAGCTCACTACCAAGCCCCAATGCCCCACTTTCCACCCTCCAAAGCCCTGCCTCAGGCTCCATGCTGGGAGTGGAGCCTACTTAAGATTCTCTCTGTACTTCCCTGCTAGCAGTCTTTTTCTAAAAAAAAAAAAAAAAAAAAAAAAATGGACAACAGAGTTGAATAAACATTTTTCCCCCCAAGGAATGAACAACAGGTACATGAAAAGACACTCAGCATCTCTAATCATTAGGAAAATGCAAATCAAAATCACAATGATATATCATCTCATACTTGTTAGATTGGCTGATACCAAAAGACAAGCCGTAACAAGTGCTGGTGATGAGAAGGATGTGGGGAAAACCCTGTGCACTGCTGGTGGGAATGTAAACTGATGCAGCCACAATTCCGAACAGTATGTGGATTCCTCAAAAAAATTACAAATAAAACTACCATATCATCCAGCAATCCCATTCCTGGGTATATATCCAAAGGAAATGAAACAGGACATTGAAGAGATATCTGCACTCCCATGTTTATTGCAAAATTATTCACAATAGTCAAGCTATGGATATAAAATAAGTGTGCATCAGTGGATGAATGGATAAAGAAAATGTGGTATATATATACAATGGGGTATTATTCATCCATGAGAAAGAAGGAAATCCAGTCATTTGTGACAACAGGGAAGGACCTTGAGGCTTTGTGCTAAATGAAGTAAGTCAGATAGTGAAAGACAAATACTATTCCCTTATATGTGGAATTTCAAACAGCTGATTTCATAGAACCAGAGTGAAATAGTGATTACCAAGTGCTGAGGGTTGTGGGGTATGGTGGCAGCAGAATGAGGAGATACTGGTGAAAGGGCACCAACTTCCAGTTATGAGTCAGTGCTGGGGATCCAATGCACAGCATTGTGATTACAGTTAACTATATACCATATCATATGCTTGAAAGTTGCTAAAAGAGTGATCTTAAATGTGCTCACCACAAAAGAGAAATGGTAATTATGAGACATAATGTATGTGACGTCAGCTAACACTATAATGGTAATCACATTATAACATATAATTATATTAAATCAACACATTATACACCTTAAACTTGCACAATGTTATATGTCAACTATATTTCAATAGAGCTGGAAAAAAAATACTTCCAGCCAATTCACATATTTTAAGCATAACTATTTCACCAATGTCCACTGTGCAAATTTTTAACTTTCTAGGATTGATGAGAAAAAAAGTTAGCTGGCACACTTTTATTCAGCCACTTCTGGAGACATCAGGCTTTCGTTTTTTCAAGTGCTAAACAACAGCTTCTGGAATATATATTTCTGTCTAGAATACTACAAATGTTAATTAATTGACCCAAGAGATAGAGTGTACTCTGTATGTGTTTGTCGGCACCCCACTGAATATGCCAAAGAATCTCAAAATAAATCGCATTCAGTATAGTAATTTTCAGGGATTCAGAATGAATCCCTCACTCAGCACAAATTATGGATTCTCTAGACATCGTGCTAAATCTGACCTGAGAGATGTGAATTATGCATCACTGAAATAGTCTCCCTCCCCCCCCCCCCCGCCAAATCCACCACCCCAATTACTGTAAATACTACAGAGGAGAAATCAACAAACATTTATAGAATGGAATGGAATTGACTTGGGAAGAAAAGAGTCTTCTCATACTCCTTCAGCTCCAACACCAGAACAAAGAACAACCACAGGGAGCCTGATTTATTGTTGATACAGTTTATTGTCAAGGCCAAGGCGTCAGAGTTAGATTCAAATAGGAGCTAAAGTGTCCTATGGGGACTCTGAAGAGAGTCTTTATCCCAGGGCTCAGATTTCTCTTTAACAAGATTTCAGTTTTAGAAAATTCTATCAAATATTTTGTTTATAAAGCCTCAGATACCATGTATTTCTTCTGCCTTGTTTTTTTTCTCTGTTCTTTAAAAATAAATAAATAAATAAAAATTGCTAGGATCCTGCTAAGAAAAAAATATGTTTTCAAAGAGAAAAAAGAACTATTCATATTTGATAGCTCTTGCTATAAAGATGTTCAAGAATCTGGAACCACCTCCTTCCCAAGTTCATTGAATTTTACTGCTGGCAGACAATTGAATGGTGACAGGTCCTGAGCATTTAACTTGGTGGAGCATTTCTGCTTGGCTCCCAAACTATGTGACTCCTGGGAAACCTGCCAAACTTAAATGTTTCCTGCCAGATCTAATCGATTTTACAACTAACCTCTTCTACATTAGAGCTCTAGTTTTCATACCTGACTATTGAGAAGGGCCATGGTTGGAGGCAGAAATTTCTTTAGCTACTCACAGTCAGAAGGAAAAGAGATTAAATTCATCCCCATCCTCTTGGTATTTAGCAGCAAAAGCAATTTAATTTCAAAATCAACATTCACAGTGCATGGTATTCGGTGTTACCGTCGCTATTCAGCTATGGGACAAGCATCACCTAACAGTGCCATGGGAGTCTATAACCACACCAACTTCTCTCCTACCTTGCTTGAAAAGAGCACCTTTAATCCTTCTCTATACAAAACACTAGCATTAAATAACAATAATAAATGAAACTGTCATCAAATTACTCGTGCATGCTCATCTCTCCCACAAGCACACAGACTCTTTAAAACCAAAGGATTCATGATCACACCCATAACACTTAGCTCTGTGCCTGGCATGTTGTCAGAATCTTCGATGGGTCCAGGACTCTTTCAACATTATGCACTTATTTCCAACCCTGGTAGCAAGTTCTCAGTCCAACAGATTTACTCAGTGGCTTCACAGGCCCTAAGGATATAACACTCAAGCAATGGGATAAATTCATCAGGAGCAGGAAAAAAGCGACTTCTTTCCATCTCTCTCTCTCTAAGATTTAAATATCAGAGAAGCTGAGCAGAACAAGAGGGTTGGGTATTTCCAGTGTTCTATATTGAAATAGCAACAACAAGCTTGGGTAGACTAGAAATGGCATGAGTTTGTTGCCAGGTTAAGAAAGGTGCCTGGCAATTAGAGCAAGGGAACCAATACAAGGAGGAATGACACCAAGACATGCTTCACTAAGTGTGAAAAAATCTTTTGTGTTGGCTTTGGCATGAAGGTACCATTAGGAAAAACTTGAAAGCAAAAGAAATAAAGAACCAATTTCAAAAAAAAAAAAATGGCAAGTGAGAAATATAACTAAGATTTTCCTGATGTAAACAGAAAGTGTAAATCACTGTGGTTAATACAGGCCAATATTCCTAACTCTACCACCATTTGAATGCTAGATTTGCTATTAGCCATCTGACTAATCAAATTACAAATATGAAATATGATAGATAGATAGATGATAGATAAATAGATGATACATAGATACATGATACATAGATACATGATACATAGATAGATAGATAGATAGATAGATAGATAGATAATCTACCATGGCTTCAAAACACATGCTGGAGTCTACACAGTATCATGCTAAGCAAAGTAGTCAGAAAAAGATGAATACCATACGATTTTTCTCATATGTGGAATTTAAGAAACAAAAAGAATGAGTAAAGGGGAGGAAAAGAGAGCAAGAGGCAAACAAAGAAGCAAACCCTTAACTACAGAGAATGAACTACTGGTTACTGGAGGAGAGGTGGGCAGGGGGGTGGGTGAAATAGGTGATGAGGATTAAGGAGAGCACTTGGAATGAGAACCAGGTGCATATGGAAGTGTTGGATCACCATGTCGTACCCCTGAAACCAATATTACACTGTGTGTTAACTAACTGGAATTTAAATAAAAACCTAAAAGAAAAATAAAAGAAAATAATCATTACACGGATCAGAAGAGGAAAGTTGCTTGAAATTACACACTTTGATAGATCATGAACAAAGGAACAAGCCTCATCCAGCTGTGACATGGAAAACTGATTTCATATTTTGGTCTCATGTGGTTTCCTTTTCAGTCATTAGCTGTCAAAAGAATGAGATAAAAAGATGAAGCCTGACCTTTATTAGCCTATTTTTAATAATAATAATAATTTTTAATAATTAATAATAATAATTTTTAATGTTCTATCATTCCAAAGAAGGAAAGAAAGCATCATATGGAACAGAAAAGATCCCGAATAGCAAGAGGAATGTTGAAAAAGAAAGCCAAAGTTGGTGGTATCACAATTCCAAGCTCTATTACAAAGCTCTATTACAAAGTTGCCACCATGAAGACAGTATGGTACTGGCACAAAAACAAACACATAGATCAGTGGAACAGAATAGAAAGCCCAGAAATAGACCCTCAACTGTATGGTCAACTAATCTTTGGCAAAACAGGAAAGAATGTCCAATGGAAAAAAGGCAGTCTCTTCAAAAAATGGTGTTGGGAAAATTGGGCAGCCACATGCAGGAAAATGAAACTGGACCATTTCCTTACACCACACACAAAAATAGACTCAAAATGGATGAAGGACCTCAACGTGAGAAAGAAATCTATCAAAATCCTTGAGGAGACCACAGGCAGCAACCTCTTTGACCTCAGCCACAGCAACTTCTTCTTAGAAACACTGCCAAAGTCAAGGGAAGCAAGGGGAAAAATGAATTATTGGGACTTCATCAAGATCAAAACTTTTTCACAGCAAAGTAAACAGTTAACAAAACCAAAAGACAACTGACAGAATGGGAGAAGATATTTGCAAGCGACATATCAGACAAAGGGCTAGTATCCAAAATCTATAAAGAACTTATCAAAGTAAACACCTAAAGAACAAATAATCCAATCAAGAAATGGGCAGAGGACATGAACAGACATTTCTACAAAGAAGACATCCAGATGGCCAAGAGACACATGAAAAAGTGCTCCATATCACTGGGCATCAGAGAAATACAAATCAAAACCACAATGAGATACCACCTCACACTGGTCAGAATGGCTAAAATTAACAGTCAGGAAATAACAGATGCTGATGAGGATGTGGAGAAAGGGGAACCCTCCTACAGTGGTGGTGGGAATGCAAGCTGGTGCAACCACTCTGGAAAACAGCATAGAGGTTCTTCAAAAAGTTGGAAACAGAGCTACCCTATGACCCAGCAATCGCACTACTGGGTATTTATCCTAAAGATACACATGTAGTGATCCGAAGGGGCAGGTGCACCTGAATGTTTACAGCAGCAATGTCCACAATAGCCAAACTATGGAAAGAGTCTAGATGTCCATCAACAGATGAATGGATAAAGAAGGTGTGGTATATATACACAATGGAATACTACACAGCCATCAAAAGAAATGAAAGCTTGCCATTTGCAATGACATGGATGAAACTAGAGGGTATTATGCTTAGTGAAATAAGTCAATCAGAGAAAGACAGTTATCATATGATCTCCCTGATATGAGGAACTTGAGAGGCAACGTGGAGGGTTTGGGGGTAGGAAAGGAACAAATGAAACAAGATGGGATTAGGAGGGAGACAAACCATAAGAGACTCTGAATCTCACAAAACAAACTGAGGGTTGCCAGGGGGAGGGAGGGAGGGAGAGGGTGGTTGGGTTATGGACATTGGGGAGGGTATGTCCTATGGTAAGTGCTATGAAGTGTGTAAACCTGGTGATTCACAGACCTGTACCCTGGGACTAATAATACATTATATGTTTAAAAAATAATAATAAAAAAATTATTTTAAAAAAAGGACAGAAAAAGAGGTGCCTATCCAATTATAAAAAGTTGTTTTATGCAAAGACGTGAGTTAACATTTAAAGAAATTTACTGTCTGCAGAACCACTTCTGATTCAAGGCATTAATATGTGATTTTCATTAACATGTCCAGACCTAAACATTGTGGAGGGTTTAGGCCAGCTAAGGAGATGGGACTTAACCTTCCCTAAATCATCGCAGCTGCACAGAGTGTAGACGTGTCAGATAAAATTCAGGACACTAATTTTGAATTTCAGATAGGGGATGATTTTTTTAGGATAAGTCTATATAAATATTTCATGGAGTATTCCTATTCTAGGGAATTATTTGTTGCATATCTAAAATTCAGATTTAATTGTGTGTTCCATGTTTTTATTCCCTAAATCAAGCAACCCGACACGTGTAAAGTAATACCTGAATTTCTAAACACAACAAAAATATCACATAGCTTGTCAAAAATTGCAGGCAAAAGTTCATATTCTGACAGTTACTCAGAGGTAAGTATGTTTTCCTGTCATTTGTAGCCAAATTGAACCATGAATATGGCCAGTATTTTACATTCAGAACAAAAAGGATCACAGTTCTTCTAGTCCCTGAAGTCCTGGCCATGCTGTTTCCCTTGCTTTTAACAGTGGATCTGCAGTGCAATATAAGTTGCCTCATAAAGTTGTAAGGTGGGGAACAGGATAAGGTAAGTTGGGTAGTCACCGAGGCACAAAATTTAGGGGAAAGCACCAACAAACTCACTAATCAAACTACATCACTTTATAATGAATCACTTTTAAAAATCAAAATGAATGCAAAAATTTCATGATGAATAAAATCTCAAAAATTTAAGTGAAGACAGAGTCTGACCCCACATTTTAGTGATTTGACTCCACTTGCCTCCCCCTCAACCCAGCCCGGGTTCTTAACTTTCAACACACTGATGGATACCCGTGTCCACTTTGGACCTTTTCCCACCTGCTCTGTTGAGAGGAAGAGCTCTCTGCTCAGCATCTGTGGTCCAACTACATGTGCTGTTGTCATTGTAACTTGGACTGAGATTCCCTGAAACCAGCCTGGGCCACCCATACATAATCAGGCTATGTAGTGCACGGCAGGGTCATATCTAATGGGACTCCATTTTCACCATAGCCAGGATAAATAAGGACACTTCTCTTTTTTCTAATCTGTGTTAAAATGTTCTATGAACAGGCCCTCAATCCAGTGCTTTTAACATGGAGTCTTAAATGGTAAGGCACATTTAACCTTTCAACCAGGAAGTGATTCTTTCAATATAGACCTAGGGGATGTTTACTTACCCTCATTTTAAGTGCAGGCAGATCCTCTTCATGCATGTGGTATGGACCATATAAATAACTGTGCCATGTGAAACCACACAAAGCGATTTTACTAATTCATGGGCAGAATTAGTTATTCCATAACTTTCAAAAATTTTTGTCAAAAGTTTAAAAGTTTCCTGCTGTTGATTATAACTATATAGAAAGGAAAACATAGAGTAAAGTTAGTCTTTATTTAATACACTGTAATTTAAAACATTAGAAATATGGAGAATTAAAATGTTTATTTCTTTGTTAAAAAAAAATAAAAACTTATCAAGAATAGTTGGAAGACCGCTTGCTTTCTTCTCATCATTTAACTTAAAATGCGGAGTGAGTATTGTTTTCTGTTTGGGGGAACTATCATACTTTTTTCAGTCTGGATCTGTTGCAGCATTTTTCCTTTACGTTTTTCATGTCACGAGGTATCTCTGAGAGTTCCTCTGCCGTGAAGTTTTTGCTAGTGTCACTTCCTCTGAGACATCATCCTTTTCACCTCAATAGCTTTCCTCATTTAGGTGAGTAACTCTGCATCACTAAGTTGTTTTTGCTGCACACCCAGGGTCTCTCAACCGCTGGCAACATCCGTTTTCCCACAGTCAGCTGGTCCTACAGCTGCATGTAACTTTCCATGTGAATTTCACTGTCAATATTATCACTTTGTGTTTCTCCACTAAGCTTTCATCTCTGTTGGCCAATTTCCTCTTCCTGCTATCTAGTTCTGTGAAATGTCGTGTGGGTTTATTACTGAAGTCAAAGAGCAACACAACTACATGCTTTGCTCCTGGTGTGTGGGTAACTGATGTCCCATGGCCAGTCACCAATAGACTCTGAGAAGGGACATGATGAGTCATTGATCATGATACCCATCGGTCATTTATTTAGTGATTTATTTGTGCAGGAAAGAGCTGGCAGTGAAGTTTCTACTTCATGCAGTCACACAATGTTAATAGACTTTGGTAACTGAAATTTAAGCCATACTGTATATCTAACTAGCTGGTGGTAATTGAAATCCATGCAAAGTAAGGTCTACCCATATTCTAATCCCTCTCTTAATACACCTTCTAGAATTAAAATAGAATTGTCTGTATATGAGCCAAGTTACATAACTAAATTTAGTAGATTTTTCTCCTATTCCCATTCAAAGTATATTTTACACAAAGTATATTTTCTTCTTTTCTCTGTCACTTTCCTCTTTGGAAATTATATACATTCCGATAAACTTGTCCCTAACAACAACTCATAAAAAAGGATAAAGAGGACTCCTAGGGCCCTGTCTCTCTTCCAGACAACATGTGCAGATTACTGTCTAACCTCTCAGTGACTTTACTGAGGCCATCTTTATTCCAACCTCCTTATAAGGAGAATTTAAGGCTTGAGAATTTCATAGCTTTCCCTGAAGTGAGGATTCTGTACATGAACCATCAACTAGGCAGATTCAGTTACTGAGATTTGGAAAATGGAAGTCAACACCAAGAGCTTTAGGCTTGCCCACGCATGGTCTTCTGTGACGATAGCCACAAAGACTTTTAAAGGTTCAGTCCCTAGTGCTGTGGGTGCTGAGAGGAGGTGACATCAGTGGCAGTAGATTTCCACTGGAAGAGTCCAGTGTCTGGATGTTGCATGCGAGGTTGGTTATCTGGCACTCCTGGAAATTACATAAGCAGACCTACATCCCCTAGTAAATCCCTTTATGCTTTAACTAGCTAGACTGGACATTGTTATCTGCAACAATCATCCTGAGAGATACAGGTATTAATTTGCAGACCAGCTCAAATGATACTACATACCCACCTGCTTTCTTTTCTGTGTAGATTTTCTAGAGATAAAAACAATTCAAGTGAGAGAGAAATTATCTCAGACAAAAAATAAAAATTGTTCTACCCAAATGCAGTGAACTATGTGCATGGTCTATCTTTAGTTCTTCAAACTTATTAATATTAAATCAAATGAGCCAGAAAATTCAGACATCTTTAAGTTCAAATGTGTTTTATGCTTCCCATTTCATTAAAACTAGATTTCCTAAACACCTAGATGTCCTGTTCCTGCCATGATGATTCCCTTTCAACACAAGAACCCATATTTTACATTAATGGCAAATTTACAAAGCAAGCCACTCGGAACAAAGGATGGAGGTGAAAGAGAAAAAAGTAAGAAATTTATGCCACTTTATCCCTTCAAAAGAGATGTGCCATAATTAGTTTCACAAGAGAAGATAATAAATAAATAAATTTCTTTTAAAAATGTCGTGGATGGGGCACCTGGGTGGCTCAGTCATCTGACTCTTGATTTTTGGCTTAGGTCATGATCTCAGGGTCATGAGATTAAGCCCTGCATCAGGCTCTGCACTCAGCAGAGAGTCTGCTTGAGAAACTTTCTCCCTCTCCTTCTGCTCCTGCCCCAAAATACACATTCTCTGTCTCCCTCTCTCCCTCTCACTCTTACTTTCTCTTTCTCTCCATCTCTTTCAAAATAAGTAAATAAATCTTTTTAAAAATGTCATGGAAACATTTATCTCCAGTTAAAGCTTAGGTTTAAAAAAAAAAAAAAAAGCTTAGGTTTATTTTTTTTTAGTCTGGAATGTCAAAAGCATCTTATTTTTCACCATTCCCCCAACAAACACAGTACCTAATGCTTAAAATCCAAGGTAAGTGATTGAAAAGACTTACATTTTTATCGAAGTTCTAATACACTACCTCTATGAGTTTAGGTCAATCATTCAACCCTAATTCTCTGCTTCCCAATCTACAAAATGAGGACTATGGTATAAATGGCCTCCAAGATTTCTTCCAAGGCTAACTTGATTTGTTTCTATGATGTTGAATGTAAGATTTATATATGCCAGAGTCAAAAAATGTTTTCAGGACTGTGAACTCATTTTGTGCCTCCAGTGAGAGAAAGTAGATGCCATGACAACAAAAGTATTCAGTTTTCCACAGGATTTCTAGCTAATAGTTTACTCTGAATTATAAATGTAATCATGTTCTTTTTAACAAAGGCATGTTTTCAGCTGAATGGGTTATTTTTAATTAATATTGCCATCCATCAAACATTGGCAATGCTCTATGCATGTGAGGTCATTTGTCACATCCCTGTGAGGTGCTGTCCATTTGCTATACATGAAACAACTGAAACAAAGAAGGATAACTAAGTTGATGTGGGAAATGGGTTTTCTGAGTAGAAATTAGACTCCAGAGTCCATGTATTGGATACCAATGTAAAATTATTATCCCTCACTAATAATAATGTAAAAAAATATAGAAATAAGTAAATAAAAATTACAGGCATATGTATAATTTTTAAAGATGCTTGGCATGAAAGGTTAACATCTTTCAAGTGCATTAGAATATTCCTTTTGAGACTCTATTAGAAGATGTAAAATGACTAAGTAGAAGCTGACATTCCCCTTAGCTTTAAATGTCTTTAGGCTAGGAATCTTTAACAGCCTTTCTTTACCTGATAATTTCCAAATTCTGTGACCCAACTCCTGTTTGAAAACACTTCATATCCAACAAATTACCTTCTTACCTTGTCTTCATCTTACAGCACTATAGTGACCAAGATATGCCTTTCCTTTACACAATGCAATCTTCACATTCCAAGTAACATATAATCAACCCTCCCCTTGGACACTACCTGTTTCCTCATTATTCATCCTGGAATATAGATGCCATCCATGTGAAAATGACCCACAGCAAGCAACAAGATAGGAGTGTGGCCCCCTCAAACCATAGAGGTCTCATTATGGCAGCCCTGAACTCACTGCCTGGACTTCATGTGACAGAAGAGTGAGTTCTGCCTGGCTTAAGCATCTATAATTTGAGATTTTCTATCACATACAGTTGAATTTAGCTTAACTATATACACAAATATTTACATATGTTTTTAAAATATTGAAGTAGTATAAAATGTTGTGCTGCAGAATATAATAAAACAACAATCTTTTGAGTCTGAAACATATAAAACTATACTTCACTCTTATTTTAAAAGATTTTATATATTTATTTGACAGAGAGAGAGACTAAATGAGAAAGAGAATGAGCAGGGGGAAGGGGGAGAGAGAGAGGGAGAAGCAAGCTCCCTGGTGAGCAGGGAGCCCAATGTGGGGCTTGATCCCAGAATTTCAGGATCATGACCTGAACTGAAGGTAGATGCTTAACCAACTGAGCCACCCAGGGCCTCTACTTCATTTTAATGGCTGCATTTGTTCAATTAAAAAACCATGTATAGAAGGGGTCCACCCATTCCATGCTTTTTAGTCATTCCTCATTGCTAAGGGTTGTTTCCCAACTTTCGCCATTATGAACAAAAGCCCCAGTCAACATCCCCGACTGTGCCTCTTTTTACACATAGGAAAACATTTTGCTAGCAAGCATTCCCTGCTATAATTGCTAAGTCCAAAAGTAATCACGTTTCCTTTCCTCATAGAAAATCCAGGTTGCCTTTCTAAATATCCTCCTATTTAATTCTCCAACCAGTGGTATGCCACTTGTAAGCAGAAGTGATGTGTATCAATCAAATCTGTCATTTTTACAGTTTAGAGCCCTGCCCCCCACCAAGCTTCTCTTTTAAACACTAAAAATTGCCTGTATTTTTTCCTTTACCATATGGTATAGTTTTCAGAATTTCCATTGTCAAAGTAGCTCACCCCCATCTAGTCAGAACCTTTCAAACTGTACCAACCAAAACTATTCATATTACCACACATCAAGTTGACAAGCTTTTTTTATGATGGTTCAGATAGTAAATACTTTGGGTTTTATGGACTGGATGATCTCTGTTAGATCTGATCAATCCCACCATTGAAGCACAAAATCAGCCCAGTCAATATACTAAAAAAGTGAACGTCGGTGCACCTGACCCTACGGTCTGGGGATTGAGCCCCACATCGGGCTCCCTGCTCACCAGGAAGTCTGCTTCTCCCTCTCCCGTTCCCCCTGCCTGTGTTCCCTCTCTCTGCATGTCTTTCCCTGTCAAATAAATAAATAAAAATCTTAAAAAAAAAAAAAAACGAGTGTCTATGTTCCAATTAAGTTTATTGGAAAAAAGCAGGTTGTTGGCTAGATTTGACCCATAGACTATATAGAATGTTATGAATTATATGCTTACCATAATTTACCTTGATCTGAAAAATAAATAAAACTCATAGTGAGGAATTAGGTGTGTCTAGAGGGAAACCAAATTTAATTTAGATCCTAGAATACAATGGGTGCACACTAAATGTATGTTGAATTAATAAATAGGACAATTATGTATGAGGTCTGTGAATAATCCTACACCTAACAGAAAAGGAGAATACATCTGAAAAAAAAACACCACATGAGAAAAAATCAGTAAGAGAATAACTTCTCAGTGTTCTCACTAAGGAGCAAGAATAGATGTGTTACATAAAACTGAAGTGGGAATTCATAGAAGAAAATATGTTGAGATGAATACAAAGATGAAGAGGAAGCTAGCTGAAGAAACTCAAAATGCAATCACAAAATGTAGGTCTCCTTTCAAGGCAAAAAGGAATAGAACTGAGATGTATCCTATCACAGAACTTCACGTTTTGTAATTATAAATGAAGCTGATCCTTTTCTTTCTAAATGAACATTTCTTTATAGTTTACCAAAGATTAATATTCAATCAAATAAATATTAGTTGAGTGCTTACCACATGTCCGACACAGAATAAACAATTCTCCATCATTGTCTCATTGAATCACTGCAGCCATATGAAATCAGTAGGGTTTTTTCTCCGCTGAACAAATCATGAAATGAGAGCTGAAGGAAGGTAAAGTAACTGTACTGAAGTCACAAAGCAAGTGTACTACTTAGACCAGTGTTCACTGCTGGAGAAGGAGAAGAAGGACTGAAATGCCATTTGGTGCATATTAAAAACAACTTTATATTCTCTCATGACTTTGTAAGTTGACTGGCAGTTTCTCCCTCTTCCAATGATCATCACTGACACTGAAAATGTCCCCTGGCTATTTCCTGGCAGGTAGCTGGAGCTGTTAACCAGAGAGCCTCAGGCTTCCGTGTGGAGTCTCCATTAGGCATGAGTTGCTCACCATAGGGTGTCTGGGTCCCAAGCAGCAGAAAGCAAAAGGTGGTGGACCTCCACATCATGAGTTAGTACATCTCTTTCATTGCATTCTGTAAGTCCAAGCCAGCCGGCCAGATTCAAGTGGAGAGCAAATAAGCTCTACCTCTGGAGGTAAGGAGTGACCCACATGTACCAAGAGTGAAGAAATTACTGGTGGCCATCTTTGGAGATAACTATCACACAGTAATTCATAATAATATATAAGCAAGAAATAAACATAATACAAATTATTTCTCACCTAAATAACAATTGGAAGTGAAGGCTTCCTGGCCATCAGGCAGCTCCCCTCCATGCAGTAATCCAGACACCAAAACCCTTTACAATTTATCAGCTCACAGTCATTTTTATCTAGCAAAAGGAAGAAAGGAAAACATAGAGAAGACACCCACTTCTTACAATCCTCAGAGGAAGTGATATACATACTTCCAATGACAACCCATAGTCAGTAATGACAGAACCACAACCAAACATGTGCAGGGATAGGAGATATTCTTAGTCACTGATTGGACAGCCATTCCATCCCTCTTTGCCTCTTCCCCTCAAAAAAATAGCCTGGCTAATCGTCTTTGCCCACACTAGTAAGGGGAAAAGCCAGAACCAGGGCCTAGATCTACATCATTCTAGAACATATGCTCTCTCCATTATGCCTAGAGGAGAGAGGAATGCCTACTGTAAAGACCTTGTGGGAGGAGGACCAATAAACGAAGTAAAACATAAGCTATCCTAATTACTGCGATTATGATATACATTACGTACTATGGGAGATTATGGTATTAAGACAATGGAGAGCGGCAAAAGATGAGGTCAGAGAAATAAAAAGGCAGTGGGGAAAAGACACTATATGTGACAATGACAAACCACTGAAGGATTTTAATACAAGCATGGCTTGACAAGACTTTAGAAATCTCATCCTGGGGGGCCTGGGTGGCTCAGTCAGTTAATCGTCTTGACTCTTGATTTCTGCTCTGGTCATGACCTCAAGGCTTTGAAATGGAGAGCCATGCCAAGTTCCATGTTGAGTGAGGAGTCTGCTTGATTCTCCCTCTCCTTCTGCCCCTTCCCCATTCTTAATAAAGCTTAAAAAAAGAAGATGAAGTAGAAGAAATATCATTCTGTCCATATGATCCAACATAATGATTGAACAATGGACCCTCAATGGTATATTAAATTCTTTTATCAGAACAAAGATTATTTATCTGGGGAATAAGATCTTTTCATGAAAAGGATTTAAATTATCTCTATTGCTGATGTCTTGTACATCATTTTCCTTTCTCTTATAACTTGTCTATTCTATCCTTTCCAGGATGGAGATCATTCTTCTTAGTAGAGAAGGTGAAAGAAAATAGGACTTGAAAAGTGGTTTTATGCGTGTGTGTGTTTTACAAAAAGACAGCTTGTTCTGTTTTGTTTCTGACATAGCTTTAGATATCTTTTCAAATATACATCACATTTTTTAACATTACTTCTAACTGAAAGGAACAAGTAAGTTACCATAAAGCAATTGGGATAGGTCTGGAAGAGGAAGATCGTGGACTGATAATAATGTGAAGGGCATGTAACCATGAAATTCCACGTCATGACTTTAGAAAGAATGGAGAAGCTAAGTATGTAAGGAAATGGGGGTGAAAGTAACTTTATCATGGTAATCATTTCACAACATATACGTGCATCAAGTCATCACTTTGTAGCCATAAACTTACATATTTTACATGTCAATAATATCCCAGTAAAGCTGAAAAAATGCAGAAACACTAAAGACTTTGTGGGGATTCATCTTATCTAGGCTGTGTTTTTGGATAGTAACTGGAGTCTGATTTGGAAAAATAAAAGGATTAAAATGCAAGTACCATCTTAGTCGTTTGGGCTGCTCTAACAGAATACTATGGACTGGGTGGCTTATAAACAACAGCAATTTATTTCTCATAGTTCTGGAAGATGGAAGTTCAAGATAACGTCCTGGCAGATTCAGTGTCTAGTGAAAGCGTACTTCCTCATTCAGAAATGGCATCTGCTCACCGTGTTGTCCCGTGGTGGAAGAGGTGAGGTAGCTCTCGCAAGCTTCTAAGAATATGAATTCCATTTATGAGGGTTCTGCCCTCGTGACCATAATCACCTCCCAAAAGCTCCACGTCCTAATACACTGGGAATTGGCTTTTGATACATGAATTTTGAGGGGGACACAAACATTTAGCTTTATTAGGCACCTAGGCCCCTAGGTATAAATTTATTAGTTATGTAGATAGGAGCTATTGCATGAAGGGCCGGACTATGTAGTGGCAGAGGGGAGTGAAAAGAATCTGAGTATAGGACTCCTGGGTGGCTCAGTTGGTTAAGCATCTGCCTTCGGCTCAGGTCATGATCCTAGGGTCCTGGGATCGGGTCTCACATTGGGCTCCTTGCTCAGCGGGGAGCCTACTTCTCCCTCTGCAGTTGTTCCCTCTACTTGTGCTCTCACTTTCTCTCTGAAAAATAAATAAATAAAATCTTTAGAAAGAAAGAATCTGAGTGCTACAGGAGAAGCTGGGGAAATGGAAGTCAATGCTAGGATTTCTCCTTAATGAAACTCAGACTGGTAAGTCCGTGAGCTCAAAAAGGTCATTCTCGAGGATTAGACGGGAAGGATTAGAAGGCATTTTGTTTTGTTTTGTTTTAACAATTTGAAATAAGAGGTTTTGCCATGAAATCACTACAGAATATCAAAGAAAATATTATAAATTCACAGCTGGTGACCAGGAAAGAGATTCGGGTTACATAAGTTTGAGGACAAAAATAACTGGTTCTAGTTTTCTAGCTGCTGGTTCCTAGAAATTGGTTTTTGGCACTATCTCCCAAGCACAAGTCAAAATTTCTCACATATATGGTGTTTATTTGCTTGAGATTTTAGGTATAGGCAGTGTGTGTGTGTGTGTGTGTGTGTGTGTGTGTGTGTGTCTATGCATTTAGGTTGGTGAGTGGGTACGCATGTGCGCTCACATGTGCACCTATACATTTTTTTCTACGGTAAGAAAATAAACTAACTGGAAATAAAAATTATAAAAATTATTGACTCAGAATTTTGCAAATTACTAATTTAGTACCCTGGAACCCTCACAGCAGAAAAAGCACATGGTTACTGTGTCTATGTAAAATTAGCTTTTTTAGCCCCCAAATCACAAATTCCTACAGATCAAAGCTCTGACTGTTGAGTAAAAAGTTACATTTGGACATGATCATAAAACTAAACTCTTTTAAGTTCTTATAAAATTTGAAGTTAATAAAAGTCACATGAAATAATCCCCTGCATATAGAAATCTACTGATTTACATTTTAATGAAAATGGAGCAATACTTATAAAAAATAAACTTTTCAAAGCATATGAAAATAAATTCACTTTGGGACACGGGTCTGGAGTTCTGAACATTCTCCTGGTCTTTGAAACCCCACACCCTCAGAAATTCTTCTGAGACCCAGAATTCATGGACATACTTCACTCTTCCTATCCCTACCTCTTATCTCTTTTTTTAATCCTAATTTATAACATTTGTCAAGCCCAGATAGGATGAAAGTAATGTAAACAGGCAGCTATGGGCAGATTTTGTTGTAAAAATAGAAACTAAAGGCTTGGAGCTGTATCTGAGTCTCGTTTGCTTGGCAGTGATGTAGATGTTCAGACAGGACAAACTTTCACTGGAAGGTATGGCTATAAATAAAAATGTTCCAAAGAGAAAGTAACAAAATGGCATCTCTTTCCATGTGAATGCACAGTGGGGTTGGATCCTTTCCTCCTCTCTGTAAATCAGACAGGCCTTGGGCTTCCTTCCTTTCCTTTCGCTACATGAAAGACCTCTAATAAGTCCTCGTTATAACCTGGAGCAGAACCCCTCACTATTCATATGAACTGATCCATTTTATAGGCGGTCAGGAATTTCAGGAATTTAATCTATAAGCAGAGGAATTTAAAGGCCATTCGGCTAGCACCTGGTGCAATGAAGGACTTGAGATTCAAATAAGGATCTTTTATTGACCTGGGACCCATCACTGTCAACTCCAGCTCACACAGGGTAAGATCCCACCCTGCTCCCTGTTCTAGTACCTTTGCCATCTTCCCTGTGGCAACAATCACTTCACCTCCTTTCTACTGGGATACAAAATCCTTCAGGTAACTGATCTATCTGTCAAGTGATGTTTAGGGGCATCCTTGGCTAAAAGAAGTTATAAATCATAAGGAATGAATAACGTTATCACTCTTTCTGGGGTAGAAGACCATTCTTTTCAAGAGGAAATATGTGTGATCCATATATTTTAAGAACCAGAAAGCCAAATGATGATGATGAATGGTGACAGAAGAAAGGAGAAGTGATATCAGAGACTGCTGGCCGATGAAGGCAGCAAGAGTCAGAATGTAACGCAAAACTCACATTATCTAGATAAACAACAGCACACACTGAACTAGCCCATCACAGATGAGGAAGTTGCCTGAGAAAGAGAGACCTTGCTTTGACTTTCAGCCTGGGAGTTCCGAAAGTGACCTGAAACCAGCCTCTTCCTCCGAGTCCCGGAAAGCACCCTCCCTTCCAGCCCTCTTATGACCATTAAGATCTCATATTCTTTTTTTTTTCTTGCTTCTCTGTCTTTGCTCTTTTTTTTTTTTTTACTTTTAATTTTTTATAAACATATATTTTTATCCCCAGGGGTACAGGTCTGTGAATTACCAGGTTTACACACTTCACAGCACTCACCAAAGCACATACCCTCCCCAATGTCCATAATCCCACCCCCTTCTCCCAAACCCCCTCCCCCCAGCGTCATATTCTTTTTTAAATACGAAATTATGTGCAGACCTTGGTATTCCTTCATTTTAGGAATGTAAGTAATATAGTAAATGTAAAGTTTCAAACTAGACACACTACACTCAAATAGTGTCCTTCACCCTTCTTGGAAGGTCTTCTAAAATCAAGGGGTCAGTGGGCATGGCCTTCCAGATGATTACAGGTCCTAATTTAATTAGCTGCTATGGGACTTCCTGTTATCAGGATAGGTAGATTGGATGGAAATTGTCAACTATAGATTCTGGGAAAAGTTTTCAATTAGCAATAATCACGCCTAGGGTAAACCTCATTGGCTACGATACTGCCACCGCGCAAAGCTCAACTATAGATTCTGATTGGGAAGCCAGTCCCCTAGACACTGGTTTCCCTGCCACACAGTTGCCAGACTTCCCATCTCACCAAAAAAAAATTAAATAAAAAAATAAAAAAATAATTTTTAAATTTCAGTGTCATCACATACCCACTTTCATGGTTTTTTTAACTGAAGTATGGTTGAATGTAATATAACATTAGTTTCAAGTGTACAACATAGTGTTTTGACAATTACGTACATTACAATATCCTCACCACAGTAAGTTGAGTTAATATCTGTCACTGGAAAGTTGTTACAATATTACTATGTTCCTTATCCTGTATTTTTTGTCCCTGGGACTTATTTATTTTATAACTTATTTATCTTATAACTTTGTACATCTTAATCCTCCTCACCTCCTCTGGCCATCCCTCCCGCCCCTCCCCTCTGGAAACCACTAGTTTGTTCTTCCATATTTACGAGTCTGTTTCTCTCTTTGTGGTTTGTCTATTTGGTTTTGTTTTGCTTTTTAGATTATACCTATAAGTGAAAATCTTATGACACGTGTGTTTTTTCTGCCTTATTTATTTCACTTAGCATAATACCCCCTAGGTTTACCCATGTTGTCACAAATGACAAGATTTCATTCCTCGTATGCCGAGTAATATTCCTTTGTCACATCTTTTGTTTGTTGTTGTTGTTGCTTTCTTTTTTTTTCTTTCTTCCCCCTTTTTGTTGAAGCAGAGTTGACACACAATGTTACATGAGTTTCAGGTGTACAACACAGTGATTTGACAAGTCTGTGAGCCACCCTCTGTCACCACACAACACTCATACGATTCCATTACCTGTATTCCTTACACTGTACCTTTCATCCCCATGACTTACTCATGCCGCACCTGGAAGCCAGTGTTTCCCACTGCCCTCCACCCATCTTGCCCATCTCCCTCCCCCTCCCCCACCCCCACCCCGGCAATCATCAGTTTGTTCTCTTATGCCCTATCTTCTTTCTCTATTCATCTATTAATGGACACTTGGGCCGCTTCCATACATACCCACTTTTAAAGCTCCATCTCCTCTCTGTTGCCTTAAGGATGAATTCCAGACTCGATGTACCATATACAGTCCTTCACAACTGACCTCAGCTTGCTATTCAACCTCACCTCCCATAATTCACTTCTTTCTCACAAAATCTAGCTTCCAATTAAAATGACCCTTTCTTTCCATTCATAACCTCACCTGTGCCTTCCTCTGTGCCACCAGCCCTACTAGGGATAAAATAGAATTCTTCGGTCCTTGTGGCAAGGCACAGGCTCTTTTGTCATGCCCTTGCTCAAAGTTCCAATCTTTTGTTGAGACCTCCACAAGGACTCAAAGCAGAAACAGTTACCCTGTCCTCTACTCCCACAATATCTATCTGTCACATTGCTACAAAGTTGAAACTGGCCTTCACATATCCTGGCATTTGGAGTTTAAGATCCTCCCATGTATTGTGCTAGATACAAAAAGAATACCAGGGTAAGAAAGACACAATTCCTCTCATTAAGATGCTAAAAGGTTTGCACGTAAATAGCTATTAATTGCAGGCAGAATAAGGATCCCCAAAAGTGTAATCAACACATTATTGAAATTTAAAGATGAATATAATTATATCGCACTGTGGGATCGGAAAAAACTTACAGGAAGACCTTGAGTGTGAAATGAGCCAGGAGGCTTAGGTAAAACTAATCAAGGAGAATTGGATTAAAGGAGTGGAGGAAATGAATCTGGGAGAAGTCGAGTCCTCTCACTGGCCTGGCGCACGGACACGTTAGGGAAATAGGCAGGAAACTTTCTATAAGGTATTTCTCTCAAACATGATCATGCAGGCCTGACTGAGAAATTTATGTCTTGTTTCCATAGCAACCAGAAACCTTTAAAGGCTTTGGAGCAAGGAAATCTCAGGATCTGAGCCTCCCTAAATTCAGGAAAACGTCCCTATGAAATTTTCAAGGATTGAGAAATTGTGCCAACTTTAAAAAGCAAAAGAAATAAGATGAGCATTGGTTTGTGGTGCTTGATTCAAATGAGCTTGCAGCTAACAAGAATAACTGTCCCCAAATGGTTCGGCAAGCTTTAGCAGAGACAGTATTAAGTAGAAATTTGAAATTTTTATAAATTGGACTGTTTGGCCATAAAAATAGATAAAATAGCATGTGTGCATGTTTAAATTAAGACAAACAGAGAAAGAGGTTGTTGCTATATTATGTCAAACTGTATATTGAGTCGGCAGGATTAAAAAGTTGGTTAAATAAAATCAATTAATCAGACCAATTAACACCAAGTAAGGAAAGAAACTGGTACTATATAACACTTTTGTTCTTACATTTTTTGTTTCGTTTTGTTTTATTTTCAACTGGAAAGCATGGTTGAGGAGTTTCTTCAGGTTCATGGTGTTAGAAATACAGCCAAATCCAAAACAAACTTAACTTCAAATTTCTGCTTTAACTATTACTACTCTAAAATTAATCATTTATATTCAAAATAATTGTTCTAAATAATATTTTAATATATTTTATTATGCAGAAGTTAATATGGTAGTTTATTATAAGATATTTTTTCCAAAAATTCCCTCTCAAAACAGCAAAGTAATAACTTTTGAACCTAATGGAAAAACAAATCTCCAGATAGAAAACAAAATCAAGCAGATGGGGTTTATCAAAAAAGAAACAGAGGCCTGGAAGAATTATGAAGATTTCTCAGTAACCAGGAAATACTTAAATTTTGCAAGTCTTAAGCTGATTATTTGACTGATACCCAGTAACATACATTTAGTCACAGTGGAAAATACTTTTTTTCATTCAATTAATTGCACTTCAATCCTTGACCAACCTATTTTCAACAGTAACCACAGCTGCTGTGGTTGTTCATGAACAACCTAGAAATAAACGTACTGCTATGTCAGCTCTTTGAGTTTAGAAATATTAGTTTCTGCTACCTAAAGGGGAAAAATAGTTATATTAAATCATTAGTGCTAAAGAAGACAAAGCTAAATGCTGCTCATTTCCCCCCTGAATTCCAAGAACCTATGTTAATCCTAAGGCAGTATTGAACTAGCAAACTTAAAAGTTAGCAAAAAAATTTATATCACTTCATCCCCACTGAATCTTCTCTAGTTAGGAAGGAAAAAGTAACCATTAAGGGAGGAACGTGAATCTCCTAAAGACATCATTTAGCAGCCATAGCACAGAGGAATGCCATTAACTCGGGCAAGAGTTTGCAGCAAGTTATCTAAAGAGATACGTTTATGCATTCACACAAAGACATACAAAAACGTATAAATAGGCACTAAACCGCATACCCAGAAATTTAAGGAAGTCACACACAACTGAAATGGCCAAAAAACATGTGATTTAATAGTGTTTCTGTAAGAGCTTTTTTTTTTTTTTAAGATTGTATTTATTTGACAGACAGAGATCACAAGTAGGCAGAGAGGCAGGCAGAGAGAGAAGAAGCAGACTCCCTGCTGAGCAGAGAGCCCGATGTGGGGCTCAACCCCAGAACCCTGGGATCATGACCTGAGCCGAAGGCAGAGGCTTTAACCCACTGAGCCACCCAGGCACCCCTGTAAGAGCTTTTTTTAAAACAACACCAGTTGGACCTATCATGCCAGAATCCTCATCAAAACAATCCCCAAATGCGCTGTTGAACATGAAATCTGGGAGACAGGGCAAGATGACTGAGAACTGAATGAAAAGTATTGAGTGTATGATGTACACAGAATTTAAGATAGGCTGCTATTTTTAATTGTAAATAATATGAATATTGTCATGATGAACATTGCCACGTGGTTCTCATGTTAATGACCTTTTGCAGGACAATGTCAGGGTCCTCGTCTGGGACAAAAGAGTATCATCGCAGTGAGATCTTCTTGTTTCCACAGAGCCTGCCCACTCTCTGAATTGATCACTTCCTTGTATTAAACCAAGATACTCACTGCAGGCTGTTCTCTGTCAGAATTGCTCCAAGTCCAATTTTTAAAGTATGTATCGTCTGCCTCAACCACCAATAACTCTTGCTTTCTAATTCTGTTTCTCTTGACACGACCTTTCTTTGTTTCTAATTGCAACAATTAGAAAATCTGTACAACATGGCCACCACAGGAGGTATGACACTCCTAAGAAACTTCCTTGGAAGGCAAATGTGGTTTTGCTAATGCCTTCTGCTATGACTGTCAAAGAAGGAATTTTGCATTTTTTCCTAACTTCCAAATCATAGAAAAGATATCTCGGGGGCAGGGGGGGAGTCACCTAAAATATTTTCCCTGATGGTCAGAAAACTTTTCATCTCTCGTGGTGTCCTATCTCAAGTCACAGAGTGGCTGAAATTAAAACCTATTCCTCAGGATGCTGTTTCAAAATTCCAGATCTACTGTGTAGAGATAAAAGATTAAAATGTTTTCTTTGGCAAACATTTGAAAGCATAGGGACTATATTTGTGAGAAAACATTATCATCTGTTCTAGGCAGATCACCAACATACATTTGTTGAACAACTAATAGGCACTGAGCAAGGGTAACAAATGAGTCACTGAGAGGTTCTACAAAGAAATACAAGATCTGTGCCCTTATGAAGTTGTTCATCTGTTTATGAAGTTAAGAAACAAATTCATAAGAAGATAAACAACGTGAATGCTACATAAGGAGTATTGAGCTTTATCTGTACGTGGCACTTGACAAAGTGATCTCAGATCCATTATCGTATTTAATTCACACATTAACTTCATAAGACAGGTAGCTCCATATTAAAACAAAAATAATAATAATAATAAGGTTCAGGCAGGTGAAATTAGTTGCCCAAAGACATAGCTAATAAGCAGCAAAGTTAGAATAGTTTTCAAGTTCTTCCTTTGCTAAACACAGAGATCTTTCCACCATATCACTCCGCCAGTTCAGGTTTAGTGAGGAAAATAGAGAAAATGCCAAGAAGTTCCACAGAAGGAATTTGTTCTGCAGCTACTGATTGCAAGAGCTTGAAGGCCAACTGGAAAAGGAGAGGCATGCCTAAGATTAGCAACAGCCAGCATCTCTCCAGGTCTGGAGGGACACAGAAATGATGTAATGATGTTGCCACCACCCAGTGGCCTCGCCCAGGGCCACCTGGAAAAAACTAGTCCCAGTGAGAGATGCCTGGGCAGACTGAGACCATGCGGGATGGGCTTCCTGGAAGAAGCTAGAAGTCACCCCCTGAAGCACATGGGAGAGAATGAGAGGGAATAAAGGGAAAAGAAGACAGTAGAGCCAAAGAACAAGAACTTAGTAAGTTACTTCCAAGCAGTGAACCTGATAAAACACAGACATAACATTCTAGAGAAATCAGATCATGAGTTCTTAGGACACCTTGATGGCTGAGCCACTCATACTCAAGCTGGGCCTTGTCCACCTTCTGCCAAAGCCTATGTGATTGAAGCTATATCATGAGTTCTCTTGCCACTTTTATTTTCTTTAGGTGATGTCTTCACTCCTCCTGGATTTAAATTTTATCTTTGTAAAGTAATCCTAAATTTCATTCTCCAGACTAATGTCTCCTCTGGGCACCAGGATCTGGAGGGAATGACAGCTATTTTGAAATATACTGAGAAGAAGCAAGAGTATTCTAGAATATGGTGGTGAAAACAAAAATGGGTAACAAAAATAGTTATAGATTTTGTACAGTACGAAGTATGCATATATTTCTAAGTTGTAACAAATGTTATGAGAAAACTTAAAAGGGTAGAGAGTAGTAAAGGGAAATCTACATTTTGAGGTTGGTCAGAGAGGCAAGGAAGATCTTTCTGAAATTAAATTGAACCTGAGAATGAGAAGGGGCAGATTTCCAAAAGAGAGATGTTTGAACAAAGACAAGAAGAGAGAGTGAGGTGAAAAAATAAATACATTTCAGAGAGAAATGCAGCATGCATCAAGCCTCCAAGGTGAGAAGGCTCACAGTAGGCTGAAGCCACCAAGGAACTTCCCGTATTCGAGGAAAGGGGTGGCCCACGGAAAGGTAACAGGTGGAGGGGGTGAAATGATAAGGGTTTTCCACGTTCACCACCATCTCGAAGCCCACTTATAGCTCAGCTCCAATGGCCCTTCACCATCTCTCTCAATCTTTCCTCTTTGGGTTGGTCTTCTATCATTGCAGCCCACACACCCTAGGCTATAGCTTTTTATCCTCTCTCTCTCCTTGCGGGAAAATTTTCTCCTATCTCCCCTTTCTCTACCTTGCAGTCTATCACTCACCGTTGGTGCACCAAAGCAGACGGCAAGCAGAGGCAGTTGCTCCATTCTCTGATCCTAGAGTGTAATACCTTGCTCATACCTCCATTGTAAAGCTTGCTGCAATGTATATGTAATTCATCTTTTGTATGCTACTAGAATATGATATCCTCTAGTTCCTTAACCATAAATTATTCATCTTTGTAGCCTAGTGCTTAGTCTTGGCAAATATCAATAAACTTTCCTTGAAGAATGGAAATATTTGTAGGTGAGAGATAAATATTAATGAGATAAAAAATATTGTATGTTTAGACAGATGTGAGTTCTATGGGTTACACCGAAAAGAAGAAGAATAATCAATTCCATGTTTTATAATCTCTGCACACGGACTGAGATGATTTGCATTTTTCTGAGCTGAGAGAATCTTGCGCTTTTTGTTGGCCACCGCGTTAAGAAAATCAATGGTTCTTTTAAGCCAGTCTGAGTCTTGGAAATATTAACATAAATGTTTTCTGGTGCTTGCATTTGATTCCTGCTCTCTCTTTCCCATCTTCATAGCTCTTCATGTACCTGCATTATTTGGTTGATATTCAGCAAATGAGGAAAGCTGATATGGTAGCGTGGACAAAGCAGAGGCTATGGAGACAAAAGGCAAGTTTAACTTCTTCCTCCACCCTTGGCAAACTCTATGAAAAAGGGAAGGCTTTCATCACCATCCAGTTCCACCTAAATACCAGCATGAGGGGATTTCTTTTGTCCTTTATTCTATCCGTCTGTAAGTGACAGGAAGAGCTGACAAGTGACTTGGCCAATGGGAAGGAGAGAATCCATAAATGTCATTTTGGATGAAATTCAGAAACATAGGAAAACACAAGCCAACAGCAAGTCTGTTGAATGGGTCATGCCAGGCAGCCATGAAAGAGGAGCCCTGTGGGTCCTTAACAGGGCTACCACGCAGGTGTGAAAACGAGTCAAGGGAAATCTCATTGAGAACGGAGCCAGGACGCCCTGAAGGGGGCGCTCTTCCACAAGTACGGCTAGGTGCAGTCTGCAGACCCGGTAGGAAGGAGAAGGATAACTCTTACCTTGCAAAGGGAGGACCCGGTTCACAGAGGAATTTTATCTCCTGCTTTTTAAGAAAAGGGAAGATCTCTCTCCGCCCCAGCAACGACGCGCTAACCACTGTTCACAGCCAATGAGAAACCACCACAACCTCGAACTCTTGTTCTTCTCCAATGAACTTTTGTACAAAACAACCCTCCCTGATTTCCTCCTAAAACCTAACAAAAGCTGATCTTGCTTTGTCCCGCTGGTCTTGCGCCTGCTTTGTCATAGTGTGCTCGTTCCAACTTGCAATTCCTCCGCTATACCCTAATGAACTCATTCTGCTGGTAAAACAACTGGCTATTTTATTTTTAAGGTTGATACAGGCTTCCTTTGGATAGCAAAAGGGTTTCTATAAATATCGGTCACAGACCACACCAGGATACCCCCCACAATGCTGTTCGAACTCTCGTAATGGGCCGTCAGGAATGGCCCACATACAGGAAGACCCAGAGATCTTTGGCAAGGCCAAATGCTGTCAAACTCCTTCCTACACCCAAAGAGCCAGGACACTCTGTGAGTGTCCTGGCTAGTCAAAATCAAGATTTTTTTCTATTTCCTTTCCCACTGGTTGTTAGGAAAAACTCTATATCTTGTCAGCTTCTGGGATCTTCCCTTCTGATTCTCGAGAGCCTTTCTTCTCTTAGCAACATCAAGTTCTTCTGGACACTGATTCTCTCCCTCACAACCTTGGCATAACAATCACAGCCCGACTCCTGGCAAATTGGAAGCCTCCTTGGTCATGGGAAGGGTCTCATACAAAGAAGTACAGAAAACAAAAATACAATGATTAATAGATAACTTCTCCAAAGCTTACCTCCCTGTGTAGGTCCGTCCTCAGTCTTATTTACCCATCCTCAAGATGGAGATAAGATCTGCCTTATCTGTGTCATGAGACTGTTGTGACCCTCACAAGAAATAATGCATGAAAACACGTAAACAGAATCTCATCTTAGGTAGGGATTTGGTTCCTAAAGAGCAAAATAAAAACCCTGATTTTTTTTTTTAATTACCCTTGAAAATTTCTTCAACTGTCCATGAAGGACAGCATACAGGTTTTGTGCCTCAAACCCGTTCCATCATTCTCAGGCATGCTGAATGTTGAGAGTCACCTGAGATAAGTGGAAACAGGAAACAAAAGGAAAATCTATACCCAGATTTTCAGGTATTCAACCCATTTGGTATTAAGAAAACTATTAAGCCCCCAGACCAATGACTGTAAAAAGGATGAATAGTTTACCTGTTTTGTTTTGTCTATCAGGCTTATTTCAATTAGGTTAATATTAAGCTACTATAGTATCAATAGGCTGGTGGGGGAGGGGTGGGTTGTAAAAATTTAAAAAACAGACAGTGCCCCAGCCCACTGCTTTCTATTGTGGCCCGACATATCAGGGAGACGCCTTTGCAAAGCCTTCCCACAGTGTGCCAAAGGAGTCACTCACAGAGCAGTGTCATGCCCTATAGCCCAGTGACTGGGCTTAGACCAAAGTCCCTCAACAAATATTACTCCTCCTCTCTGAAAGAGCCAAACCAAGGCCAAGGAGGGCTGTCAACAGCCAGTCCTCTTGCCTTGGGCTACACCTCTCCCTATGTGAAAACATTGGCCCCAGCCATTTAACAACTTCTTACTCTTAAGATCTAATTTTCTTTAAGACTCAGACACCAATAACTCACTTCTCACTTTAGTGCCAGGCCAATGGTGACAGCCCATAGAAGCTCCTCAGTGTGGACACAGCTGGCAGGCATTTTCGTCTAATCACAACCACCTGACACAGAAGACTTATGGAGTTTTCTGGTGCCTTTATCTGGAATACTTCAGATGACTGTAGAAGAGCTGAAAGTAAAACCTTCTTAGAAATTCTCAGAACTGGCCAGACCTTCAGAACTAGAGTTAACTCTTTCCATATCAGTGCGACAAGACGGAGACGCACGCCCTACACATAGCAATCACTGCCCCTCTATTGTGCTATGGAAGCAAAAATGCACCACACACCAACGAGGGCATTCGCTCTACTTTAAGTACCACTAAAACCTGTTCACTGCAAATCGACAGCCGTTTGGAATATGGCTCTTCCAAAACTTACAGCTCTGAATATTACCTAGCCAGTATAGGAATGATGTAAGCTCTGAAGATCGAGAAAGATTTCGTGCACGTTACCAAAAAATAAATCTTTGTGAGAGCAGAACTGTTGTTTGTCTTGATTGTAGTAGTGGTTACACAGATGTCTACATGTGATACGATCACACAGAGCTTTATATCCACACATCTGAGTGTATGTAAAACTAGTGAAATCTCAGCAAGGTTTTTGACCTGGGCTAATGTCAACTTTTGAGCTTTGATGCTGTCTCTAATATGCAGGATATTACCCTGAGGTAACTGGATGAAGGACGCATGGGAGCTACATTCTAATTCCTCCAGGTCTTTATCTTTGCTGATTAGTCATCATGGTTTGTCATATTCCAGTCAATTTCTACAATATCAAAACTGTATGAATAGCCTTTCCATTTTATTAGCAGAAAAGCTTAAGGTTTATCTCTTCTCACTTTTTTGCACAAAAGTATATAAAATAACAGATCTAGTAGATTTATACCTTTAAACGACATGTCTGAGTGATTTTTAGTCCATCAAGCCAATGTCAGTTGTTCTCCAAGTGTCACTTCTGAGCCATCCGTATCAGGAATCTTGTTAGAAATGCAAATTATCTGCCCCTCCTCATACTTACTCTCCTGAGGCTGAGGAAAGGCAAGGAATCTGTGTTTTAACAACAAATCCTCCAGATTATTTTGATGCATGTTAAGATTTGAGAACCACCCCTCTACATTATCATTGTTATAAGATTCTTATTTAAAAGAAAACAAACATGCGGCTTAACCTCTGACACAGTGCCCTCTCGCTGTTACACCTCCCTCCTCAATACTGAATTCCTAAGACTCCCTGAAGATCCAGTCCCACAAGGCCACTTCATAGAATTCCAATTTGCTCATTCTAGAACAATTCCTAAAAGCGCCATCAAAAATATTAAATGTAGAGATTCACTAACATCTGATTCTGTTCCACTGATGTTTGAAAACTGATGTCTTGGTGAGAGGAAGTGCTTTTCACATCCTTACATTATAATTTTCCCAATACATGTTCATTGATTACACTTTTTCATATATCCCTGTTTGGCTCTAGAATTTCTAAAGAAAAACTGTTGATTGTCAAGACGAATGGCATACGCTGATATGGATAATTCAAATCAAATAGTCTCAAAGCCTTTTCTCTTTAACTTAGAGTTAAGCACAGGATTTTTTCCCTTGTTTATTTGGAAGACAGTAGATTTTCTTCTTAACTATATTCTTCTTGGGCTGTTATCAGCATGAGCTGATAGCGCTGGAATGGGTATAGCTAGCCTACTACATTCTGAGTGATGTTAACAAGAAAAGACAGTACTAAAATTAGCTATAATTAATCCGCAAAATATATTTCAATATTCTCATTCTAGCCAGTGTCCTACAATAGAAAGCTACCCATTCATTTGCCTCATTCCACTCCATGTTCGTAACAGGTATGAAATTGTCCCAGATCTAATACAGTTCATTACTTAAAACCAACTATACCTAGGCTGGTAAATTATAAGCCTTTAAAATGTAGGGCTTTCAGGGAATAAATAGAAAAAGATAGTCTGGGTCCAATTTCATCCCTGCACTCAGACAGGTAAGAGCAGTACTGTTTTTTTTTTTTTTTTTTAAAGATTTTATTTATTTGTTTGACAGAGAGAGATCACAAGTAGGCAGAGAGGCAGGCAGAGAGAGAGAGGAGGAAGCAGGCTCCCTGCTGAGCAGAGAGCCCGATGTGGGACTCGATCCCAGGACTCTGACATCATGACCTGAGCCGAAGGCGAAGGCAGTGGCTTAACCCACTGAGCCACCAAGGCGCCCAGCAGTACTGTTTTTCACATGTAATCTCAAGATATCCCAACAGAACAAGAAGAATAACTCATATTTACAAAAGGCAGATCTTAGACTGAGGCATTGAGGAACACTACATATTGTAGTAGATATCTGTCAGTCGTGTAAAATGAACCACCACTACTTTGAAGACAAAACGTGGGATAAAATGAGGAGGGATGTGCACCGGAATTTCACGTGGTGAGGGTGTTCTTCAAAATAGTGATAGGCTTCAGGCAAACAATGGGACCTGACCCTCGTTGATCAAGAATTTATTTAAAATTTTTATTACAAAAATCAAGATTTGCTCTTTGAGGAAAAAAAAATCAGAAAATAAGATGAAATAAAAAATAAATATGAATACCCATAAAATCCCCAAAAGGGCAAGTGGGAATGCTCTTGCTACATCTTTCACAGTGGACACTTCAGCTGTGAGAAAATGTTAGACCATGAGAGATGCCATGCTGGCTAGCAATTTAGACAGAAAAAATGCAGTTCTTCATACAATAGAATTACCTTGCTACAAAGCATCACAGCAAAACAAATATAGAAACTCAAATGGAACAATAAAAATAATATGGGGCCACTGTGCCCTGTTGCAGATTACAGCAGGAATGTGTGTTTGCTATGAGGAAAGCAATAACGGGCAAGGAAGGAAGTGTGCTCAGGGCTTGCACGTTCCTTAATTCATTCCAAAACTAGGTATTACATGCCTTTGGAGAGCTGGGGATATAACAGTAATCAAGATATAAACTCCTTGCCCTCCAAGGTACTGTAAGCTAACAGGAAAGACCAGAGGTGAATTTACCCTGAAGCTAAAGAAGCAAAACTTCAGGGCCCCTCGTTGGCATGGGTCTTTGCAAGAGACCTAGTACTTAATTTTGTACTCATAATTTTGAGTTATTTGTTAAAGGATCATTAAAATTGTGTAAGCTTCAGACCCCACAAAATCTGCATTCACCCTAGATTAGAGAGATAATAAGCAAGTGAAGATATAAACAAGATAATTTCAAGTCCTGACAGGCACTGTGCAGGAAATAGAAGAAGTTGATCTGATGGAGACTGAGAGGACTATTTTAATATGGGGGATCAAAGAAGAATTTGAGCCAAGACCTAATGAAAATGCCTTCAAGGGATTTGGGCAAAAAGTTATTAAATACTACTTTACATTGAGTTTATTTACCTATTTAATGTGTATTAGATAAAGTTTATCTTTGCAGTAGAATGTTATGAAATTTAGAGAGATTAATTACAACTTTGCAAAAGTTAAGCTCTGCTCATATTTTTTTTCCACAGGTATGTTTAGGAGAATTCATGAGAACTGATCATGTTTATGACTTTCAGATTTTATAATGAATATATTAGTATTTGTTCTAGTTATTTTATTATAATATTTCATGACTTTTCTCCTGAAAACATTTGAATGTTTAAAAGCCAACATATAAATATATATTATATATATAATATATATATATATATTTTTTTCATTTTGGCAAGGTTAGTGAATTAAATCTCTCTGAATTAAAATACAATGTGTGCATTCATATGTGTGCCTAGTTCTAAATTTATAATTGTCTTCATTATTCATTATTATCTACATGGAATAAATAAATAAATAATGTACTGAAAGTAAAGGGTAGAACTAACATTCATAAAACCTTTAACTGACTTTTATGTCCTGTGCTGTAAATGGGGTAATTAAGAAGTTAGAAATGGTTAGGTTCCAAACACTATTTTTCAATTCTAGCAGCAACATAAGACTATTAACTGTGGTAGTTTATATTCATCTTCAGTAAGTAGTACTCTATATATTTTCATATTAAAAATTAGAGACACCTTGCTCTAAGTTCTATGTTAGTAGTCTTTTTTTTTTTACTATAATATTTTGTCTAATTTAAAGTGCTTACACTACTATAAGTGCTTACACTACCATAATTTACTTGGTCTGAGTTCTGAGTCCAGAAGTAAATATTTATAAAGCTATTTCTTACCTAATGTTAACTTTCAAATCAACACATTTCAAGGCAACATCTATTTAGAATAAATCTATATTGCTAGAGTTACTTAATCAAAAAATAACTACCATCTGACTCACACCTAACTCCAGAATTACAATTCCATTGTAATAATGAGAAGCATATTGTTGTTGCAATGATTATGTCAGGAGTTGAAGAGAAGTAAGAATTAAAAAAAAAAAAAAACAAGCAGAAAGATAAAGAGTCATAGGAAGAAAGGAGGTGAGGGAATGAACAGGAAGATGGAACACTTTAAGAAAGGAAGCTGAGGATTGAGTAGGCATCAACTCTCAGACTTTCTTTGGTTTTTCTTCTCATAAGCTGAACTTCTTCTCTCTGTTTATTAAAAAGCTCAAGTCCACTAAGGGTGCCTCAAATTCACCCCTGAAATGAAAAGGCTTGTGTCTTTTTATTTCCTTCTGTGGTACACACCATCTGCTTTTCCACAGTTTCCTCTTACAAAACAACAAGTCCCCAATCAATGATTCAACATTGGGACTCCTCCTGGACTTAGAATTTTCTGTCTGACTCCTTAGAATCAATTCTACACTCTGATAGACCATGCTGCTTCCCTGAAAAGCATCTCTGTTCAGTTAAGTGACTTTTTTTTTTTTAAAGATTCTTTTATTTATTTGAGAGAGAGAAAGCACAAGCAGGGGGAGGGGTGGAAAGCGAGGGAGAGGGACAAGAAGACTCCTTGCTGAGTGGGGAGCCTGATGCGGGGCTCAGACTCCTCGCTGAGTGGGGAGCCCGATGCGGGGCTCAGACTCCTCGCTGAGTGGGGAGCCCAATGCTGGGCTCAATCCCAGGACCCCGAGATCCTGAACTGAGTCAAAGTCAGATGTTCTATCAACTCAAACACCCAGCCCTCCATCTCTGCTTAGTTAAAAGGACAGTACATTTTTCATGAGTACTAATGTGGACATTATATTCCTCCAAATATAGTACTTATATGTTAAAAAAGCTGGACAGAAGATGCTATCTCCATCACATAAACAATATTGTTACTTCCTCATCATGAGATCCACAGTCTCCATTTAAGAATGGAGACTCTTTACCATATAAAAATTCTAATAATTATTAATTCAAAATATTTCATATCATAATTCCTAATAGTCTATATTTATATGGGTTCTCTATATATTAGAATATCCAGAGAGAGAGAATGCAGCAAGACTGTTTAAAGTTAGAAGTGTTGGTAACCAGATTTTATTAATCTAGGAGCTCAGAGAAACAAAGGAGTGCAATACCCAACAGGAAATATTTTAAAGTTTGAAGAAAGAAATTTGTTGACTGGAGTTAAGAAAAAGAACTTGGTGAGTATTATATGAGAAGAAAGATACAAAAAGAAAGAATCACCTTCACAAGTTGAATGAATTTTTTGACCCTAAGAAAAACATATCCTGAACAAAAATAATGCCTTAGATTAAAAATAACTTAAAAGGTTGAATTGTTTCATGCCGTAAGAATCAGATCTTTGTTGGTCACTCTAGCCTTTGTTATTCAAGGTTGGTCTACAGACCAGCAGCACCAGCATCCCGGGAGCTTATTAGAAATGAAGAATCTTGGAGTCCATCCCACACCTACTGCATCAGAACTGGTATTTTAACAAGATACCCAAGTAATTTATATGAATTTTAAAGATCCCACAATCTTAAAGATAAATCAATCTATGTATACATGAATGAGTTGTGAATATATTTGGATAACTAGTAATTATTATGACATTTTATGACTGGGATCTGCCATAGTGTTGATTTCTAATAGCCACTGAACAGAAATTATTTGTAAACATTATTTAGAAATATCATTAAAATTACATAATTCAGTGGACCTGATATCAAATAATAAGCAGACCATGTAAGCTGACAAAGGTCACTTATGCATTAAGATGTATATCTAAAATCCAGAGCACAGACAAAGAGTAGGAAAAATAAAACCTTCATCTCACAAATAAATTCTAGATCCTGGTAAGAAAGTACCACTGTTCATAGCAAAGATGCTAACATTTTAAGATACAAAGGTGAATTATCAGCCTCCGATGACATCTCTGAACATATGACAATATAATTATTATACACTTAAATGTCAAAGGTTAGCCTTTTAGTTTTTATAGCAGAGATTATCTAATTATAAAGAACTATTTCTAGTATATTAGACTATGATTGCATCAATTCTAAATCCAATACTCCTAGCTTCATTTCATGACTCCATATGTTCCAGTAGATTTTACCTTTTTTTTTCTTATCCCTATATTTTATCTTTAAAAACTATCAGTCCACTTAGGGCTCAAAATGTTAAGAGAAAGCCAATAGAAATAAGAACCAATACTGTAATATGGTGCCACCTCTATGGAAAACAGTAGAGTAGTTCCCTTAAAAATTAAAAATAGAATTACTGTGTGATCCAGGAATTCCACTTCTGGAATTATAATCAAATGAATTAAAAGCAGAGTGACAAAGAAGTATTTATACACCCATGCTTACAGCATCATTACTCACAATAGCCAAAAGACGGAAATGACCTGAGTGTCCGTCCATTAAAAGATGAATGGATAAACAGAGTGCAGTATATACATACAATGGAATATTATTCAGGCTTAAAGAGGAAGGAATTTCTGATACACGTTTCTACATGGATGAACCCCGGAGGACATTATGCAAAGTGAAATAAGCTAGTCACTAAAAAAAGGCAAATATCGAAGGATTCTATTTATATCAGGAAACTAATGCAGTTAAATTCTTAGAAAAACTGGAAGGGGGTTTCCAGGAGCTAAGGGAGGGGGAAATGGAGAGCTCTGTTTAATGGGGACAGAGCTCTAGTTTTGCCAGATGAAGAAGGTTCTAAAGATTAGTTCACTACAATGTGAATTAACAGTAATGAACTTTATTTACACTTAGAAATAGTTAAGATAGGGGCACCTTAAAAACAATTAAGATACTTAAGTTAAGATGTACTTAAAAATAGTTAAGATAGGGTTAAGTGTCTGCCTTTAGCTCAGGTCACCATCCCAGAGTCCTGGGATCAAGCCCCGCGTTAGGCTTCCTGCTCAGTGAGAAGTCTGCTTGCTTCTCCCTCTCTCACTACCCCTGCTTGTGCTCTCTCTCCTTTTGTCTGTCAAATAAACAAATAAAATCTTTAAAAAAAAAAAAAAGTTTGGATGGTAGGTCTGCCTGGCTGGCACAGTCAGTTAAGTGGCTGACTTTTGGTTTTGATTCCAGTTGTGATCTCAGGGTCATGATCTGAGGGTCGTGGGATCCAGCCCCACCTCAGACTCCACACTCAGTGAGGAGTCTGCTTGAGGATTCTCTCTTGCTCTCCCCCTGCCTGCCCCCGCCCACCATGCTTATTCACACTCTCTCTATATATATTAAATAAATAAATAAAATTTTTTAAAAATAGTTAAGATGGCAAACTTTGTTATGTATATTTTGTAGTTTATTTTTGTAATTTTTAAAGGAAAAAAAACATCACAGAGGACACAATACCCAGGTGTTTATAGTGGCATTATTCACAATGATAAAATGCCAGGCGTATGAAGGTACTTCATCACTAAGTGAAGGGCTGAATAATTTATGATATATCCACACCACAGGATAATATAAAGACACCAACTTAGAGTAAATCTGTTAATTTGGAAAGAGTTCCACAAATTAGAACTAAGTGAGGTAAGTAAGATAGAGAAAATCATGCATACATGATCACATTTTGAAAAGCAAGCTATCAACAGATTTAATAATAAAAATATAGTAATCATTACAGACATGACTAAATTTTCGTTATGTACCAGGTACTTTTCTAAGTGCGCGACACAGACAAACCCACTTCATCTTCACAGCCTCCTTGTTAACCTCACTTTAGAAATAGGGAAGCTGAGTCAGTGAGAGGTTAGAAAGCTTCTCTAAAGCCACACAGCAAGCACTAGCACCAGGGGGCAAATCCAAGAATTTGACCTCAAGAAACCTGCCTTCCAGTATGTGGGTGCATGGATGTGTCTTCCTCTGTGTGATTCCAGACATGTGGAATGATGTGGAAAAGGTTGATGACGTGGGTTATGGGGAGTGGAGTCAGGAATGCTAATGTGGGTAAAGAGAGGAGGAATGTGGGGGGTGACGAAAAGGAAAGAGAAGACAGCTCGAAACAGAAATGATACGCACTTCAGTAACATCACATATGCATAAGGGGAAACAGTAAAATTTTTAAAAATGACAAATTTATAGTTTGCTTTTTGAATCTTCAGCAACCCTACTGATGAAAACGAAATTGGAAATTATCAGACAATATTATAGACAGATTTCTATAACTGCACCTGTTTTCTATATTTGAATAATTAAGTGGAAATCAAATATTTGTGACAATTTACATATGCCTTTTATCTTGTCCCAAAAGAGTGCAATTAGTCTTTCCAGTGTTTCCAAAAACAATAGCAAAGATGAATCCGTGATCCACGGAGTGATAATAGGTGTTTGTAGCTAGGGTGGGGACAGGGAATGACAGGCTTTGTAATCAGACAAGTATGGAAGACACAGGGTTAAAGAGTTCACTTTTTAGCCTTCTTTTAGCCAGGGGGCCCTTTTTTTTAATGCTATGTCTGTTAAACTTTGTCCAAAAAATGATTCCACAAAGCAGATTCTAGAAGCCAATTACATACAATATGGTTTTCCTTAACCTTCAAAACTGCCTGAAAACCTGTCTGCTGGAAGGAGGCAATGAGATGGGTAATAGACAATACACAGAGGTTTTGCTTTTTTTTTTTTTTTTTTAATTCACCAGGTCATGTTTTTACATTCAATATTGTACTACGCAAAATATATTGGTACCTGAAAACCAAATTTGAGCTCAGCCAAAAGTTTCATTTATCTTTTTGAAAATACAGAGCTGGGTGCCCGGGTGGCTCAGTTGGTTAAGTGTCTGCTTTTGACTTAGGTCACGATCCCAGGGTCCTGAGATCAAGCCCAGCTTCAGGTTCCCTGCTCAGAAGGGAGTCTGTTTCTCCTTCTCCCTCTGCCTCTTCCCCCTCCTCATGCTTGCTCTCTCTCTTTCTCTTTCTATCAGATATATAAATAAAATCTTTAAAAAAGTGAAAAAACAGGGTTTGCTCACATAAATTGATGTACTGTCCAGTAGCATCATAGTACTGATTTCCAGCAATGAGCTTCCCATTTTTTACAAACTGGTTTGTCCAACGCTATTTTTCTATTAATACGTATTTTATGTCCTTTCATGGTGTCAAAAGTTTTGTTGTCAAGCCTTAGTAGCTTACTTCAAAGTAATGAAAAACCTCAAAAAAAAAAAAAAAAATCAACTAAGACCCATCTAACTGCCCTAGTCTAGTCATTAACACTTAGGCAAGAATCAGTACCTAAAACTGTGATTGATTGATTCCTAAAACAGAGATTGATTCCTTAAGTACCTATATTTAAGGCATTTCAGTGAGGGCGTGGGAATCTTAATACAGTTACCTTACACTTCCCTCCAGGAGTTTTTAGTCTACTAACTAGTCATGACAGAGACTGAAATCTGTTGAAGGAAATAGGAATTTTTTTTAAAAAGAAGAGAAAGAAAGAAAGAAAGAAAGAAAAAGGATTGTATAACCTGGACAAAGAGATCAGGTCTATTAGTGAGCTGCTTTTCTTATAAGTTTGACAACCATGATGGCGGCAAGACTAATGTGTTATGAAACTTTACCTTAAAAAGCTGTCATGCCTCCACTTCCCAAAGACTCCAGCTCACTTTTGAGATGGGCATGGCGAGTCCTGCTCTTGCAACTTCATTGGGTTTTTGTGAGAAACCAGTAAGAAACAGATATGAAAGATTTTTAAAGATTTCCTAAATATAAGATTATTTTATTGTCAGAACTAAAGATTATACCCGTTTCCTAATTGTGAGAAACAACAGGGTTCCATGACAGAGACGCCCACTTATCCTTCAAAATCTGCCCTCCCTGCATGTGGCTGCTCAGCCTTATTTGTTGTTAAAAAGTGTTGCTACTTGTTGAAGTTCCCAGACCTAGGTCCTAATTTCATGCGCATGCCTCATCCACGATCTCTTTTGCTAAGTACCCCTGGAATCCTTTGCAACCAACTTCACCCTATAGAAATGAGGACTGGCCAAGGGCACGATGCAATAATAGAATGAGAACAAATCTGGATCCCTGAATAAAGATCAGTGTGGAACATATACTTGCCCATCTGGAACACTCAACTAGGTCTGTTATGTAGAAGATACATACATGTGAACTATTGGACTATACTATGCAGAGAGAATGCTACTATCTGAGTGTTAGCCCCAGGTTTGCCTCTGCCTAACTGGATGATCTCAGACAAGTTGCCACTTCCTCATTCCTAAATTGAGAACATCTGGCTAGATCAGCTCTTAACAACTGTGATTCACAGAACGCCAATTATCACATTTTTTAAATTATTTCAGACGGCAGTTTGGGTGGAAGAGAGAAGGACAGGGGCCAAGGAAAGAGGAGGGCATACGAATCACCAGCCTGATGGTTTATAGACCCCTTGTTAACTCCCTCATCGACCAGTGCAACTCTCTGTTTTATATATTGGGCATCCAAGGAAGTATTTGAGCAAGAAATTCTGCAATTAAGAATATTTATATAAACCACTAAGCTATAAAATCCTCCAAATATATTTGCTTTCTGAAATTCTATGCTTGTAGGTATTTAACTTTGTTTCTCATTAGTGGCGATGGCTTTTTCTTTGAAACATCCGTGCGCTTTTCCTCATTTGTCCTTTGTGATCAGTGACACATATTTCATAATGATCTAAGTTACTCATAGAAGCCATGATTATAGAATGTAATTTTCTTTGTGAAAATTAACTAGGCTATCCAGGGATCTAAGATATGATCTTGACCTCATTAATATTGTACTTGAACCAACTCAGCTAAAAAAGTAGTAGGACATATCTTGATGCATTTAATGAGCTCATGAAAATATATTTGGTATCTTTTATTTTCGTTTTGGAAGAATCCTGGGTGAGTGACAAAGCTAATTGTTCCATCATGCGTTAATGTCTTTTTGCCTCAATACTCTATCCCATGTCTCTTTGATGGTGTCCATTGCATGTCATTCTGCTACAGTGGCAAAGAATTTCCTTTGACTCACAGACAATCAAAACGTGATCAATCTGGATACCCAAGATTACTTTCAAGACATTTTCATCCTGGGCACGAAAAGGATGGCTCAGCTACAAGCATCACATCCATGTTCAAGATCGATCATGCGGTAGAAGGGTCAGTGACAGTGACATGTCCATCTTACTAGATAAACTTAGGCTTTCCCATAAGACCTACTGCAGACATGTATACCTCTTTGGGAGAAGTATGGCAAAGAACCATCACTGTCTGGCCAAAAAGGCAGCCAGAGGAGTGGCTAAATTTTAGGATTTTAGTAATTCCCTCCCTAGCCCACCATGTTCTCATCGCTCCCAATGAAAGAACTTTTGCCTGAGCGATTGCAATAGCTGTGCATTCATTTAGGTTTTCTAAAATTAATCTTTACACATACATCTTCATTTTGCTGCAAATGTTCCCATTATTATCACGAAATGTAAACTTTCAGAAACTGTAGCAAACAGAATTGTAAGAGGTGACAAGGGGCCTGCCTCTAGGCAGAACTGGGCTCAGGCTGGATGTCATTCCCCTGATGAGGAAAACAAGTGCCTGAGGAAGTCCAAAGAGAGTCCCTGTGCAGGTCTGATCTCATGTGAAAGCTTTTGAAGGGTCTGGGTCTTCCTGAAGTCTGACCCCAAATTTGGGGGCTGCACATGAGGGAGAATCTCTCTTGCTGGCTTTGAAGAAGGGGCCCCAGTACCTCAACTCTGAGCCACAGACCATGAACCAGTCAGTGAGTGGACTTTCTTTTAAGGTGCTAAGTTTGTGGAAATCTGTTATATATCTCCACCAGCAAGTTCTTCACATCATGAGAGGAAGAAACCTGTGTGTGTGTGTGTGTGTGTGTGTGTGTGTAGCACATGCACATATGACATGCTTGTCCACAAATATGGCTCAATAGAACCGCAGCAGCATATCTGCCCCAACCTCTGATCACACTCACACTGTAGGTCACTGACCCCACAAGTGCAGCCTGGGCCCTCCTGTCTGCCCACATTGGGATGGACAAGGCCAGAGCATGGCCTGCAGGTGAAAGGTGGGGACACAGGTATGACAGGTGAACCTCCCTTCATACTCTTGGTCCCCAGGGCCAGCGACATGGACAGAATTTCCAGGAACTGATCTGGGGGAAGGAAATGTCTACCAAAGGAGGTGAGTGCAGGAGTCAGAACAGCCCAGATCGAAGAACAGGTGAAAGGGAAAACTCCCCATGACTTTCTCCTGCCTCCCAGAAAGACTGATAAAAGACACCAAAACAGAAAAAAGAGAAAAAAAAAAAAAAAGAGAGAGGACATGGAAAATGGAGAAAGAAATTCAGAGGATATAATCCCTGGTGTGTGTGTGTGTGTGTGTGTGTGTACAGACACCACTGAACTACCACGAAGTGTGCTGCTGGTCAGTTTTCCCAAGGCAACCATGAAAAACCTGATCCGGACCATAGTTGGCACAGAGGTGTCCCAGAACCTGGCCATTATCATGTCCTTAAAGGCCAAGGTCTTGGATGGGGAGGTGGTGGGAGGGGCCCTGGATGCGCAAGAGGTCAGGAGGTTGGGGAAGTGCCCCCACGGCAATCTGAGCATGGGAGGGAGGAGGCTGTTTCAAGGTTATGCTCTAAGCCCAAATCCCCAACAGCAAGCATAAAGAAGACCTTGTTCTTCTCAGCCAAAGCCAGGAGGGGCCTGTTGCTGGAGGAACAAGCCCTCCTGTGGACTTCCTGTCTCCTGAGACTCCATGTGATGCAGTTTCTCTGTCTCAGGCGGTAGTGGATTTACCTGGATTTTAACATCTTTCTTGAAAACTGTGATACTGGCCCCACCTAAAAAAGGCACACAGCTTGTTTGATACCTTGACTTAATATGGGGACCTCTTAAAGCACACTGAGGCATTTAACTCTTTCTTGTTAGATAATAGTGGAGGTTCCATTTTGGTGCTTATAGTTTTGAACATGTGCTCACTTTATGTGTTTTGGAAGTCTCCAGTCAGCCCATAGGAAATAAGTTTATCCATTCATAATTACCATGAAGTCTCAAATCTCAAGGTTCACCTTATATCTTTATTGTTCTCCAGACAATACAGAAGAGATGGCTTCTGAAAAGCAAGATCTGATTCTTGCTTCAAGAACAATAAAGAGAAAACAAGTAAGCTGAATAAATGCCAGTAGGAGAAGGGGTAGTAATTTTGGAACAGAAGAGGCTTTCTCACTGCCTTCTACTTCCAAGATGGAGTGCTGGCTCTTTAATTAATGGAATAAATAATTAATTTATACTTTTCTTTTATTTTCCCCCAAATCTACAATTTTTGAAGGGTTTCTACAGTAATTATTAAGTTCTTTGGTCTGTAAACTGTTCCATAATACTAATATGAAATTTTATAAGGCTTCTCTAGTATTCAGCTAACTTATGAAACTCTTAGGTATGATCAGGACTTAGTTTGTCTTATGAAACTCTTACCATCCATGTATGGTTATGTAGCTTAGCACCCTGATTTTGCCCTCCTTCATAACAAACATAAACCCATCCATTTCTAGCTTACCCTTGTCTACATTGTGTACAATTTAAACTCTAGTTGTCATAGATATTAGTACTTTTGAAGACTGTGCCCTAGACAATACGCCTTTGGGTATAATGAAATGAAACTGCTGAAACTGTTTGGTCACATGCTGTGTACTTTTTTTTTTTTTTTTTTTTTTTGGAAGGTGGGGTAGAGTATTAAGTTTATCCCAGAATGATAGTAAACTATTCAAAATTACATGTCAACTTTAGTCTCTTTATCTGTTATGCATCATTTTACCAAAATAGCACCAACTAGAGATCACATATTCCTAGGAAGTCTCCAAACATGTATTATGAAATGTACTTTAAGAATGGTAATGAAGCTCCAGGGGAAACTTTTATTGGTAATAACACACAATAAACCACTCATGAAACCGTTCCACAGATTTCTTTAGGAATGGTACCAGATTATATAGACTGCCTTTTTAAGAATCACAGATATATAACATTACATATTAAAAAGTATTGGAATGTGTAAAAATGTTGCACCTTTTCAGTGAAGCCGTTTTCCTATCTGAGAAAACAATGCTGCTGTCCCACTCCCGGACTGACTTCTGAGAGCTTCCTGAGAATTTGCTTCTGTCTCCAGCAGTCCAGTCTTACGCAGACGTCACAGGACCCATGAGCACTAGAGAGGGCCAGAAGAGCTAGTCAGCAGTGCATCCAGCGACCCCTTCACTGCTGGCAGCTACACCTGCTTGATTAGTTCTCCTCCTCCAGCTTCCAGAATGCCACAACATAACTTGTCCACCCAGAATATGCCCAAACCCTCTTCTAAGACTTCCCTACCATGCCTGGCAGAGTAGTTAGCGGAGAGCAATGTAGAGAATGGGAGAACCAGAATCCCTTACCTCTTTCCTTGCTCGAGCACGTATTTTCTGGGATGGTCCTCACGGATCCACAGGCTCTTCCGAGGACGATGACCTCCAACTCTGTCCTTGTTTTCTGCTCTCACTTATTACAACCATTGATGTGGGAAGTTGGTAAATGAGAATTTTACAGAATACTATGGTGTGAAATAGAATTTGCTGATTCTTGCTACAGTTTGAAAACCTACTGTAAACAAAACACGAAAACAATTACAGAGTCTGTGATAGGTCCCAACTTAAAGGCAAAAAGTAAATGTAAGAAGAAACAAAATAATATTTTGTGTGGAGGGACTTTGTGCTTCAGAGACGGAAAAATGGAGGTTTTTATCCATTTGTCATGTGGGCTGCACTGTGGGGCCCGTCAACGTCTTTTTGTACTCCACCTTTCAGGGAGCAAGTGGAAAAATTAAACAGACTGAAATAGCACTATGGAGATCTAAATTGTGCTGCGAATGTCAATACAGATTTGAGAATAAATTTCAGACCTTTATTTTATAATGAAAAAGTACTCTTTTGTACTATGCATGCACAAGTAAAATATGGAATAATTTCACAACTACTGATAAGACTGCTTAGGTTCATACTGACAACAATTTCCCTCCCGCTGCTGATTTATTCAGGTTTTGATTGTCTAAGAAGATTCTGGGTAAAATGACTAAAAGCAAATATATTCTAATACAGTATTTTGAGATAAATTTTGGTCCCTATAGAAACAATGGCAATATCTATCACACAGTATAGCAAACATTAAACATTGCACAGAGCCATAATATAATGGTGGCTATTTTCCAAGTGACTTCCGGGCTTTGGGTTTTTTTCATAGTCATATATGAGACCCCCCAAACTATCAAGACTAGTGACTACCAAGGCTATTATTAAGTCAAGGCAAGTATCAAACAGGCTGCATCCCTTTTTTAGGGTGAGCCAACATCAGAGTTTTCAGAAAGCTATTGAAATGTGGAGAAATTCATGGCAGCCTGAGACAGAGAAGCAGGAAGTCTGCAAGCAGTGCTTATTCCCTCTGCAATAGGCCCCTCGTGGCTTTGGCTGAGAACATTTTCTTGTTGTGCTTGGTGTTGGGGATTTGCCCCTTGGAATTTAATCTTGGAACAGCTTCCCTCAGATGCTTGGGTTGCAGTGGGGGCCCTTCCCCCTCCTCTCACACAAAGAAAGAGAGAGAGAGAGAGAGGAGGGGGTAGAGGAAAGAAGGAGGAGAAAGGAAAGAAAGAAGAAAGGGGGGAGGGAAGGAAAGGGAAGGGAAGGGAAAGGAAGGGGAGGGGAGGGGAGAGGAGGGGCCCCACACACACCTATGGGAAGGGGAGGGAAGGGAAGGGGAGGGGAGGGAAGGGGAGGCGAGGGGAGGGGAGGGGAGGGGAGGGGAGGGGCCCCACACACACCTATGGGAAAGGGAGGGAAGGGAAGGGGAGGGGAGGGAAGGGGAGGGGAGGGGAGGGTAGGGGAGAGGAGGGTCCCCACACACACCTATGGGGAGAGGAGGGGAGGAGAGGGAAGGGAAGGGAAGGGGAGGGAAGGGGAGGGGAGGGGAGGGGAGGGGCCCCACACACACCTATGGGGAGAGGAGGGGAGGGGAGGGAAGGTAAGGGGAGGGGAGGGGAGGGGAGGGGAGAGGAGGGGCCCCACACACACCTATGGGGAGGGGAGGGGAGGGGAGGGAAGGGAAGGGAAGGGAAAGGAAGGGAGAAAATATTGCATGGCAGTTTTCCAGATCTTTGACATTCTTTTTTAAGATTTGTCCTACTACACATTCAAAAAACGTCCAAAAAATGTGTATTGAACATTTTTTTATATGCTAAGCATCATGGAGAAAATAGTTTAAATATATATACTATTCATTCAAACCCTCCCTTCCTAGAGATCAAATATCTGATATTTTGAGCTACTGTGAATTTTTTCTATTCTAGCCATAATAGGAAAATTCCCATTTTCAACAAATATACATGGAACATTTTTCTACATGCTAGACATCATGGAGAAAATAGTATAAATATATATATATATATTTTTTCAAAACCTTCCTTCCTAGAGATCAAAGATCTAATATTTTGAGCTATTGTGAATTTTTTCTATTCTAACCATAATGGGATAATTCCTTAGCCCCCCACTGCCTTTCAGAAAACCAGTCAGTATCTTAATGGCAATAAGTGTACAGTGCATAGTCTCAAGCTTATACTTTCTATTTCGTTTGTGCTGTTGGACTGTTTTAAATATGACACAGATACTTAATGCAGATGCATAGTTGAAAATTTCTAATGTAGTCAGAGACCATAAGCATTTCTCTTTATTTTTACAGAATTTCTTGTTAGGCATAAAATAGGTATCAACAGAAGTTAGAGCACTGTGATAACTCTAAATAATCCAGGGTTAAAAAAAAAAAAAAAATCACTGTGCTTACAAGCTATTTTCATGCTTCCTTTTTTTAGCTCCACAATATGAAGGAAGAAAACTATGTGGAAAAGAAAGACAAATTTCCTTCCCGGTAGAACATAGGGGACAATGGACTGGAAAAACTCATTCCAGCTCTTCATTCTTGTAGATCTGAATCGGTCCTGCTCTCCGTGGCCTCCTCCACTTTTGGGGAGTATGGAAAGATCAAAACAAAAGAAAATAGAAGAAAGAAGAAAAAAGAAAATAACAGGGAGGGGGAGGCAGAAAAGAAAGGGAGATATCCTCTAGAGTAACCGGCAGGTTCTTAGTGATGGAAACCCAGAATTCAAACATTGCCCTACACTGTTTCCTCATTCTTCCCATCCAAGCCATCTGTCCCCTCTAAGCCATGGTATAGAGATCCCAAGCAGTGCTGAGCAAGCTTTCCCCTTGCTGGTTCATTTTAAAACTCTCCTTCTGTCCTTGCATAATAGGAATCAGCTGGAGACATTAGCGTCTACAGGATTTATATGCTTAACTCGTTTTAGGCACTGGGCATGAGCTTCAAGGAGGTGACAATCACAGCATACCAAAAAGCATGTGTGCTTATTCTTAATGGCTTTCATATTGTTGACTGTAGGATATATTTATGGCAGACGGCATGGTGGGGGAGCGACTGTTCTATCACCAATACATCTCCTCTCTGGGGTATAGCAAGACTAATTTAGATTTAACATCTTGGTTGGTTAGTTGGTTGATTTTATTTTTTTTTTTAATTTCTATTTAAGTAACATTAATGGGTATAATTAAAAGAGAAAAAAATCACCAAGCTAAAACAAAATTAAATGGAAGAAAAAACATCAACAGACTTTTCAGAATATATCTATGTTTAATTTTTTAACATTTTGTACTACCATTTATTCTTCTAGTATGTTCACTAACATTACAGTGTTATTCCTGTCCCTCTCAGCAAGCCATTTTGCCAGATAGATAGATAAATAGACAGATAAGGAAATTAGATAGAGAGAAAGATACATAGATACATAGATAGATAGATACATCTTGCACAATGAGAATCAGTTGAAGAAGTTTGTATCTACAGGATTTATCTAAATATCAGCATATATATGGCATATATAATACACTTCATATATAATAAAATAAACCCTATATATAAATGTCATATGTCAGCTCATTCAGTTCCTACCTATAAAGATATCCACCTCTGTAACCCCATATTCCCTTTCTGTTTTGTCACAGTGACAGTTCCCCCCACCTACCTATGGATTACTCTTTGCCCGTATTCTAAATCTCGTATCATCCTTTCTAAGGACATCATTCCTGTATCTCTTCCCACCCCTTTCCTCTCGACTACTGCCATCCCATTAGGCAATTAAATAGTGTCTTCTGTCTTGAAAATAAGTCAACTCCATTCTCCTCATATGCCTCTGAGGCTATTGCCAGTTCTCCTCCTACTTAAGAACTGGGCTCCTTCTAAGAGTTGACTTCTATATATTCTGTTGACTCCTATGCATTCCTAAGCCTTCCAGAATCTGCCACTGAAACCTCTCTTACTTCTCAGCAGCACATGACGGTGCTGACCACTCACTTCCTTCCTGTGGCGTCTGGGCCCCCAAGCTGTTCAAGGTTGTTTTCCCCCTCTCAGTGTTGATGACACTGACCTCACTGAGCTCCTGGTCTTCTTCTTGCAGCTGCCTGAATGGGTACCACTGTTAAGCGAGCTCCTCTCTTAACCACCATCTTCATCCCTTTCACTTGTGCTCCAGACAACCTCATTCATCCTTGCCTCTCTCGTACTATCTCCATGCTCATGGATGTTCCTCCCTCTTTTTCCTTTTATTTGCAGTTCATAAGATTTCAAGAACTAAGGAAACACACTCAAAAGGGGAATAAAAGATTATTCCACACACCATAGTTGTGGGTTCCAAAGTTGGATTTTTTTTTTTCAAAGTTTTGTAGCATTTCCACAACTAAAGGTGCATTACAGCCTTCAGTTGGAAGTTCTCAACAGAGGCAGAATTTCCATAGAATTTTTCTGAAGTTGGAGGTTAGGTTATCACCTAAGTTATAAACAAAATAAACATAGCATTGTATGTTTAGTAATATGATGTAGTTATCTGACATATTTCCCCATGTAAACTAAAATATTCTTTTCAGCATAATCTAATAGTCCATGTTCCAATTTCATCAACTGTCCCACAAGTGACCTAAAACACAATTATTTATGGTAAAAGATCTAGTCCAAGAACACATATTGCCTTAATTTCCATTTCTCCTCAGTCTCCTTCAGTTTGACACAGTTTTTCGGTCTTGCTTTGTCAGTCAAGACTTTAAAGTTATTGAGTAATACAGACAAGTTATTTTCCAGAATGCCACTCCAGTGGGGACTGTCCAGTGGCCATTCCTTCATGAACGCTCAGGTTGTAACTTACAGTGTTTTAAGGGAGTCCTATCTGGCAGCACGTGACATCAGTCTGTCCTGGAGAGAAAGAGAAGAATGATGAATGATGAAGTCAACAACTGATGAATCTGAAAAAATGGTATGCAGAAGGGCCTTTTACTAATCTGAAATCACTTAAAAGGAAAGAATTTTTGAGAATGGGGAATGGGTGATGGTTTAGATGACATTGACCCATGAACTGATAATCATTCAACCTGGATGACAAATGTGTGGGTGTACATTATCCAGCTTCTCTACTTTGGTATATTTCAACTTTCCATAAAAAAATACGTTTAATTTTAATTTCTACCCACATGGAGCTTATTCTAATTTACAAAATAAGGGTCAAATTTCCAACCCAAGGAAACTGAACTGAAACTTGAACCAGTTCCAGAAACTTACAGTGAGATTAGAGAAACTAAGGGACTTTTTCATGTTTCCTACTTTCTTATCTACTTTCTTGATGAAAGTGGTGTCACAAGGACCCATACATTAAATATGAAGTTCAACAAGAGCTGACTACGCATAACACTTTCTCCTAGGTTTCAAGAGTGGAGAGATGAACTGTTTCAAACCAGAGATTTCAAACCAGTGCACAAGTGAGAATAATAGAGAACATTTCAGGCAAACATTTTGAATATTACATATAAAAATGGCAGAGTAAGGAGCATAGCACAAAAACCATCAATGCCTAACAATGTATATTTCTGAATCAGCTTTAAAAAGATGATGACTGGTTTGCTTTCTTGAGTGACTTTTATTTTAAGAGGAAAGAGGCATTGCATGTGCACTGCACTATCACGTGTATTCCCTGCCTGAACATCTCACACACTTATATCATTATAGGTCCATGGAGCAGGCCGAATGGTGAACCCCACAAAGATATGTCTACTTCCTAATCCCCAGAATCTGTGAATATTGCTTTATTATGGCAAAAGACTGTCTATTGTTTATGTGTCAAAGGTTGATTGAATTAAAGATCTTGGGAGGAAGAGGGTATCCTGGGTTATTTCTGTGGACCTTAAATGCAATCCCATGTGTATCCTTATAAGCAAGAGACAGAAGAGGTTTGGAAACTAACAAACAAAACAAAACTGTTTCTCAACTCATAACACTACTGACACCAAATATGTTGAGATCTTCCCCCTCCAAACACACACACACACACACACACACCCCAACTGATTTTCCAACTCTCCAGACACCAATTAAGCGTCCTATAACTTAATTCAATTCTGACAGTAGCTACCCAGAGTTAGCATCAGACTCAAAGATTTAAGGGCTCAGTCCCACCAGACTGCCCTGCCTTTGGATGCTAGTTTCAAGTAATAGGTCCCCATGTACCCACACTTCTGTCCAACTTGGCCAGGAAGTTACAACTCCACTTCAGCTTCCATAATTGCCAGAAGAGCTCACAAGACTCAGGGAAATGTTTACTTAGATATACCAGTATATTACAAAGGTTATAGAAGAGGAGGTACAGAGGATGAGGTCTGGAACGGTCCCGACCTCAGGAGCTTCTGTCCCCACAGAGCTGGGGTATGTCACCCTCACAACACGTGGATGTATCCACCAGCCTGGAAGCTCTCCAAATCCTATAGTTGAGGGACTTTTTAGAGGCTTCATCGTATGACAATTTACTAAGTCACTTTCCAGCCCCTCCTCCCTCCCTGAGGATGGAGGGGGGAACCGAAAGTTCCAAGCTTCTGATCATGGTTTGGTCTCTCTGGCGACCAATATCTCCCCAGAAGCCCCCATCCAGGAGCCCACCAAGAGTGACCTCATTACAGCACAAGATGCTTCGATCACCCAGGAAACTCCAAGGGACTTAGGAGCTCTGTGTCTGATCATCCTATCACTTCTATCCCTTGGAAAATCACAGGAGTTTTAGGAGCTCTATGTCAGGAACAAGGGACAAAGGCCAAACATATATTGTTTATTTTGTCACAGAGACAGACACCCAGAGGAGAGACAGACGTAAGAGGTAAAGACAGAACAGAAAAGATTGCAGTCGCAAAATAAAGAACGTTGGAACCACCAGAAGTTGGATGAAGGGACCAGACTGCCCTAGAGGGGCTGGAGGCAGTGCAGTACCACTAAGAACTTCATGTCAGACTTCTAGTCTTCAGAAATGTGAGAAAATAAATGTCTGGTGTTTTAAACCCCTGTGATGGAGATTTCCAGTGTCAATTTGTCTGGGCTAAGGAATGCCCAGAGAGCTGGTAAAAAAAAATATCTCTGAGTGTCTCTGGGATGGAGTCTGTGGAAGAGATCCGCATTTGAATCAGGAGACTGAGGAAAGAACTCAGCCCTCACCAAAGCAGGAAGGCATTGTCCAGTCCCTTAAAGACTTGAATAGAGCAAAAAGACTGAGGAAGAGCCAATTTGCTTTCTCTGTCCTCTTGACCAGACTTTCATCTGCTGCCCTCTGAATTCAGAGGTTCTAGTTCTTGAGGCTTCAGACCCCAGGCTTAACACAGTGACTCCCCAATCCCTTTCTCAGGATTTGAGGCTCAGACTGGGATTTACACTATTGGCAAACTTGGTTCTCCAGCTTGTAGATGGCAGATCATGGGATTTTGGGGGGCTCCATAATCACATGGGCCAAGTCCCATAATCATCCTTATCTTATTATATATCTAAGAAAAGATTACAGTCTCAAGGTAAAGAACCTTGGAACCACCAGAAGTTGGATGAAGGGACCAGACTGCCCTAGAGGGGCTGGATCTAAACCTAGATCAATGGACAGATAGATAGATACATAGATGCACAGATACATACATAGGTAGATATGGAGATAGAGAAAGATCCTATCGACTCTATTTCTCTGGAGAACCCTGACTAATACAGACAGCCGGTTTGTGACAATTTGTTACAGCAGCCCTAAGAAACTAAAACAACAATGCCTACACTTTTTCTTCAAAAAGGCTTCTGTGAAATCTAATCCACCACACAACATTCTATTAGAATGGAAGAAAATTAGCGTATCTATTCACAAAATGATAGACTAAGTGGGTTCCTTCAAGATTTTATTTGCATGGAGTAAAAACATAAGTCTTAGAGGCTTCAATCGTTATTATAATGTTCTAAAAAAGCCCTTACTATTTGCAGTCTATGTCTCAATATGGAAAAGGGAGTGAATGCTTAACATCTTCAGATAAAACACATTTGATTAAACCCTTATGACTCCTACGAAGAGTGAAGCCTTGTGTTAATACTGCTAACGTAATGGAAACCGTCAAAGTGGTTCTATGACTTTCTGCAACTCAGGATGAAGTTTGATGTGAGCTTTGAAACAGGACAACCTCTAGAATTTACAGTACCAGTGAAAAATGAAAATACAGGGCTCCTTATTCAGAAAATGATAATATCAAGTAAGCATAGACTAAATCAAGGATAGGGCCCTTCTAAGTATGGGGCCCTGCATAGCTGCGCAAGTCAGACCAGCCCTGTGTGGAAATACCATCTAAAAAAATACCATCTAAAAAAAAAAAATTTCTTTGGTTGTTGTTTTAGTTCTTTTAATTCCAAAGGCTTTATAATGTCACATTTTCTTTATGTTGGTATAATTGCTTTCTTAGTTCAAATCAAGGGATAATCCTGTGTTCTAGACCATCACCATGATATACTATTTAGCTCTTCTATGTAGCTGGAACACAGCAATTTGTTTCCTCTGTACCTGCTGTCTGTTTCCTAAACGTTACAGCATCTGCCTCGAATCTGTTTGAAACTTTGTAAGGTACCTCGGTTTTCCATCTCTCACAATTACATTCCCAGGGCTTGGGAGAGGCTCTGTCAGACTCCAATCCCTCCTGTACAGCCATGGTACGTTCTCCGAACCTGCCATCCTGTCCTGTTACTTTGCACACCACAGGGATGCTCTCATATTCCCCAAGCTTTAACCTGTACTTTTTTCTGGTGCACCACACAGTAAGTTGGCGAGGGTGAGAGCACTCAGCTGGCATCCTGATGATCCTGCAACCTCGCAATAAATCCTCCCTTTGGAAGACATCACACAGCCCAGTGGCCTAACTTCTTCCAAGAGGCATTCTATCTCATACATTTCATCTTCAGCTTCCTCTTCCAAATCATAGTCTTCTGAATCGTTGAGAAGTACAGTATTCAGGGCACCATTTTTCTTCAATAAATAGACTGTGTTTCCACTTGAGAAGTTTCTGGGATTTCTGCTTCCTGCCTTTGTCAGCCTTTCAGACTGCAGCCCAAGAAGAGAGCACATCTCAATGAACCTTAAGAGGTTGTCTTTCCTGAAAACAAAAACAGTGGAATAAGCTTCCCATCTACCTCACAGTATGGCAGAGACCCGGGGGCAGAATACATAGGCAGCTAGCAGAGGACAGAGTCACTCAGAGCAGAAAGAGAGGGAAAGAGCCACAGCAGCTCCCAAATGATTAGAGGTGGTGATAGGAAATAAATGGAGCAGGAGCACGGCCTGTAAGCAGCAAAGGAGAATAGGACCTCCTGAGCAACATGACAAAGACTCCAACTTGAACAAGTATATTCCCTGGCAAGCTAACAAGAAAGTCATATATGTATACACATATATAAATATACATATACACGCACTCATATATATATACAAATGTACATATTAGAATATAGTAATAGTATCATGCTACATTAACATAATACGTTGATTTATAAATGTTGATATATACTAATGTATTAATATATACTACTTTTATAATATATAATGCATATATTATACCTATTATATTAATGAGAGACCCAATGGGAAGTATTCAAGGAAACATTCAACCAACGAGTTCCCTTTTTAAAAGTTTTTATTTTCACTCCAGTTCGTTAACGTACCAAGTTACATTGGTTTCCGGTGTACAACACAGTGACTCGGCGCTTCCGTACGTGACCTGCTGCTCCTCGTGACACGTGCCCTCCCTCATCCCCATCCCCTATTTCAACCACCTCCCCCACCTCCCGTCTGGTAGCCATCAGTTTGTTCTCTATAGTTAAGAGTCTGTTTCTTGGTTTCTCTCTCTCTCTTTCCCCCCTTTCTTGTTCGGTTTCTTAAACTCTGCATATGAGTGACATCAGACAGTATCTGCCTTTCTCTGACTGACTTATTTCACTTAGCATTATGCTCTCTAGCTCCATCCATGTCACTGAAAATGACAAGATTTCATTCTTGTTTATGGCTGAGTAATATTCCACGTACAAATTATCACTTTTCTTTATCCGTTCATCTATCGACGAACACTTGGGTTGCTTCCATATCTTGGCTATTGTAAATAATGCTGCTATAAACGCAGGGGTGCATGTATCCCTTTGAATTCCTGATCTTGTTTTCTTTGGGTAAATATCCAGTACTGTGATTGCTTAATTGTAGGGTTGTTCTATTTTAAAGTTTTTGAGGAGCCTCCATGCCATTTTCCACAGTGGCTGCACCAGCTTGTACTGCCTTCAAAAGAATATGAGGGTTCCTTTTTCTCCATATCCTCACCAACACCTGTTGTTTCTCGTATTATCGATTTAAGCCATTCTGACAGGTGTGAGGTGATGTCTCATTGTAGTTCTGGTTAGCATTTCCCTGATGATAAGTGATGAAGAGCAACTTTTCATGTGTCTGTTGGCCATCTGAGTATCTTTTTTCCAAACCAATAAATTCTAACATAGCTAAAAAACAAAGGAAACAGTGAGTGAAATATGCAATCAAGCTCAAGAAACCTTGTAAAACATGAGATTCTAAGATAATCTACTCAGATAAGGATAATCTAACAGATTCTAAGATAAATCAGAATAAAAATTGTCTATGGCATATCCAACTGAGGGTTTTCACTAATTCTCTAATTAGGAGGAAATTAGAGTGTATTATTACATATAATAATATTTTAATGCTTGTATAAAGTTAAGCTTACGTTGGCTTTCTGGTAAAAATGAATGTGCATTATATTACATTATATTACAGTGTAATTCAGTCATACTTAAACAAGTTTTTGATCATCTTCAAAATAGTACAAGTCAAAAGGAAGAAAAAATGTATAGCCACAGTTAGAGGACATTCTAACTACTGTGTATATTCTGTTGTCAAAAACTTGCATTCTAAAATAAACAAATCCAGGGTCCTTTATAGAATATTATTATGACCAAAAGTTTGTTTCCATCTTAGCACTGTATATATTTCACTAATGAGGAGTCAGGCATGGACCTCCCCTCAGGGAGCTTACACTCCAGGAACAAATCCAAATAGGGATGTCTCTAACAAAAAAAGGAAAGCAATAAATTCCAAAGGAGTCCAAAATCCAGAAGTCAGGATAAATAACTTAAAACAGTTCTTGAAACTCAAAATTGTCAATTTCCTCATTCCAACCCAAGTATTATTGGCCGCCTATATTCTTTTGTCTGCCAGTATATCAATAATTATCATGATGTAACATCCCCTGGCTCTTCACAACCCAATTACATTTTCAGTAATTGAAACCCTTCTACCACTAAATCTCTCAAAGGAAATCACCATCATTCTAAGAGTTAATACCAATCAAATACCTTCCTAACTCCTCGCATGAATGATCTCCCTTAATATGTTTAATATCTCATTTAATGCACGCATAAAGGAGGTATCTTAATGTTCACTCTTTATAACTGAAGAAACTGAAGTGTAGGCGTTTAAGAAATTTGCCCAGAGTCGCAAGGTAATAGGTAGGAGAAGTCAGGATCCACACCCCACCAGTGTCTGTGTGCAGCTTGCTTTTTTATTCACTCTCCAGCATTGTCTCCACACTACAGCCAGCAAACTCCCTGCTATGTGGAACGTCATAACACAGGAATCCATCAGAGTAAGAATTACCTTCAGAACTGGGTCCAACATACAGCAAATCCCATGTCATTTTTTTTTTAAGATTTTATTTATTTATTTGAGAGAGAGAGAGAGCACAAGCAGGGGACCAGCACAGGGAGAGGGAGAAGCAAACTCTCCGCTGAGTAAGGAACGTGACACGGGGCTTGATCCCAGGACACTGGGATCATGACCTGAGCCTGAGCCACAAGCAGATGCTTCACCCACCGAGCCCCCCACGCACGCCTGGAGCTTGCATTCTCAATATATAGCTTTGTTCAGCTCCTCCTTGTCCTCTTTTTTATGTATCTCATATAATTCCTTTGTCATGCAAATCTGGCCTCAAGATCTTGATTGTTCTTCCACTGCATCATAGGCTTCGATGTTTGTTTTCTCTTTTTTGTAGAAATGCGATTACTGATTATGCATTTTTCCCAAGATTTAAAATTTAGAAATTTTAGTCACATAAGCCTGCATCTTCTTTTTCCTGGTAGAACACTTTATTCTATCTGCCTCTGGGGCTAACACCTCCAATCCCCACTCCCCACCTTCCCCCAGACTCCAGATTGGAGAGTTTAAACATGAACCCCTGGGGTTAGTAAGCAAGAAAAGGAATGACTAATCTCGTCCAAACTGAAAACACATTCCCCTATTTTGTAGAAAGATGTAAATAGTATGTATCACTCTTAAATACTCCTGGTCTGAAGGATTCTGTAATTATTACTGACTAACTTGCTTTTCCCAACATCGCCTAGCTTACATTTAATATGTATATTTGTTCTTAAAATGAAGGTACATAAAAATAGTTGCCTGATGGTAAATGATCACATGATCTCAAATACATGCACACACAATGACAACATAGATGCCTACCGCAGGACATGCTCTTATACCAAGTAGAGTTAAGGATGGAAGTAGAGTGTGTGAAGTTCTGATATATTGGAGAATTTGTTCCAAGAATGGAATGTGGCTTCAGATCTCACCTACAAACTGTCGATATGGATTTATAAACCAGAAAACTAAGTACCTGCATAACTAGAACTATCCAAAGACTGCAACGAGTAAAGAAGCATTAAATATGCTTAGCAAATCTTTGAGTCAACTACCCTTTGGCTTTTAATTATGTTATTCTTTTTTTTTTTTTTTTTTTTTTAATTGACAGAGAGAGATCACAAGCAGAGAGACAGGCAGAGAGAGAGAGAGAGAAAGGGAAGCAGGTTCCCTGCCAAGCAGAGAGCCCAACGCGGGACTCGATCCCAGGACCCCAAGATCATGACCTGAGCTGAAACCAGAGGCTTAACCCACTGAGCCACCCAGGCACCCTTTAATTATGTTGTTCTTAAGATAGAGGTCTCAAACGTCTTAGATATTCCTTCTCAAGTATCTTTACATGAATGCACACTGCTATTCTGCTCTCTCATTTTTATACATTTTCTGTTTTTTTTTTAATGTTTACCATCATCTTAGGTTATTCCTTTAAATATTTCAATTCATCATATTTCAAACCCATCTAATTAAAGTAACCTGTCTCCTGACACCAGATCCCAAAGCAAACCAAGGCTCACACACGCACACATAGACCAAGACACTGAAGAATGGAAACAAATTCGCAAGGCCAATCAATAGCAACAGAAACACACTTGAGTACAAATATTTTTACATTCTAGTTCAATCAATGTTCTGCTCATTGAACCATGCTACTTCAGCAGGACATCCAGTCCATTGTTACCGATGAGCAATTGCCAAATGTTTAACTACCAGTAAAATCAGCTTTGTGCTCAACCTATGCACGATACCCAGATCAAAGCAAAACTGTTCCCAAACACAACATTATGGTCCCATCTATTGTTTCCAAATCCTAGGCTGCAGCCAGCCAACAAAATCAGCCTTTCTTGGTGGGCTTAATTACTTTTTTTTTTTTTAATCACAGCAGTTGCTCCCCCAATAAGAATAGCAGTCCTGACTAAAGCAAATCACAGCATCACCGTTCTAGAAAGAAGCGCTTCAGTGTAAGCAGGCACTAGTGCCAGCATCCCTTGCCAGGTGAAAACACAGTGCGGTGTCACGGGATTTCCCGACAAAGACATGTTTAGTTCTCTCTTCAAACAGAGGGTTAGATGTGACTCGTTAGGAATTTATTACATTTTACTGATGATCTTCATTTCCTCTGCCTTTAGCACGCTGCCTCTACCTGGAATTAGCAGCATCCCCTTGACCTCCAAACCATCAGTCCATAATAGGGTTTATTCACTGAAACAGATGCAATTAAAAGCATGTTCAAATGGTACACTTTGAATTTACGTGTTTGCATATGTCCTTTACTCTAGTAACTGTACTATCCTCTTGACAGCAAGCAAAGAAAGGGTAGCTTGAGCAGGAAATAATTCAATATTCATAAAGCTTAGAAGCCAGAAGGGCTTCAATTCTAAATTTTGCAGAGTAGAAAGCTGAGGTCCTGAGAAGTTCAGAGGCTCTTTTAGGTCATTCAAACCAGACTAGTATCAGAAACTGTCGCCCCCAGACTTCACATAAGCTCACCATCTTCCACAATGTGCTGTACCTTACTGCGCCATCAACATCCCGTAGCCCTATCTACAACTGGTCAAAGGACATCAGATAACTTCACATAAGAGTGTTGGATTTTATTCTATTGGCTATTTATATTATTTATATTGATTCACAAAGCAGTGTTTTAATAGCTCTTGGAAGTCTACCTATTTTTAGCACAAAACAAGGGAACAAGTGGAAAATTCCTATTAAAAATTAAATAGAATTATTATTTACATCCTTAAACAGCATTTCTCACATAGATAACAGCACCCAGAACCCTTAGAATGGATTAGCTTTTACAAAATTAATTTAAAATATTCAAGAAGCCTATTTCTCACTGTTAATCATGAAGATACCAGAATAGTAAGTACATGAAACATCTTTCCACCCCACTATTATTTAGAAAGAAACAAAATAAGTATTAATTGACCTATGTATAGGTTTTAGTCATTACCACAGGAAGTACTGCATGGCACAGTGGTTCTCAACCGTAGGTGAATATCTGAAATGTCCGGACAACCTTTTAAAATCTCATTAGCCAGGCCACCAGGAAGACCTGTTATTAAAAAGACAAAAAGAAAAAAAAATCTCTAGCATGGGAGCCAAGCCACTGGTATTTTTAAATTCCAATTTAAAATTTCAATCTATAGCTAAATTTAAAAATTGCTGAAGTAGAACACAAGTTTTATATTCAACATATATGGCATTGGATCCCATATTGGTCTCTTACTGTATAAATTTGGGCAAGTTTTTTAAAGCTCTGCTTCATTTTCTTAATCTGTAAACTAATAATGAGGGAGATGACAGCACCTGGCTTGTAATGTTGTTCAGTCGATCAATATTAATATATGTAAATCTACATGACACATAACAAAGGACAGGTAGTCAATGAATATTAGATATTAGTTTATGAGGAGGCTCTGTTTCAGTTCACGGTGGCATAGCTTGTATCAGACTAAACTTCCTGTAAATAATAGTCATAAACTCTAGACGGATATAAAAAAGCAACTGTTTGAAAGCATCAGTGTACAATGCAAAGCAGGCAGGAACTGTAGAAAATCCAGTCCTTAAGGAAAGCACAGAGGCGAGCTCCATAATTGGTTGGCTTTCCCTGAGGATCCTCTTGGGCTCACTGCAGTGCAGGGAAAGAAGAGAAATCAACCGGGAAACAGCATTCTATTGTGAAGAGGACTCAAAGGATGAAGTACAGGACCGCTAGCCGAGCGGTAAACTGGAAGAAAAATTCCAAAGAGTAGGGGAACACGGAAGGAAGGCCCCCAAATCTTCATGCAAATATCCTCAGTTTGGCTTCCACCTGAACTGTCCATGCTCACGGTGCCAATCTAGGGAACCCAGCAGAACGCAGCTACTAGAAGAATAAAGAACTTGGCAGTTACCTAGTAGTGATGAGAGTTTGTAGTTCAAGTCTGGCCAGGTGAGCAGGGCTTAATAGATACCTTCGTTTTCATTGAGTTTCTACAGGTCCACACTTTAGGGGCAAGAATCACATCTCATGATTAAGGTATATGGCGCAGAACTAAGGATAAAACCAAACAGACACCAACACACAAATCCTAAAAATAAACCTCCAAAAGATCGAAGGATGATGTTACGAACTTGAAAGCCAAAATTTTTTGGCTTTCAAAATTTAACGCTCTTCAACAAAAGATAACATAATCCAGAAAGGTTTACCCTCCAACATGTTCAATATCCAATCAAAAATTGTTAAACATGGGGCGCCTGGGTGGCTCAGTGGGTTGAGCCGCTGCCTTCGGCTCGGGTCATGATCTCAGGGTCCTGGGATCGAGCCCCACATCGGGCTCTCTGCTCGGCAGGGAGCCTGCTTCCTCCTCTCTCTCTGTCTGCCTCTCTGCCTACTTGTCATCTCTCTCTGTCAAATAAATAAATAAATAAAAATTTAAAAAAAAAATTGTTAAACATACTAAAAAATATGAAAATATGGCCTAAGGAACAGGAAAAAGTTAATTAATAGAAGCAGACCCACAAAAAATTTAGATGCTGAAATTAACAGGAACTTTGAAATGGTTAATAAAATTCCACTAAAGAATGTAGAAAACAAGGTAGACTGAATAGACGATCATATACAGAATCTTAGCTGAGAAGTTGAAAACAACAACAAAACCATGAAAATCACATAGCTGAAAATATAATATCAGAAATAAAAATTTCAGGTTGCCTGGGTGGCTCAGTCAGTTAAGTGTCTGCCTTTAACTTCAGTCCTGATCCCGGGGTCCCGGGATGGAGCCCCGCATCAGGATCCCTTCTCCATCTCCCTCTCTCTCTCTCTGTGTTTGCATGCTCTCACTTTCAAATAAATATATAAAGTGTTTAAAACGAAAGAGAAATTAAAAGTTCATTAGATTGGCTTACCAGCAGCCGAGGCCTACAAAAGAAACATCAGTTAGTTAACTCAAAGACAAAAAAAAAAAAAAAAAAAAAAAAAAAAAAAACAGGAAAAAAAAAAGAAGAAATGCACATAATAACGATTGAAGACCTGTGGGACAGTATTTTATTATCTGACATATGTGTAACTGAAGTCCCAGAAAGATATGTGAAGATAGAAGAAATACCTGAAGATAAAATAGTTAAAACAGGGGCGCCTGGGTGGCTCAGTGGGTTAAAGCCTCTGCCTTTGGCTCAGGTCATGATCCTGGGGTCCTCAGCAGGGAGCCTGCTTCCTCCTATCTCTCTTGTCTGCCTCTCTGCCTACTTATGATATCTGTCTGTCAAATAAATAAATAAAATCTTAAAAAAAGAAATAGTTAAAACATTTCCAAACTGATTTTTTTAAAAGTCATTATCAGAACCCTAAACGTTGCAAGTTTTCAAAACACAGCAAACACAAAGATAAACATATCTGGATACCTTATGTTCGAACTGATGAAAACCAATGATTAAAAAGTTATTAAAAGCAATCGGAGAAGCAAAGCTATGCATTACATTCAGGGCAACAGCAATATGAATGATGACTGATTTCTCATGAAAAAATGATGGAAGATAGAAGATAGTGAAATATTATCTTTAAAATAATACACGAAAAATCTCTCAACTGTTAATATTGCACCGGCAACTGTATCCCTCAAAAAATAAAGACAAATCAAAGCCATTTCAAACAAAAGCTGAGAGAATTTATTGCAAGCAAAACCTCACTATAAGAATTGCAAAGGTGGGGCACCTGGGTGGCTCAGTCCGTTTAGCAATGGCCTCTGGGGCTCAGATGATGATCTCAGGATCATGAGATTGAGCCCTGTGTGGGGGTCCTCCCCAGTGACAGTGGAGCCTGCTTAAGATTCTCTCTCTCCCTCTCCCCTCAAACCCCATGCATGTGTGCTCTGTCTCTCAGTCTCTTTAAAGAGAGAAAGAGAGAAAGAAAGAAAGAAAGAAAGAAAGAAAGAAAGAAAGAAAAGAAATGCTAAAGGAAGATCTTCATGCTAAAGGAAAGAAAAACCAAATGGAAACACAGATCTGCAGGCACGAATAAAAAACACAAGAAATGCTAAGTATTCGGATAATCTTAAAAAACTACTTTTCCTAAATTTTTGAAAAGTTAATTGACTGTTTAAAGTGAAAGAAAAATTTACTTTGATTTTCAGCTTTAAAATATAAACAGAAGTAAAATACACGACACAGTGAAAAGTACCTGGAAAGAGTGGTAAACGGAATCACACAATTCCGATATTCTTACCCTACATCTATGGCAGGAAATGTTAATTTAAGGTAGCGTCTGATAAGTTAGAGACATATCTCCCAATGTCTACAGCAAGCAATGAAAAAATATACCATCTTAGCAGCTGCTCTATAAATAGAAAACAGAAGTGGAGCAGTAGATGCGGCCCTCACCGTTTTCCCACCCACCCGCCACTTCAGGACCCCCCCAAAAATAGACTGACACCTGAAGGGGGGAAGGCAGAGAGGTAATGAATGCCTGGAGAAGTCCAGGATTGGCTGAAACTATCCGCCGTTCTGAGATTTTACTTCTTGCAATCCCAGAACACGGACTTATAAGAGAAATGACATTTCATGAAAATACGCAGTTACATTTCTTATACTTCTGAGTTCCTAGACTGATATTTTACACTTGCTTATATGTTTCTGCATTTGTATGAGACAGAAAAATGTCTGGAAAGCTGTGTACAAAACTACTGATCAACATATCTGAGAAATGGGGCTAGAGAAACAGAGAGTGAGGGACTCAGGCTCTATACCTCACACACTCCTGGGGTATTTCCCCGTATTTATTTTAACACAAAAGACCGGAAACATATGTAAAACAGTTTTTTTGTTTGTTTGTTTGTTTGTTGTTTTTTTTTGTAAAACAGTTTTTTAAAATTCAACAAGCCCAGTTCTATACTCACTAGCTCTTTGATTGTGAGTAGATTACTTAACCTCTCTGGGTTTCCCCATTTGTACAATGGAGATAACATTGTACCTAATTAAAGAGCTTAGTATGAGGATTAAAGAGAGTAATTCTTTTCTGCTTCATCAGGCCCTTCAGGTCTGACTCATTAGGATGTTAAAAAGCAATATGAGTGGCTCAGGTCATGATCCCAGGGTTCTGGGATCAAGCCTGGCACTGGGCTTCCTGCTCAGTGGGGAAACCTGCTTCTCCCTCTCCCTCTGTTGCTCCCCCTGCTTGTGCTTGCTGTCTCTCTCTCTCTCACTCTCTCTCTCTCTCAAAAAATAAAATCTTACACACACACACACTATGAGCATATGCAGTATTTTATAAACACCTCAAGCATTCCATATCCCAACATATTCTTTTTGAGGTAAATGTGTAAATATTAAGACTATGTAAGATAAAGACTATAAAAAAATGTTCACTTCAGTTCAGGTTAAACTTTGCCACCAAATGAATTGGAAAAAATCCCATTAGTTTCAAGTTGTTTTTAAATTTTTTTAGAATTTGGAATTGCAGTTGGAGGATTGACACAAGAAGGAACAAATAAGAGCCCATCGGTTGGTTGGTCTGTTGGTGGGTTGCTTAGGTAACACCAGGATCTCAGCACACTGAGAAGCTCAGGGCTTGACTAACCACCAGAAACAGGATGAGGGGTCACATCTCATTCTCATGGCAGAGCACCAGCTTATTGAGTGAAATGAAGGGCAAAATCATCCTCTATATGTGAATTTGTATTCTGTGTTTCCCTTAGTCAAGCTATAGTTAAATTTTCACACACTAAATGTTCAGAGAACATTTGAATCCATTTTGCTGGCTCAGAGTTAATTCTCGGCATAACATTAGAAATCACTGGGTCTTAGAAATCAGGAAATCGGGGGCGCCTGGGTGGCTCAGTGGGTTAAAGCCTCTGCCTTCGGCTCAGGTCATGATCCCAGGGTCCTGGGATCGAGCCCCGCATCGGGGTCTCTGCTCGGCGGGGAGCCTGCTTCCTCCTTCTTTCTGCCTGCCTCTCTGCCTACTTGTAATCTCTGCCTGTTAAATAAATAAATAAAATCTTAAAAAAAAAAAAAAAAAAGAAATCAGGAAATCGTACATGTATTAATGAAAGATTAAGAATATTAACAACAAACAGGGGCATCTGGGTGGCTCAATCGGTTAAGTGTCAGACTCTTGGTTTCAGCTAAAGTCATGATCTCAAGGTCATGAAATCGACCCCCACAGAGTCTGCTGGACTTTCTTTCCCTCTCTCTGCCCTCCCCCTACTCACACTCTTGCAGTCTCTCTCTCTGAAATAAATAAATAATGTTATTAAGAAAAGAACATTAACAGCTAAGAGAATAAGGATATATATTTCTTATAAACTTCTATTTCTTTTTTATGTTTAATTTTTTTTAAGATTTTATTTATTTATTTGACCGATAGAGATCACAGGTAGGCAGAGAGGCAGGCAGAGAGAGAGAAGAGGAAGCAGGCTCCCTGCTGAGCAGAGAGCCCGACGTGGGGCTCGATCCCAGGACCCTGGGATCATGACCGTGGGGCTCGATCCCAGGACCCTGGGATCATGACCCGAGCCAAAGGCAGAGGCCCTAACCCACTGAGCCCCCCAGGCGCCCCATGTTTGATTTTTTTTCCTTTCCCCTTTTCTCCACCCCAAGAAAGGATGGCATTTACATAGACTGTGGTGAACTGACCACAAGTAAACAGGATCAAACTGAAAGAGGCTAAAACCCCCAATGCAAATGGTTTTCACAATTTAACTTACAAAGAAGAGGCAATGTTGGTAGCACCAGGTTCCAAGGCAAACTCAGCAGCACTCCTCTCATTTCCTTTTCTGAAACCTCCTTGCCCTGCCTCTTACTTATGGTTCTTCCTATCACCAACACCATCATTTTGCCCACCTGCTGCCCAAAGTCCTCCATCTTTACAAAAAAAAAAAAAAAAAAAAAAAAATTATCTTTCTTATCCTTACCTTGATTCCTTTCAAGAGTTTTTTACATATTAAAATAATTCATATTTAGTCTGATCAAAAAAAAAAAAACTCATAAAACTCCCTGGAAATAATTTGTAATTCAAAATAATTTTCTACTCAAAATAAGCTTTGCAACTTATAGAGGAATATTTCTGAGTTCTTTCCTTATTGCCTGCTACCCCACTACCTCCCATTCTGTTTCCGTACACATCCTCACATTGTGTCTAAAAGAGAACTAAATAAAAATAGTCATTCTTTCAGAAGAATACAATGGCTGGCTCAACAAACCACAAGTCACAAATAGGAGGTAAAGAGAGCCTTTTAGACTTTATTTCTGGCAAACAGCTTGAGCAAGGATCCAAAAAAGTGCCTCTAGTCTGGAATTCCCTGCTAAAATTATCTCAAATAATAAATGTAGAGGAAGCTACCAAATCAATTTCTTTTCATCCAGTATAGGGGTTTTAACCAATTTCTTTATCACTATACAATCAATCAGAGCTTCCAGATGTCTAACGCCACCATTATCATAGCTAAATGGCTCACTTAATACATTCTCAAATCAATATTTTAGTCAGAAGCCACCACCTCAGGCTTTTATGATCTTTTTTATTTCCCTCCATAGGCATCAATGTTTCCTGGTAAGTTTCATAATTCCCCAGAGTCTACACTTGCCTAAATAGTCATTCTATTATGAATTGCTAACGTTATTAGAGAGACTCACTCTCCACTACGAAAAATCTAAACAGACAAATAATGAAAGTAACTAGAGTTGACTTTATAAGACATTAAGCACATTGACATGTCGCAGTCACTTAGTAAATATTTGATGAATTAACTGATTAACTAATGAGTAAGTTAATTGGCAAATACTTCTAAGCTTCAGTGTAAAGGATTGATGTTTTCAAGAGATGACACTTTTTCATTACTGGACCATTATCACCTGCTTTAAAAGTGTGCCTCTGGTTTCTCTTCATACTTACAAATATGTTTTAGTTTTAAACTGTGCACCAGGAAATGACTTCTCCATTTGTTCACACTCTGGTCAGAAACTTACTTTCTGCAAACTGCACATTCACTTTCTCAAAATCACACATCAGTTCTGGAAACCCAGTTGCTGTGGCACTTAGCTTACTTAACCCTCAAAATCAAGTCTTATTCTTGTACCTGGTACCACACAGCTCAGACCTGGCGCTGAGAGCCTGCTCCTTCTTTCCTAATTTTTGGCCAAGATTATTGATCTTTTCTTCAGACTCCTAGGTCCTGAGCTCTTGGTTCTCCAGGCTTCTCTTGACTTCTGTGTTTCTTACCCGCCCAAGACAATTGTGTCTGCTGACTCTTCCACAGCCCACCAACTACTCTGGACCAAAAAGCTTGAGCTCGTCTGAATTCCAACACCAATATCTCTATCCCACTGTGTCCTTTTACCACACCCACTTGGTACCCTCGCTGTACATGGCAGGAAAACCAGGGCAAAACCCTTCCGTGTACAAAGCTAAATTGTAAACTAGCCTTTATCTCAGCTACAGCCTAGTTTCAACCCGTGAGCCATTTACTTGGCTCTCTCTGGCCCCCACCAGCCGGCTTTATTTCCCTACTACAAGTTTGTCCTCCTTGAGCTGGTATAGCAATGAAAAATAATAATGACAATGATGGTAATCATAATAATAAAGCAAACAAGCAAAATCAAAAGAAACCAAACTTGTTTTTTTCCTTGTTTCAAAACACCTCCTACATATAAACTCCCAGGGTATTACTAACCAGGTACCATTCAAAAGGGATCCAGGAATAAACAAATGATAACCATGCCTCTGCTGAAAAAGAGAAGAGATGTGATCGTGTTAAATCTCAGTCTCTGTGAAGGTGTAACTGCCACCTACTCCCCTGATCTTACGCAGGCCTATGCTGCGTCTTCATGAAAATTGAAATATCTTCTCCATCCAGGTGCATGATTCATACCAAGGTGGCCAGTCTGGGGGTTGGATGCCCAGAAACTGATCCAATCCTAGCAAACAGAACCCTGACTTCCCTGCTGCACAGTAACCAAAATACTTCCTACTCCTATTTTCCCCGTGGTAGGAGATTCAGAAATCCAGATTCCACTAGGATAATGTTGTTCTTAAGTACAATGAAGGTTATAGAATATGTTTGCGTGTGGAACAGGCCTCCTGAGGCCCTTGCCTCCTTGAATTCTGATTACTGATTGCTCCTTATGGTAGACTATTTTTGGAAAAGGCACAACAGTTGTTCCATATTTAATGGAACAACTGTTCCATTAAACAGTGGGTTGTTGAATTAAAATTTTTATTGTTCTTGTTTTGCTCATCCCATTGCTAACAAAAGACAGACGTGGTTGCAAAATGCCATGGAAGATGGAGACAGACACACAGAGATAAAACGTATATGCTGTGGGTTTCGACATGTGTCTAGCTGAGCATTTCCAGATGCGAAAGGAAGGAGATAGATTGCAGACTAATCAGAGGGACTTGCTTTCTCTTACGTGCCTACAGTTGTTGTGGATATTTCCCCTTGAGCCAGAAGAAAACCTTCCTCCATGAGAACTAGGAGGTTGAAGGAAGAGTGTCATAAAAATCCTAGGTCACTGACATCAAGCTTTCAATTTTATAGTTTTCCAAACTCTTTGAAACATCCTTCATTTTTATGTAGAGCAGACAGAAGTCTTTGATTTCTATCCACATTTTTTAAAAATAAAGTTTGCCTTCCAAACTGACGAGAGAAGAAAGAAGATACTTGTTTGATAAATCAAGAAGTCATAGGACAACTAGAACAACTCTCACCAAAGACATCATTTAGCTCTATCTCATACTCGGAATTAGACCATGTAAATGTCTTGTCCTCCACATACAACCATGGCTGTTGGGAAGCTGCTTTCAGAGTTCAGCTTATATTTCATTCTTTGAAGGGTCTCAAGACGAAGGGACCCACATGACCTGTTTTACATCACCAAGAGAAACACACTAATCAAAATTAACCCTTGCATTTTGAGAGCCATGATCATCAAGGGCCAGATTGAAAAAAAGAGATATCTGAGAAAGGGCTTCCCTAGAAAATGTGTCAATGATAGAGAGAAGAAAAACCCCAAAATCAAACATCATAATTAATGCAAACAAAGAAGTATATGTCTTATATATAAATTAGTACTTAATTACATACACAATTACCCTTTTTTGCTGTTTCGATGATCAGTTTTCACAATGTTGTACACTAACACCCACTTTCTGTTTCCTGAATGTGATATGTTGTTCTTTTTTCTGCAAGGGAACTTAATCTTTGTATGTTTCAAATTCACACTGTTTATCCCGCATCTGTGAGCTCATGAGAACGTTATTCGGCCTTCCTGCTCTAAATGATGTGAAAAAGAGGAAAAGACTAGACAGAGGAACCATTAAAAGAAAAATACAAGTCAAAGTAAAGACCCAAGGAAAAAAAATCAAATATTCATGCTTGAAATGGTTGAAAAAGGAAACGAAATTGGACACTGGCAAAAATTCCTCAGTAAAAATTATCCCTGAAGTGTCCCAATGCAAAAGGCTTTCACTTATAATCAAAATTCATTTAGGTTCAAAGGAGTACAAGGAATCTTTTGGGAGTGAGGACAATGTTTTGTAAATTGGTTGTGATGGTGCATTTACAGGCATATTCAACTGTCAATATTCATCACATTGTACACTTTAAGTGGATGCAGTTATTGCTATAAAGTACACTTCAGTAAAGTTGACTACAAAACAAAAAGAAAGCAGAACATTTATTTCTGGTGCTTATATGAGAGATAAGTGTACTGAAAATAAATGACCTACAAACAAAAACAAGCTTTCACATATCCACAAAACTATTGCCTTGAATGTACTAAAACTCCAGTTTTTGTCAGTAAGAAGCTTTTAAAATTATAATGTATAATAAATGTGAAGTTTCATAGACATAAGACAGAGTGGATTATTTGACTTACAACTTTTGAGTTCTAAAATGATGCTGTTGATGCTGAAAAAGTTGAGATGTTTCAGATTTTACAATAGAATATAGTCTATGAATTGGTAGATAGGAATCTGAAATATGCTGTCAAGAACTATGAAGGACCTGAGAATTCACCCTACTTGCAAGCTAACAAGTTAGCCCTTCAAATATTTCCCAGTTGCTTGTAGAAGACACAAGCCTCCTGAGTCAGACAGAAGGACAGTTTACTACTCATAGCGATAACAGTAGCCAGAGAATCAGTATTTTGGTGCCAGTTCCCCAGACCCCTAATGTAAGATGATGCCAAGAGGGTTGGGTGACATCTGCACATACAGTGGACCATGTTATAGTAAAGGGACCCTGAATTAAAGGAATCTGAAGCTTTTGTAACAGGCAGTAAGCATTCCTGACTTTTCTTCCAGAAGGAGACACTCTTGCAAACTCTTGCAAAGTTGTTCACAATACACATACCAATGTAAACATAGTCTAAAACACAAGGAAGTCTATTCCTCACTCCCAATGTGTACAGAAATACTAAATGTCCACAGAGAATTGCCTCTCAGTAATAGCAATTCTAGTACTAGAGGAAATGCTTCAAGTATTCATGCTTCAATGAATTCTTTAAGTAAAATTACAACTCATTTATGAAAGACCTCTAGCTCCCCAGATCCAATTTTTATATTAATAGGCTTACTAAAAGTGTGTATCCACGTACTCAGTTTGAGTCAGAATACCAAAAATAGCACAACAAAATGTGTATTAATTGATAGTCTGAAAACAAACAGAGCAAGGATCAGTCCACTATGGAAGGCCCACATTGAACTTCCTCGTTAACCACCTACACAATCGATGACAAACCCAACTGTTAATGCTTCTTTCAGATGATGCACTCTGGCCCATGAAATTCATCTACTCTTCACCAAGGTAACAGAGGTATAAATTAATCTGGCCTTCAAACTGGCTTCTCATGATCATAAAACACATTTCATTAGTATGTTATAGAAGTCAAAATTAGGAAGTTTTATTTGGCTTCCATACTGCCACTATTTATAAATGAGATGCCCTATATTTCATTCGAAAACAATTATACCCCCCACCAGATCAATAGCTGAACCCAGAAATCTGCACATCATCCTAGATTCCAATTTCTCTTTACTCTTCCCAAATGTAAGCAGTTGCCCACATCACCACTTTTATTCAAGACATAGTTATTCTATCTGCTTATGAACAGAGATTGTGCCTTTTAACTGAGTATCACAGCACTTCCCATTATGCTGGACACATAGTAGGTGTGCAATAGAAGTTTATAGAATGAATAGATCTACTACTTTATCAATCCCAGAAGAAACGATGCACAGAGAGAAAACAGGAAAAAAAAAAAGATTTTCTTAGCAAACATGTTCTATGGACTAATTATAGATATTGTCACATAACTGCTAACACAAGTATATATTTTGTTTAATGGCATACTCAAAACCCATTTAAAAATGGACAAATTTCTTCTCTGGCCCTTAATTATACTATCTGGCTGCACTTACCTGTGTAGACTTCATTTTTTTTTTTTTCAGAAAAAAAAGCACTCTCACTTCAATGTGTGGCAAATAAAATGATCTATGGGATGTATATAGCTATGTATGAGTCTGGGATCTGAGCTCCAGGTCTCTGGCAGCATTCTTGGCCCAGATTTGACACTGAACATCTACTCTCAAGCTGGAATGGAGAATGTAGTGGAAAGTATATGTGTTTATTTAACACTGTTTGCTTGTAACCAGGTGGTTATCCTCAAAATGTATAGCTTCCGTTGGGAAGGATACGAGGAGAAAAATCAAAGAAATGAATCTCCGGATCTCATGGAAGAAATTTAAGAGCAAGTTCTCCCTATTAAAAAATATATATGCCTAGGGACACCTGGGTGGCTCAGTGGGTTAAGCATCTGCCTTCCGCTCAGGCCATGATCCCAGGATCCTGGGATCAAGTCCCTCATCAGGTTCCCTGCTTAGCAGGGAGTCTGTTTCACCCTCTCCCTCTGCTTCTTTCTGTCAAATAAATAAAATCTTTAAAATAAATAATAAATCATAAAATAAATAAATATATCTATACGTACATATATATATGACATATGTAGACATCTATATATGTCTAAAAACATGTTTTAATGAGATGATAAGATCCAGGCATGTTTTGACAATTTAGCCATTTTAGTATGCTATAACAGCTTTCTCAAACATAAATACCATATTTGCTACTGAATGGGACAATGACTTGAGAAGGCATTTCAGGAACCACTTCTAGTAACTGATTTGCACAGAATTAACCTTAGGTACTCGTGTCTACATGGTCTATGTTCCTGCTATTTCCTAACTACAGAGCTTACTCTAGGGGAAGAAACAATGTTTTCAGGATCCAGGTAAATCAAGACCCCACCCCAAAAAATAACTAAATAAATTTATATTTTAAAATTAACCTAAAATACCTATAAATCATCTACTCAATTTGCTTCTTAAATCATAGAATGTTTACAGGTCAAAAAAGGAAAAAATGAAACACCATGAGAAGTGGTAACTATCAGAAAGCTTGTTCAGAAAACGAGTCATACTCATAATTCTAATCATATCATCTTAGTGCATGCAGTCTTTCATGACAAAATACCACAAGCTGGCTGGCTTATACAACAGACAGTTATTTCTCACAGTTCTACAACCTACAAGTTCAAGATCAAGATGCCAGTTGATCTGGTGAGAGCACTCCTCCTGGTGTACAGACTGTGGTCTTCTTGCTCTGCCTTCAGAATGTAGGGAGAAAGTGAGAGATTGAGAGAACACTCTAGTGTCTCATCTTATAAAGACACTAATCCTATAAGATCAGGACCCCACCCTAGTACCTCATTTAACTTTAATTACTATCTAGAGTTTCTATCTTCAAATATGGTCACATTGTGGGTCAGGGCTTCACCTTATAAATTTTAAGGGGACACATTTCAGTCCATAGAACTTGTCATGAAGTGTTTTAAAATTTATTTTTCAGGTTTTGATAAACTTTTTAAAATATAAATTTTGTTTTTATAGTTTAAATCACACAAGCATTACATAAACAAATTCTCATTCTGAAACATTTTGATAAAATAACTCTTCAGTCTATCCACACTCATTGCACACCCCTGAGCACGTTTTTCCACACATTTACCCGAAAAGTGCAGATGCAGAATCATTTTTTCAAGAGACCCACCCAAAGTGAAACATCCTGCATTAGAAGATAATAATTTACCTGTTGCTGGAAGTTTGTAAGCAGGTAGTTGACTGCAATTTGGGAGGAATGTTATAAAAGAAATTCAAAGTTTGGAGGAATGGCTGAGGGTGTGTTTTAAAAAGCCCTATTCTTACCTTGCTCTACATGATTCTAACCCATAATTATCTTGAAGCTATCTCTCTCTCTCTCTCTCTCTCTCTCTCACACACACACACACACACACACATACACACATTTTACTTCACTGACAGTCACTTTCCCCTAAGGATCCTGCTTCTTCTCTTAGTTGGGTATTAGGAGCTGTGTTTTCTCTCAAACCTCAAGGTCAGAGTGGAACTGATACAGTAACTTTCTGACTAATCAATGCCACTTCCAGACAAATAGCTGCTCTCTCTTTTGTAAGCTGCTTCTTTGAGGAGCCAGTTACAGCATCCTCTTCTTTCTGTGGCCATTGCTTAGCCATCTGGTCACTCATTAAAGAACTTAGTACCAACTTAGTGGTTTTTTTTGTTTGTTTCTAGCCTGCCATCATGCTAGGCATCTCCAGTCTTACATGGATGCATCATCAACACCTTGGCCAGTAGTCTGTTAACTGGATGTCCAGTGATCCTTTCCATCACTCTACCTGAAGTGCCAACTTCCGAGTCACACCAAGAATTTGGTCATCATTAAAAACTGTGTTCCACTTAATTCTACAATCACACACACGCAGACACACAACCTTTAAACTCTTCTCTTGCCAACTGCCTTGTTGCGGTACCCTCTCTGTTTCTTCCTGTATCAAGACCTACCACCCAATAATATTTCCACTTTATCCATATCTGCCTCCTCAACTATCCACACTCTCCCAACAGTATAATCAGTGCCACCTCTCTCCCTCACTTCTACTCCCAGTTCCTGGGCTCCATATTCTATCTACTCTGTATCTACTCATCCTTAAGATTCCATGTTAAATATCCCTTTCTCAGGAAGCATTATCCTGACCTCTAGCTATACGAAATCCCCCTGTTAAACCTCTTATGAGTCCTGTGTACTTTTCTTTGTTTACCCTTAAATACAATAATTATCGTATTGTAATTATGTCACTGTGAATTCAAACATGGGAGGTCTGTTTTATCCACACTGTAAATTGGTTGAGGGCAGAGAGCGTGACTGTTACTCTCAACCACATGTCATCTAGCCTTATGACTTGGCACACAGAAAGTACTCAAGAAATATGTATAGAGTAACATGCATGCATGCACATACACAACGCTTTCTTCCAGTAAATCAATATCTGTGCCATGCAAGCAATGTTGAATCCAAAAGAATATTTGGGATTTTCTTTGCAGCCGAACAACAAAACTAACTGAAGCCACTTTTTGAAAAATATGCTACCTTTAAAACAATATCTTCCTGATTTGTAGAGTAGAAAGCTTTCCACTCTCTTTTGGCTTTTTATTGGCTGAGAGAGATGCCCTGCCAAGAGGCTCACTGCTTCTATAGCAGAAAGTGTAAAAAGAAGCAGCAGGGACAAAAGAATATGTGGAGGGGAAATACAGTCAAAGGGCCTTTGCTATTCAAGGATGCCAAGAATAAATTTGCAATCAGAGGCTGTGTAACACAGGAGAGAGGAGGGAGATTCTACTCTTCTCGTAAAAAGCAGAATCCTTTAAAGACAGAGACATTAGTAATCAGTGCTCAAAGAGGGTAAAATGCAAACACTTCCTTCTCATTCACGCTATGTGTCTGCAGAATTGTTTCTTTAGACTGGGAAGATAGACGAGGGTTATTTCTCTATCTTCCAAATACCTCTCTCACCCAATCCCTGACTCCTCAAGGGGGTTAGCCTTACACCCGCAACATGCTACAAATGACTGTTCCCAGCATTTTCAGTATTTTCAGTAGATACCTCCATTTAATTCTTGGTGGTGGTCTGAAAAAAGAAAGGAAGGAAGGAAGGAAGGAAGGAAGGAAGGAAGGAAGGAAGAAAGAAAGAAAGAAAGAAAGAAAGAAAGAAAGAAAGAAAGAAAGAGGAGAAAAGAAAAGTTCAAGTATTTTGCAAACTATTAAAAAAAAAATCAACTACGCTAGTGCTCAGGAAGAAATAAATGACAGAAGTCGCCCTAGCCGATGTTTCTTCATTACTCCTTCCGTTGACCAGGACTCTGCCAAAATATGTGAGCAATCCTGGGCAACCATATACTGGGACACACCTTTGCAAGGTTCAACTTTTGTTTGGAGAAGGGGCTGAGAATTGCATGGGGTATAACCCGGGGAGGGAGGAGGGAGCAGAAAATAGGGCCGACTTGCCGGATACTCAGTAGCATGACCACCGCCCTGAGCTCTAGGCCGAAAACTGTGTGTCCTACTCAGAACCCCTCCAAGTCAGAGGACACCTCCTCCCTTCTCCTAGAAACAATTTAGTCTATTTCTTTGGGACTCAGCCCCACCCCTCAAGTGGTTTGAACCCTCCACTGATACACCGTGCTCCCTTTGAAAACAGCCATGACAGATTTGTATCCAATTTTACAAATAGGTCAACTGGAGTTCAAAGGCCTATGTAATTATCAGAAATAGTTGGGTCTCCATATTTTCAAGTAATAGAACCAAAAAATTGAAACATACAATCCTATGAAAGTATGGACTGGTACATGCCGAACACCTGAATGATTGAAAATGAGTTGTTGTTGTTGTTGTTTTAAATCAGTCGATTAAGTACTTTTTAATTCAGTCACTTTGGCGAAATTCAAACAAAATCTCTGAAACTACAACATACTGTAGAAATGTAAATACTTCTATGGTTCTCTTGGCAAAGAAGATTCAAATAAATCTCCCCATATCCCAGGTGTAAAGAAATGTTCTAAGAAGGTCCACTTGTATAAAACCAAATCAACACACTCTGGCATCTGATTCTTTACTATTTACTTAGAGCAACAGATGTGAAGAAAACCAAGCTTTGGACTTATTTATATTAAAGCTCTCCCACGGGGAAGCAAAAGGGGAAGGAATACAATGTAATTTAACGGTGGGTATATTTGCAAGAAAAGGAGTTCAAAAAAGAAAGATTATGCTGACCCAACTCTCACGGTTTACTTTTTAAAGTTGTGGGAAAAGAAATGGCAAAACTTACTATTTTGGTAAATTTTTTTTCTAAAAAAATCAAATTAAAAATAACAATATCCAATCATCTCTAAATGAGTCTGACTAAAAACACCACCAAAGGACTTAAAATGTTTTTTTAAAAACTTTATTCTCATCATTTCTTTCTTGGCCCTGAAAATAATGGTTTTAAATAACCTGATTTGTGTTTTTCCTTTATTGCCTTTCTACACATACATTTTGAAATGCTTACTTATGGGAAAACCATTGCATGCTTAGCTTTCATCCTTTATGAAATCTCTGTACTTCCTTCATCTCAAACTGGCAGGTTCTGTTTCCAGCAACAGGGAAAACTTTCCAATAAGGAAAATTCCTTGCTAAAAGTCATGTTTAAAACATAGCTCAGTGTGTTTTTAAAATATATAACTTGAGTTCCCAAGGGAGAAAGGGAACTCAGAGGCCAGATACAGGGAAAAGATTGAAAGGCAGACCTGGAGACATGTGATCTGGCCCCAAGACTGCTCTAAGTAGGGTAAAACACTAGTGTTAAGTCACCAATACAATGCCCTTAATGACACCTGCATTCATGGTCTGGTACCCAGAGTAATCACATAGCTACAGGCATTTATGTCAGTCACGATTGAGCTGAACTATCCAGTAAGTTAGAGTCAGAGCATTGTAGTTTCAAAGCACGCATGTGCGGAGTTGACATGATCAAAGAATACTATTTCAGAACAGAAAAGAACGAGTTGCAAAAATATTTGCTTGGATCCTACAGATTTGCTGATATTTGGGGAGAAAGGTAGCCAGTGCATGACTGAAGTTGAGACAGGAGACAGGACAGAACATGTTCCCCACTAGGGTAGCTCAAGCTCCAGCTACCTCCCAGACCATCAACCAACCTGCATTTCTGCATTTCACCTCATGCAATGGGATGCTGACAGTTTCTCTATCTTTGTCTGCTTTGAGTTAAGTTATATAAGTCCCGTTTCTGTTCTGTAAGCTTGTGGAGTGCCAGGCCCCAGAAAGGAAGTGAGGGGAGAGGGTAAAAATGCCTTCCATATTTATTTGTGTGGAATCTTCATTTTTCAACTATATACCAGATGTAAAGGAGTTCTCTTGCTCTAGTGCCATCTGTCATCTCAGAGTTAGGATCTATTCACATGATATGCCTAAAGAAAAAAGAAGAAGCCAAAGAACCCAGTTTTAAGTCCTGTCTCTGTTATAAATAATTGTGCTTGACTTCTCAACCGATGGCTTCCTTGCCTATCAAGTGGAACATAGGCAATGTGCAGCTACAAAAGTTCATTGTATGGATCAAGTCATATAAAGTTTGTCAAGTGTCTTGAAATGCCAAGATCCTGCCATGAGATCAGGGAAATTGATAGAGCAGGGCTGGGATATCATAGCAGGAGAAAAAACAGACAGAAAATGAGAATGGGCCAAAGTGAAGAATTCCAGCAACTTAATTCCAAAAGGAATATTGATTCAGGATATACCCAAGGGTCTAATGAAGCTACAAACACAGCCACCATTCTTAAGGATAATTAAGGCCACCTCCTTAGATGCCTATCCCCTGACTTGGAGGGTAATCTCAGATCCAACACTCCCAGGTTTGCACCGATGGTAATATCACCTGTCGCGCTGATGCTGGCAGGGGAGGCTCCATGGCCGGCCAGATATCTCTCAGCACACCTGTACTTCCTCTACCCCAAGTAGAGAAAAAAGGAGAGCCAAGACTTTCATGTGGGTAGGCTCCCTGCCAAGACCTTTAAGGTCCTATTATGACTTCTAAAATTCATTTTCAAATGTTGCAATATTTCCCCATACATCAATCACCTTAACAAATATTTCTCATATTGGAAAAAAAAAATTGAGGCATCAATTTGCCTGTTGCAATACAGTCTTTGTTACTATGTATGACAGGGTGGTAGCTTGCTAGGAAATGCAACTCCACTTGAACTTTGACATGCAAATTTAATTTTCAAACTCTGTTTGACACATACATCCACCCTTTTCTTTGTGACGGCCTTACCTGATGCTCCTGGAAAAATCAGTGAAGAAATCCTCGTAGCTCTTAGGTAGGAAGGACATAGCTGCCGCAAACTTTTTTAAACGCTGACCTAGAGGGGACTTCTAGTTATAAATCAAATGCGGTTGGTGCAGCAGAACACATTCTTGCTAGACCAACTGCAGAACAAAAACTGACTTCAAAAATCACATCTGAAAAGATCAGAGAATTGTGGAAGCAAACAGAATTAAATGAACTCCCCACAGCAGAGAGCCTTATTTAGGTGAGCCCTTTCACAGGTGGTTTTCTTCCCTAGGGCACCTGCTGATTCTGAGCATCGTCCAAAGATCAGGCTTGATCCATGCAGAAGGAGCAGAGGAGGCCAACAGCAACCAGCCAAGTTGTTGGCATTCATACAAAGGACCACCATTTTCCTACATGCTCCCCAGATTTCACCCCACGATACCATTGTTGAATTCTGAGGCTGAACTCCAGGGTAAGTAGCTTCTGGAGGGTAAGCTAAGAGCTCCAGTAACCCCACAGTAACTGGGAGAGCCTAGCTCGGAATCATGGGCAGTCTCCCCAGGATGTTCACCAAATTTGGAAATACTATAGTGTGTGGTAAGTTGCTGAAACAGTCTTTCAGCATTCTCCATCAAAAGTGTTGGAGAGACACACCCAAGGAAAAAAGACAGAACTCAATAACTAAACTGAAACTAAACCAGAACTTAATCTTCTATGACCCGGATCCAGTTCAGTTCCTGCAGATTGAGATGACCAGCTCCGCACCTTATGGGCCCTCACAGGAAAAAGCAGAGCCCTGTCTGGTAGAAGTAGCATCACATAGAGCTTTGACTCTTGCTTCGTATGTAGAATTTGGCGTATAATAACAAATAATAACATGAAAAGAGGTAGGAAAATGTGAGCAATAACCACGTGGTATAAACAATAAAAGCAGATACCAAAAAAATGGATATTCCAATTAGCATCCAAAGATTTTGATGAAATGATCAATAACCTTAAATTTGGAAGAAAATATGGACAAAGTGACCAAAGGATGTGAAATTTCATCAAAGATTATAAACTGTAAAAAAAAAAAAAGAAAAAAAGGTCTAAGACCAAAAAATATGATATCTGAAATTAAGAACCCATTGGTTGAGTTTAACAGTATAGCAGAAGATTCATTAAATGGTCCCAAAGACAGATCAGTATAAAATATTTGACTAAATCACAAAAGAAAAAAGTAATATACATTGTCAATCACATGCAGGTCATAGTGCAAAACCCTGCATCCTTATTATTAGAATTAACTGAAGACAAAGAAGGAGGAGGAAGCGAAATGGGGTGGAGAAAAAGAAGAAGAAGAAGAAAAAAAAAGAACAGGACAGAATACTATATAAGGAAAACATGGTCCAGAATCTTCCAAAGTTCTTAAAGAGAGCAACCCTCATATTCAAGAGTCTCAGCTAATCCCAAATACAACAGATACAAAGAGAATCGTAACCAGGCACATCACAATCAGACCATAGAAGGACTGGTCGAAGAAGACGAAGGATTTGTCCTGATTCTGACAGGCTGAATAGTCACTGTGCCACAGTCTCAATTTAGAACCCAAATGGAATGGGCTATAAATTATTTTTTAATACTGTTTATCTTAAAGGGAAATTAACTTCCATAATTTCAAGACCAAGTGAGAGGCACATACACATGTTTACTGTTTGAAGCTTTTAGCTGCTTTTCAAAAATAATAGAAACCGTTTGTTTCAAATTGTCCTATAATCAAGATAAAACCAATTTCAAGAAGAATCTCCACGCCTGATCAATATGAGTTCATTGAAACATTGAGAAAGCAATTCCAAAGAAGAATTAGTATTTGCTTTAGAAAGCTGGCTGAGATTGTTTACGATGCGGGAATTATGGGAATCAGACACAAATTGTAGGAGGAGTCAGAGGTAAAGAGCCAACGTTTATTGAGCCCTTAGCAGCTGCGGCATTCTTCTAAACTCTTTCCAGAGATCATCATAGGTGTGAAATGAACTTCACCTAGATCGTGTGTGGAGATGAAAATGAACTCATTCGTACCCGGAACCTCTCCACAGTGTCAATTGTTTCAGACAGTCCAATGTCTTCAATTCCATTTCTACTCCTTTTTCTTTCTCTTTAGAGACCAACACTCATTCTAGCTGTCTGCTTCTGGATTTTGTTGGAAGCGATGCAGATCGGAATGGAATCAGGCTGAGTTCCCATTGAGTTCTTTCGCACAGCCCAGGTCTGGTCTCCTCTCCTTGAGCCTCCTCTCGGGAAACCACCAGCCCCTCTCCCTTTCTCAGATTACACCACCCACTCCCCAACCGCAAGCCTGGCTCTGAAATGGGATATAGTTTACTAGCTTTTTTCTTCCCTTCCAGTACACACATCCATTTCCTCCTATATTGTTTCTGCTAATCACTTTGGGAAAAAAGAATAATTAAAACCATAAAATGAAGGAATTTTAAAAACTCATAATATCCTCAAAGCAAAGCTTCCTGAAGCATTCCTTTCTCTGCATCTGAAATTATAACCGAGCTCAGTTGGGATTCCGTTCCCTACCATCAGTCACTGAATTTCCTTCTAGGCCCTATCCTTTGATTAAATTAAACCCTGTTGATGTCATGAAAACATCTGGTGTCTCAGCTTTAAGCTTTCGGTTCACAGCTTGGAGGTCCCCCAGAAGAGTCCTCTGCTCTGATTCTGCGCACTGTTTCCTCCAAAACATGAGATCTCCGGGATAAACCATCCGTCAGCACCCAGTATTTCCCATTCCCTGGCCCCTTGGAGGAAAAAGAAAAGACAAAATTCGGAAATGAAAGGGTCTTGAAATCTAATAAGGTGACATTGTCTTCCAGCCCCTTCAGACAGACTCATGACACAGCTATCATAAGGAAATCTATATAAGAAAACTTTTGCCATCTCGTAAGAAATTCATAATTTTCAAACCAGCCACGCCCATCTTCCCACTTCACTGAGTTGAGTCATTTTATCTTTGTAAGCTAGACACATAATAATTAACTTTCCCTCTTTCTTTATCTTTTTCCTTTGATATAAAGTGATTACTTATTCTGTTATATGTTTTACAGAGTCACTCTTCCCTCATGACTAAGTCCTTTTTTGCTGAATGTATTTGCTAGGTAGATCTTGTCATTCTGGAAATACCTTGGAAGAAACTGACACCAGTTGGTGTTTGAAAGAATGACTTTACTCCTCTCTAATCTTAAGGTCGCTAAGGATGGCTCTTTCCATTGTTTTAAGTTAATACTTACTCCTCATGTCTTAAATAATTTGACTTCTCACATGATAGAGGTTTTTTTTTTTTTTCAGCATTTCCTGCTTACCATTTTACAAGCACAATAAAGTAAGAAGCTTATATGTACCTTCTTCTCTTCCAGCTTTGAGTCCTATCATTATAGCACAAAAGCAAGTTCACTGAGAGGCATAGCAACTAGCAACTTTCAGCACGTCTTGCTTACCCTTTCTGCCCCTTACTGAATCTGCCTAAAGACCACATCACTCTGGCTGCTGGGAGATGTCAGTACTCAGAAAGGAAGTTTAAAATTATGTAAGAAATGAGCTCAATGACCTCTGTTTCCTTGCCTATGTGGTAAATAATTTGTGGGTTTGGGGAAACTGGAAGCATATTTTAAAGTTCAAGCAAGCTTGGTAGTAAATTGTCCTAAGGCTCATAAAAATGTGCACACAAGTTTACAGACACCAAAATCAAATAACTAAAGTGAAGTGAAACCAAAACAGAGCTGATGCTTATTTACTTACAGCATACATACCCCAGTCCCAGAACTGCACACACAGTGGTCTATCCTTTACCATGTACTGGAAATTCTGGAACATTACATTGTTCAGTGGTTAGGTAGGTTGCTTGAATTGCCTTTACTGACTTTCAGAATCCCTCTACATGCAGTTTTGACTACTTTAAAGAGAGGCATATGCTGCGGGTTGCAACCTAGAACTTCAGAACCGCTCAAGACCTAGCAAGACTATTGTCCCTTGCCTCTTGTCTTCTTCATGATCCAAGGAAGGCTGTAAAGGGAGGTCAGAATGACAGTGAAAACATGATGAGGATAGAGACAGGGGCAAGCAGAGGCACACACTTTGGCAATGGAAAAAGAAACAAAAATTAAACTAGAAGATCTTAGCAGTCCACAAATCATAAGGAAGAAGAGGAAATGGGCTCAAACACATACCAACTGTTCAGTTTTCTTTCCCCTTCTAGTAAAACCTTAAGTGATTCTCCAAAGCCCCGCTGTCCCACCGAACAGTGGAAGAAAGAGTCTGAACTAGAAGTAGAACTTGAGACCGGAAGTAGTCCACTGCTCATTGGACGTTTGCCTAGTTCACAAATTCATAAAACTAAGATCCTCTGTACCTATCCATGCTCTCCTACTGTTTTTTTTTTCCTCAAGACATCTCCCACAATGATCTTTTTTTTTTTTAATGAGATGAATAACAAAGCATTTTCACGTGTCTGCTCAAACCACCCAACGGATCTTGATATCACACAGAGAAAAAGCCAAAACCCTAATGGTAGTGACCAGCTGGTGAGCCTATGCCTTCACCTGACCCCTCCCATCCTAACACTGGTCATTTCAGATCTTGCCCCCAAGAGACCCCTTTCTCACTCTGTTCCAGTCACATGGGGCTCCTTGCTGTCTCTGTGTCTTTGCACTTTTATTTTCCTGCTTTCCCCCAGATGGTGCTGTGTCTTGTTCTCTCACCTCCTACAAGTCTATGGCCAAATACCACCTTCCCAGTGAGGCCTTTCTGACCATCTTATCTAAACTTAGAAAATAAGGCTTCCCAAACTCCTTACCCTCATGTCCAACTTTGCTTTTTCCTACACCTTCCTTATCACCTTCTTATATTTTCTAGAATACGACTTCTTCATCTCCCTCAACAGAATATAAGCTCTATACAAAACCAAGAGGTTTTCTCCTCTTGCTCCTTGCTGAATGCCTACATCAAAAATAGTGCTTAGTATGCAGAAAGACTCAACAACTCTTTACAGGACAAAGGAGTAAAACAGAAAGACAATTAACACTTTCTTCATACGCCCTGTCCTCACTAACCAGCTTTATGATCCTAGACAGATAACTGATATCTTACCTAAGTTTCTGACCTTAAACAAGTAATTATTCTGAGCCACTATTTTCTCATTTGAAGATAATCACTAATCACATGAGATAATGTTTTATAAAAGCACTCTAAAAAGTATTAAATGCTATGTAATTTGAAGTTATGATTAGAAAACTTACTGGTTTAACTAACAACTCTCACAAATGAACAATACAGCTCATCCAAAAGAAATGTCTGTATATAGCTAAACACAGATAAAATATCTATATCTGTATCTATCTATTTCCATGTATTTGTCTACCTATGTATTGTACCTATATATATATGGAGAGAGAAAGAGAAGAGGAGAAAGCAAAGATCCCTGGGGAAATTTAAGACTAGATCTATGTAATGACCATTGTTTCCCCAATTAAGATGTGAAAAATGGGAACTGACAAAAACAAATACAGGGACTCCTGGGTGGCTCAGTGGGTTAAGCCGCTGCCTTCGGCTCGGGTCATGATCTCGGGGTCCTGGGATCGAGCCCCGCATCGGGCTCTCTGCTCCGCGGGGAGCCTGCTTCCCTCTCTCTCTCTGCCTGCCTCTCTGCTTGTGATCTCTCTCTGTCAAATAAATAAATAAAATCTTAAAAAAAAAATACAAAGCACAATATTGTACTTAACTAAGGTCTTCTCTTTTAATTTAGTGGTTAAAATTATTATGGCTTCCCCTTATTGAAAGAAATTATTTGGTGGAATACAAGTTCCTTGGGAACCAGGAATTTTGAAACATTCATCAGTATGTCCTCTGGGTCCATAGAAAGTTGTCAGCTCAGTGCTTGAGTGAATGGGTACCCAGCAGAAACGGTGAACAAGGCAGCAGAAAACCAGAGCCATTTCAGAATACAGACTGGCTGGTATCAGAAGTTCAACCGCATATCAAAAAGCCATCTCTTCCTCAACCTGTGACTTTAAGGATGAGTGGGCATTTTTGAAAAGGTACATGATGCTTCCATCGCTCTTAAGCACAAGTCATCCAGACTCAGGGTGTTCTAGACACCGAGAGCCGAGCGTGGGTGGCAAAGGTGGGGGGGCAGTAATAACCACCAGGGTGCTTCGTAATTACGGTTTGATCCGCAAATTCTAAAGGGTTGGTATTTCATTGCCTCCTTAATCATTTAAATCCTCATGGGCATTTGACCTGACCCGCTTAACCTGAACTTTAAGTCACAAAAGAGAGAAGGTGGGGAGGGGTTGCAGAACGAGAGACTCTTCATATAGCTGCCTTTAAAAAGAAAACAAAACACAATTAAAGACTACTTGAAATTAACCAACTAATACTGACATTTCTCAAAAAAAAAAAAAAAATCAGCTTTAAAGCGACTGAATAGGGAGTGGAAGGGAGAGACCAAGTGTTCTCTTTTGATCTTTTCACGGCCCCAACTTTATTTTAATAATGTGTCCAAAGACTGATTCCACCTCTCTCTCACTTTAATAAAGGTTCATTAGTGGATTAGGAGAGATTTGAAACTGAGCCCAGTGGAGTCAGCAGAGACAAGTTCCAAACAGCCACTCAGCGCATTTTGAAAAGCACCAACGCTAGCAACCTGGAAAAGGTCCACCAGTAAAATCTGGTTGTCTTGTGTGTGTGGAGCCCCACTGCACTGACAAAACATCCACTCCTAGATGGACAAGAGTGGCAACATGACTCAAAATTAACAAAGCAAAGGTCGTGGTGTTCAGTGTCAGCCAACACAGCCCATCCACATGGAAACTATAAGGGGAAAACTGACCGTCCAGCATATGTTATTGGGATAACAAGAAGCAAGAAGAAGGTCGCCCACAAACAGGAAAAGAGAACTCATCAAGAACCCATCCATGATAGCACACTCATCTCAATTTCTTGCCTCCAAAACCAGGAGAAATAAATCTTTGCTGTTGAAGCCGCCCAGTTTATGGTAATTTGTTAAAGTAGCCCAAACTAAGGCAGATGGATGGATGGACAGACAGATGGACAGATACATTTTTTTTCTAGACACGATTCTTTACCCCTAAGTATTTCAGAGTATACTTGCTAAGTAAAGGACTATTCTCTCATGGGACCATTGTATAGTTATCAGCCTCGTAAATTTAGACTGAGACAACAATTTTATATACTCTACCCACTATAAACTAATTTGGTTGGTTGACCTAATTATGATCTTTATATTGCATTTTTTCCCTCCAGTGCAGAATTGGGGAGGTGATGGGGGACTTCACTTTAAGAGCTCTTTTTATTGTTATTGTTTTTGTTTCTTATATATTAATCCAAGACTTTGGTGAACTCTTGACATCCCTTCTCTGGACTCAGACCTACAAGAACAGTTCTCACTTTACCTCATCTTTGCTATACCAGTCCTCTGTTTCATTCTTTTCAATCCTTTCTGCCTGGGTCCCTGTGTCTCTGGGGACACAAACTTCCCTATGCCTTCCATGAAATGTTCTAAGGCTCCCTCCCCATTCTCCATCTCTGGTACCTGGGCCTAGTTAGAGCTGATACTGTCGTCGAGACATGTTCCTGAGCTTGGCTGGGAGCCAACAGGGAACCAGTCTCCATCTGTACCCTTTTGTGTTCCCTCCAACCCACTTTCTGCTGCCTTGTGCTGGGGTTGGGGAGGGGGTGCCCAATGCCCTGAAGAATTCCCAAACTTGTGCCTGTGGAGTCTTCCTGGGCCTGGGTCATTCTGCAGCCCCAGGGCTGGGCTCCAGTTCCAGAAAAGCAGCCTGGTGAGATGGCCAGTTCTGCTGACAGGCACAGTATTGTCTCCATGGGGTGGTGTGACACTGGGCTACTGCAATGGTGCTGACACTCTAATATTGATGATTTGAACTCATTTGGATGCAGGAAGAGTTCAGGACCCTGGGGTCCCTACAGCCCACAGCACACCCTTGAGTTTGAGCCACATGTGTTCTCCTGCATCTTTGATTACCACACGCTCCCACAGGGGTGCTGTCCCTGGTCTACAAGACCTGAAATAGCAGGTGTCATTGACCCTGTCCATCCCCCTCTCTCATCACCGGCACCTCATCCCCCTGCAGGCTCAGCAATACATGTGATACAGGCCTCGGGAGTGGCCCCACGAATCTCCTCCAATGGCTTTCTCCGCTGTTGCTCTGCAGCATCAGTGGACACTTCCTTTTACTTCCTCTGTTGCCTCCAGTTGTTGTGATGAGTCTGTGCTCTCCCAGAATTAGCTGAGTCCTGTTCTTGCTCTACCTACAGATTCCTCCCTCCACCCTCCTCACTGGGGATGGTGGGTAGAAACCAGGGGTGCAATCAACAGTGAAAAAGGGCACATTTTAGGAATGCTGTGATTATAGCCCAAAGAGTTCAAGAGGAGACACAGTTGGAAAATGTGTTGTTCTATATTTATGCCATAAAATTCCAAATGATAAATTTAACGTGCCCATAAAATAATGTTTTATTATTTTCCTGCACACTGTGTGCATTTGTGGTCATCTTCAAAGAAGAACAGGAACAACGGTTGAAAGCCATCGGAAGCGACTCACAGACAGCAAGATGGATGGTGTGGCGTCATGAATAATGATGTAACCAGCATGAAACAAATGGCATGAGGGCACTTCAGAGTCGAGAAGAGCTGTATTGTTTCAACTCAGACAGGTTCTGACGAGCTACAGGACTTGAATAATAACAGCATTGTTACCTTTTTCTCACAGTGGGAGATATGAAATTACTCGACAATAGCACATTTGACAACAAAAACTATGAAGAGATGATTCCTGCACCTAAACTGAGAGAAACAGTACCTGGATACTATAAACTATCAAGTTCTCCAATTGGACAACTAGCAAACACATTGATATCTTTTTTCGGTATCATTCTTAATCTTTAACAATAAATCACTATGCCTCAAATGTATTCTTGAATTTAGCGACGTATTTTTAAATGAAAAATATTATAGAAACAAGGGATCTACCCCCAAAAAAAGACTTATCCAGGGTCCCACACACTCTCTGGGTGGCCTTTAAGCCAGAGATGGGGTGGAGGTAATGATTATGCCCCAGTCCTATAAATGTGCATCACAAAGATTAACATCACAACCATGAGTCTGAGTTTTTCTAATAGCTTGACTGATTCCCATTTCTTTTTTAGAGTTATGGGAAATAGGAAAATGATAATTGAAGACTTTGAAACAAAAATCTTGGTTCTATAAGAGGCAGAAATGCCAGCTGAAGCTTGAGGCCAGCATCGGAGGGCCTCTGACTTCAGCCCAAAGGGATGATGTCACAAGGCCACATAAATAGCCTTTGACCAAAGAAGAAAGAAGAGGAGAAAAATGGCTTTGCAGTTGTACAATTTCAAGAAATAGCATCTACAGGACAAAATGCCAATCTAACTAGAGAATGAATAGTACAATATAACATTACTGAAAGCAAAGGAGTAGAAAGTATGATCATCATGAAAAAGGTTTCAATGTCTAGGGAGTTGCAACGTTTTTATTCATTATTAAAGCATAACTTGGAGAAGAAGTCAATCTGTCTTTGAGACAGATTGAATCCTAGTTCACTGCTCTTTGGCAACAGTCTCCCTGTCTCTCCAGCCCTTTTGTACCTATACAGACAACATATTCCTTGGGCACTGAGTCCACTGGTCCGTAGTATGAGAAGTCAGTTAAATGCAGAATGTCTATGCCTCACTCATAGGCTAGAAATGCTTACCTATATGTGGATTCTTATGATGTTGACTTTGTTGTTTTAAAGCAGGTTCTTCCCTTCTTTGCTTTGTCATAATTATTCCAGTTATCTCCACTCATTTTCCTAAAGAGTGGAGAGAAATGCTTAACCCCAGAGTAACAGTACATAACCCACTGTTACTTACTTTCTTCTGGAGTCCTTCGCCTACGTCAGACTTCACTAGCTGTATTACTATTCTATCAGAAAGAATTACAGAAGTAAATAAGTTCGGCTTTGCCATGGAACTCTAATCTCAGCCATTACTGGAAACCATAATTAATTCAAACAAAAGATATATACAACAGACCAAACATTTAGAAAAACCAAGTAATGTTATCTTTCCTTTATTTAGTAAAGCACACTCTTCTAAAGGCTTACTAATCTCTGTCTATCACTTCATTGGTAGTGAAAACCTGACAGATGATGGAACTTCTTTTGGCAAACTTCAGATATGACAGAGAGAAGAAAAAAGTTAAAGAAAATGAAGAGTATGGTACAAGGAGACTGTTGGTGGGAAAGAGGAAAAGCAAAAATAGAAAGAAGAAGTGCATCTGTTAGGAGGGAGTGGGCCATCACCAGGAATGGTCCATCTATTGGGTAGGACCACCAAGGCATGGTCATCTGCCAGGTGTTGTGTGTGTGTGTGTGTGTGTGTGTGTGTGTGTGTGTGTATATATATACCTACATATACATATACATAGGTATATATATATGGATATGTATGTAATGGAAACACAAAGGCAGAGGTTATGTCTGGAAAATGAATTGGCCAAGGATTGCCTATCTTGCACACCACGTGCAAAATTTCAAGGCTAATTGTTACAAACGAGTACTATTTTCCACTGTTGCATTTCATCATACCCCTGTAAATAACCGCGAAGTCTGTAATGCAGTGAAAATGAAGCCTGGGTTCACCTAGCACAATATCTGTTGTTCTGACAATTCTACTAACATAGTAATAACTGTGCCAAATGCCAGGCCACAGACACCACACAGAAGACTTTCACTAAAGACTTTCACTATAGTGTTGCCATTTTGCCTTTCCAAGAGCTTCGGTATATGAGGAGATTTCCTTGCTTCAATCATTTTTTTATGAAATCTTTAAATAATAGCTGACATTTAGTGAGGTTTAAATGTAATAGTTTATGGAAAATTTATGACAGTCCTACTCTCATTTTGTGGATGAGGAAAGTGAGGGCAGAGAGACTAAGCAACCTTCCCCAACTGTCACTGCTAATAAATGGTGAAGCATGGTTATAACAAGAAAGCTGTGTATTCAAAGACATTTTTGAACTCAGACACACTTCAAAACATTAAATAAATTAGCATCATCTAGAGGGAAAAAAATGACTTGTTGATTTGGTTCTACTTACAGCATCAGCAATTAATGTCATTCATCCACAAAATAAATATATATCTTCACTCCCCTGATTTTTAGAGTACACTGTTCCCCTATGTTGGGGCCAAGGGCAGGCCAACCAAGATTGTCCACCTTGGCATGAACATTATTTTTAATTAAAAGCAATCAAACCCCAATGGATTCTCTACCTCCACCTCCCAGCCACCCCCCTTCCCCGACAACTGCCTGCTTGTATCTGAAAAAGAACTATTAACAGCAGAGACTCCCCTCTACCTAAGAAACTTATCTGCATGATAGGGCAATGTTTGTTTTTCAAACATCTTCTCTGTGGAATTTCCATGTCTCTGTGGATTTGCCTGTGTGGATTCTGTCTTATGTCTATTTGATTCTTAGTTCAGCTAGAAGGACCTTGAAAGGCAGAGTAAGTTCTTCCTCCCCCACACCTGGATCTGAAAAAAGCTGAATGTTCATTCAGGAAGTAAATAATTTGCAGGATCTGTTCACACTGTCATGGATAGTTTAGTAATTGTTGAGAATCCATAATCTCCTCAGAACTGGACAAAATGTGAGCAAATACTCTTGCCACCCCATCTCAAAAGACAGAGAGCCCAGAGAAAAATCAGCAGAGCTTTCTACCGCATCAGGTGGCAAATCATACACTGCCAGGTATGTCTATCTGCACAAATACTGCTTCATTTTTCATTTTGTACCCCACAGTGAAAGCCAGCAGAAGAGAAAATTTCCTAAACCAAGTAGCCCCACACTACTTTTATAGTGGGGCTAGGAAGGAATGGGGTACTGCACTTACTTAATTCTGAGAAACATAATGGAACTTGATCCTACAAAATGGTGCCTCTGGGTCAACATTACCTTTCCATCTCCCAACCTTTAATTACCTGCATAATTCACACTTTTGTCATATAATTATGTGCTAATACCACATTTGCACACAAACTTCACCCACACAGTAAAATGGACATAAATCAAAAAAAAAAAAAAAAAAAAAAAAAAAAAACGAAGACATATCTCTTAAGTAGCTACTTACCCATATGCTTCTCTAGAAAAATTTCCCCTCCCTTTTTAGTTTGTCTCCAGGGCTAATAGTCTAAATCCAAAAAATGGACCATCCCATCATTTGCATGCTCATTGTTTTTGCTGAGGAGAGCTATAAACTTAATTTGAAAACTTTTCTCAAAAAAAAAAAATTATCTGGATCATAGTATTCAAATAAATGTGGAAAATTTTCAATTTTAATCACCAACCTTTGGTGAGTTTTTGAGTTTGCAAAGCACTATTTCACACATTAGTCTCCGACATAACACCCCAAACAACACTGAAAATTCAGGCCATGTGATCACCAACACTTTCCACATATAAAAATCGTGAGCTGAGAGAGGAGATAGAACATGAGAATTGTTCACATGGCTAGGAGATACTACCCTTAAGATCCAAACCCAGGTTTTCTGAGGTTGAAATGTTTAGCAGAATTCCACTTTCCTATAAATCTGTCCATATTCACACAAATTTGATTAAACAAAAATCAAGAAAATATGCCAAAGAGAGACTGTAAGTGTTCCCCTGAGGTACTTTCTATAAATTCAAGCAATACTAAGCTTGCCATCACATAAAAGACAAAAGAGCAAAACCAGACTCAAGATGAAAACCAACAGAGCTGTTTTTACTGCCCACACTGTATAAAAGGCAAGAGGAGGAGAAAGCCAGATCAAATGACAAAGAACTTTCTAAATCTGTCACTTAGTAACATATTGCCAAATTCTTGGTGTTTTTATCCCACGAAGTTTAAATTCGGCATTCTACTACTGAAGCAGTCCTCCCTTCTCTGCCTCTCTCCCCACCAGAAAGGTACAATGGGGGAATGATAATCTTACTGATTAATACTTATATAATTCAGAAAACAAAAGAGAGCTGTTTCCTTATCTTTGATATTCTCTGTTTTCCTCCTATTTTTACTAATTTTCTAGGGATGACTGTCTAATGAAGACACAGAGTACTGCAGAGCCAGATAGAACACAAAGGACATAACTTATGCCTGGAGAGATGCATATGTACACATAAAAACCCACCCTGAGCTCCTTCCTTCCCTGTATCTGCATTTCAAACCACCCATAAAACATCTGTGGGCAGCTGGTAATTCACTCCGAAACCATATTTAACCTTCTGAAGTCACATTAGCTGACAGGGCTTTGGTGTCTGTTGCCTAGAAAACAGATCGATATACTCTATATTTTGAAGGGCATCATATTCTCCCTGGCAGGAGCAGGGAGGCGGGGAGGCTGTGGGGTCAGAGGCGAGCTAGCAGCAATCAAGCCTCGCTGTGCTGCCTTCCCTCCCCCACCCCAATAGAAAAGAACCTTTCTGAGTTGCCCCTGTCATTGCCACCCCCTCGAATCCCCCTCCAACCCCCCACCCCTAACTAGGCAGAGATGCCCATGCTGGGCACTCAGAAACCATCAACTTAGCCAACAAATAACGGCCCAAGTCCAAACAGATCACAGTCTGTGGGGGGTCAGAACAATCTCAACAGTAGCCCCATGACTGAACCTCGGGGGTTCCGACATGTGGCAGGTGGGACACTTGAGCAGCGGCCTCATCCCTGTAGCCTCTAAGTCATTGGACCCACTGTTGAGCAAGATTACACGAGATTCTCCCCTTCCAGAGGTGATATTTCTGTAACAGTTGTGTCTTTTAAAATAATAAGCAGGTACCTTTCTTATAAAAAAAAAAAAAATGCTTAAAAATTACCTCAAACTCAATATTCTTCCTAGCAGTAGCTGTATCTTGAATAGCAGGTACAAATGAAAAGTATCTTGCTTCTGTTTAAATTGAGTCATGACAATCCAAGACTGAGATGCTTCCAAGGGCTGCTAAGAATGAACTCCATTTATTTTAAATGATCTCACTGAGAAATAGGAATCGGTTTTGTTGGATGTTTCCAGGTTGCCTATCGCAAAGCCTGTGTGCCGGACACAACCATGACTAAAATGACATTATGTGAGTGAGAAAAATGTACAACACACACTGTTAGGGGCTGAAAGGTGTCCCCCCAAAAGTCATAGGGTTGAAGCCCTAACACCTAGAGCCTCAGAATATGACTGTGTTTGGACAGAGACTTTAAAAAAGCAAGGTGGGGACGCCCGAGTGGTTCAGTTGGTTGAGCGTCTGACTCTTCTATTTGGCTCAGGTCATGATCCTGGGATACTGAACTCCACACTCAGCTGGGAATCTGCTTGGGATTCTTATTCTCCCTCTCCTTCTGCCCCCCACCACCTGCTCTCACTCTAGCTCTGTCTTTCTCTCTCTCAAATAAATAAATACTTTTTTTTTTTTAAGGTGAGATGGGGGGTCATAAGGTTGGGTTCCAATCCAATCTGACTAGTGTCCTTAAAAGAGGCGATTAATACACAGGCACATGTGCGGGAAAGACCTTGTGAAACACAGAGAACAAGGGAAGGAGAGAGGCCTCAGAAAAAACCGCCCTGCTAACATCCTGATCTCAGGCTTCTAGCATCTAGAAATGCAGGAAAACTAATTTCTGTTGATTAATGCACCCTATTTGTGGTATTTGTTATGGTAGCCCTAACAAATTAAAAACACACACTGAAACATGAATCTTTTTATTAGAAAGGGTGAACATACTGAGTCAATTCTAGAAGTTTCTTCAATAATAATAGTATAATAATATATAAATAATATATAATAATAAACCCAACAAACAAAAAAAGATTTTATAAATAAAATATACTATATCCCGCATCTACTGCAACAAAAATGCTCTAGAACCTACCTTCAAAGACCATCTGATACCTAACCATTGCTCACCACATCCATTGCTATAAACACCAGCCCAGACCATTATCTCTCACCTGGAATACAGACTCTTCATGGACCTGATATAACCCCCTTCAAAGTGTATTCAAAACACATGACCCTTTGAAAACATGTCAGGTCATGTTACTCCGCTGGCTAATACCCTACAATAGCTCCTTAGTCCCCTACAAGGAAAAGCTAACACCCTTGTAAATGGCCACCAGGACCTACTTGACTTGATCCCAGTTAGAGTTCGCCCCTCATTCCTATGATCCAGCACAATGGATGCCCTTGACTACACTTTTGTTCTAACTTCACTGTCTATCTAGAAGCCTCCCCTCCATTTTATCTGCAGAACTAAATCCCTCATCTCCTTCAACACTTTGTTCAAATTACCTGGTTTCTGTTTTCTTTCTTTCTTTTTTTTTTTCACCAGCTACCAATGGTTGGCAAAGAAATTAAAAGCACAAAATTTTTGACCTCCCTTTTAATCCTAGCAGCAATGAATACAGAGAAAAAGGTCTTTTGTGAGAACTACAAACAGCTGTCAGACAATCATACTCCCTTCACTTGAACAATGAACCTGCATATTTGCTCTGGACTCCCAAATAGCTGTCCTTCCTTGCTTGTCCAGCAGGTGCCTTGTTTTTCCTTTAATAAAGGTTAGAGTTCAGGACGGAAGTCAAAAAGAAATTTGGGGACTTATTTTTTTCTCTAAATAAATTTTTAATTAAAAAATATATCTCAGGGACGCCTGGGTGGCTCAGTTGGTTAAGCAGCTGCCTTCGGCTCAGGTCATGATCCCAGCATCCTGGGATCGAGTCCCACATCAGGCTCCCTGCTCCGCAGGGAGCCTGCTTCTCCCTCTCCCTCTGACTCTGCCTTCCACTCTGTCTGCCTGTGCTCGCTCTCGCTCTCTCTCTGACAAATAAATAAATAAAATCTTTAAAAAAAAAATATATATATATATATATATATATATATATATATATATATCTCATATCCTGTTTGGTAGCTAATGTTTCAAGGAAGAAAAAAAATATATGTTTACCAAATCCTGGAAAAATTATGAGCCATATTATGATAACTTATTTCTTTTATAGATGATCTAGCTTTGATATAAAGTTTGTCTTGGGTTATATGCCTTTTTTTACAATAAACATACCTCGTAATCAAACTCTGAATGAAGCAGAGAATATGAGCTTCTAGGTCTACAAAAAGTGCTCTCTCGAGTCTTCAACATAAGCAAGAGCTTTCAAAGGAAATATTTATGAAAACAGTTTTCTTTTGAAAGAGCCAGTGTTGCAAAAATGGCTAGCCAGAATACTAAAGGTGACCCTGATTTCAGATACACGTTTTTATGATCAGATACTTTGTGCCCCCTTTTTTTTTTTTTTTTTTTTGGACAATACGGTGTTCTGGAAATGGAACTCCTACCTAGGTGTTCCTTCCTGAATTATGAAAGTATTTACCCCTTCCTGAGGAAAGGTAACTCGTGAATGCTTGCCTCTGCAGACCCTCACTCTGAACCATCTAGGTAACCAGCCCTTCCTTGTTAAGAGAAAAGTGGGCTGGTGTGAGGGCAAGGAAGGAAGTCTTCTCCTCCTCCCCCAAGTGTGTCTCTAGTTCCCAGGGAAGAAAAGCCTGTATGATTTTATTATTATTTTCTAGATTTCCAGGCAACAGGTCAGAAACCTGATCATGTCACTGTGCCGTATATTTCGGAAATATCCATGATCTCTCTGCCGCTTTCACTTCTCGCAATTGAATCTTGTCCAGCTACAAACCAAGGGAAATGCCTGAAGTTCTGATCGACCTACACAAGAGGTGTGAAACCAGGCAAATTTCCCTATCATTTTCCAGCCAGGAGCTGCTGGACAAATGAACAGTTGGGCAGCCCTGAGAGAAAGGAAAGGTCCCAGAAATATACTTTGAATCCCGAATGGAAAAGTCATGAAGGAAACTCAGCATGCCACTGGGTGTGACAGCCTGGTCCTTTCTCCACAAAGCTGTCTTCTCTCCTCTCTCTCTCTCTGAGAAACAGTGAGCTGGCTGTAGGCTGTTTATGTGATTCTCGGTCTATTTCTTCTCACCCCACATCAACTGGTGTTCCAAGATGAAGCCAGGGTCCTTGACCCCCAGTCCACATGAGCTGGGTCATCTGCTCCTCCTGGGCACTGTCCCAGAAAGGAGGCCAGTCTGTGGCCCCTCTTACTGCACTTCATTCTATCAGCTCCATGAGGACCCTCAGTCCAAGAGGGCACCTGGTGACCAGGGTCTGAAATACACGCATTGTTCCCTTCCTCTCTCTGTGGTCATATTGACTAAAAATCCTTTGTTTCATGAGTCTCTGCCCATGATCCCCAAGAAGCAGACACAAACAGGGCACCATCCATTGGAGAGATTCTGGTGGGGGGAGGGGAAGTTACGTCTGAAGAATAAAGAGGAGGGGCGAGGGATCCGGGATGTTTTGGAGAGTCTTCCGGCGGAGCTGTGGTTCTCCCACCACTGGAAGATGTGGGAGTTGGTCAGAGGAGTCTCAACCTGCAGCGAGCTCTGAGAACATTTTACCCAAGCTGACAGTGAGCTCCGGAGCAGAGCTTACCCACTGAAGGCCACCTTCATTCTGCAGGAACGAACTGGAGCCTGGCCTGCTCACCCGCCTCCCTCCTGCTGCAGATCTGCTCGAAGGGATTGCTGAGCAACGTCCCTCACGGCCTCCACACAGCCGTCTTCTACCTTGTTATTTGGTTAGCTCTAGAATAACGTTTCCCCACATGAACGGGAGCAATTCTGTATCTCAGGGAAGAAATAGCAGGCCCGGTATATGGTGTAGGCATGCTGGTAGTGCTTTTTAATTTTGTGGCTGAGAAAATGACTCTTGTTATGAAATAAGAATATCGCATTTCTTTCACACAATTATTCTATTTTAGGGATAAAAGGGGGCTTTAGAAATAGTTGAGTCCATTTCTATATGAGATTCTATATTCTATATGAGATTCTATATGAGATCCGATTTCGTTGGAAAAGGCTTTCTCTCATACCTCTCAGCCCCTTATATGAAGGGAGCAGGGTCCTGATTCTTCCAAATCTTTCGCCCCGACCCCAGATACCTACGTGGTATGGTTGGACCGTCCAGATGGACTTCCCAGAGGAGTTCTAGGACTGGAGTTATTTGGGCACGATTCTAGCAGAGGCTGATGTATGGCTTTGATCTCCAGTGGGTCATTCCAGGTCTCACTTCAATGACAAGAAATGACCCCACCTCGTGGAATTTCCCCTAACTATGCATATTTTATTGAGTCAAACTGAACTTATCCTTGCCCGGTCTTGCAAATGCTCATTCCTTTCCTTCTCCTCCTTCCAGTTAAAATCTACTCTTGTATCATTCCTGTCCACGTTGCTCCATGCACAGCTCAGAATGGCTGGAGTGTTGCATTTTGTTTCCTTTTTTTTTCTTTTTTTCTTTTTTATTTTATTTTTTCAGTGTTCCAAAATTCATTATGTATGTACAACACCCAGTGCTCCATGCAATCTGCGCCCTCCTTAAGACCCACCACCAGGCCCACCCATCCCCCCACCTTCCTCCCTCCAAAACCCTCAGTTTGTTTCTCAGAGTCCACAGTCTCTCATGGTTTGTCTCTCCCTCCAATTTCCCCCAACCCACTTCTCTTCTCCATCTCCCAATGCCTTCCGTGTTATTCCTTATGCTCCACAAATAAGTGAAACCATATGATACTTGACTCTCTCTGCTTGACTTATTTCACTCAGCATAATCTCCTCCAGTCCCGTCCGTGTTGATACAAAAGTTGGATATTCATCCTTTCTGATGGAGGCATAATACTCCATAGTGTATATGGACCACATCTTCTTTATCCATTTGTTTGTTGAAGGGCATCTTGGCTTTCCACAGTTTGGCGAATGTGGACTTGTTGCTATGAGCATTGGGATACATATGGCCCTTCTTTTCACTGCATCTGTATCTTTGGGGTAAATACCCAAGAGTGCAATCACAGGGTCCTAGGGTAGTTCTATTTTTAATTTCTTAAGGAATCTCCACACTGTTTTCCAAAGTAGATGCATTTTTGAAATAGCCTAGAGTACATATGTTTTACTAGCACCTTGACCCTCTAAACTTGGCTGCAAGATTTTTTCAAAGTTCAGCAACCTGATTCAAATGACCTAGAAAGCTTTGAAGGGTGGCTTGTTTCTAAGGCACTCTAATACCAAATATGTTCAGTACTCTATAATGAACACTGGAAAGCCCGTTCCTGCTTTTTTTTGGCAGAGGACAATGGGACAATTAGATCATGCATTCTGTTGGCACTGCATCAGAACCAATCCGCTGTCTTAACCTAGGAAAGAAATAGGAACATCATACTCATTGACCTGAGAGCTAGAACATGTGTTCATTTCCTACATTAGAGGGGATTCTCACTGCTCATGTAGAGCTCAAGACACCTGTTCATAGAATACTAAGTTTCAGAACAAGGACAAATCATTGCAAAAATCCCCTCCCCAGGACTCACTTGCTTACTTGTCTACTTTAGTCTAATATAGTTATTGAACTTTGAACTTTGCTCTTTCTTCACCAAACCTCCACTTTTTCCTTAAGATTTTTAGGTAGTTGGAAAACTGTTGAGTCCCAACATATTTTATATTGTATATACATATATGTATACGCATATATATAAGTATATATACATATACATACACACACATATATGTGTATATACATGTATCTATGTGTGTATATACATGTATATGTGTGTATATATACACATATACATGTATATACACATATATGTGTATGTATATGTATATATACCTATACATGTGTGTGTGTTTATACATATATGTATATACAGTTTGCATTTTATATGTCCCAACAGTATGAGGTCCCCTAAGTTAGATGTTGTACATATAGTGCAACCCAAGGTCTTGTAACTTCTATCATTCTATAAGCTCCATGAGTGTAAGGGTTTTCTTTGTTTATTGTTGCTCCTTCCACTGTGGAGAAGTGCAACTTAGAGCCAGAAAACTCATCATCATCTTTTCCAGGAGTGATTGTTGGTTGCAGAGTAGTTCTAGTCAGATACCTAGATAATGATAGCTGGCATGTTATTTGAGGGTTTATTATATTGATAGCTTCTCATATCTTTATACATTTATATTTGTGTAGGTAGATATACATTGATATCTATGGGTACCTATCTAGATATATACATTTATCTATCTATATATCTATCTCACTGTGATACACACGCACACACACGCACAATCGATTCTCATGATTCATAGTTCTTATATTCTATAAAGTCACTACAAACATTAATTAGCAAATACTGAACCCCTGCTCCTGGAGGAAATAGAGCATTAGGTTTCTCCAAGCATCTGGTCGCAACATTTTCATCAACGGATCAATACATTACCTGGTTTCTATTGAAAGATACCTTGTTTAATCTATGCTGTTGGTTCATTAATGTTAAACTCACAGCCAACAGAACTGTAACTCGTGACTGAACAAATGTATCTAACACGCGCATTTTCTCCATAAGGCACATTGCAGCCTCCTTGCGTTTAGGAAGGATGATGTTAGCAGTGGCTTTGGGGACCATTCCAAGTAATAAAATCACCAACCAAAAGCACAGAGGTGTGAAAAATGTGGCATTAAATATGTTGAGAAAAGGATACTTGTTTATCTTATAAAAGCTGAAAGCAGCAGAGGGTCACATTGGTCAAGTTCCCTGGGAACATGGGGACCAGGTGACTCAGTGTCCTGCTACTCTCTGTGCATCTGCAAATGGCCTCAAAAGGGCCCAGAGTATTGATTTAGAGATTACAAATAAATTTCAGCAAGTAGGCAAATCCCCGAACACAGAATCCACAAATAGTGAGGGTTGACACTTACATGTATATATACATACAGATTTTTATATATCCAGGCACATTTACTTCCTTCCAAAGAGTACCGTCCTCCAGTGCTGAAAGTGGCCTCATCTTCACCAGCCTAGTCTTTAATGATTTCCTCAAGGAGAAGAAGCAACCTGCTGTGCTGGAAATACATTGAACCAAGATTCAAGAGACCTTGAATTATTGCTTTAGTTCTCACACACCCCGTGAGGCAAGTCTTAAACTCCTGACCCTCATGTTGCTCTTTGCAGAACTGAGGAGAGAATTCCCTTTTGTCCTCCTAAGTTCACTGAATAGTGGTTACATGAACAAGTTCTCTAGACAAAGTTCAAATCCTAACACTGTGGCTCACCAGCTGTATGAACCTAAACCATTTGACCCTCCCTCAGCCTTAATATCCTCATCTATAAAATAAGGATAATAGTAGCACCCACATCCCGAGCTTTTATGAGGATTAAGTGACAGAATATGTAAGGGTGTACAGCACCTGACCCTGAGACAGCCAATGTGTGTCAGAGATGAAGAATAAAAACAACACCAGTAATACGCCTGCCTTGGGACATACAGTGGTTCAGGACTTCATCTCTCTCAGACAAGTCTTGGTTGAATCACACAAAGATCTCCTCTGGCTCTCTCCTTTTCTTGCTTTTATGCCTTCTCAATCCACGCATTCAACACACTTTCTTTAAATATATTGGTACAGGGATACCCGGTGGCTCAGTCAGTTAAGCATCTGCCTTCAGCTCAGGTCACGATCCTGGGCTCCTTGCTCAGCGGGGAACCTGCTTCTGCCTCTGCCTGCTGCTCCCCCTGCTTATGCTCTCTGTCTCTCTGACAAATAAATAAAGTCTTTACATACACGTATTAAATAAATAAATTGGTACAGCTAATTAACTCAGAGAATTGAGTCTAAACTAGCTTAGGAGTCATTTTGCCCTTAATGAGTATCTATGCCAGTCTCTACTCTGCTCCCTTCATAACCCAGCTTTATAGTGTATTCAGAGGGCCTTCTCATTTGTCTTAATGACACGTTCGTAAGGGACTAAACATAGTTCCCAGTTTTAGTTACATGTTCTAACTGCAGAATCTCTGGTTTCTCTGAATACGTAAATAATGGTATGATTAGATTTCAATTAGATACATACCAAATATCTACATATAGATTTTAAAAACTTGATCTCTAGAAAAACGTAAATCAACTAAAGAAAATGATGGACCAGGCTGTCACCACTAAAAATTGAGTAAAAATGTTAAGTACACCCATGAGCCTTTATTCCATATGTAATTTCTCTACACCTCATATATACTACAAAAATAAGCCATGATTCAACCGCAGTTTTTCATGTGTACTTTGCTTTTATATCAAAACGGTTTTTTTCTTAGAGAACCAAAGTCAGCTAAAGGGACACAGACATTGACAGACAATCATGAGCTTCCTCAATATCCATTTTCTCTCCCATGTGAATATTCACATGCCAATTTTTCAACTGTGCAATTTTTACAAACTTTATAAACTGATCTCTTTTCTTGTTAGTGGTCATTATTAAATGTTTACAATGCACAGAAAGATTTAAACACCTGCATAACAACCACAAGTAAGCAAAAATCAGAATGTTGGGAAAAAAAATTAGAATGTTGGTAATAAATTGAGCCCCACCCCATGAGGTCCTTCCCTCTCAACAAGACAGGAATCTGCAAAAGGTTAATATAAATTGTCCCCTTATAAAGATCAGGAAATATAATTTGATGATCAGGAACTTGCCTGACGTTGTAATGAGGTCAACAAACATATGTCAAAGGAAACAGAGGGTAATATAGGGAAATGAACTGGTTAGACAAGCCATGAGTAGGGTAGTCCAGAGCATAATGAGAGAAATAAGGCTTTAAGTAAGAATAGGCAAGTCTTCATAATGGGTAACGTATGTTATTACTTCATACGATGTATATTTATTTCCCAAATTATAACCATGTGGAAAGATGGCAAGGCCAGAAAAACACGGGGCTTCGGGTCTAAAAACCTGGGTTTAAATATCTGCTCTTACTTACTAATCAAATGTGAGGTTGAGAATGAGTCGGAAAAATGTTACAATGTATCCGTTGGAATTCAGCTGCCAATAGGAGCTTGAGTGATTACCTCACAGATGAGGAAACCAGAAGTGAGTAGTTCCAAATGTGGCAAGATAACAAGGTAACCTCAGAGGTGTGGATTCATCTCTTTTTCCTTTCCTTCCTTCCATCCTTCTGATTTTGTCTCTGTCTTCCACCATCCTAAATAAGATGGCCCTTTGTCCTTCGGCTTTTCGTCTCACGCCCCCAGTAAAGATGGCTACCACAAGTTCAACTATCATTTTCAAATACAACCACCTTCAAGGCAGGAAGACAGAAGGGACAAAACCAGGGAGCTCTCCTCTTGTACTAGCCCCTTCATGGGAAAACAAAATCTTTTCTCGAGGATACCGAGAGGAATTCAAATATCTCATTGAAAAGAACACATCACTCTCCCACGTGGTTACCTTCACAGAGAGGGTAATCATCTGTCAATCCTCAAGAACTTTTCAAGGAAGGACAGTGAATGATTCAATTGCCTGATACTCAAGTAATATTGTGCATCAAGGATATATCTTGTCATAAATATAAGGTAATGTTAGTTTATGTAATTATATTGATTTATGATCTCTCTATACATGTACACATACAGTCACACAAAATAACTGGGATCCTTGTGCCCTTTCTGCAGCTCAGTGGAACAAAGTAGAGAGGATCAAAGGGAGCTTTCTACCCTTCTCAAGGAAACAAAAAGAACGAGGTATTTTAAGATTACATTAAAAATTAATTTGCTAATAAAAAATTACTCTTAAGTGTTCCTTAGACTTTGTACCTGTACTTAAAAATAATAAAACTATAAATGTAATAATCACAATTTTAGTCATGTAGGTCTTCTCAAAATCTTTAACAATCACTGGAGCTTTACTATACCTACAATTAAAGCCACTTTTAGCTTTATTTTTAAAACTCATTAAATGTTTCCATTGTTACTTTTAATATTTCTTAGAGGAAATGTATAATCCTTTACAAAAGTAATTTGGGGTGTAACCTGAACTTTTTTCTCATTCCAACTCAGACTATTGCTATGAGGGAAATTGATACAAATTATCAAAAAGGTAAATAACTAATAAGCTCAATTTCTTCTTGGAATGAGTAAAATTCTCTTCATTTTACAAAAGAGAAAAATTATACACCTCTGCCAGGAGTCACAGAGGTACACAGAGATTAGTCTAAGTAGTGACTAAAGACCATTTGTAAAAAAATATGAGACCCAAAAAGAGAAAACAGAAAGATGGGTAAAGACAAATTGTTAGTTGCATTAAACATCAAAGAAATATATGAAAAGAAAACTCAACAACTAGACAAAGTAATTCAGGGGTGATGAATGCCATATTGCTTAAGGATCAATGACTATTCTTCTAAAATATCTACCACATTCTAAGATTTAAGAACAAAAATTAAACACAGGTTAGATTAAGCAATGGCTGACAGTGATTAATGATTAATGATCTCTCATAGAAATTGATTTATTTACAATACTACACATTTGTCTTTTAAGATAACATATTATAATGTTGCTATAAAGAGGGACTCATTTTTTGTTGGTTTTTAAAGGAAAAATATCAGTTAAGCATTAAAATAATCTTAGTAACACTCCACACCCATTGGAATATAAGCTCCATGAGAAGAGGGAAAAGTTTTCTAATTTGTTCCCTTTTATACCTCCTGCATATAACACACAATAGTGCTTAGTAAATATTGGTAAAGGATGGAATGTCCATGAAATTATGAAATGCAACTTATATCATTTACTTGAAGGTAAATCGATGGAAATAAACTTTCATTGCTAGGATTGGAGATATTAACATGTAAAGGACCATTGCAAATATCCCAGTAGTCCAGGAAAAGTGCCAAAAGTTGTGAGTCATCAGAGTCTGTTTCTCCAGAGAATAGTCATAGTTCTTTACGCAATGTTAAGTAACCATTTACTGAGCAGCTACTACCTGATATTTTCAGGATCATTATAGAGAAATTTCATAGAGTCTCTTTCCTTAAATTTTGACGTAACTCAACTGAGAGGAGAAAACAGGGCCTCCCACTCCACTTTCATTTACATAGAATTTAGGAGAAAAAGAGTCTCCCTGCTACCTTTCCTCTTCTCCTCCAAACCACACCCTCCCCCACCTGGAAATAAAAATGGTTGAGCTTTATCAAGCTCTTCCATCACGCTCCTGTCTCCCTTAGTTACTGGTTGAGAATTTGGATTTCTAGCTGCCAGTTCTTCTTTTCTACCTCTATTCCCAAAAACACTGCATATGACATACATGTCTTATGATAGATGATTGAACTCATATCTGTATTGAACACTTAATACCACTGATCTCTTATACTGCAAAGATTCTTCTCTCTAAACCCAACTTGGTCACCCCATTTCAATGCAACCACAGGGTTTTTTCTTACTCCCAAATATTTAACTTTAATTTGCCCTCCGTTTCTACCTCTAGGCTCAAACTTCTTCACTATTCTGCCCTAAATTTTAAAACCTCATTTCAGCTCTCATCTTGGCTCATAGAGCCCTCTGCAATCCGTCCACCACCTGCTTATCTTTCGTCCTTCTTACCAAACACAAATTGGCTTTCTTCTTTGCAGACATGGCAGAATACTTGTGTTTCCATTGTGGTTTCAAGCTTGTTAGGTGGTGTACCTTCTGCCCTGCTTTTTCTCCTTTAGTTTACTCTTGCTCAGTACCCCAAAACTGATCTTGAAGTATTCCTGTGAAAAGCCTTTCCATGTCCCACCTGCCCAACCTAGTTTATTTGCTCTCCCTCCTGGTTCCTAGAACATCTTTGTAGAACTCTTGCATACCATTCCTAAGACCGGAAGCTCAATTTGCTTCCATATGTAATTGCAACATCTAAGAGAATGTTAGGAAGACAGTCACTAATTCAAGCCTTGAGGATGCTTTCCATAAAATGTTGAGAACTGACACTAGAAAAACTAGAGAAACTAGAAAATAGCACTAGCTCCCTGTTTACATTTTTCCTACAATAGCTTTATATTGGTCTGCCAAAGCTTTAGGTATTATTTTCCTCTGACAAATGATTACATTGTATTCTCTTACTGAAGACAATCGTTGTGTTGTTACCGCACCGTGGTGACAGACAACATTTAAAAGTTGAATAAAGTTGATCAATTAAGGATAAGCTTTCAAACTGAAAGGCAGAAGGGGGAAATGGAAGGAAGTAAACATTCCTATAAACTTTACATGCCAACAAACATAATTATTTCTGTTTCAAAGGGGGTTCTGTTCTCCAGTTGGTTAAAGTTTTAGCTGTCAATCAAATTATTTAAAACAAGAAATTCGATCTTGGCTTCATTTCCATACAAGAAACAAAACAGGTCTTCAGAATGATCATATGATAACAATATAAGAAAAAAAGAATTTATCAATATCACCCAACCCACATGTAACAACAGCACTGTTATTAAATAGATATTACACCCGAATATGGGTGATTCCTGCCATGCGAGCATTAGTACTTTAAAAGAGAATTATAGGTAGTACACATAACATGTGGAGTTCTCTGTGTAGCCCATCCCCTTTTACAATCACCACTAGTACTCCAGTGGTCAAAGATCAGAGTTGTAACTCAATCTGGGCCATTAACTATGGAATCCCAGGTTAGTCGATTAACCCTCTGGGTCTCAGTTTCCTCATTTGTAAAATGAGAAGGGATTAGATGAGTAATATTTCAAACATTTTGTTAATGGACAGAATGCCCTTCTTTTTCCCAAAGGAAATCTTAGTGAGAATTCTAATATAGAAAGTCTAAAACATAACAGCTCTGGTAAAGGCAAGATGAAGATTCGGCCTTCCCTTTCTTCCTCCAGGCACACCCCAGAGCTCTGAGACAAAGAGTGAAAAAACTAGTAGCACAGGATGACCTTTTGGGTCTTTTCCAACAATTCTGGCATGTCCTTGGGTGGTATGGTGAACAATGATAAAACCAGGGCAGGTCTGCTAAGCTGAGCATTCACTTCAGGCACCCCAATACATTTCTCCTACTTCTGACTCAAAGTAGAATGGGAGATTGGTCCCAAAGCGGCCTGGGAAGAATCTCTCCACACCTCCATGACTATGAGGTCGATTCCTCCAAAGCCATTTCTGAAGATTACCTGCCCTGCTCCTCCAAAATTTCCCCCACTGGCACTGTGGCTAGAGCCCATGTGGCCTCATACTCCTTCACCCCGAAGCTCTCAACACCTGAGACAGAAGGCTCAGATTCCAGAAACCTAGATCATTGGCAACAGAGGTCTCAGATTCCTCCAGAACAATGGAAGGAACCTTACAACAAACGACCCTGTGGGCCCTTTACAACCTGGAATTTCTAGCTCTGCTTCTCTATCTTGCTCAATTAAAATAACTCAGGGCTTGGCTTTTGCTCTCGCCCACATCCAAAGATCCAACTCAGGTGACACTCAATTTCTTTAACTCTCAACCCCTAAGACAAGGTGGGAAAGTGCTTTCAAAATGAGCTCTGAATTTGGCTATTTTTAAGTCTTTGAGAAAAAAGAGAGAAAGAGAAAACGTCACTTGGCTACTTCCACAACTTGTTTTAAAATTTGCAAAGGAATTCCCATAGAACACTTGCAGCTGAAAGAATCCATTAGCCCACAAGATGCTCCCAGTCCGCAGCCAGTGCCACACGGATGGCCTATTATGTTCCTTCAATGTTTGAGCATCCCAAGCATGTGCTTTATAAGCCTGTATTTTAAGAGTGAGAGAAGCCAGGTGTGTACTCCAGGGGCCTCCTGGGTGATCTCCATCCAGCCCCACCACAATGGCCTTGATCTTCTGCAGTTTCTCTTGCTCCTTCAGAACAGTCCCTGGAGGCTCAGCAATCTCTCTCTTTCTCTCTCTCTCTCTCTCTCTCCCTCTCTCTATATCCAATGGGACCAGAGATGAGAAGATGGTGAACTCCAGGTCCTGGACTTCCTATTCTAATGAGGTTTTGGTGTTGGTGGTGCCCATTTAGTTAGTAAACAGGTAGGGGGACAGTCATCGTACTGGTCAAGACTATGAGGTAATGGGCTCTGACTCACTGACTTCCCCCTTGCCACCATGGCCGCTCACCACAGACATGCACTGCCCCGTGGGGATGGAGGTTGTGCTTATCAATAAGACATGAGCACAGAAAGCCCTGAAAAGGTTTAAGCCGACCTGAGATGGGGGAAGGGAGGGAGAATGGGATGAGAGACATGATGAGGTGTATCAGATAAAGCAGGTTTCTCAGAACCTGCATTCTACTAAGAGTTTTCATTACGTGACACAAACCGACTTTTCTCCTACTTGTTCCTCCACCTTCTGAGTAGATTTCATACTTAGACATCCTGAAACAGGAAGAGTAACAAATACAGTCCTTTCTGGAAAAAGGCAGGGGAGGGGGAAGAAGAAATGTGTGTGTGTGAATGTGTCTGAGAGTGTGTGCAAGTGTATATAGGTAAAAGGGAGCACAATGTGTATGTGGGTGGGTTGTGGGTGTGTGTATGTGTTTTAAGACATCTTCATTATTGTTCTTTTCATTCTGTAATGTTTGTCTCACAAACTGCCCCCCACTGCATTGATGATAATTTCAATGCCATAATTTCTTTTTCTTTGAAATTTAATTTTCAATCCTTTTATCTCAATAGTAAGGTACAATTTTCGCATCAATTTGCCAACGTCTCGAGGAATCAGTAGATCTGTAGAACACAGTCACGGATCCCCTAATTTAACCCTTTTACCAAACTTTTAAACATTTCACTTATTCCAAACTTTTGTTTCTTCTTTAGTAAAATATGCAAGCATAATTCAAATGTTTCTGGTAGCTAAAGATCATAATTAGGAGTGTGTTTTATCCTGCTATAATATAATCCACTCCCAATGGGCCAAGATGTGTAGGTGGGTGAGTTTCTACACAGCAAGATGGTTCAGGTTTCCTTCCACCCAGACCTGGCAACTGCTCTTGGCCCCCATCGTGGCCCAAAAATGGTCATGTCCACTGTGGGTCAGTCGCTACCCCTGCACCTCTCATCAGGCTATACCTAACTTATCTGAGGTTATTTTGCGTTGTTTCATTTTAGTCTACTTGGGCTCTCTCTTCTAAGCTTCTTCCCCTGTCCTTTTGTTCTTTCAGCTTTTGAGCTGGTCTCAGAACATGCTGTTTGGTTCTGCTCGGTAAGTGACCATCTCGCTACGCTGAGGTTCTCGGTACTTTTTCCTAATTTATCGCAGCTCATTTTGCTGTTGGAAATGCTCTCGTCTCCTCCCTGGATACCTTCTGACTTAAGGGTTGGTGTCATTGTGAGAATAGGAGATTGCCCGCAAATTGCCCTCGAGATGATCCAGACGGCAGTACTTTCCAAAGAAGAGATAAGGACTTGGCAGTTAGACAAATCAGAGCTGGAGCCTCTTTCCTTAAAAATACACTAACCGCAGAAAGAAACGGGATAGGCACACTTGGGGATGAATTAGAATTTTTGCCCTAAAATGAAAAGCCTAATATGGAATAGGAAAGATGAATTCTACCAAACGTAGGTGACCCAACCCTGAAAGTTGCCTCTGGGCCCCTAACCAGTAACCTCGATGGAACAGTGATGGACACAGAGTCCCTCCTCCAATGGTCTCCCACTTCGACCAGACTGTGTTCTACTCCCTGGTTAGGGGATGCGTTCTTCTCCTTCCCAACCCATCCCTATGTCTTCTTTTGAAGGAGGAACAGCACAGGGCCTGCTTCACCTTCCGCAACCCTCAAGGGACCCAACCTGCGTTTGACAACAGTGTGTTGAAAATAGACAAAAGTGTCAAGTTTTCACTGGCCTGTTCATACCCCCAAGATACCTTCTTAGGGAAATGTTAGTTTCAATTACATTGGAATTAAACTTTAAGGGGGGGTACACCTATGAGTTGTTGGTTCATTTCCACATTTCAGTTCCTTTAAATGCTAAAGAGATATAATGGTAGTTCTGTTTCCCTAGATTATCATCAGGCATGCCTAAGAAATTAGCTGAATGAATATTCTGGAAAAGGACTAGTATAGGATAATGCCTTTCTAGGAGTTAAATTCCAGATAACTTTAATGACTATAACCACCTACCACCTATTTTCTCCACCTCCCCAGGCCATCACTTAAGTGATTCTTTCATAGAAAATGAACACATTCTGGTCTGTGAATGAGTTGAGAAACATTTGCCATAGCCCGCTAGGGGCCAGGCCCAGCTGTATGGAATTATCCACACCCTCACCCTCCTGGGGCTGTGAGCAGTCCACGGAGCGGGCTTAATGCCACCAGAGGCTGAGACAGGGAAAGGCAGGAGCTTGACTCATAGGCAAAATGCACAAACCCCTTTCAACTCAATTGCTAAATAAACAACCACATTTCACACTACCTGGAAAGGTAATGTCATTTTGCCAGAAAAGGAAAAAAAAAAATGCTGCTGCCCCCCCGCTAACCAGACCAGAAGGCAGAGCTGAATGCTTCAGCTACTGGTTCCCCCATTATGAAGTGGGCAAGAATTTGACAACCAAAACTGACATTGGTTTATCATTGCAACAGGACCAGTAGATGAGAAGCTCTGAAGATTTTGGAAGGCAAACAAAACCTTCCCTCTATATCATCAGAATTATATCAACAGGATCCACACTACGAAACAATCTTAAATGAACAGTTAGTACCAGTGTCTAATTGCAAAGGGGTTATAGTAAAAGAGAAGTTTCAGATTCCTTCTGGAGTCCGTGACCAAGACAAAGCTTTCTAACCAACCAGGCTCTGAGCCACACAAGCTGGGTTGGTTGTTCAATGATCTATTCTACTGGCTTGCTAGGGGTACTGTAACAAAGCATCACTAACTGGGTGGCTTGAAACAATGGAAATATACAGCCTCACAGGTCTGCCAATTGAGATTTCAAGATCAAGGTCTTGGTGGGGTTGGTTCCTCTAAGGCTGTGAGAAAGAATCTGTTCTATGCCTCTTGCCTCACTTCTGGTATTTGCTGGCAGTCTTTGGTGTTGGTGCTGGTAGAAGCATTGCCCAATCTCTACGTTATTCTTCGCATGACATTCTCTCTGTGCTTGTGTCTCTGTGACCAACTTGACCCTTTTTTCAATTGGGCCACCAGTCATATAAGATTAGGACTTACCCTCATGATCCCAACTTAAAAATTACAAACCTGTAAAGACTGTTTCCGAATAAGATCACATACTGAAGTTCTGGGGGTTAAGGTTTCAACAGATGAATTTTGGAAGGATAGAAATCAATCCTTAACATGTGCTTTAAGGACAGATGCTAAGGTCCCAGGGAGGGGGCAGTGATGCAAATCCTGCTAGAGACGGATATGTCAGCCAGCCACTGAGCACGCAGAGACACGGTTGAACTGAGACTTACGTGCACCTGTGTGGACTGTGCCAAACCCAGGCTTTGATCTAAAAATCAATGAGTTTATTATATTTCATATTTAGAATTCAGCATCATTTCATCTAAAGAGGAAAACACACCCAAAAAGTACGTGCAAATCTCCCTACATTCGCCTCTGCCATAATCCTGCGTAGGTCAATATGGTTGGATGTTTTAGACAAAAGATTCAAGAGTATCAGCATAGCATCAGAAACACACTCTTCACTCAGGATGGAGATAAATTAGGAAGCATTTAGGTGTAGTATTCCCTTTCTTCACACAAAATCCTTAAATGAAATACATTATCAAAATAGATTTCAAATTCCATGTGCTATGGTGAGTGCTGTGAAGTGTGTAAAGTTGGCGATTCACAGACCTGTACCCCTCGGACTAATAATACATTATATGTTCATAAAAAAATTAAAAAAATTAATTAAAAAAATAGATTTCAAATTCCAAAGAATATATGTAAATATACTCTCCTCCAGGAGGCGGAGCTTAATCCTTTCACTCTGCCAAGTGTGGGCTGAACTTAGTGACTCATTTCCAAAGAAAGCAGAAAATAGTAACTTTGCAGAGTAGAAATCTGGTAAGCATGATCTTAACCAAATGATCAAGTTAACATCCCCAATGACAAATCACATGGGCACCATGTAACTCTGATACTTTGTGAGGAGAAGGGCATTTCCTCTCTGTGGTTTTCTGCCCCCAAGTCTACAACCTAGTCTAATCATGAGAGAAACATCAGAGAAACCCAAATAGAGGAACATTCTATAAAATAACTGACTAACACTCTCAAAACTGTGAAGTTAATGAAAGACAAGAGAAGATTGAGAAACCCATCACAGAACAGAGAACACAAAGGAGACATGACAACTAAACTCCAACAGGGTGTCCTGGCCGAGATCCTGGAGCAGAAAGGGGCCATTAGGGAAAGACTGGAAGAATTTCAAAATAGACTGGAATTTAGTTAATAGGAACGGAGCAATGCTGCTTACTTAGTTTAACAAATATGCTACAGCAGTGTGAGACAATAGAAGGGGAAGTCGAAGTTAGAGGAAGAATATATGAGACTATACTATCTATCTTTGTAAATTCTCTGTAAACCCCAAATTATTCCAAAATTAAAAGTTGGCTACAAAAATATAAATGTACTGATATGCATCATTATGAAGCAGAACATCAAGCCTTATTTCTTCCAATATTCATAAAGCCTAATCTAAAACCATATTTAAAACTCTGTATATAATATAAGTCCTGAAATGCAGTCCTTCAAACTTGAGCAGAAAGTAACGGCATGCTGTTATTTGTTTACGTTATCAAGACTTAAAAGTTTCTTTGTGTCCCAGAATGTTAAAGGTCCCTTGACCATGCCATATAGGATTTTTCATGACACAAAATATACTGCAACTCCTTGCTCATGAAACTGAAGCTTTTTCTTGAGATATTTCAAAAAGGTATCTTCTATCCCATGTCAACGTTATTCATTCTGAACCAAACAAAAACCATTCTAGTGCATTTCTAAGTGTGGTTTTCTGCCCCAGATCCTGAAAGAATCTTATCGAATGACTTATCAACTTCGGGAGAAGGAATCTGAGTTAGAGTTTGCATGGATTTTTCCCTTGAATGTCTGGTAGTCATTTTTCTCACAGTGACTCAAAATTTAAAGCTCTAGTTGTTTAGATTCAGTAGAACATTTTGTTTACACATATACAAAGAACACTACATAAAAATAATTTATCTCAAAGTTCATGGAATTTAAAAAAAATAAATAAATAAAGCAGACATCCTCTGCAAAGTCACTGTGTCAACAACTAACATAGCATCGTGCTCAGACCAGAGGGGAAAAGAGCTTTTATGCTGAAGTAATATAGAGAGGAAAAAAAAAAAAAAGTCCCCTGTAGATAGTCTACCCTCTTGTCTGTGCCATGTAACATACAGTCCAGTTGCCTCTTTGGGACCTTGGACTTGCTTCCTTCAACCCAGCCCTTCATCCACAACTATTAATAAAGTAGAAAGAGAACGCTCTTTATGCCCTCACCAACACTAGCTAATGTAGGTAACTGAGACACTTCTGACCCAGACTACAAATAAGGCAAGTTATGGCTCTAGATGTTCCGTCTCCTTCCTAATCAGTAAAACTCACCTACCATTCCCTGGGGTGTCTTCTGCATTTCTCATTGTAAATTATCATTTTGTAAACAAATATTTGAATGCAGGATCCTGTTTCATAGCCCTTCGCTCACATTATGGCTCCGAAATACTTCCACACATACTTTAAAATAGTTATCCATGTTACCAAAACCGGAAAACTTCACAGGGTCCTGTAAAACTGCCTTCTATCTCCATCTTCCAAACATCCAACAAATAGTTGTATATTGAGCCCCTAAAATGTTTGAGATTCTGTCCACATATAAATGCTTCCAAAAAAAAAAAGTCTACTTCCTATTTTCATCGAATTATGTTTCTTCTCATAATTTGCTAGGTCTCTGATAAGTAGAATAATGCGTCTCACCCACCCAAAGATGTCCATGTCCTAATCCTCACAATCAGTGAATATTTTAGGTTATTTGGCAAGAGGGAATTACTGTTGCAGGTGAAATTAATGTTACTAGTCAGCTGACTTTAAGAAGAATATCCTGAATTATTCAGGTGAGCCCAATGTCATCACAAAAGTCCTTAAATGGGGAAGAAGGAGGTAGGACAGTCAAAAACAGATCATCGTATGGTCAAGTCTCAACTGGCTATTACTGACTTCGAAGGTAGAGGAAAGGGCCATGAACCAAGGGATGTGAACAGCCTCTAGAAGCTGGAAAAGCAAGGAAACAGATTCTCCCCTAGAACTTCCAGAAAAGAGTGAACCCTGACAATACCTTGATTTTTAGCCCTTTGAGAATCATTCTAGACTTTAGAATTCCAGAGCTGTGTGATAATTAATTTGTGCCATTGTAAGCCACGAAGTTTGTGATAATTTGCTATAGAAGTGTTAGAAAACTGATAGATACTAATTGTAATCATTATAAAGTTCTATTTCATTCACTGAAGTATCTCTTTTTCCTCCAAAATTAATCATTGTATTTTCTTCTCGACTCTTTTCTTTCATGTTGGTAATTTTCCTTAAATGTCTCAGATCTTTTGTTTCCTCATTATAAATAGAAATATAGCCTGACAATATGATGGGGAAGTTCTGCTTCCCCATCAGTCTTCTCCCCTAATGGGCAGGGTTTAATTTATGCTCAGTGCACATGGCCAAGAAGTAGCAATGGAAAAGTCCTCTTTAGAGTGCAAGCATGACCACTCACCATCTTTGTGGTAGAATATCCACAAAAATGATCACCAACAATCTCCTTTCCATGTCCGTGAATGCTGGATTAGTCAGAGTTCTCCACAGAAACAGAACAAACTCTGTGTGTGTGTGTGTGTGTGTGTGTGTGTGTAAGAGAGAGAGAGTGAGAGCGGGAAGGGGGGTGAATTTATTATAAGAAATTAGCGCACATAGTTTAGAGGTTGTAAAGCCCCCAAGATCTGCAGTTTCTGGCAAGCCAGAAACCCAGAAAAGCTGATGTATAGTTCTGGTCTAAGCCCCAAATCTTGAGCAGCAGGAAAGCAAAAGCTATCTCTTCCAATCCAAAATCCAGGAGACTCAAGACTCAGGACAAGCTGATATTTCAGTCTGAGTCCAAAGGCCAGAAAAGACCAATCCAGCTCAATAGTCAGGAAGAAAGAGTTCTCTTTTTTCCACCTGTTTTGTTCTTTTGGGGCCTTCAACTGATTAGATGAGACCCACCTACATAAAGGAGGGCAACCTGTTTCACTCAGTTGACCAATTCAAATGTTAATCTTATTCAGAAACACCCTCACAAATATACCTAGAGTAGTGTTTGGCCAAATGTATGGTACCCCTTGACTCAATCAAGTTGACACATAAAATTAATATTCACACAGGATCCTGCCATTCCTCATATCAATGGTCTCTTTTTCCTCTCCTTCAACCTGGCCTAGCCCTGTGACTTGCTTTGACTAATGGAATAGGGTCAAAATGATGCTGGGTGATTTAAGGGACCTTGCATCTCCTGTACAGTTACCATGATAGAATCCATCATAGCTGCCTTCATAAAGAATCTTGGGTTAGACTATAGAATGATGAGAGAGAGTCCCGGAGAGCCCCCAGACATAGCGAGCACTTGAGTTAAATCACCAGATATGTGAGGGAATCCATCTTGGATGCTTCACTCCCAACAGACTGTCATTAAATGAGTAACCCAGACAATACCACAGCAAGGAGGAAAACACCCAACAGAGCCCTCCAACCCACATATTCCTGAGAAAAAGTAAAATGTTGTTTTAAGCCACTAAGTTCTTAGGTTCTTTGTTATTCAGCCATAAACCATGAATATCTGAAAGAAACATGTCTTGCACATCAGCTTTCAGCTAGGAATGCCCACTGAACATCCTCCACCAGTTTTTTGGAGAACTATCTTATTCTGGTTTTATCTGGGCACTACCTGCTAAGGTTGTGTAGTCAAGCTACCCACCAAAGGGTAGAATTGCCCTGAGCAAGGGTGGTCGAAGGCCCCTGGCATTTCACCCTTCACTATAACATCTCTGCAATAGCTTTGCTTTCCCCTTTCTTCTTCATATTATAGACTCTAGGCATGAAGCCTCTCTGGGCCGTATCAGTAAGAACAATTCTTACCCCCACTGTGGCCTTCTCTGCACATATTCAGGACTGTAGCATTCTCTGCTCTCTCTCATCCATCAAAATGATCTTTGTGTCTTCCATAAATGTATCAAAGTCACCGATCAACTTAGGGCTCTTTATCTCCTTCAGAGTTCTTATGGATTTACTGCTATTGTATTTATTTAATGTTATTCCAATGGAACTGGGGGAATGAGGACTTACATACATGTCTGTTAGGTCCACCTTCCTGAATCAGAATGGAAATATTTTAAAATAGTAAGGATGATGAAGATGATGATGATGAGGATGTCAATAGTCCATCTTAGTGAAGATGTTGTCAAACTAGTACATTTATATAGTGTTTATAGGACTGCTAACTGACAAGACATATTTATTATATACATGGGTGTAAATAACAAAGGCTCCTGGCTCACCTAAGTTCTGCGTTCTCTAGAAATGGACCTAAAAAAAAAAAAAAGTTGGGTCTCTGAAACCTTGTCTGAGTTACTGGGTCTTGCCCACTGAGCCAGTATGGATGGGTCGGTGGCAGCCACCTGCCCCAGCCAGGCTGGGATGAAGGCAGTTTTCCAGAACCTTCCCTACTGGAATTAAATCCAGTCCCTTCTTACTGGTGGAAACACAGAAGTTTGGGGAGGCTGTGTTACCCCTGGGAGAAAAAATAAAAGCCAACTACTAACTGCATGAAATGAGACTGACAGCTAAATCCCAGAATCAGAGAAAACCCCAAGGACATGTAAGTCCCTGGTTCCAGCCATCCAAAAGCGCTTCTCTTTCCTTCCTGCTGTTCTGTATATGCAATAGTTTGCGTCTAATAAATCGCCCTTTTATTTCTAAGCTAATTACCTTGAAAACAACTAGGTTCCAAATAATATTTGCTTCTAGAGCTATTAAATAGAGGTTATATATAAATTTTCTTTTTATTTGAGAGAGAGTGAGAGCAATCACAGATGGAGAGGGAGAAGCAGACTTGCTGCTGAGCAGGGAGCTCGTCACAGGGCTCGATCCCAGGACCCTAAGATCATGACCTGAGCTGAAGACAGATGCTTAACCACCAGAGCCACCCAGGCGCCCCAAGGTTTATAAATTTTCACCCACTAATTTCCCTTGTAGAATTTTTTTCCCAAGAAAAAGTTCAAATTCATGGGGGGAAAATGCATTATGACATTTGTCTCATTTGTAACAACGAAAATTTTTTTTAAAAAATGGATAGAGGTAGTCAATTATCTGGGGATGGTCAGCTAAATGCTATCACTTTCATAACCAATACATTTAAGAGTGCCATGTGCCCATTGACTATGATGAAAATATACTTCATTTCCAGATTTCTTGCTATTATGGATGCCAGTAACATTTATAACAACTAGATTTTAAAGGGTGAGGGTAAATTTGAAGAAAAACATGATTGTAACTATTCTAAAAAACATGCATTGGGGAAAAAATATGCATTGGAAAGAAAGTTTAGAAAGAAATAACCAAAATTACAGTGTGACTAACACATGCTGAAGCTTCTGGCTCCATTTTACATTTTAAAGCAAGCAATCACTGGAAAATTCTTAGAAAATTAATGGTTATCAGTTGCATAAGTGAAGAATATGGCCCCTTCTGGCTTTCTACCCTCACAAGTATAGGAAGTTGAAGGGATATTTGGTCCATACCGTGTTATAAATATTATATTCTATTTTCTTGAATTCTTAATGACCATGTAAAAATGCAAATCCTAGGCAGTTCAGTGCTCTTTGGTATTTAGTTAACCTCTGTGCTTTGCTGAACCAAAATGCAAATTGAGATCACTACTGGACAAGGTTCGAGTTCTCAATGCCATTTTCATTCCTTAATCATGCAGTTAACCGCCTAGGGCAACCAGTTTTTCGAAGTCCCGTAATCATTCCATTGGGGTAATTACATGTTCTCCAGTTTCTTTTTTAAACAGATTTCCAGTAGAAGCAGAAATTCCATAACTTAAGCTTGCTTTCTTTTGCCATGTGCTCGCACAGCTGAATAAAATCTTCCCTGGGCCTAGCAATTATTAATAACTTCTAAATTATCAAAAACTCAATAATTATTTAATATTTGTGCAGCATGTTTACCACTGCATTAAAAAAGAGAAAGAAAAAAAAATAAATCCCCACTCAGTAATTAATATTTGTGACTCATTTCCCCAGAACAGACTACAAAGGAAAATGTTAGACGATTTTTCAGATTCAAATTACCGCTCTAGAATTATTAAGGTAGTTATTACAAGTTAATTGAAAATCAGTTGATTATACAAAAGAACACGTACTGAGTCTTTTCAGGGTGTGAGGATTAAATTCAACAAGCAGCCCGTTATTCAGGTGGCTTTTCTTTTTTTAATTTTTGTCTCAATGACTAGTTGTGCTACCTACAACCTCATTACTCAAGTTAGTTAATACATATCCATTAAGTGCTTCTTATATGCCATGTACCTGCTGGAGATCCAGGGGGGACAATACCAGAGGACTTTTCTGCCTAGATAGAGCTGACTCTCTACCATCCTCTGATTTCTCCATTTGCATTCAGGATCTCACATAAACCAATACTCACATGCTGTTTTGTGATGAAGCTCATGGCACCTGCTATGGGCCCATGCTCCTGGACAGATCAGAAAAACATTTGTGGACCTAGCACCTGAGAAACACCTCTGATTTCTTTAGGAAGTTCTTTTCTTTTTAATGGGAAAAATTTTAAACTACTTCAACTTTGGGTTGCACAATGCCGTGTTCACCCAGAGTCAGGCTGCCTACAAAGTCTAGTCAAGCAGAAAGTGACTAGAGTGTGGACAGCTTCCTGGAGCACTGACTCTTTCCTCCTGTTCTTCTGTTGGGTATATGTTATTTTAGGTCATCAAGAAAATGCTGCATCTTCTTCTAAAATAATCCTATCTTTCTCTCTCCCAAAGAAATATTGAATCAATTTCTTATCTATGTCAATCAGGTTAATGTATTGAACTGGAATAAAGTTGGAAAACTCAAACTGAGAACAAACTGTGGAGGAGAAAGTCATATATAAGTAATAGCTGATTATAGAAAAAAAGCACAGTAAGATTTCTAACTTGGTATTTATCAAATGCAAGAGAAGGTTTTACTTCAGAGACAAAACTTGTTTTTACATTCTGCAAACTATATTGTCTGTTCCTCTGTATATAAAGACAATGGAAACTGGGGGGTGCTAGTCAACATCGCTGTCTCCACAAGTAAAGAACTCACCTCAGAATAATGTGAATGGGGTCCAGATGTGGAGAGACAGGGTCCAACGACAACATCGGCATGCCGCGTCATCACAGAGAGCAAATGAAAGGAAATGGGGCCAAGACAGAAGTCACAGCCTTTTATAACCCGATCTTGTAATCTTAGAAGAGACAACCCATCACTTCTGCCTTGTTCTGCTCAATAGTGGCAAATTGCCAAACCCAGTGAGAAGACTGCACAAGAGTGTGAATACCTGGAGATGGGAATCTTTGGGGACCAATTCAGAAGGTGCCTGCAGAGAACAAACAAGCATACTGAACTCAGATGAACCAAATGGTTCTGGAGGAAGAGGAACACTTCTTTCATCATAGTTGAGCAGGAGAAGAAGATATGGTACAGGTCAAAGTGGATCGTTATCATTGGCAGTGACTTGTTCCTGGATTAGGTCCAATGACATCCTTTTTTAAATCTCTATGAAAAATGAGATAGGGTCGTCTGCTGAAGGAGGAGCTGGGGTGTTTGAGATCAAGAGGAAGGTAGGAAAGATGAACCTCAGTGAATAGGAAAGATCACCTTCTAAAGCAACACAGTAGAACTACCAGGCATTGCCAACCGGAAGTTTAAAATAACTTGAAAGTAAAAAATTAGTCAAGCTCTCAATTGTGTGATTTTCTCCACCAACTTTCTGCTGCCAGGCTACTAGCTCAGAAAAAGTGGCAAAAGATGTATGCCAGCTTTGAGGTAGGAAAAACTTTTCATCCATGTGTGAACACAGCCAAGAAATAATAGTGTGAATTATACTCATTTGTATTTCTCTCCATCTGATTCTTCAAACCCACCCTCGCCAGGCAGGTATCTTTCTACCCATCAAGCCAATAAATTAAATAGCCTGGCATGTGAGCTTTTAATTTGGTTCTCCTGAACCTGTAGAGCATGCTAACTCCCTGGTTTTATTCCTCTCTGCACCCCATCCAGTTGCTCAGTGAGCAAAACTCTCCAGACTTCAAAGAAGATCTGTAACATAGAAAAGACCCAGGGGGTCTGTCTGCACATCACAGATAAATATTGATGATAATGGCCTTCAAAATACTGTTAGATCTTCCACCCTTACACTGACTATGTAAATCTAGCTCGCATGTCTGGTAAGAAACATATACTACTCGTGAAATAAAAGGATCCCATATACTTCTAAGATACATAGAATTTGGTTGACTGGTTGGTTGGTTGGTTGGTTGGTTGGTTGAATTTAAATTCATAAAAAAGTAACTGTAGTGAAAACAGCACCCTTTGCCACCAAATCCGCATTCCATAATGGAATACCATAGGCTGGGGACGGGACTTAAACAACAGAGATTTATTTCTCACAGTTCTAGAAGCTGGAAGTCCTGGATCAGGTGTTAGCCTGGTCGGGTTCTGGTGAGAGTCTTCTTCCTGGTTTACTAATGGCTTCCTATTCATTGTGTCCTCACATGGCAGAGAAAGAGAGAGAGAGAGAGAGAGAAAGCAAGCACGTTCTGGTATCTCCTCTTAAAAGAATGCTATCCTATTGGATCCTATTGGATCCTGATCCTATTGAATCAGGCCCATCAGGCCAAGACATTCATCAGCCTGGTGTGTAAGACCTCATTTAACCTGGATTAATTCCTTGTTCCAAATCTAATCACACTGGGGATTAGGGCTTTAACAGATGAGTGGGGTGTCCATGGTATACAAATATTCTGACCAGAACAATATCCTTGCTGTAATGACCAACTCTTCCCAGTTTCTCTAGGGTTTTCCTGATCTTAGCACTGACAGTGCTGGGAAACCCCTCAGTCCTGGAGAAACTAGAATGGTTGGTTACCCCAGTTTACCTGCCAGATCTCTCAGGAGGGGCCCAGGGTAAGGCTGCCCCTAAAATGATTCATCCACTGATCTTGTGGTAACTTCTAATTCTCAGCATAACTTAAGCTAAGACTCTTTCCTGACAGCCTTGGCCACTTCTGCAAAGCTGATAGTCATTCTAGAGAGAAATCGTCTCTCAGATGATTACTGTATGTAATTCAGCGTAACCCAAATTCATAAACAGAGATTTCCTGGACGTTCACTATTTGCTCAGTCCGGTAACAGACATGGCCAGGAACACCGAGGTGTAAAAGAGCATTCCTGTCCTCAAGGAACGTATTTGTGACTAGAACAAATATTTGGGGAATAAAGAGTTCAAACTCTAATAAAACTGACAGGACAAGCATAAAAAAATCACAAGGCAGAATATGATTTGTTACAAACATGCTCTTGGGAAAAAAAGTGGCTTTTCAAGTCAGGAAGTTTGGGTTTTGTTTTTTGGGGGGGTTGTTTGTTTGTTTAGTTTTTGTGTTTTACAAAACAAAGTAGCATTGCTAATGACCTGCTACCACTGGCTGAACAAAGCAGAGGAGAGGAATGGGTGTCACTAGGTAATTTTTTAAGCTTGATGACTGTGAACAAACACAGGCTTTCCAGCAAGACACAATGGGTTCCGATGTCATTGCTCCTGCAAATTACTCATTGGAAAACATCAAAACATCCTTTTCCTCAACTGAAAAGTTGGGATAACCTTCCTCTACCTTAGAGCTGGTAAAGGAATTCCATAAATGAGGTTCACAGTCACTTAACACATTACCTCGCAAATGTCAAGGGCTCAGTAAATAGTTGCTATTATGATTTGTGTAATTATGAATACCATGATGGCATGTGTTATTTCCTCTTCTCTCCACATTTCACAATTGCCCAAATCGAAAAAGTCTGGTGCAATTAAAATTTTACATTAAGTCACAAATGCAGCTTCCTTGTCCCTATGGATTTAAAAGGAGCAGAGGAGTTTTGCACGTTCCTGTCTGAACGCATTTTCATTCAAAATGCTCTTTGTGTTGCAGTTGCCAAGTTAAGGTCATGCATAATGCAAAAATTCCTGTGATCAGCAAGGCATTTAAAATAAATGTATGTTTAGAGCTTGTCTTACCCCTTTTGCTATCATTTTGGTTATCCATTGCTATAAATTAATTATTCCCAAAATGTACAACTTAAAACAACACACAGCTATTGCCTCATAGTCCCTGTGAGCCAGGGATCCAGGCAAGGCTTCACTGCATCCCTTCATCTCAGGGTCTCTCACGGGCTGCTATCAAGGCATACGCTGAGCTGTGGCCACCTTATGGCTCAAATGGAAAAAACACATCTGCTTCCAAGTCCACGTGATTGCTTCCAGGATTTGGTTCCTTCCAGGCAGTTGATGGTAGGGTCTCAGTTCCCCGGTGCTCTTCATCGGAGGCCTTCCTCGCTTCCTCGTCATGCTGGCCTTCCCATCAAGGTAACTGGCTTCCTCAATGTGCTCAAGCCAAGAAGGTAATAAAGAGGGTTTCTAGCAACATGGAAGTCACAGTCCTCAGTGACATAACCTCAGAAGTGGCACCTTCTCACTTTTGCCATGTCTGTTGGTTAGGAGCAGATCACGAGGCACGGCCCAGGCTCGAGGGAAGAGAATAACACAAGACCATGAGACCAGGAGGTGGTGATCCCTTGTGGGCCATCTGAGAAGCCTGCCTACCAGCACTCTCTCTCGGAGGCTCTCAGAGGTGATGACTGGACCGCAACAAGGTGACTAACACAAGTCACAGCGAGTAACAACCTGATGCCATCAAACAACCAGAGACACAGGGTCACAGAGACAACAGAGGCAGGCCTTCCTGCTATATAGGCGGCTGCCCCACTGATTTGTAATTTTCATCAGGACTGGACCACTGGTATCCTAAAACATTCCCTGCTTCTTTGAAATTATATTATGGACTTTCTGGTGAAATTTGAGTAAAGCTGAGTTTGCCTGGTCTACATCTTAATAATTAAAGGAGTATCACAATCAGTGATAGAAGTACCCATGATCAAGAGAGCACGCTCCTAGAAACTACAAAAAACTTGTCCCACGTCACAGAAGCAAATAAAATTGTTCTTGCAGAATCTGCACCAAGTTTTAGACCAAGTGCCTTAACCTCTGAACCTGTTTCCTTTTATAAACAGAAGTGCTAGGCCAGATATTCACTCGGGCTCCTACCAGCTCCAAAATGACCCCAAGATTTTATATCATTCACCAAAATCTGCTGTGGGTTAAGGAGCCTTTCTGGAAACCCAGGAGACACCCATCCCGGAAGGTACAGCCCTGAAAGTGACAATAGAGAATGATTTGCATTTCAAGGTTTTCAAAAGCTTCACCTGCAAAACACTCCCCATTCTGCCCCTTATCTTGCCACCCAGGAAATGAATGAAAATGATCAAAGCCCTTCAAAGCTTGAATGAGCCACATGGAACACTGAGAAAGATTCCAGCATGGAAGGGAGCAAGAGAAAGGCTTGCAGATAGTTCCAAGCAGAAACTGACATTGAGCCCCTGAGGCATTCCCTGCTCTGTCCCAAGAGGACATGCAAGCTGTCATTACCCGTAGTGAGTGTGCGATGAGTACTTGTTGACCGAATGAATTAGGAAGCTGGACAAGTCACCTGATGTCTTTCAGGGGCATATCCACAAACCAAGTATGCAAGAGGAACAACATTCTGTTGATGCATGTCGTTGTCCATTGAGTGCCTACACTGAGAAATGCCAGGCAGACAAACATAAAAGAAAGAACGGTCTTCAGCAAGTGACCCTAGTGAATTTGCAATCAGAACACAGACAATAAAGGTTAATAGGAAAGGTAATGTTATCTGGGCTTCCGCCTCTAGAATCGGGGCAGTGGTATCACTTGGGGGTCCTCAGCCCTTGAGGTTTCTTGGCTAAGACTCAATTTCCCTAGGTAGTGCTTAGATGGGAAGCACTGTCTGCTCTTGACTCTTCTTCCACCCAAGCTTCCAAATGGGCTCAACCTCTCCGATGAAAGACCACTTGCACTAGCTTGGAGAGTCCTAAGCTATTTTGTCTTTTTAAAGAATTCCTTGTATAAAAGGATTTGAATCCCACTCTGCTGATTTCAAAGGTTAACTCTCACTGGAAAATCTTGCGTCTCAGATTCCAGGAGAACAGAGAAAAAGAGTCCCCAGGTACTACGAGTAATACCGGCTGCTCAGCTCCTACAGTGAACTGAACTTTTGGGCAAGTCTGCATTCTTTCATGAGCCACAAACTCATAAAACAAAAATCAAAGCACAGAGACCTTCCATGAGCTCCTAGAACACCTCATTGGCAAATTGCCCTATTTGGCAGCAAACGTAGAAAGGAGGCAACAAATAGGCATATGATGTCTAGTTGAAGTGTGGACACACATCCCTTATTTGAGATTTCTCTATAATGGGAAAAATACAAAAAAGGGTAGGAATGTATTTTCCTCTCCGGTTTGATTAGACCTACTATCTAATAGACCTGCTATCTAAAAAAATTATTTTTCTTATGTGCACATAAGCAGTAACAGGTAACGTAAAGTGGATGTTGTAATAAAATTCCCATAGTATGTCTTTTTTGTCTATAAAATGACACACAAATGTGTCTTGTCCTTTTGTGGGGACCAGATGCAAGCCTGGGGGCAATTACACTAAGTGTATTGGAGTCACCTGCGCAAATTTCCTAATGGCAGTCTGGCAGAGGGCCAAGCTTTAAGTCATGCCTCAGGGAATTCAAATGTAAAAGTCAGCTACATTAGAGGTAGTGATTCAGTGTGGAGAAGAGATCGCCTTTCCTGATTTATTGCAGCCGGTGCTTTCAGTACATTTAAAAGATGATCTAGTTTAAGTCACTTCTTCAGGGAGCAGGATGGCAGAAAATGAGGAACATCTGAACCAGGAGTTACCAGAAAAGAGAGACTTGATTAAAACTTGAATTATGTGGAAAGCACACAGTTTTTCTTAGAAATAGGTCTCCAAACATGCCTAGAATCTGCAAAACACAAGCTACATTTTCAACCCCCAATATCTAACTTGTGATTCATGGATCCATTATTGCCTGTATTTTTAAATGACTGCAAAGACAGTAATTTGTGATGTGAAAAGTCATCATTTAGTGTTAAGAATAAACATAGGATTTAAAATCTTTAATCTTGGTGCTGCTTATAATCTACGAGAAAGTTTACTCTCGAAGAGAACACCAAATCTTTCTCCTCTCTAACCCAGGAGAGTTTTCACTAAGACTTACGGCCTCAGGGATTCTCGCTGGTTTTCCCCAATGTATGCCTTTGATGTCTTTTTATCTCAACTGAAGATACATGAATGAATAAGTAAGTCTTTTCAAAATATTTATGTTCCTTAATACTCACTGCAGAGTTCGCAAAAGAAAAAGAAAAAAAAAAAAAGAACTACAGTTCTATTTAGAATAAAGTCATTTGGAACAAATATTATTTCTGGAAAAATAAATCTATCTGTGCATGTGTTTTCCCTGCTAATATATTTGCTGGGGAAAAGAAACACCACCATGAACTTCAAATCCATTTCCCACTCAAGTCTTCATTTTTATATTTTATTGCATTCCGCAGTGATTTTGCAACCCCGCTATATCAAGAGTTTGCAAAAGGAATGTAAACAGTGACTCGGGCTAGAACACATGAATATGACTGGGAGCAAAAATCTCTACTGAGCTATCCCAAGATGAATGACCGTGCTACATTCCAAGTATCTGCCAAGTACTTTCTAGCAAGCAGACCAGGAAATGAAATCTACCTACCAGAAAGGAACCAGGGAGACTATTCCACCTTGAGGAAAACACCAACTCCATCCTCATAGAACCTAAGTAGTAGGGCTATCATTTTGTGTATATATGTATATATTTATAATGAGACTATGTTTTGAGATATTATCTAACTTTGAGGTTTTGTTTTGTTTTTCTCTGGGATGTGTGGCCTGATATCCCTCCCTCGCACCACCCCCACGCCACCCCCAGCTCAGGCAATGGAACTCTATTTTTACTGCCTCAAGAAAGGAATATCTCAAAAAGAACACAAGGATCAACTTCATTCATTTATTCATCCAGTATTTTTTCAACAAATTTTTATTGAGCACCGTCTGCGTGCCACTGTCCTATGTACTGAAAATAGTCTTTATTTTCATAGACCTTTATATTCTGCTGGGGAAGAGTCAACAAACAGATGTTTTCTAAAGGACCAGCACATGAAAACACTGTGGAGAAAAATAAAACCGGATGACAAGATAAAGGACAGAGGGCTGGAGGCAGGCCGATACGATAGCCTCAGTTTTCAAAGCAGTACTCAGACAGAGGCCTTCTTTTTCTGTCCCTAAGATGAAATTTGCTCAGGCAAGAAGGAGGAGAGAGAAAGACTCAGAGGGAGCAGAAGAATGTGCAGTTGGTGGGTGCCTGAGGAATGGAGGTCTTCCCTGTTCTCATTCCTATCCCAGGGCACACAGGCTTGGCCATAGACCCCCTTTCTGGAAGGGTTTACATGGGTCCTGGGAAAGAAGACCCCAGAATTGACTGGTGATGGAGAATCAGAAAAATAGGGGTTACACAGACAGGAGGTAGGAAGCCTGCTGAATGAAGGGGTGGATCTTTCCGCCATGCTTGGCAGGGATGCAGAATGAGAGTCAGAGGACCCAGAACAAGTATAATAGGAATGAACTAGTGACCAGAACACAGGTAGGAATGAGTATCCCCAGCAGAAGGTGGTGTGGATTGCTGAGGACAGCCAGACTCCCTCTCACTCCCACTGGGAAGAGTCATGCTCTAAAAGATCCTTGGAAATAAGGCTGGACCCCCTACAGAATGTGGGAAGTGGCTAAAGGGATTCCTAAATAAACAAGGTTTTGCTGCCTGGTAGAATGAAGGCTTGTAACAGGAATTAAATTCTATTATAGAAAAATAAATTAAGTTATATTTCCTGAATTCAGGAAACTCTGGTTTTTGATTAGCATCCATGTGGTCTAATGTTAAAAAAAAAAAAAAAAAAAAAAAAAAGAAAGAAAGAAAGAAAGAAAGAAGAAAAGAGGGACGCCTGGGTGGCTCAGTTGGTTGGACGACTGCCTTCGGCTCAGGTCATGATCCTGGAGTCCCGGGATCGAGTCCCGCGTCAGGCTCCCAGCTCCATGGAGAGTCTGCTTCTCTCTCTGACCTTCTCCTCATTCGTGCTGTCTCTCACTGTCTCTCTCTCAAGTAAATAAATAAAAAATCTTTAAAAAAAAAAAAAAAAAAAAAAAAAGAAAGAAGAAAAGAAAAGAAGGAAAGATTATCAGATCCATTCTGAATTCGAGAAGACATAAAAGAAATAAGAACGGAAAAAGGAGAGGAGCTGGAAAGTTGACAACAGAGAGACTTTGGCACAGATTTTACATCTCTTACTGTCCATAACAAAACCTTTTCTGAGGCTAGAGCTCCCCATGTCAGGCTGCCCCCTTTCCTTAGGGAGCTGGGAATTGGGGATTGGCCCACCTCTTGATGCTGCAGACTGATTAGGTAGCCCATTTCTAAATTATATCAAGTTCAACCTACTGCTGACCTGAAATGCCTATGGTTCAAGGTGACAAGATTCATCAGGCTTCTCAAAATCAATTATTATGGTGGCTTAGTTGGTTAAGCATTGGACTCTCGACTTCAGCTCACGTCATGATCTCAGGATTGTGAGACCAAGTCCCTTATCAGGCTCTGTGCTCAGCACAAGTCTTCTTGGGATTCTCTCCCTCTCCTTCTGTCCCTTCTCCCTGCTCACTCTGTGTGTGTCTCAAAATAAATAAAATCTTTAAAGATGGATTACTATGATCAGAGAGAATAGAATCCGTACTATATATTTAGTTATGATTTTGTCTATAGGAAACAGGAGGTAAACAAATAGTATAAGTATGTTATATTATGTAACATAGTTAATCTAAACTGCGTATTAGATGTTTGTCCTCTCAACCAAAAAATACAACACCGGGTGCAAATTTATTTTCATTAAAAAGAAAAAGCGAAGATGAGATTTTTAATCCAAGACCTCAGAAAAGGTTTTTATTTCTAAAGTCCCAGAACAATAAGGAAGCTCTGCTGTTAACTACTTCATTTTTAATCCTAACATTCTGTTGTGAGTCCTTGGCACAGAGAATGATTCAGAGTTAAGGGGGAGATGGAGGAGGAACAGAGGGCAGGACTGTTGCAAGGGTCACGTGTAAAAGGTGCATAGGCAGGAGCAAATGTCTGGGGCACCATTAGCTGGCTGTACCAGCCAGCTCTCTCTGAGACAAAAAGTGTCGGTCTGGGACCATCCTGTGTGTTCTTCAGCCCTGCACCTGTCCTGCCACATCCTCCCGTAAATCCCCATTCAGTAACCAAGGTCCCTTGTATCCTACAATTCAGAAGGATGGATGAAAAGAGAGCCATGAGGCTCCTGGGGTCCAGAAAGCTCCTGACAAGGGTTTCGGCTGACTTACAGGGAGGAAGATACACGAGTCACAGCTGACACTCAGTTGGTTTTCTTCTTCTCCGTGGAACAGAAAGAAGAGGGTAAAAACAGTGAAGCTCTCTATGTCCTGAGAAAATCACCTGCTGTGAGAATGGCTACAGATGAGCAGCTTGGGGAGAACTACCAATCAGCAGGAGCCTTTCCTACAAGCAAAATTTAATTTAAAAAAATTATTTGTAAAAGAGTAAGTCCGCTTCTTGAGTCACATAAAAATCTGCCATAGTAAGAGTGTAACCTGATGCTTGGGGTAGAGGCTGTCCCATTGGCAGCTTAACATGTCACATGTCAACCACGCAATGTTTGCCTTCTTCGCCCTCAGAATAAGTGCTTCTTCCTTCAGCTAGCTAAAGGCAGACACTCAACCGACTAAGCCAACCAGGCACCCCAAAACTAAACTGTTAATTTAAATAGCAGAGTTAAGTGCTCTCGACTGTCATCCATTCTTAAAACACATGCAGAAGTTCTTTTGTAAAAGTCACAAATTGAAAAGACTTCCTTTCTCTTTGAAACCATATTTTCTTTTCCCACATAATTTGCCATTAGGGGATATATTTTTCCCTTTGAATGCTGTTTATTGATCACTCAATCATAAGTGATCAAACATAGGTAGATAATTTTAAACTTATGTAGTATTTAAGTCACTTGGGTTAAAATTGGGGGGCAGAGGTTTCAGGAACCAATACTATTTTTTATTAGTCCACAAATGATCAAGACAACATAGCATGCATAGGTTTTGGTAATTAATAAGCAATAAAAGTAAAATTTGGGGGGAATACTTTATCTTTCTTTTCAGTAAGAGGGCAAGGCAGGGTTTTCAAGTCTGGATTAAAAGAGATTTCTCTGACACTAATATGGGACTTTGAGTTGTCCAGTCTGTCTGGCCTTCCCAAAGTGCTTCCACTGCAACCAAGCTTGCATAATGATGCTGTTCTTTATAAGCAGCAGAAAGGAGATTGAGAGGAGAAGTGGGAAGGGAAGCCACTGAGCACCTTCACGGGCATGCTCTAAGGCTGATCACGTCCCAAGAACGGTAATATATGGAAGCTGAGGATCCTGAATCTGAATCCATTCAAAAACTCTCCAGGATTCCACTCTACCCTTGGAGAGTCGGCTTCTGCTATACAAGGTCTGCGTGCCCTAGCCGGACTATCACTACGGTGAAATTCTTACTTATCCGTGGCACAGCTGACACTCCTTCCCCTCTCCGTCTTGTGTTCCTTCACTAGGCTCTGTGGAAATAGGAAATAATTTACAGCTAAAACAAACATCCCCCCACTCCCCCGCCCCAGTGGTGGAAATAGAGCAAATTGTTCTGGTGAGGCTGTTTACCAGGTGAAATGACATTTTCCCAGCATTCCGTTCCACAAGGCAAGACCTTAAGAGAAGGGATATTTAAAGGTCACATTTAGTTCACTCATGGGCATGCCCCTGGGCCAGGGTTACAAAAGCATACCTCCATGTTAGTATTAAAGTGCTCATGTCAAAGGTGTCTGTCACACATAGAGGGCCACTCTTTGGGGCAGGAAAAGCAAGCCATTGGAAGCATCATTGAAGGACACTGTCGCATTCAGAATTAGAGGGGACAAATGTAGTGATACGACTGCTCATTCACAACACAGAGAGCAACGGAAGGACACATAGAGCCAAGAATTGAAGATGACAGTAAAATATCTTCAACAGTCCCTCTCCTCTCCTGGAATCTAGGAAAAGGGCTGAATACACATGGCCAGCCATTGCTTCGATTTAGAAGACCTATCTGAAGGGTCATAGTCTGGAATAAGTGGCCTTAGTCAAAATCAGCAGGTAACTGTCCCATGTTTTGCAAAGAAATGCCATGAGTAACTAGAAATTAAAACTTTGAGGTCTTTTCCAAACATCTGTTCAAGCACCATTTGGAAACCTTCTTAAAATTCAGATTCTTGGGCCCCACCTAAGATCAACTGAAACATAACCAGGGACGGAGAGACCAACAGGAATCAGCACTTTTTACAAACAACCTCAGCTTTGAAGACCAATAACTTAGAAAATCAGGCTTAGAAAAGAAAATGCAAACCTGCAAGATTTCCAGCACAAGAGTTCTAAATATTTTTATTGTGCAACTGTGATTACTTCTATATTATATGTCCTAATGGTATTAATATCGTACCATCAAAAAATAGAATAATATAAAGGACAAGATTTTTTTTTAAAGATTTTATTTCTTCATTTGACAGACAGAGAGGCAGGCAGAGAGAGAGGAGGAAGCAGGCTCCCCAGTGAGCAGAGAGCCCGATGTGGGGCTCCATCCCGGGACCCTGAGATCATGACCTGAGCCGAAGGCAGAGGCTTTAACCCACTGAGCCACCCACGCATCCCGGACAAGATTTTTATTTTTAAGTATAAAGCCTCATATTTTCTCTCTACACCCAAATAGATCATCTGGCTTCTCCGAACCCAGCCCTGTGTATACATTTTACTTTGGAGACCATCTACTTCCAGGCAAGGACCAAGAACAACATAAAAATGAGAGGAAGCCTCCAAGAGAAGTCTATAAGGAGGACAGGGTGGCCAATGGTAGAGGAAAATTTGTAAATGGAGGTTATTGTTTATACTTCTTTTTAACAGCTTCTCTGTGTCCATAAATTAATTCACTTTTACGGCCTTCCCAGATGTCTGGGTAGCCTTTCAACTCATTATGAAAAAAATATTACTTACTAAAAATTGACTGAAAGAGTTAAAGAGCTATCTTTCTGGAAACTGATGGGAAAGCAGATTTTTGTGGATTACTTAAAAGAAAAATATTGATGGAGGTACTCATCCTTATTAGTCAGGTTAACACTTTGGAGATATTAAATGATTTTTGTCTTTTCCTCCAGCATTTTTTTCCCTTCCCTTTCCAGAACCCTTGACACCTTCCTGGACCCCACTCTATTTCGAACAGTTCTGTTTGCATGAGTTCAAAAGCCCAGAACTTTCGGTTTCCCAAAGCCTGAGTTCAGAATTGAAGCCAAGGCACTTCAGAACTTATGCTAAGGGCAGTGCAAAAGGAAAGAAGGAAATTCCTGCAGGAGTGTGCCTGAAAAGGAAATGATTTCTTTCCAAAGACCAGAAAACAACCTTAGGCTAGGGAAATGGGGGATCCTGAAGAAAATAAATGATTTGGGGATATAATGAAAGGGAAGACATGAGGGACCCCGTGAGCAGGAAGAAAGTCTACAAGAGGATTTGCTTGAGTCCTAGAAGTCCTAGGGGAGTTGAGTGACCCACCTTCTGCAGACCCTACAGTCTTCACTTGGTGAGCATGGTTTGGCACAAACCATGGACAATGTTCTACCCTTCCCACCCTCAACATGTGAAGACCTCCTTTCATCAGGAGACAGTTCACCCGATGCTGGACCCAGCAGGGGGGCTACTCCATCCTGCTGCAAACCTTTGTTCACGTTGTGTCTGTTAAACTAAAATTGCATACTGGTAAGGAAGCTGCTGAACGGAAGCTGCTCCATGACTCCTGGAACTAAGACAGGTTCATAGCGCTGCAGGAGTTTGCCGATAAACACATGTGTGTTCGGTCTTCATTCTTTCTTTATACAGTGGGCAAGAAATTTCTAGTCAATTTGTTATTTTAAAATATATCAACTAGTCATTCTAACTCTCTTCCTCTTCCCACTAAGTCCCCACTACCACCCAAAATAATTCTAGAGGGCAAATGAAATCTTGCAGAGTGATCTAAACAAACTTTGGAAATCGTAAAATTCAAATTATGTCACATGTCTTTATCATTACTGAATAAGCTGAGACACTAGTAAAATTTGGTGATACATAAGCAGGAAAACTTTTGCAGTTACCCACTGTGATGATTAATTTTATGGGTCAACTTGCAGAGTGTCTTTGGACAAGATTAACATTAACACTGAGGAAATTTGGATAAAGTAGATTGACCTCTATAACATTAGTGGGCCTCATCCAATCAGTTGAAGGCCTGAATGGATAAAAGAGTGGTCTCTCCAAACAAACAAACAAACAAACAAAATGCTCCAGTACACTATCTTTGTACTGGCACTGCAGTATTGGCTCCACTGGGTCCTAAGCCAGCCAACCCATATTGTAGATTTTGGACTTCCCAGCCTCCATAATTGCGTGAACCATTTCTTTTTAGATGGGTGATAGATAGATAGATAGATAGATAGACGATAGATAGATAGATAGATAGATAGATAGATAGATATTAGTTCTGTTTCTCTAGAGAACCCTAGCTAATATCCCCAGACTTTCTTTTCTCCCTTCCCCACATCCAAGTCTATAAAATCTGTCTCCAGTTCTGGGGTATAATAAAAAATAAATATCTGATCTTGTAGATAAAGATCTGATCTGATAGAGTTCCTAAAACCCTTGGATCTCCTCAGAAATAGGAGTGTTTTTTGATATTCATAATGAGCCTCTTTCAACCATACTTGGGTCTACGCTGATGAGATGACTCTTGACAGGGCCCCTAGATAGTTCAAGATGGAGACCGGTCCCTGAAGGAACCAAGCATAGTTTGAGGGTAAGAACTTTCACCACCTCCAGGGAAAGGAGCAGAACTGGAGATTGACTTCAGTCACCAAAAGTCAATGATTTAATCAATCATTTCTATGCAATGAAACCTGGATAAATAAAAACTCTGCAACAGTGAGGCTCAAGAAGCTTCTGGGTTGAGGGACATATGCCAGGAAGGTGGTGAATCCTGACTCCATAGGGACAGTGGCTCCCATACTTCAGACTCTTCCAGACCTCACATTATTTACCTCTCCAACTTGCTCTCTGCTGTATACTTTATAATAACTCTGATAGTAAGTATAACACTTCCCTGGGTCCTCCTAACAAATTATCAAAGCAGAGGATGTGTCATGGGCACCCCAAAGTTGTAGTCAGCCAGGCAAAAGTGAGGGAACCTAGAGACCCCACACGCTGCTTGTGTCTAAAGTAGGGCAGTCTTGTAGAACTGGGTCGCTAACCTGTAGGATCTGTACTGACCCTGAGTAGGTTTGAACTGAATTGTTGGACACCCAGTTGGTATTGGAGAATTGGCTGTTGTTAAAAAAAATGTGCAAGTGCATGTCCCAGTTCCACGACTACTCTCCATCTTCACGGCTGCCTTTCTAGCTCAATCCATTTTTGTCCCCCTCCTGGATCCCCTGTGCAATGGGTTCCTGAGTAGCCTTGTGGCTTCCTCTGTTGTGCCTGTAAGACAATTAACACTCACCCAGCAGAGTGGGTTTTTAAGAACATAAATGACAATATGTCATTCCTTGCCTAATATTCTCCATTGACGTCCTATCATACTTAGAATTTAAAAAAACAGAACAAAACCCTGTCACCTCACTCTGGCTTTCAAGGCCTCATCACATACCAGGTCCCCTTACTCAGTAAGTTCTTTCCATGTGGCCTTCCTTCTGGTTTTGTTGGTAAGTCCACCAAACTTTTGCGTGCCTTGGGGATTTATACTTATTTCTTCCTTGGCCTGACATGTTCCAACCTTCTCCTAAACAGGCGAGTCTGAGCTATTATGCAGAATTTAGCTCAGATATGCCTTCCTGGATCATCCAAACAGGAAAAGAAATTCACCATCGTAGCGGACTATTCTAATTCTCTGCATTCCTTATCAGCATCGGACACATTTTGTATTTATTTATCTGTTTATGGTCTGACTCTACCCATTAGAATATAAGCTCCATGAGAAACGGGACCTTGTCTGTCTCATCCATCACTCTTTCCCCAGTCCCCAATAAAGGATCTGACCCGCTTGGCCAGTTGATGAATATCTGAAGACTGAGTGGTTGGAAGTAAGCCTCACACAGGAGGTAAAAGACCAGGGGCTTACCGATTTCTGAGCTAATTTCCCAGAGAACAGCAATCACTCAGCCAGCATCTGACTGGCACCGGGACTCATGTTGGGACTAAAACGATCTCAAGGATTTGCCCCCTGAAAAGGGCTGTTCATTACAGCATCAGCAATATAAACAAGTTCTAGAAAACCAGACAGGAGGGCCAGCACCGAACAAAGTCACTGGCAAGTTTCCTTGCTGAGTCCAGTGTGATCACCGCTGTTCCCATGAAAACCATTCATTCGGCAAGGCAGTCAGCCTCCTGTCTCCTTGGGCACTAATTGCTCTGCTTGGTTAGACAATTTATCAAAATGCACCACTCTCAACACAGCCTAAGGGAAGAAGAGAAAAGAGGGTCTGGCTTTTCAAAAGTACAATGTGTTCTAGTAAAAAGAACACACAGAAGGTAATTCCGGGGGAGGATGACGCTCCCAAGTTGGAATGAATGCCTCATCTGAGACCAAAAACGATCTCAGAACCTTGGCTTCTACGTTCTCCAGGAAGGCTGTAGCTCCGGCAGGACATGGGGAGGTATGGCATTTCCCAGATCTTGCATTTAAAATGGTAAATGTTTCTCCCTAAACACAGAGACCCTGACTGCCATCCACTGGGTCGGCTTGTTATTTAAAAGCAAAGGTAATGACATATTCAAAAGTTCAGTTTCCATATAAACATGGTCAGCACCTAGTGCCCATGACTAAGTCCACATATGTTTTTTCTGCCGTGCAGTAAAACTCACAAGGGACATCTCACATTTCCAAAGGGAGACCCATGGACAATGTCTAGCCAGAGACTTTAAAATAGCCATAGCTTTGTCCAGTCCTTCCACAACCGGAAATTTACCCTGAAAGGAAACAATATGGGATGCAGACAAGGATTTGTTCTTAAAATGTTCAAAATCTTAAAACATCATAAACATCCAAAATGTCCATGAATAAGGAAGTAGTAAAGAAAATTACTGAATGTGACCATAATGGAATGTTATTTAGTCATTAAAAATTATATTTATAGGGAACTTTTAAAAGCACACTTGTGCCCTAAAAAATTCCACCATGTTTCCAAAAGAGTCACAGAAACACTGGTTAATCCCAAAGAATTTCTGGATTTTGTTGTATTCTTTCTTTCTTTCTTTCTTTTTGGGGGGGGGGGGTGGGAAATCAGACACACCGTGGAGTTGGGAGAAATTGGTCGGAGAGGAAGGTGATTCTCATGTAAATCTATAGCCACACAAAAAAACAAACTCTTCTTAGAAGAGAGGAGTATGGCAGAGTCAGAGTTGTGAATGTTTCTTCCTGTCATGTGCTGATTTTACGCTTTCAAATGATTTCTTGAGCAGCTGCTGGGCAGCTGTTTCAGCCTCCTGAGATAGGTTAAGAGGAAAGAAATGAAAAAAAAAACGAATAAAAACTCCACAGAGGTTTCCACACCATCCAGACTCAAGGTAGAGTTACGCTATTTACCGTTATGATGATAATCATTTAATTTCCACAGCTAGAAACCCACCTGGTCAGGTCAATTCTTAGGTTAGTCTACCTGACGGTTGGTGCTCCAAATGCCTATCAGGCTGACCTAAATTTCCTTGCCTTAGAAAGAGGAAGTTGGGCTAGAGGCTCACTGAGAAGCCACATGATGGAGGATTAGAAGCCTGGAAGATGGTGGACTTTCAGAGAGAGAGAAAAAATATCTCGATTTCCCAAAAAGCCACCAGAAAAACTCATTGCTCAAGCAAAGCTTAATTTATTGACTCTCTGTAATGACAGTATTTGACAGAGATTACTAGTGTCTCAAAATGGAGAAATTGAGGAAATATATATCTGGTGTTTTGAGACTCAGGTCATCTTCAGACAAGTCTGGCTAGGTGGAGAGCTGCTGGCGATAGGTCAGAGCTTGTTACATCTGGGCTGTGGCTTGATGGGGACAGTGAGATGAGATCTCAAAGAGAGCCCTGGAGACTGGGCTACTTGATGACTGGCAATCTTGTCTTCTGGACAAGTGTTTTCTGGAGTGAGTAGGGAAGATTTCAGTCATTATGTTTTGTTTTTTATTTTTGTTGATTGGTCATCAGTGTTGTTTCACATACAGAGAGGAAAGTATTCCTAACTCCAGGTAACACAAGGAAAGTAAAATGTGCTGGGTCCCAGGATTGTTTAACGCAGAGACAGGAAATGATATTGGTTTCAGACCTTACCAAGATGTATTATGATTACTGGCTGTGTCATTGATATTCTCTCCTGCTATCTCCCTGGAAATCTTTGGTAACATCTACGATTACTTACTAACACTTTGTGGAGGGCTTTCTTTAGTGACTACAAGGAAATGTGGTGCCCTGTTTCCAGGTTTGTGTAGTCATCAGAGATGGCCTTTTGGACCCTTGCTTTCGTGAGGAGGTAGACTACAGTCTTTGATCGTTATGTGTCCAGGGCATACCATGACGCCCAGCACGAGAAAGGAAACATGAAGGGTGTGCCAAGCAGATGAGAAGTGACAGGAGCCAAAGGAAGTGATGCTTGCTAAGCTTCCAAGAGAGGTCCTCCTGAGAGAGGACCACGAAACTGAAACCATCCTTGTTAACAGGCACAGATAAAGATGAAAAAAATGACAGCCAGATAAGAAGAAGCAGGCTTTGTCCCTGTGGCCACAGGACCATTCTAATATGAGTGAAGACATTCTGCTGGAGGGAACACAAGCAGGGGCAGAGGAAGAGGGAGAAGCAGGCTTCCCGGCGAGCCAGGAGCCAGATGTGGGGCTCAAGGACTCTGGGATCATGATCTGAGCTGAAAGCAGACATTTAATGACTGTGCCACCCAGATGCCCCCATTTAGGTTCTTTTAAACCACTTCTGTAAGGAAGAAAGGATTTAAGCAAGCTAGAGGAGGAGAAGAAGAATCAGCAGAATAGAGGAAGAAAAACTGGTCACAGGGTGATAAGTCAGGAAGCAAGGTATTGGAGGGGTAACTTCAGCAGGAACACTGGAGAAAGAGAGCAGATGAGAAGTTGCCAGCCTTGACGAAAGAACAGAAAGGGACCCCCCATGCTATGCTTGATTCCAATCATCCAAAACCATCCCCTCTGAGCCGGGACTTGCTTGACCTGGCTTGCCCAAATTCTAATAAATAATACTATGTCACACTTCCCAGATCTCATTGGTTAACTCAAGAAAGCAGAAGAACATTTTATGAGTAATAAAATTGTGGGTTTAGTGGCGCTCATGATAATTTGTAAAACCACATGTTTCAACACACACAGAAAATTCTCTTTAAAGAAACCCTTGCCAGTGGGGAGCCTGGGTGGCTCAGTTATTTAAGCATCTGCCTTTGGCTTGGGTCATGATACCAGAGTCCTGGGATTGAGCCCCACACTGGGTTCCCTGCTCAGCAGGGTGCCTGCTTCTCCTTCTCCTCCAACCCCACCCCCCCAGTGCTCTCTCTCTCTCAAAAAATAAATAAAATCTGAAGGAAGGAAGGAACGAACGAACAAAAGAAAGACAAAGGAATGAAAGAAAAAAAGAAGAAAAGAAAGAAAGAAAGAAAGAAAGAAAGAGAAAGAAAGAAGAGAGAGAAAAAAAACAGTTTTTTGTCCTCTATCACAATTTGGCTTCAAGCTGAGCTTCTGAAGACTGTGTGTTAGTGTCTGCATTTCTACAATCGTACTGAGAATGGATCTATACCCAGAACCTTCTCAAACAGACCTATCGATGGCAGCTTGGGGAAGGCTCCTTACCAGTCCATACCTTGGGCATCCTGCCAGTCTCTATCTTAGTGTCCTTTCTCAGAAAACAAAGCCACATCCCTTGGCTGATATTTGTTTTTAAACCAGGCTCAGATTCTGGCATCCTTTTTTAAGGCACTGAAATTTCATGCAGGGATACTTACCACCACCTTTGAATGTCATCTGTCTGACACGACAAATGTCTTCAACCCTCCTGTTCATGGATGCCCCCATTTGCAGAGGGTCCATGTACTTTGCAATCGGTCATGATTTGAGGCTCTGCCATTATATCAGTCTGTTTATTTGACTAGATACTCAACTCTAAGGAATATTTGGCCATTAATACTTTCCATGTTGAGTCCCACAGCCCAACAAGTTAGATTTATAAGATCATACTGTCCAGTTTAATAAACCCTACATTCAATCCAACTTGCAAAAGGTTTTGCAAGTCATTAGCCATCCCCAGAAAAATAGCTGTTTGGTCTGTACAAATAGGTCCACAACATCATGGCTTAAATGACTTATTTCCCTTAAATTAAGCAATATCATTTAGACACTAAATTTTAACAGATACATTGCAAGTTCAACAATGCACATGAATGAATCAAACTAAAACAATATTAGTGTGGGTATTATTCAGGGTTCTCCAGAGAAACTGAACCAGTAGGGTATATATATCTACAAATATATATGTATGTGTATATAAATATATCTATATGTGTATGTATTCACTATATATGAGGGTTTTGAGAGATTTATTTCAAGGCATTGGCTTATATGATTGTAGAGGCTGGCAAGTCTGAAACCCATAGAGCAGGTGGCAGGCTGGAAACTCAGACAGGATTTTTATATTACAGTCTTGAGGCATAATTTCTTCTTCATCTCAGAAAACTCAGTTTTTGCTCTTAAAGCCTTCAACTAATTGACAGAGAACCATCCCTATTATCAAGGGCAATCCCCTTAAAGTCAGTTGATTGTAGATATCAACCACATCTACAAGATAGTTTCACAGCAGTATTTGATTAAATAAGTGGGTCCCCTAACCTGGACATAAAACTAACCTTCTCAATATGGCAATACTTCTGGGTTCACAATATCATTAGTGGTCCAGTATCAGCAGAGACTACATCAGATGGAGGAGAAAGTTACCAAGACATGGAAGTCACGGGTCCTGCTTTGCAGGAGAAGATCCTCTAATGATGGAAACTGATCATCATAAAAGATTGCATAAATACATCTAAGCTCTAGCCACACAGCTATAGAGACATCCCTATAGTGTTGAAACCCCACATGAGTTAATTCATTGATATTAGTCCTTTCTACACTTTTTTTTTTAAACTTTATTTATTTATTTGACAGACAGAGATAACATGTAGGCAGAGAGGCAGGCAGGGAGAGAGGGGGAAGCAGGATCCCCGCTGAGCAGAGAGCCCAATGCGGGGCTAGATCCTAGGACCATGGGATCATGACCTGAGCCGAAGGCAAAGGCCTTAACCCACTGAGCCAGCCACCCAGGCACCCCCCTTTCTGCACTTTTATTGTCAAAGCCAATTATTACTTGTTTTAATCAGACCATACCACATTAATGAAAGGCATTAATTATCTGAGCTGAAAAAGCCTCAAATTACACAGATTTTAATTTTATCCAGGATATGTAGTAGTTTTCTGTTGCCAAAGTATAAGATTATTTTTTAACTTGATGGTACCATATAAAATAATTATAAAGCAAATTCTGATTCATCAGCTTACTGAATATGCATCTGTAATGGTTTTGCCATATAAAAGTTCTATAATTAAGGAAATTAAAAGAAGGATAAGGAAGTTGCTAAGATTATTAGAATCACTTTTATTCTAGCTCCCATATTTCTTCTACATCCTATTTTCACTTCCTTTTACCCCCTTACATTTTTAAAAATGAAATTGCCCTTAGAAAACAGAGCTATCAAAATCAAATGTCTTGTTTTGAGCCCTGTGATGGTTCATCTTATGCATCAGTGTGGGTAAGCTCTAGGACCCGGTTGTTTGGTCAAACACCAGTCTCGGTGTTGCCGTGAAGGTATTTATGGATGTGATTAACATTTACATCAATATACTTTGAGCAAAGAGGTTTACTCTCCATAAAGTGATAGGCCACATCTAATCAGTTGGAGGCCTTAAGAGCAAAGACCGAGATTTCATCAGAAGAAAGAATTCTCCTAAAACAGTAACATAGAAAACCTGCCTTCTTCTGGCCTGATGCCCTGCAGAATTCAGACTCAAGACTAAAATATCAACTCTTGGGCACCTGGGTGGCTTAGTGGGTTAAGCCTCTGCCTTTAGCTCAGGTCATGATCTCAGGGTCCTGGGATCGAGCCGCGCATCAGGCTCTCTGCTCAGCAGGGAGCCTGCTTACCACCCCCTTCTCTGCCTGCCTCCTCTCTGCCTACTTGTGATTTCTCTCTCTGTCAAATAAATAAATAAAATCTTTATTTAAAAAATAAATAAAATAAAACATCAACTCTTACCTGTATTTCCAGCCTACAAATCTACCCTACCAATTTCAGTATTGCCAGCCCCCACACTCATGGGAGCCTATTCCCATAGGTGAATCAACAAATCGATCAATAGATAGATGTAGAGGATGACAAATATGGATGATAGATACAGAGATAGAGACAGAGATAGAGAAAGAGATAGAGACATAGAGACATAGACAGATGTATCTAGGTACACATGTATGTGTGTGTGTGTGTGTAAATATATATTGTTTCTCTGAACTTCTTTGTTAGATTTCTCATAAATATTCTCATAAAAATTTCTCATAAATATAATTCATTGTAACAAAAAAGTTTTAGTTTATATACTTGCTTCTTACTATAAATTATATAATGTACCTCAGTGGCATTAAGGGAAAGGTTTGAGAGGTATGGGGTTTTGTGGTTTTTTAGGTTTGGGGTTTTTCTTTTCTTTTGCTTTCTTTGCCCGTTCAGGGACCCACATACCTGTTCATTCGTAGACTGCAGTTGGCAAGACTGGGTACACGCTTCCTGCTTCTAGACGCGGCCTTGTTATTGCATGAGGCTTCCGGGTGATGGATACTGGGAAGTCTGAGTAGATGCCAAGTGTTCAACATGGAAACCGCACGCCTTTGTCCACGGGGGATCAGCACGTGCTGTGGTGGAACAAGGAAGCCATAGCGATATGGGAACTTGGGGTCGTCTACGGTGACTGCTAAGGAGCATTCTATTACTGGGCTCTCCTGGTGTCTGCTCCTGTGAAGAAATTTAGTCAATGTGCAGGCACCTCATTAGCAAGGTGAGAAATGCCCTGGTTAAGGATCGGAGGAAAAGCAGAGCCAGCGTTTAATGATGTGAACATTAGTCTCGTACGAGACCGCTTTATTGATAAGGTTTCACTGAAATGGGTAAGATTTGCCCTGTTGCTAAGGCAACCTGCCTGCAGGAAAAGCCGATCTATCTACCTCATTCTGGAAAGTGGTCTTTGCAATTTAATAAAGGGAAAATAAATGTTGCTACAGACTCACATCAGAGAGAGAAAAAAAGAAAAAGAAACGACCAAAGGGAAAAAGCTCATGTTTGGGGAGGTGGGTGTTGGGTTTGAGGACAGGAGTTAAACATGTTATCTTGAAACAAACTCTAGGAGGAAAATGAAAGATCTGTGTCTTTCCTTCCCTTTCCCCTTCCCATGTGACCACATTTCTTGACACCTTCCAGCACTCTCTCTTCCCCCGTTCCCTGGACACTTTGCCCTTCCTCTAACATGTCCTGCTAGCTCCTGTCTCAATTCTGTGTTGGCTGTGTCCTGCCTGGAAAGTTCCTTCCCTGGGGGATGTCCTCCTGGTTCCCTCTCTCATATCTCACAGGTCCCCTTATCAGAAAATCCATCCCTGGCCACCAGTATAACACAGCCTCCTCCCATGGGGCACCTGGGTGGCTCCGTCGGTTAAGCATCTGCCTTCAGCTCAGGTCATGATCCTGGGGTCCTGGGATGGAGCCCTGCTTCAGGCTCCCTGCTCAAAGGGGAGTCTGCTTCCCTCTCTGCCCCTCACCGCACTTGTACACTCTCTCTCTCTCTCTTTCTCTGTCTCTCGCTTTCTCTCCAATAAATAAATATTTAAAAAAAAAAAAAATAGCTTCTCCCATCCACACTGCCTATCTCCATCACCGCCCTCTACTTTGCTTTTCTTCACAGCATTTGTCACCAAGTAATAAAAAATAGGCATTTATTTCTTTATTCTCAGAGTCCCCTGCTGGACTCTCAGCTCCTTAAAAACAGATTATAAATGTCTAATTCACTGCTCTGTCATAGGCCCTGCAAAGAGAATTTTGTTCCCTCCCCAACAAATTCTTTGTTAATCAATAAAGCTGTCTTCCCAATCTAAAAATTCAGTTAGGGAGGCAAAACTAAGTCCTATAAAACATGCATATAATGTTAATACGACAGAACATGACAAGGGAAAAAAAACAAACCCAAAGGGAGACTGTGTGAGTGAGAAGAGAAAAAAAAGAAAAAAGAAAGAAACAAAGCATTGTCAGGATCATGAGACTTCAGCCACCACTGGAGAAAGCTCCCGACAACGCCCCGGCATCACGCTTCTCCCCGCTCCCCCTACTTGTTGCAGCCAGATAATGTCTGGTGGTTTCCAGCAGGAGCTAGAAGGCTGGAAACTGCATTGCACAGATTCCTCTACCAGCAGGTTTCCAGGGTAGGTCCTGCTAAAGGAGGTTTCACAGGAGGTTAGAGGGAGGCAGAACAAGAGGAGGAACATGACCTCCTCCGGGAGGAGCAGCTACCAGCACCTGTGGTCCCCCCAGGACACCTGGGCCAGGTGGAAGCAAGAGACCATGGCAGGCAGCTTGGGGTGGATGGGCTTGGGCTGCAGGACAGACAGCAGCCCCCTACGGCCCTTTATCTCCAGAAACACCCTTTCCTCTTGGGCTCCTCCAGCCTTTCCAATAATTGGACAATCTATTTCCCCATATTAAATCCTATGTGCTGGAAATATCTTACGTGGTTTTTATTTTCTCAGATCGGTCCAAGCTGATAACCTCCTGCTTCTTATGCTAACAGTTCCAGCCTTCTTTAATTCATAATCTCAACTAAGTATGAATTTAGTTCAGATCATATTCTTTAGTTCACATTCTCAGTTTTGAAGTTTCTCCCGTGGAAAGGAGAAAGCAGTCTACACCATAATCATTTGCAAGAAAGCCCTCTCAGATGGCCCCCTCTGACTGTCATTTATCTAAATAAATGTCTAAACCTTTAAATTATGTAATTCTTAGTTTGTACCCCAATCTTTTGCACTTGATTCCATACATTCTCATATCTTACTCCATATTTTTTTCTTAAATAAAAACTTCCAGGGGCAGGAGCACCTGGGTAGGTCGGTTGGTTAAATGTCTGCCTTGGGCTCGATCATGATCTCAGGGTCCTGAGATCAACCCCCTTGTTGGGCTTCCTGGTCCATGTGGAGTCTGCTTCTCCCCCTCCGTCTGCCTCTCCCACCACTCACTTTCTTTCTCTGTCTCAAAGAAATAAATAAAAATTTTTTAAAAATTTTAAATAAAATATGTAAACTTCCACTCTCCAATTAAAACTCAAGCTCCTAGAAGGCAAGCCATACAGTGTTTTTCTTTTATCTTTGGTAATACAGATGGCAGTTCAGTACCCCATAAACAAACTAGGCAGTTTCTCCCAAAAGAGGTCAAAAAAGGGATATTTTCCACAGATGGGCACAGTCATAGATTATATCGTCCTATTTGTCAAACCGGCAAAAACCACCTTAAACTATAGTGATTTCAGGGTTCAAGCGCTGGAGGGAAATAATGGAGTGAAAAAGTCAGTCTGGAGGGAGTGCTAGAGGGCCCCTGATTTTGCATGTGAGAACTACGATTTCACCATCCTAGAGATGGAGCCACAGATAGCCAGAGCCTGACGGCTATTCTCAGCTAATTTTCACTGCCCTACAACTTGCATGTTATCCAAACTTTCAGAAAAGTAGCTGATGGCTCACTTCACCTCAACTACCTTGATTAGTAATCTCCACATTTGCTTAATATTATTTATCTGTTATTTTCCACGAGACACAGAGTTATGATGTGATATCAGTCATGATTCTCTTCCTGTGTTTGTCCCCTCAGAGGAAATGATTCTGTATGTAGCGAATGATTCAGCGTGTCTGTGGGAGAAGGTGAGTTCTGGGTCTTTCCACTTTGCCACTTTAAACCAGAACCCATCAGTCTCTGATCAGATGAAAGGAATTATTTTCTTAATGTACAGTTGATCCTAATATATGGTCAGTTCAGCTAAATAGATTTGGACAAAAGATAAGAAATCTTTTAACAAAGAAAGAATCTAGAAAGAACAAAATGTAGCTACACAAGCCAGGTAGCCTTTTGAAGATGCTGAAGTAAACTATCACGGTACTATCTTTGACCAGCCAAAGAAAGACCAGTTAAGGTAGGAAGTGGAAGATACGGCCTAGAAATCTGGAATCATAATTCTACCTCTGTTTAAAATGCAGAAAGAGAGAGAGAGAGAGAGGAGGCTCACATCAGAAAGGACCTTCCAGCATCTTGCATATGATTCCAACAGGAACTGATCTGCTATCCAGTAAGCAAAGAAAAAGTCAGTATCATTTTATTACTAATAAAATCCTGAATAAGCTACTAATTTAGAACCAGGGAAATATTCCAGGTAAGGAACTGAGTGGTAACGATTTTATTTTTAGATTCTGGGGAATATTCGCCTCGGGTTTTGGGGTGAGGTGTCCACGCTGTATTTCCTTGGTGAAGTCACTGCCATGCTGCTCTTTAAACATGGGTGCTTGGCTGTGACTCTGACTTGGCTATCCTCACCAAATCAGACAGTCCTTATTGTGATAAATCACATTATTCAGCATTCTTAGTCACTAACAACAGCAAATTGGCTTTTTCAGTAGAAAAGGGATTTAACCAAGAATAATAGGTAGCTTCCAGAATCTTCGGGTGAGTCACATAATTTAAATTACACCACCCGTGGCTATTAGCCACGGCTAGTAGTGAAAGGCTTCTAGCATTTTCCCAAAGCCATGCCCCCCGCCCCCGCCAGCAGCTCCCACCTCTGAGGCCAGGCATGCTTTCTACCCCTGCCCCCTCAGTCGCCAGCTGCCCAACCACACCAGCAAGAAAAACACCAGCCAGACCCCGGTTTCCTTTGGTTATTCTTTCTAAATCCAAGTTCCACACCAGCACATCTCATTCATGTAGGCTGGATTGCCTGTTTTTGCTAATTAAGCAAAGGATACTGTCATGTGGGGCCATTTTGGAGCCAAAGGAAAAATTAAAAGTCTATATTTAAAACTTTGGTATCGATTTTTGAAATTTTAATTTTTAAAAATATTTCATTAAAAGTTATTTTGGTTACTGAATTTTTTTGTTCGTTTTGGTGTTCCCTTTAATTTGTCCCCTGAGGTACATGCCTCACTCTTCTCACCATAGAAAGTGAGCTTTTGGATAAAAGTCCAGCTTCTGAACAGAAAGCCAATGTGGTATAAAGAGTGATGGCTCTCAGGGCGCCTGGGTGGCTCAGTGGGTTAAAGCCTCTGCCTTCGGCTCAGGTCATGATCCCAGGGTCCTGGGATCGAGTCCCGCATCGGGCTCTCTGCTCCACGGGGAGCCTGCTTCCTCCTCTCTCTCTCTCTCTGCCTGCCTCTCTGCCTACTTGTGATCTCTGTCAAGTAAATAAATAAAATCTTAAAAAAAAAAAAAAAAAAAAAAAGAGTGATGCCTCTCAAAGATGCCCATACTCTCATCTCCAGAACCGGAGGATGTGTCCCCTACTGTGGCAGAAGGGACTTTGCAGATGTGACTAAGATCTTGAGAAAATTATCCCGGGCTGTCTGGGTGGGCCTTATCTAATCAGAAGCCTCTACAGGAGAGGAAGGCTTGAGGGTCAGAGCAAGAAAGAAGGAGATGTGTTGAAAACAGCAGAGGACAGAGGGAAAGATTTGGAGATTCTATGCCTCTGGTTTTCAAGTTAGAGGATGATGCTTCCAACTAAGAACACAGGTGGCTTCGAGAAGTTAAAAAAGGCAAGGAAACAGATTCTAGAGACGAGAAGGAACGCAGGCTTGCTCCACCTTGATTTTACCTCAGACTGAACTTGGAATTCCCATTTCCAGAACTAGAAGTTAATAGATTTGTGTATTTTAAGCCATTGAGTTTGGGGGTTTTTTTGTTTTTGTTTTTGTTTTGAGAGAGAGAGAGAGCGCGCTCCTGAATGGGCAGAGGGCAGAAGGAGAGAATCTTAAACAGACTTCGCACTGTGCACAGAGCCCGTCCCGGGACTCGATCTCACAACCCTGCGATCATGACCTGAGCCAAAATCAAGAGTCGGACACTTAACCAGCTGAGCCACCCAGGCGCCACTGTGGGGATTTTTTAATAGCAGCAAAAGAAAACTGTTACAGGTGGGGAATTCTTCAGGCATTATAAGCATATGCAGAACGCATGAGGCAGGTAGAGAGCCTGAGAAGTGGCCTCCCTCTATCTGAAGATTTTACATTTTCAACCTTTGCTTTCGTTTTTTTACTCAAATTCCTGTGCTGACATGCAGCTGTGGTTCTTATAATCAGGCTACACACAAACAGGGTTTGTCAGGGGAAATGATGCGTTTTTCTGCTTGGCTTCTAATCATCAAGCATTTTCAGTCATTTTGTACATATATATTCAATTTTCCCAGGCTGATTTTTCAGTTGCTGGAGTGCAGAGGTTTTGTCTCTGCTGTTTCCCAATATTCCAGACCAAACCCAGAATCCGAACCTCAGTTTCCTCCCAAGACAAACAACAGCCACGAAATGATGGAGTAGTTTTTCTCATGCTTTTTGCTAAAAAACAATAAATGGTTCTGTGCCTCTCTTAAAAATGGTTCTAGCTTGGGGTGCCTGGGTGGCTCAGTGGATTAAAGACTCTGCCTTCAGCTCAGATCATGATCTCAGGGTCCTGGGATTGAGCCCCGCCGATGCGGGGCTCTCTGCTCCTCGGGGAGCCTGCTTCCTCCTCTCTCTCTGCCTGCCTCTCTGCCTACTTGTGATCTGTCTATCAAATAAATAAATAAAATCTTTTTTTAAAAATGGTCCTAGCTTACTGTAATGTAACTCTCTTTTTTGGAATAACAAAACCTATTTTAACAGCTCACCCAGTGCTTTGTTTTCCATGAGAAACTCAAACATGGTAATATAATAAAAGATAATTTTCCTGTTTCTTGGGGAAAATTTTGTGTTCTTCACCCCAGGATAAAGAGAGTACGCTGTGTTTTCAGTAACTCACTGAAGACTACATTCCTTCATTGAAAGAAAAAGACAGTGTCTAATGTAAATACAGATTGTACTCCAACAGTTCCTCTGTTGGTCAGTCATTCGGAATTCATTTTATCATAGTAACAACATGACTGGTAACATGTAACAATGATTGCAGACTCCTACAGCAACGTAAAGACATTAATCTGTGTAGGAGTCGGTGCATGGATTCCATCTCAGGGAGGGATCTGGTTTGCCCAGAGGATAATGTGAGAGCAGCCGGCACGTTGTGTTCAAGAAGGAAACCGCTTGTGCGGTAAAGAAGGCGGAGCCAGGGAAGGCCAGGGCCAGGCCTGTGTGAGGGCAAGTTTCTCCGAATGCAGGGATAAGCATGCACGCAGGAAAGGACAAATATCTTCTGGGGACAGATTTGTCAATAAGATTAACATAGTTCACAAATGCCTTTCACATGGGTGGGTGATTTGGGGGTCGGAATAAGAGGAGAACAGGTATTACATGTTCCATCGAGCCTGACAAAACGCAAAAACAGATGACATGTGGCCATCCCCACACCCCGGGGCCTCAGTCTTTTATAAGCATCGTCGGTAAAAATCCGTGAAAGCCTCAGTTCTAGGCTCCAGCCCCCACTGCAAGTCTGCTTCTCATCCGAGAGATCTGGGCTCTCAGCCGTAAAGTGGTTGATAAGTATATCCCCTGGTTTCTACAGACTCAAGTAAAGACCCTCATCTCGGAGGCGGGCGGGAGAACAGACCTAAACCAAGTCACTCTATGAGAAAAGGCTTAACGATACGTGCGTGCTCACACGTGCACGTGTGCACTCACACACACCAGCGCGCGCGCACACACACACACAGCCCTACACAGCATCTTTTCAGTGTGTAACTCTGAACCGTTTGTCCTGCCGCCGCACAACTCCAGAGATTATAAAGCTAACGGTGACCCCGATGTTGTGCAGAAGTGGCCCTGAAATGAAGAGACATATATTTTGTCTTGAGGCAGTGGGAGCCATATTGTGTGTGAACGTGGCATGTAAACAAAAACTTGAAAATTGTTCCATGCCCAGTCCCCAGTCAAGAAAATAAGAGCATTACAAGGCTCCCTGAGCCCAGGGCTGTGTCTTGAGCTATAACTGGCCCCACCCTGCAGCACAACCCAGTTCAACAGGTCTGGTGTGGTTTGTTTGGGGGGTTTTTGGTTTTTGGGTTTTTATTTTGTTTTGTTTCATTTTTTGAGAGAGAGAGAGAGAGAGAGAGAGAGAGAGAGAGGGAAAGCAGGAGCAGGGTACGGGGCAGCGGGCGCTGGGCAAGAGGGAGGAGAGGGAGAGAGAGAATTTCAAGCAGACTCAATGCTGAGCACGGAGCCTGACATGGGACTTGATCTCACAACCCTGAGACCATGACCTGAGCCAAAATCAAGAGCCAGACACAACCAACTAAGCCACCAGGCATCCAAGTCTTGTTACTTTTACCGTCAAACCTTATCCCAAAGGCATCTACCGCTCTCCATTTCCACTACAACCACCAAATGCAAGTCATTATCACCTGACACTTAGACCAATACATTCCAAGCTTTTGGATCATACCTGTACCAAGAAAATATTTTTGAACACATCCACACCCATTATGCATGTTGATTTATTTCTGAATAAGATACGTATGGTGGTATTTATATATTATGCATTATATAATATGGAAATAGAAAGTTTTAAAGAAAAAACTGTAATGTGTCCACATAGGTAATGCACACACATACACATATACATACATATGTATACGCGCACATATGTACACACATATGTACACACACACACCCCTAATATTTTCTTTCTCCAGCCTAAGAGATCACCCCATACGCTCTCTGGTCTCGCACTCTGCATGGAAGCCACTGGCCTAGATTACTATGCTTCCCTCATAATTGATTTCCTGACTTCCATTCTTGTTTCCTATAATCCATTTTCTAAAGAAAAATTAAACTAGATCATGCCATACCACTGCTTAAAACTCTCCAGTAGCTTTTTATTGCACTTAGAACCTAAATTTCTTCCCCTGACTTACATAACTGTCCATGATCTGGAGATCTGGACCCTGCCCACTTCTCTGAACCTCCCCGTATAAGCTTTTGCCACACAGACCTGCTTTCTCTTCCTCCAACACACTGAGCCCATGCCCGTCTTGAGACCTTTTTGAGTCAATTCTTCTCTCTTGTCTTGAATGTTCTTCCCTAGGTCTTTACAAGCCTAACTCTGTCTGGTCATCCACACCTTGAGTAAGTGATCCCTCTCCAAAGTGACTATGTTTAGCACCCTGAAGAAAGATGCTGGCATGGTCACTACTCAGCCCTTCACCTTGAGGTAATACTCAAGGGGTGTGTGTATGTGAGCTCATAGGAATTTGCCTATTTGTGTATCGTCAAACAAGAGTAGAGAACTTATCTATCACATCTAACGGTGGTGTTCCACGCATAGTAAGCCCTCAATAAATGTATACTGAATAAATTGACAAAGTAATTCATTAATAGAAATTTGGTGAACTCTTGATTTGACGTTAGTTGAATTGTGCAGAGTATAGTTTCATTAAACCTATTTTTAGGGGCTCCTGGATGGCTCAGTCAGTTAAGAGACTGCCTTCGGCTCAGGTCATGATCCCAGGATCCTGGAATTGAGCCCTGATTCAGGATCCATACTCAGAGGGGAGCCTGCTTCTCCCTCTCCCTCTGCTTGCTACTCCCCCTACTTGTGCTCTCTCTCTGTGTCAAATAAATAAATAAAATCTTAAAAAAATATTTTTAATTCTAATTCTTTCTTGCAAGCAATCTGTGAGGGAAAAAAAAAAAAAAAAAAAAAGAGGTAACTTCATAGAAATAGCCTGACAAGGAGAACCTGGGTAGCTCAATAGGTTAAGCAGCTGTCCTCAGCTCAGTCATGATCCCAGGGTCCTGGGATGGAGACCCACATTGGGCTCTCTGCTCAGCGGGAGTCTGCTTTCCCTTTCCTACTCCCCCTGCTTGTATTCCCTCTCTGGCTATCTCTCTCTCTTTGTCAAATAAATAAATATTTTTTTTTTAAAAAAAGATTTTATTTATTTATTTGACAGACAGAGATCACAAGTAGGCAGAGAGGCAGACAGAGAGAGGAGGAAACAGGCTCCCTGAGAGTAGAGAGCCCAATGTGAGGCTTGATCCCAGGACCCTGAGATCACAACCTGAGCCAAAGGCAGAGGTTTTAACCCACTGAGCCTCCCAGGTGCCCCAAATAAATAAAATCTTAAAAAAAAAAAAAAAAATAGCCTGTCAAGAGCTTAAATTTCTTTGAAACACCTATAAGCAAAGGAGTGTGAAGCTAACAAGAGAATCGTAAATTTCCAAAAATAAACATTCCTTTAAAAACAGGCAACCTGCCATGCTTTGTAATGGGAGCTCCAAAACCCTATTACTGAGCCCTTTCTAGGAAACCTCAGCGATGTGCCTATTATTCAAGTCTCTAATCGGCCATGTTCTTAAAGGGCCTTAAATAAATAACAGGCCTTATCTGATTTGAATTGCATCCAAACGTTGTCATTTGAAGCAGATAACACTCTTGTGAAAGATATCACATTGGGAAAGGAGTGTTGAACTTTTCTCTGCTATTCAACAAGAAATCTGAGAGAAAAAAGTTAACTCGTCTGTGCTCGTTAAAAAGAATTAAGTTTTGAGAGAACTAGCCTCGCAGAATGCTAATACCAAACAAATTGTTAAAATAGTCAAAGCCACAAATATTCGGAGACCCTCCAGTGTCTGACTCTATGTTATTATTTTTCAGACAGAATTCCCATTCAAAAGCATGCGTTGCATCTGGTGTGAAGTAGAATGAAAACTTAATATCATAATCAGCTCCAGGCAAAAATTGTGTATTGGGCGGAATTCGAGGTCCTGTAACTAATTAACACACAGAGACGCAAACACACACGTGCACATGCCTCACCCAACAAAAAAATTCAGGAAAGCATTTGATAAGATTTATAAACATTTTAACATGAATTTCCATCAGTGTCCTAACTCTTCCGGAAATATTTGTGTCTGTCTCTTTTTTTAAAGGTAGAAGAAAGTATTGGGGCTCTCTGACAAAAGTATTTTGATATTGAACATAGGGTTAAGGGTGTTATTTTGGACTTAGAACTCTGTCTCTTTCCTGAAACCATACAATGGGGTAGCCATTTACCTGTTCTAAGGGTGTCAATTTGGAAAGATAGCTCTTACTCAGGAGAGAGTTTTGCCCTCAACCCACCATTGCATGGAGCCATGAAGAGAAACAGACTCAGGAACTTCCACCTGTCATCTGGAAACACAAACACACCCACACCCTCCTCCACCTTCTTTTGACTAGCAGCTCAGATAATGCTGCTGAATTCAGTATCAATTTCTTAATTATTCATTCTGACTATGCTTCAGTGAAAACAAAGACATTTTTATCTCCCTTTGCTTTCTCACATTTTTCCTTCAAAAGAAAGATCCTGTCAGAAACTATTATGACTTGTTCGAGATCCAGCGCCTTTTAGCAAGCCGGGTGCTACTCAGAGAACAGCCTAGAAGAGCTTCGGAGGCGAGCCACTGGCACCCTGAAGAGGCAGCCTAGACAGAACTGAGTAGACTCCACAAAACAGAGGAAAGGAAAGGGAACAGAATTTTGAAATAGCATGAAAATGATGCATGGCCCGCCTCTCACAGGCCGCAGACTCACCCCTACCCTCACTGCCCTCTCCTATGGGACAGAACTCTTTCCAGCCCACATCTACCAATGGGCTGTCTCAGGCCTACCAAAGAGCTCCCCAACCTTCCTGCCCTCTTCCATGTCCTTAGCAGAGACTCTGCTTTTTATTTTTGTTTTTGTAATTTTGGCACTCACCCCTGTGTCCGCCCCAGTGTCCATGCCTGAGGGTGCATGATGAGAGTTGGACAAAGGAAAGGATAGAAGGGGATTGGTCACCATAAAGAAGAAGCCAGTCTGAATGAATGAGGCCGATACAGAGCGTAACTGAAATGAGAAATGACAAGAGAGAGCCCCAGTGGGATTTGTGCTTCACACCCATCGGGGTCCACACCCCTGCCTTCCCATAGCTTTTCCAGCATTCCAGAAAAAATTCCCCTTTCGTCCTAAGGTATGGATGAATTCAATGACTAAAATTTTCCATGAGAAGAGTTCTAAATGCCCTAGTGTGTGTTAAAATCAGTGTGTCTTCACTGGTAGAAGAGGGGCTATAGACCTTCAAGACTGTTCTCTCAAAGTTCTTCAGGAATTTAACATTTTCTGCCTCTCTAGCATGTCACCCTCCCAAACCTATTAACTCCCGATCTCCTCAGGACTACCCTCTCATTCTCTCAAGCCTCTTGTCATGCATGAGACGATGACCAGTCTTCTAGCCCACACTGGTCTTTCCATTCCCTGAAAGTCTCTAGTATTTAGAACGTAAACCAAGGAATTTCATGTTTGGTTTCATATTGAATTATTGACTTTTCCCCAAAAAATGTCTTGCCTTCTCCAAAGACTGCAAGATATAGTTCTTTGCTCAATGGTTTCCAAATCCAACCACGTGTTAAAATCATCTTTGATGCCTTTTGAAAGACGTCTCGGAAGAAATACAGATTTCAAGTCTTCGTGCTGGATTTATGGACTAAGAATTTTGGGGAATGAAATCTAGGAGAAAATCAAGTTAACAAGCTCCCCCAGATGATTGTTACATAGCTAAGCCTGTACAGCTCCACAGAATCATGCTGGGAACATGCTCAAGAAGGATTTTTTGATCAAATGAACTGACTCTTCTAATCTGTCCCATTGGTCTTGCTTGGAACACAATGGGAACCCGGTGAGCATAAAGCTAAACAACTAGAGTTCTGCAGAGGGTTGACTTGGTCAGCCCCTACATAGTTAGAATTAAATTCTGTACACGTGCAGGTAGAGGGACGGATAAACATCTGCTAAAATAAGCACAGTAGCATGTTAATGGTACAACTTAGGTGGTGGATGTAGAGATGCTTACTTAAAATTATTTCAAATTGGGCGCCTGGATGTCTCAGTTGGTCAAGTGCCTGTCTTTAGCTCAGGTCATGATCCCTGGGTCCTGGGACCGAGTTTACATTGGGCTCTCTGCTAATTGGGGAGCTTGCTTCTTCCTCTCCCTCTGTCTGCCACTCCCCCTGCTTGTGCTCTCTCTCTCTGGAAAGAAAGAAAGAAAGATCTTTTAGAAATTATTTCACATTTCCTATATGTTTAAAATTTTTCATAATAAAATGTTGACAAAATGAAAAAAAAACCCCTCCTATACATCTAGGACATCGGAACTATCCAAATATATCCAAATATATCCAATAACTGGATTATATTCATCCTTCCTTCCTTCCTCTTTTACTCTAATTCTTGATGGTGGTCCCACATACACACGCACAAAATATAAAAAGAAGAAATATTTGTCATCAAGCACATGTCTCTTAGATGCAAGCTTAGTTGGTTACTTTATGAAGAAAATATTTTAATCCTACAAAAACATCAACTTTGCCACTGGGGATACAGATGCTGCTCTAGATGCTTTTTATAACATCAAACTACACAAAATAATTCCACACTACAGGTGAAAATTATCTGAAGTACTTTGAAGAGTTCAATAAAAGTGACAAAGTAGAGAATATATGAATTATTCAAGATGTTCAATATTATTTTAGCATCAGCAGCCCCCAAAAAGTGATAAGCTATGACAATAGTAGATACATTTTGATAGGTAATTAAATGTAATATGATGTAAGTACTTCTATATTGATCCAAAACTGAATATTTTCTATTGCCAGGTCATTAAGTACATCCCATGGGCCAAATAAAGCCAGTGCCAAGAATGAGCAGTTTATCACGATGGATAACTATTATATGATATCAGATAAATACTGTATAATATCTGGTTAGCATAGAATGTTATTTAAAAACCAGTGAGAGATGGTATGAAGGGGCTCTCTGGAGAACTTACCATATGCCTGTGGACTTACACTGTGTTGATTCTATTTATGAGTAGATCATATTAATGACCATATTCTAACATAGTAAAGCATCAAATATGTGCACTCCCAACTAAAATGTTAGTGGTCATATTTCAATCCTGTTTGCAAAGTGGTGCTAACAAAAACGTACTTACATCAGCAAGGGTCCACCCTAAAAGGACTCTAACACACCTTTTTGTCACTAAATACTCGCCAGTACTTTCCTGCCAAAAAACTAAGTTATCTACTGCTCTTGTCTCTTTCTTGTCTCTTGACACTTTCTTGTCTCTGTGCTTTAAATCTTACTGCCCTTCCCTACCTAGTACTCCAACACCCCTGCCCTCTGTCACCTCCACCAGCATGATTTTGGACCCAACCAAATGATGGGCTCCTTCCTTCCAGACCACTTGGCTCCAGAGTCACTTCTCCGCCTCCTGGATTTCTCTGATGCACATTCTGTATGATACTTATTTGAGAATCGACGAGAATTTCTTTCTGTCCTACATTTTCTAAGTCATTGCTTATGATTCGTCTTGCCAATGGCTTTGAATCCTTCCAGAGAAGACACTGATGTTTCTTTGTGGGCCCCATAATGTCTTACCACTGAAGGCAAGACAGCAGTGTACCCCTGTTGCTTGATTATTTACTTATTTATTTGTGCAAGAAGGAATAGGGAAGAGAGACATAAATAAAAGAACTTCTACTCAGGGTTTACTACTTGCTGAGTACTTACTCTTCATGCTGCTATTTGCATATTATACCATTTAATCTTAATATCCTATGATATCCTATATCTCTCTAACTGTCCTCATTTTACAAAAGGAGTCATGTGCTCTTGTTTCTCTGCACCACTGAGCTCTCCCCCATCCCAGTCACCCCTAGGGTTGACTTCAGCCTTGCTCAGGGCTTCTGTTGAATTCTAGCAGTTCTGTCCTACCTGAAAATCCGGTTCAACTAAAAATGGTCTTATCAGCCAGGTTTCTAAGCCATGGGGCAAACACAAGTAGCTTGCCCTACCTGTTCCCATTTTAAGATTTGTGGTAAGGAACAATAAAAATATCAGTGTTAACAATAGGAAGCAAACAAATTCGACTTTTTTTTTTTTTTTAAGATTTTATTTATTCCTTTGACAGAGACAGATCAGAAGTAGGCAGAGAGGAAGGCAGAGAGAGGAGGAAGCAGGCTCCCTGCCGAGCAGAGAGCCCGATGCGGGGCTCGATCCCAGGACCCTGAGATCATGACCTGAGCTGAAGGCAGAGGCTTTCACCCACTGAGCCACCCAGGCGCTCCACAAATTCGACTTTTAAGAAAATAAAATATTAGAATATATTCAATATTTTGCATAAGTCAAAACACTTTGATGTAACCAAAACCAATGATCAGGATAACCTCAACTTAAAACAAACAAACAAACAAAAAATTTATTTGATTGACAAATACTTGTGTGTTTCCTGCCATAACTGATTCAAACTCCAACTCAGTCGCAAGTTCCGTTCATCTTGCTTCAGCCTGCAGCCTAAAAATGTGCCCAAGGAACTTAAACTATTCTGGAAAAGCCTAGCAGTAGTCATTAACGATTCCCACCTTAAAGCAAAGCTATGCTAGGTTCTAGAAAGCCACACAAGAAAGGGAAACTCAACTATAGTCATAAATACTTGATTCCAAGAAGAGTTTCTAAAAGTTAAACTGAATTAAATGAGTTGCTCTCTCCAACCCTCCTTTAGGGGATAGCCTAGCACATTCATAACTTATAAGAAAATTAATTATGAAGCAATGCATCCAGGAGTTCCCCAATATTCACATAAAAAATTAACATTAATAATGATCATGTTCCTTTCTACAGCACCTGCCCCTGGCTGTCCCAGTTAATTAAAGCTTACACAGTGGCTTTAGCCTAAGGCAATCCTTTGAATCGCATACCCTACCCATGTCCTCTGTGCCCAGAGATGTTGTGCTGACAGTTTTATTTCCCTGATGAGCTGAAGTGATCGAACCCAAGAATAGAAAACAAGCAGTCCTCACCCAGTCATTTTCCCTTATGGGGTGTCCTTTGGTGAAGATTTAACTCCTGTCTTTGGCTGCGTCAAAAGAAATTAAGAATCAGAAAAAGGACCGTGTTGGACAGGAGTTTTTGTTGACATGGTGACTCAAAAAGAGGTTTTGAGAAATAATTTCTGAGCCAATATTTGTTTATGCTTAAATTATGCATTATGCCATTGCAATTTCAGAGATGGTTTAACTGATTGCAACGCTGCAGAAGGAGGGAAGGAAGGAAGGAAGGAAAACTGCTGATGGCCAAATTCGCAGACTTTGTTCTTACATGGTTGTAGACAGCGCATCAGGGACGCAAGCCTCCAAGGCCAAGTCTACCTTTAAAATGTAAGAGAAAGGCAGAAAGTACCATGTCTGCAACAGAACCTAAGAATAAAAAAGGGGAGTTATGGGGGTGAGATGGATCAACCATATACCTAAGAGGAACTGAGTTGGATATGCTATGTAGATCCAGCACCGATGAGGCTAATACGATTTCCCATTCTATTTGAGAGGATGAAACAATTATCAAGGTAAAGTGAGCCACGATGGCCTCAGCTACATCTTCCCAAGCACTGTGAACCAATTAAAATCAGTTTGACTGCTCAGCTGTTACCAGGTTCTCTCAGCTAGAGCTGGGTAGTACCTGTGATAATCATCAGTGCTATTTTACCAACTTTCAGATAACCCCCTCCGGGCCACAAGGTAGAATCATGCTTCATGGTATCCCTTGGTGGACTGAGTCATGTGACCAGCTCTAGCAAGTGAGCTGCTGGAAGTCTTTTAATCACCAGCATGATACCTGCCAAGACTTTTTCACATACATACCACAAGCAGTGACACTCCATCAGCCTGGACTATAAAGTGAGATCAGGCCTGCTGCAAAGCAAAGCCTCCAACAGACCCATGGGAGACACGTGGTATGAGCAAAAAATTAGCTTTTGCTGGTTTAAGTCAGAGCAAGTGGCTCTCAAAGAGCAGACCTCAAGCAGCAGCAGCAACAGCAGCTGGGACCCTGGGAGCAATGCACATTCTCAACCCCTCCCCAAGACTTACTTACTGCCTTGGGGACTCAGGAGTTGGGGCTCAGTCACTTTCATTTTGACCAGCTCTCTGTGTGACACTGATGCTCACTGATGTTGGGACACCAAGACCTGCTACCCCAACCTTCTGCACACAGAGATGCAATACCAGGTGGTAGATTACAAAGAAAGCAAGACTTAGTCCAATTTCTGACAGATGTAGCAAAATTTACTAGCGAGCAGGTGCGGAATAGTCAGGAGACCTATTCTTATAGCTTAGGAAAGTCCCCAACCTGCTCTCGGGCCTTCTGACAGGCATCTTACATGAAAGTTTCAGTCTCAGGCCGGTAAAACAGTATTGTGCAGACAGTCCCGTCCAGGTCCTGGTGAGACGTCTTCATCCTCCCTGAAGTAGGAGGGTACAGGACTAAGATGGCTCTAGACTTTGAGCTCTGCACTAACCATGGCAGCTCCCTTGGCCTGCTGGGTCCTATGCCCTATCCCCCAAAGGCACTGATACCCAGCCAAGGATTCACTTAACCTTGAAAACAACTCATGGCCCCAACGAAGAGTTACTTCCTGCCTCCTGTTTCTCAGAGATTTGAACTAGTAAGTAAAAAGGAAGAATTGGTTCCTTGTTATGATATTTCACAGGCTATGGATTCACCCCAAAATGGGGATTCTGAGTAATGCATTTTAACTGCCTGTAGGATGTAGATTAAAGTTCATTTAACACAGTTTTGTCACATTTTTTTGTAGACTAGAAAGCAGAATTATAGCCGCAAGTTATAGATTCCATGAGAACTAGTGAAAGAAGAACCAATGAGACTGAGTTTGCCAGGGTATCAGAACTCAAGAACTATTTTTTTTTTTTTTTTTTTTTAATTCTAACAGCCAGTACTGCCTAGCTGGTAGAAGTATCACAGCATACAAAGACAATTTACCAAGCTTCTATAGTTTCTTGGCCATGACTGAGGTATATCCACTCACCAAGCAAGTTCCCATTATTTGGTCTCCTCACATGGCCAGTGCCCTGGCAGAAAGAGAGTGTCTGAAGTAATAGGTAATTCCAGTTATCCTACTAGATATATCAAAATTCCAAATTCTAAGTTGTCATTCTAGTTTTTAAAGCAGCCTAATGTGAGTTTAGTTAGTGTGGTCGACTCAACAATGTTCCCTTCGTCTCACCAAAAACACCCCTATCCTTATCCCAGACTCTGTGGATCTGTCCCCTTACCTGGAAAAAGAGATTTTGTGGGTATGGTTAAGTTAAGGGCCTTGAAAAGGGGAGATTATCCTGGATTATCTGGTGGGGTTGGGGAAATCACGATGGTCTTACAAGAGGGAGCCCAGATGCCCCTACTCAGAGACCGAGATGGAATGATGGAAGCAGAGGTCACATGCTCAGAGAGGACTAAAGGTACTGCAAGGCTGGTTTTGGAGATGGAGGAAGGAGCCATGAGCCAAGGAATGTAGGCAGACTCTGGAAGCTGAAAAAGACAAGGGACAGATTTCCGCCCCCCCCCCCAAGAGGCTCTAGGAAGAGCTAGTCTTGCAGACACCTTGACTTTACCCCAGCGAGACTGATTTTGGACTTTTGGCTTCCCAACTGTAAATTAATAAAAAGTTATATATATTTTTAAGCCACTAAGTTTGTACTGATTTGTTATAGCAACAGCAAGAAACTGATACTGTCAGTGTGATTTATTTTACAGTCTGATCACCTCCGGGTGAGGCAAAAAATTAGATTGCTAAAAGATGAAAACTGATTTGTGATGAACCTCTGTGATGTTTATCTTCTCTCTCTCTGTCTCTCCATCATCATCTTCACAGCTAGAAAACAACAGAATGTTAAATTCATTCTAGAATTGTATTCTTTACTTTGAACACTCAGATACAATGAAAGAACACATTATTTCCATGGAGAAACTGCCCATAAAAGAAAAAAGGCCTAGAATTTTAAAAACTAACCAACTCAGATATAACACGTTCCATTTAGTAGATTTCCTCTCTTTAACTCTTAGGAGAGTATCTTTGCGCCTAATCACTCTTATGTAAGATTAACCAGCTCAGTGGTCTACTTGTTCGGTCCATTGTAAGATTTGAAGGCACAGATTTGAAAGGGGTGTGGAGAGTGGATAGCCATAAGAGATCTAATATTAGAAGAAAGAAGTGAGAAGTCACAACCTAACAACATGAATGAGACTTAAAAACTCTTAAAAAAAAAAAAAAATGAGAGAGATCCACCCCCCACCACAGAATTTAGGAAGAAAATAAAAGCCCAGTTGCCTGGGGCTCTTTAGTGAAGGATGAACTACAACACAGAAGCCCTGGCCACAGAAATGCATTAAATCACGTGTAATATCTGGGGTTTTTTAATGCTTTGCCTAAGTAATCAGTATGGCATTCCACTGTGGTTTTTACAAAATGGTAAATAATGTAGAGAAGTATGTTTCTGTAGTTGTAAAGATAATTAAGTGTATGTTTTAATATGTATCAGGGTAAAAATCCCTTAATAACCCATTTAATAGGAAGGCTCTCATTCCACAACTATGCCAAATAAATGAAGTGTTAAAATATTATTAATTAAGCCCATGCTAATTAGTAAGACTGAGGAGTCAGAAGCCCTTTTACTCACACTGCCTTTTTTTTTTTTTTTAACTCTAGGGTTCAGAGATCGAGGAAACCGTAACACCAAAGGGAAGAACTTACTCCACTTACCGTGTCCTTTGTGGTATTGCCAATAGCCCCACAGGAGGCTATTTGAAAGAGCAACATCATAGGCAGAGTTTTACTTATCCTAGAATTTGGAGACTCTACCTGGCAAGCTCCACAAAAGAGGCCTGATCTCCCAAGAAAGAGGGAAGATGGGTGTAAGGAAAGACATTCTCTCCTCAGTTCCCATTTCCTGGGGCCCTCAAAGCTTGGAGCCTAAGGACAAGTCATCAAGATAGCATACCAATGTCAGGTATCACCGAAAGTCAAGTTTTAAAAAGTCACTTGAAAACTTTCAGCCTGAAGCATAACTTCCTTTTCCAAGTGAAAGTTAAGCCAATTCATATGGCCCTACAAGTTTGCAGATGACCTCAGCCCTTCGAAATGAGATGAAGTCATATTTTTGGCACCTAGGGATCTCCAACAGCCCTGAGTTTCCTTGGGTGAGGACTAAGTCCATGAATTAATAAGGTAACCATCACTTTGCATATCAGAGAAACTGGTATATTACATAAGTGACTTAGAATCCCTCCAGGACTCTGTTGGAAGAAGGTGCTGGGCAACTAAAGAGCAGAGGCATGAACCAGAGAGAACAAACCTGTCGGATCACATGAGAACAAACCTTCCCCAGCTTGGAGCCTCACCATCCAATTTCTCATCCTCAGGCTCCAAATACTATCTCACTGAGCACCTGCACTAACCCTGGAGCTAAGCAAAATTCTGCATGGACCCCAAGCTTCAAACTCAGAGAATTATGAGTGAAAATCGGATATCAACTTTGTGGGCAGGTATATGGGAATTTTATCACATCCTTGCTACTCAGGCTTACTGACTCTTCACCAAGATGTCCTTCCCCAAGGTGATGTTATAGATCCCCTTATACATCAACTCACTTGGCATGTTGTGTGATCTTTGGGGGTTCTTCTACGCAATCAAAGCTCTGATTACTGAGAATACACCAATAAATACGTTCCGCATAACCCATGTCCTTGAGGAATAGAGAAATTGAAAAGAAAAAAGGAAATTACAATAAAATATGCAATATGCTCTGACAAGAGTAAAATGGGGTCCTATGAAAGGTTTAAGAGGGGCTGCATTAAAGTGAGCTGAGGGATCAGTGGAAGTTAACCAGCTGAAGGGGGAAGTGGAGTCCAGGAGATCCTACAGGACAATGAAAAGACAGGGCAAAGAGCTAGTGGTGAGAAAGGGAGCTGGGTGCTGGCACCAGTGAAAGAGGCTCCCATCTGCTCCCCTCTCGGGTGGCACTGCAGCATTCCAAGCTGACCTAAAGAGTAATGAGGGGTCTGCAGGGGGCTCTAAGTGTGCCAGCATCATCAGCATGGCCGCATGTGGGAAGATCCCTTTGGTTGTAGCAAAATGGATGTGGAAAGCTGGAGAAAAGAAGACAACGGGAGGTTGTGTAATCTCTCAGAGAAGACCCTCACAGCATCACAGAGGGAAACACACCTTGAGTAGCTTGATGACTTCTCCAGAATTAGGCTCAGTGGAGGAGGACATGGTGTGCATTTCCCGGCCTGGGGGGGCGGGGGGGAGCTCAAATCTAGTGATGAATGGACTTACTTTGCCTGCACAGTGATTATTTTATTGAACATAGATATATTCTTAAAGGACAGCTTGCTCTCTCCACTGCTCCTTATTTTCCTAAAGTCACCCCAGGTTACACATTTATGTTACCAGCATGGCAACTGTAGGCATTTGGATTTGTGAACCATTTAGATAAAATACAAAGCTCCTTCTACATTTAATATATGAAATTGTCATCATTTGGGGCATTTGGGACACCAATATATGAATGACCCTATCATGTACTAGGCAAGTATTTGGGGCTCAAAGAAGTATAACGTATAATTCCTATCCTGATGAAGGATTCCTGTTTTGGAAAAGGTATAAAAAGATAATCAGCAAACAATTTGAATAAATATTTCACCAATGAAGGTATGCATGGAGAAAAGTCTTGCTATTAGTCATTAGGGAAAAGCAAATGAAAACCACAATGCAATACTAGCCACACCCACTGGAACAGCTATAATCGATAAGACAGTATCAGGTGTTAAAGAGGAGGATGTAGAAAAACTGGTAGGATGTGACATGGTACAGTCATCTTGGAAAACAGTTTGGAAGTTTCTTAAAAAGTTAAGCATGGAGTTACCATATGACCCAACAACTCACTCTTGGGAAATTTTCTTGTCAAGAGAAATAAAAACAAACACACCCACGTCAATGTCCATAGCAGCATTGTTCATCATAACCAAAATAGTGGAAACAATCCAAATGACCATTAACTGGTAGACAGATAAATGAAGTGTGGACTACCCAAATGGTGCACTACCGTTCTGCAGTGTGAAGTTTTAATACCTACTACAACATGGGTGAATCTCAGAAGCATATACTAAGTGAAAAAAGCCACATATTGGATAATTCCATTTATACACAAAGTCCAGAAAAGACAAATCTATAGAGAAAGAAAACTCACTGGTTGCCTGGGGTTGGGTGTAGGAAGAGAGAGGGACTGTAAATAAGCACACGGGATCTTTTGGCATAATAAAAAGGTTTCACATTTGGATTGTGCTGATCGTCACACAACTCTGTGAATGTGCTAAAGGTCATTTGACTGTACACTCAGAATGAGTGAATTTTATGGAATATGAACTATACCTAATAAAGCTGCTTTTGAAAACATTATTATTGCATGTTGCGAAACATAGTAAATGTCAAATCAATGGTTTAAAAAAGATGGTCTCCAAATTTTTAATATCATAATATCATACACCCCTCTCATGAGAAAACTATGTGCTCATCCTCAATATACCGGCATGCGTTTCTTTACAAATCATAAAATGAACTAATGCAATAACGTATTATGCAGAGCATACAATACACCCCAAAAGTAAAACTGAAAGGAGACTAAAATACATAAATAGGTAACATTTTAATTCAAAAGTATTGATTTTATCACAAGGTTTTTGAGAGTAAAGGGATCTAGAGGTTAGAATTAGTGAACAAAATGAGTTCCAGAGCAACAAACATGTGAATGTAGAAATCTGCCAAAATCAACAAGGGATTTTGTTATGGACAAGACCACCCATGCATAATAAACCCTCAGAATATTTATCAATTGGAAAAGCACATCCAAAGTGATGCTGTGTTTGCACAGTGAATAACAGAACATCCATCAAAATAAACCCAGCTGTTCTGAGGATGGCAAATATTCAGGAACGTGGGTCTGCCGACAGTATTGATAATAAATGTCAAAGAGAAAAGTGCAAAAGAAGACGACAGAGAAAGAAACATTGAAGAAAGAATTTATCTGAAGAGGAAGCTTCCTATATTATGTGAAGTTTTGTTTCCAGGTAAGATGGATTCATTCTTATCACTCTACGGCCACCAAAGAGTTAAAAAGAAAGATTGTGCCAGGTATATCCAGAGTTAAAACATCTCTTAAATCTTTCAGTTTGCTACATCCATTGGTGTTTATCCTTAACATCGTTCTCTGTGGTTTCACATTACAAAAATAATGATTTCTGTTGAGCTAACAGTAAATGAATACAACCAAGAGAGAGGGTTCTAATTGGTTGTAAGAGACCGATAAAGTTGGACAAGGAATGTAAGGCCAGATCCTAAAGGACCTTAAAGCAAAATTTCAATGTCTGTACTTTTTCTACGGAGCCACCACGGAAGCTGTTAAATGTTTTTGAGCACAGGGACTCTAAACTGTATGGCTTTTGGAAGAATTAACAGACTGCCACACAGAGGGCAGACGGAGTGGGGAGAGGTGAGAGGCAGTATTCTAACTGGTTAAAATTCTAACAACAGAAAGCCCAGTGCAAGCTGGGATAGAGGGTCCAGACCAAGATAATGGCAACAAAAAGAAAAGAGAGAAAATAGTAGAAAGTGAAGAATGTTTACATGGTTGACAGTGATATAGGAGTTTGTAAAACTTGGTGCCAAAAACTCTCCAACACCAGGCCGGAGGGCAAGTTCAACTAAAGTGCACAAAAATAATGTACAAGCTAATGCTCCGCTGGGCTTCTCTGGACTGTGTGTATGGCCTCAGATGCTGGAACAGGCCCAAGTCTAGGAGCTGCTCCATCATTTTTAATCCAAAAAGTAGGTGCCTCTCCTGTCCTGTTTCATTACTTAATAGAACTCTTAAAGAAGCAAAGTATTGAAGGACTTGTCATCAGTTCTTTTAAAATAGCAAATAAAATCATCTTACTTCAGAAAGGGGAACTTCTTTCCATCCGTATTAGAGGAATTTTGTGAGGAGGACCCAAGTAAGAATTAAAAGACCCATAAAATTCTTATCCAGTGATTTGAACTTGAGTGTGTTGTGGTTTAGATTGTTTTCAGCCATTCTGGGAGAAACAGGACAACGTTACTTTCTGGAGCTTGATATCTACATGCACTTTACCTGTATGGAGGATATAGCCAACTGACAAAAAAAAAAAAAAAAAAAAAAAAAAACAATAACCCCTACATCTTCAAAATAAGAAAGCTAATTGCCCGTCCATGTATCCTACTTCTCCCATGGAATTACCCTGGAGGACATGTAACAGGAAGTCTGCCCTAATATCCCATTTTCTTCCTTACATACATAGAAACTCAAAGGTTTGAATTTTATTCATGAGTTAAACTGAAAAAAAAAAAGATAATGTTTTCTACACTATCTGATAGGAAAATTCAAAATGTTAAGATAAAATTGTCTACCAGATCTATTCTTTTACTTTACAACATCTTTGTATTTTCAGATTGGTTAATGGTGATGGTAATTCAGTCAAATTGTAGTCTTTGGCTTCATCATAGTCATTTGGAGTCATCATAGATGCCAGACATGTGGTTTCCTACAGAGCCCATCCTAAAGATTACAACCACAAAAGTCACCTTCATTTTTCATTTCCCTTATGGAAGCAACTCTTTGTGGATCTAAAGAAACCTTTTCTTGCTCTAAAGATCAAAAGCAGAAACTTCATCTTCTGGTTATTAATCAGGTCATTATGTAGTCTCCCTGGTTTGGAAAGCACAAAGTATCCCCTTTTAGACAATTTATAACCTCCACTGCTGCAAGAAAATTGAACATTTGCTTTAGAGTCAGATGAAGTCAATGTTTATGTCATGTTTTTGATTATAATAAAATAGAAAATCTTGGCATGCAAGTGTGTATATCACCATTTTTTCTAGACTATTTCAAGACAAGAAATTAAGCTTAAACCTTGAAACTGTCTTTCCCTACAGGAAAGTCAGCCATCTTCTTTCTTGAATATTCTCTCCTCTAATCTTAAAGAAGGATTTATGCAATAGCTCTTTCTGGCAATATGATAATCCAGGGAAACTCAGAAACTCTGAAAAGCAAGTCAATCCCAAAGCAGCTGCATTCTTAGGGTTTTATGCTAAACTCTGAGGACACAGTAAAGTTTAAGATTGTTCAACCTGAAATCTAATAGGAGACTTTTTACCTAAAGCTATCACCCAAAGGGAACCAAGAAATACATCACACATGAAAGGAAACCAAAGCCAAATGAAACAAAACAAAAACCATATACCTATCCCAAAGTTCATGTCACATGAATGAAACAGAAATGTCCTTTAAGATTTTGTAATTACATGTGGCCTTTACATGGGTTTTCAGGCCAAATTTACCCACTGCCCATGTGATCAGAAACATCTCAGCAGAGAACAGGAATGCCGCAGTCTCAGCTTTGTTTCAAGTAGAAGCAAAATATATACTTCCTGGAGGAACTCAAGTTCAAACCAAATCTCAGAGAATTTCCACTAATAAATTTCCAAGGAAAATGGGAAATTCTCATTCAAAATTTAGGAAACACAAAGGGAGCAGGCACCCTAAGAGAATCTGCAAAAATAGCAAACAGTTGAAACAGACATACAAAACTTTACATACCGGAATTAGTAGATAAAATATAAATAATAACTGTACTAATAGTTTTTAGAGGACATTCTCTCTTTTTAAGATTTTATGTATTTATTTGAGAGAGAGAGTATGAGCAGGGAGAGAGGCAGACGGACAAGCAGACTCCCCACTGAGCAGGATCCCGAGACCATAACCCAAAGCCAAGGTCAGACCCTTAATCCACTGAACCACCCAGGTGCCCCAAGGACATTTCTTAAAAAAAAAAAAAAAAAAAACTTTAAAATGTGAGTGGGGAAGAGGCAAAATTTAAAAGGAAAGCAACTTCTCAAAGTGAAAAGCGTAATGATTTAAATAAAAACTCAATAAACATGAATATTTAACAATATCAGGGAATTACCATTAATGATTTGAAGTATAAAGATATGCTGATGAATGTCCTTATATTGAAGAGATGCATGCTAATTTATGAATCAAGGCTCATAATATCTGTGACTTATTTTTTAAAGGTTTTAAAAAGGGGTGCGCCTGGGGTGGCTCAATGGGTTAACTGTCTGCCTTTGGCTCAGGTCATGATCTTGGCGTCCTGGAATCAGGTCCCATGTGGGACTCCCTGCTCAGCAGCAAGTCTGCTTTTCCCTCGCCCTCTGCCCCTCCCCCAGCTCATGCACAGTCTCTCTAATAAATAAATAAAATCTTGAAAATTTTTTTTTAAAAATGAAATGTTTTCAAAAGAGAGACAAATGGAAAAATAGATCAATGGCTGAATGGATTGATGGAATGGGATAGATACAGACATGGAGAGAGGGACACAGGCATGGATGGTTGGACAGATGGATAAGCAGATGAGTGCACAAAGCAAAGATAAGGAGATGTTAACAGTTTCTTGAATCTCGTTGGCTGGGTAGACAGGTATTGGTCAAACTCGTCTTTCACCTCCTCTGTATCTTGAAATTTTTCATAGTAAAAGCTGTAAGGAAAAGTAATCTGTCTAAATAGAACAAAGACCTCCTCCTTGGAGGTCTTTCCAAAATTCCCCATGCTTTTTTCTTTTCTTCTTTTTCCTTGATGCCGTCCTGTTCTCTTCCCAGACAGCAGTTTCCTACCTTCCCAGTGGGTGCTTATGAAAAGCTGCTCTTTGCGGGCAAACAGAACTAGGTTGTCTAAGATAAAACTGTTACTCATGTCAACCATGATCATCATCATGTAGCCCTCCTTCCGTCCTCGGAGCCATCTGAAACGTCCACAATGCTCCTCCTTCACGCTTTACCTCCGAGTCTAGAACTTAGCCAGTCTTCCCCTCCTCACCAGAAGGCACGTGTGCATACACACACCCTTCCCCTCACCAGCCTGAATCAAAGCCCAGCTGGCTCTATGAGAACCGAACAGTGAGGTGATCCTGCAGACCACATTTTTAAGTCCAAGAAGAACAGAGCCCTGGGAGGAATTGAGCGGTCACTGCCATCTCCCCGGGGAGAGGTAAGGAAAGTGACGCTATCGTGCTCAGACGCTCCCATGATTCAATGAATGCAAAACTTAAACCAAAGGAAATATTCCTCGTCATGTTACAAGTCGTTCACGTAAGTCGTCCGTCCAACCCCCCACTTCGCCACCATTAGTAAGGGCTTTGAAGATTAATTTTGGTTTCAGAGGCTATTGCGCAAGCATTAAGCAAATAAGCTTGTCGCCTCAGAAAGAAGCCGCCGGGGGCCAGGCAGAGGGAAGGAAGAGAACCATCTCGTTCTGCACAGGCACCCACCACTCTGGCATTCATACTCCCTGTTTGCAGCTCGCACGTCTCTGCCACTCAAGAAATATTTCAGGAAGTGAAAGTCTCAACTTGGCAGACATAGAATCTCATCTAGAGTCACAACTGCCACGTTCCTAAACCACAAGTCTTCATTTCCACAATTTGCGATCATCTGCACCACATGCGTGCCAAGGCATTCTAGACAGAACTCGGGGTAGCAGGCTGTGCCCTGCCCCACGGCCTGCTCCGCTAAAACCAGATCCATGATCAAATGCTACCAAAATATGCACCCTCACCCTTGAACCCAAAACTCTGAATGCAAAGTATATGGAAGCAATGTTCTCCCAGAGCAGAGATGGGTAAATGTCGTTTGCATATGGAAAGCAAGGTTGCTTTGCTTCCCTGCACAGCAGTGTGCTGAAATGAAGAGTAGCATCCTCTTTGAGGCTGAGCTCCAGCCCAGGTAGGAGATGGTTAGTGACAAGGACCAATCTCTCCACCACCACAAGGAGTCCTCAGAGGTGGGGAGGGAGAGGGCTGTAGAGATGGAGGCAGGAGATAAAGGAACAAAGGATTTAGAGGAGGGGCTCAGACACCCTTGCTTGGAGGGGCCGCAGAGTAAGTCTACAGGCTCTCTGGAGCACGGGTCTGTGTCACAACTCCTCGTGGCATGAAAGCAGCTGGAGTCGATCTGTAAAGGAAGGGGCATGGCCATATTAGGACAAAACTGTATTTATGGACAGTTACTGCAACTTGACCTTGAGATCATTTTCCTATGTCCTAGAATTGTAATCCCATTTCTCAACCTTTTGAAAATATAAAACCCCCTCGGGGCACCTGGGTGGCTCAGTGGATTAAAGCCTCTGCCTTCAGCTCAAGTCATGATCCCAGGGTCCTGGGATCGAGCCCCGCATTGGGCTCTCTTCTCAGCAGGGAGCCTGCTTTCCCCCCCCCCCCACCTACTTGTGATCTCTGTCTGTCAAATAAATAAATAAAATCTTAAAAAAAAAAAAAAACCAACCCTCGGGATGCCTGGGTGGCTCAGTTGGTTAAGCGGCTGCCTTCGGCTCAGGTCATGATCCCAGCATCCTGGGATCGAGTCCCGCATTGGGATCCTTGCTCGGCAGGGAGCCTGCTTCTCCCTCTGCCTCTGCCTACCTCTCTGTCTGCCTGTGCTCCCTCGCTCTCTCTCCCTCTCTCTGACAAATTAAAAAAAAAAAAAAAAAAAAAAAAAAAAAAAAACCTCTTTGCTGACCAGCCATAAAATGCCAGGCAGCTGACCAGACTTGGGCCAGGGGCTGGAGTTCGCCATCTTCTGAGTCAGAGCACTGATTTTCAAACTTGGCCATTATCAAAATCCCCTGGAGGAGGAGTTCAAACACAGATCCTTGGGCCCCAGGCCAGAGTTCTTGTCGCAAAAGACTGGGATGAGCCTGACCATTTGCACTTCTCACAAGTCCCAGGTGATGCTAAAGTTGCCAAGACCCTCCACAGAGAACTACAGTTTAGAAACAAGGAGAACACGGAGAAGAGAAAAAAGAAGTGCCCATGCTGGCCAGAATAAGCCAGCAATAGCCACTTTGACATCATGTTGGGAAAGCCTATATAAATCTTATATACAAATTCAGCGGCAGAAAATGAACATAATAATAACAAATATCATCCCTACCCGGCAAGTTCTACCTTCAGATAGCTAAAGGACTAACTCCTTCACTTCCTTCAAATCTTCTCTTCTCGGGACGCCTGGGTGGCTCAGTTGGTTGGACGACTGCCTTCGGCTCAGGTCATGATCCTGGATTCCTGGGATCGAGTCCCGCATCAGGCTCCCAGCTCCATGGGGAGTCTGCTTCTCTCTCTGACCTTCTCCTCACTCATGTTCTCTCTCACTGTCTCTCTCTCAAATAAATAAATAAAATATTTAAAAAAAAAAAATCTTCTCTTCTCCCAGTCAGCTATTAACATAGCACACTAACCCGGCCCACTCTGGCACATCTACCCCCAGACCTCCTCCCTTAATCCTCAGCACCACCACCTCTAACACACCTGTGTATTATTTATTATCTCTCCTCCCCTTACCCCCACCCACCATGCTCCTATATCCCTAGAATTTTTGCAAGAATCAATAAGATCAATAAACCATTGGCCAAACTAATCCAAAAGAAAAGACAGAGGACCTAAATTAATAAAATAATGAGTGAAAAGGAAGAGATCACAACTAACATCAAGGAAATAGAAACAATCACCAGAAATTATTATCAACAGTTATATGTCAATAAGTTAAGCAACCTAGATGACATGGATGCATTCCTGGAAGCCTATAAACTTCCAAAACTGAATCAGGAAGAAACTGACAACCTGAATAGACCAATATGTAGTAACGAGATTGAAGCAGTGATCAAAAACCTCCCAAAAAACAAGAGCCCAGGACCTAATGGGTTCCCTGGAGAATTCTACCAAACTTTCAAAGAAGAAATAATACCTATTCTCCTGTTTCAAAAAAATAGAAACAGAAGGAAAACTTCCAGACTCTTTTTATGAAGCCAGCATTACCCTGATCCCCAAACCAGGCAAAGACCCCAACAAAAAGGAGAATTTCAGACCAATATCCCTGATGAATATGGATGCCAAGATTCTCGACAAGATCCTAGCTAATAGGATCTAACAGCACATTAAAAAGATTATCCACCATGACCAGATAGGATTTCTCCATGGGATGCAAGGGTGGTTCAACATTTGCAAATCAATCAATGTGATAGAACAAATCAATAAGAGAAGAGAGAAGAACCACATGGTCCTCTCAGTTGATGTAGAAAAAGCATTTGACAAGATACAACATCCATTCCTGATTAAAATGCTTCAAAGTGTAGGGATAGAGGGAACATTCCTCAACTTCATAAAATCTATCTATGAAAAGCCCCCAGCCAATATCATTCTCAATTGGAAAATCTGAAAGCCTTCCCTTTAAGATCAGGAACATGACAAGGATGTCCACTCTCACCACTCTTGTTCAACATAGTACTAGAAGTCCTAGCAACAGCAATCAGACAACAAAAAGAAATAAAAGGTATTCAAATTGGCAAAGAAGAAGTCAAACTCTCTCTTTTCACAGATGACATGAAACTTTATATGGAAAACCCAAAAGACTCCACCCCTAAACTACTAGAACTCATACAGCGATTCAGGAATACGACAGGATACAAAATCAATGTACAGAAATCAGTGGCTTTCTTATACACTAACAATGAAAATACAGAAGGGGCAATTAGAGAATTGATTCCATTTACTATAGCACCAAGAACCATAAGATACCTGGGAATAAATCTAACCAAAGGGGTAAAGGATCTGTACTTGAAGAACTACAGAACACTCATGAAAAAATTGAAGAAGACACAAAAAGATGGAAGACCATTCCATGCTCATGGATCGGAAGAATAAACATTGTTAACATGTCTATACTGTCTGGAGCCATCTATACTTTCAATGACATCCTGATCAAAATTCCACTGGCATTTTTCAAAGAGCTGGAACAAACAATCCTAAAATTTGTGTGGAACCAGAGAGACCCCGAATTGCTAAGGAAATGTTCAAAAAGAAAAACAAAACTGGAAGCATCACGTTACTTGATTTCAAGCTTTATTACAAAGTTGTGATCACCAAGACAGCATGGTACTGGCACAAAAACAGACACATAGACCAGTGGAACAGAGTAGAGAGCCCAGATATGGATCCGCAACTGTATGGTCAACTAATCTTCAACAAAGCAGGGAAAAATATCCAGTGGAAAAAAGACAGTCTCTTCTATAAATGGTGCTGGGAAAATTGGACAGCTATGTGTAGAAGAATGAAACTCGACCATTCTTTTACACCATACACAAAGATAAATTCAAAATGTATAAAAAACCTCAACGCAGGAATCTTTCAAAATCCTAGAGGAGAGCATAGGCAGTAACCTCTTTGACATCAGGCACAGCAACTTCTTCCAAGATATGTCTCCAAAGGCAAAGGAAACAAAAGCGAAAATGAACTTTTGGGACTTCATCAAGCTTCTTTAGGGCAAGGAAAACAGATGAATATGTGTTATAGGCTGAATGTTTGTCTCCCCAAAATTCATATGTTGAAACCTCATCCCCAGTGTGATGGTACCAGGAGATAGGGCTGTCGGGAGGTGATAAGGTCATAAGGTGGAGCCCTCACAAGGGGGGTATTAGTACCCTTATAAAAGGTCCTCCAGAGGGTTCTCCATCCCCTGCCACCTATGTCCTCATAGGGAGAAGTCAGTACCCAGGTCTGTAAGCTGAAAGCAACCCACAAGCCAGGAGAGGAACTGATCAGACCCCGACCGTGCCAGCACCATGGTCCCAGACTTCCAGCCTCCAGGACTATGAAAAGTAATTGTTATTTACAAGTAATACAATAACAATTGTAAAATAACAATTAAAAGTAATTGTTATTTACAACCTACCCAGTCTAGGGCACTTCCTCATAGCGGTGCAAACAGACTAAGCTAGCATATCGGTATCCTACGTGTCAAGAACCGTGCCTGGCACTTTCATGAGCACTTAAATATTCTTGAATGAATTGACATAGAAGTGATAGCAACCTCTTTGGGTTTAAACTAAAAAATGCATGAAAATGGACAAGAACTTAGGCCCCACTTCTAACTTGCTTGTGGTGCATCACAGAGACCATAAAAAGAACTTGACTATGCATCACTCTGTAAACTTTGAGTTTAGTCTCGAGCATTACAAATTGGGATTAAAGAGAGCCTATGCTACCCTCTCGTCCAACCACTCCCTGGCCCGTAAGTCAAAGGATCTTGTCACTATTCTTAACTCCAATCCAACCGGAAATCCTAATTCCGAGGATCTCCCTCATGAGCACCACTGTCTTAGTTGGCTAAGGCTGCCATAACAAAACACCATAGACTGGGGGTTTAAACCATGTGGATTTATTTCTCACAGTTCTGGACACTGGAAGTCTAGGATCAGGCACCAGCATGGCAGGGTTCTGGGGACAGCTCTCTTCCTGGCTTGCAGACAGCTGCCTTCCAGCTATGTGTTTACACCATACACAAAGATAAATTTGCTATGTGAGTCTCTGTTTATAAAAGCACTAATCCCATCACGAGATCCCCACCTTTAGAAACTCACTGAATCCTAATTATCTCCTAAAAGCCCCATCTCCTAATACAGCTACATTGGGTTCAGGACTTGAACAGATGAATTTGGGGTGGGGGGGACACAAACCTGCAGTCCATAACAACCGTGTGTGTTGTGTGTGTGTGTGTGTGTGTCCCTCCTTCTCCCTACAGTAGTAATTTAATTAACACTAGCAAGATTTACCATCCATGGATCGGACCATTTTCCGATGTCCTCCTTCTCCGTGTTGTCCTCACCCCCCTACGTCTAGTTGAAATTCTGTAGTCTTTCACTTAAAGCACCCCCTTGAATAGATTCTCAACCACTAAAAGTTCCCTCCACCATCCTGTGAGGTAACTATTATGATGCCCACTTTCTAGGTAAGAACATGGAGGCACAAGAATAAGGGTCCGACTGAGATCCCAGCCAAGTCATCAGAACCTTCTCTGCTGCTTGTCTTGTTAAGGTTGACTCACCTGGTCTTATACTGCCGTTGGTTTTCTGGTGTTTTCAGTAGAGACGTGGTTTAAACAGGCTTCTTCAAGTGTGGCCTGAAAATTGGTGTTCACGGTGATCTGTGTGTTACCAGTCCACAATGAGCTTGGTTCAGAAAGGGAGAGTCAGCATTTGGGAATATCATTTGTTAGAGTAATTCAGTGTCTGTTGACAGTAGCAATAAAATCTGGTGCTTGCATTTTGTGCATCTTTTTCATCTCATTTTTCTAGTGGTTTATTTTAATTTTGTATTACAGAAGTAACAGTCCAGGATGCGTTTGGAAACAAAAAACAAGCAAACAAAAACAAAATATTCTTTTTTTCACGGATCATTTTGAAGCATTAGTTTAAAGAACCAGACGTGTAAGTTTATTTATTTCAGTATGTTCTAGATTCCAATTTTATTAAAAGAGAAAATCTCTCCTATGCAATTATTGGTTATGTGCCAACTATTCAAATTGAATGGCCCAGATAACTTTAATTAACATAGAAACTCAATCCAAAGCCCTTTTCAAGGGAAAAAGTATCAAATGCCTTTCTCGATGCTTTCCCCCCGCAGCTCTTCACGTCCCCCTTCATACCACCCGACTATGTAAATGATTATCATACGGCAATACTTTCAATTTCATGAAAAATAAAATTTTGACCTTTTTTGCCCATTTGCTGAATCCACCATACTTTTTTCTCATTATTAAAATTTCAAACTACTAATTAGAACAAATCAGTAGTACATGGTCTCATCATTTCACTTAGATCAGGGCTCCTCAGAATTACCTGGAGGACTCTCTCCACCCCCTCAAACACCCCCCCTCCCCGCCCCAGCCAGATTCTGATTCAATAGGTCTGGGATGGTGCCCGGGTGGTGCTGAGGCTGAGGGTATGCTGACCATATTTGGGGGAAAGTACCAAAAACACTAGATCACTTTGCAACTTCAGCCAAAATATTAATTTATTCAATTATTTTTGCACAGCAAATATTTTCAAATCTAACAACTTGACAATGTTTTTAAACAGATTCAGACTAAAATCCAAGGTCTTTGAGGGGCACCTGGGTGGCTCCCATTATAAAGTGTCTGCCTTTGGCTCAGGTCATGTTCCTAAGGTCCTGGGATGAAGCCCCGCTTCAGGCTCCCTGCTCAGTGGGAAGCCTGCTTCTCCCTCTTCCACTCCCCCTGCTTGTGTTCCCTCTCTCGATGTGTCTGTCTATCAAACAAATAAATAAAATCTTTAAAATAAACAAACAAATAAATAAATAAAATCCAAGGTCTTTGAGAAATGTCAGCTCTTACAAATGACTTACACAAATGATAAACTTGATGTACTTCCAAGTGTGTACCATTTTCCACATCACAGGTGTTTCATAAATGTTTGCGGGGGAAAAAAGGAGATGCGCAATGACAGGAAGTATGGGGCCTCACCTCGTCCAGCAAAACAACTGTGAGTGGAAGAACTGTAACTTGGGATCCTGCAAGCTGTAATCTCTTCTGGCGTAACCATGTAGATAAAACTAAACTGTGCTTGGCCAGATACTGACTCCCTTCACTTGGCCCCTCCCTCAATTCAAAAATATTGCCAAGGACGCTCCTTGATTGTTTACAATAATCACAAAACTCTTGGGGAAATGTGATTGTGAGCATTCCCATTCTCCACCCTCCTCTCTTCCCACACGCCTCCCGCAGGAGCACACCTGAACACCTTCGGGTCCTCCCTCCATCCAGCCCCACCTTCCTGGAACAGTGTTTGTAGACCCCACGGCTGCATTTAAAACACAACTACTAGTACCAGGGACATTAACTGTCCCAAGAGTCACATTCCTTTATCTTTGACTTACAAATAACTTACACAAACACATTTCATTCTCCAAATGTTCCTGGTGACCATGAGATGGTAAGTCCCCTGTAAGGAAGAATTGGCTAAAAAATGTAATAGCCAATTCTTTGGTCTTTCCATTCTTGGTTTCCTGTTCATTCTCATTGGTAGTGGATATGTTTTCTAAGCGGTAAAAGGTTTCATTCACTCAGCCTTTCATCTATCGGCGTCTATACCCATTAATGGAAACTTTTAAAAAGACGAAAACAGCTCAAAGTTCTATTGTATAATTAGACTTAAAATATCAACTTATTTTAAAGGGATTTTTGGCTTGTTGGTTGCCTTATGTGTGGGGGTGACCCTGGATTGGAATGCCTGGGATACTGGGAAAAAGTAATTGCACTTCCAGTATCTCATATTGTTTGAGCCAGATAGATCTGTTTCCTTGGCCCAAGGAAAGACTTCCTTAAACGCAGTTTGCACTGGGGCACCTGGGTGGCTCAGTCAGTTAAGCATCCAACTGTTGATTTCGGCTCAGGTCAAGGGTTGTGAGATGGAGTCATCCACTGGACTCCACGCTGGGCATGGAGCCGCCTAAAGATTTTCTCTTTCCCCCACTACTCCCCCTCTCTTAAAAAAAAAAAGAAAAAAAAAGAACAGCTTTTTTAAATGAATTTAAATGAATAGCACTTCCTTCCACACGCATTTGCATTAGCACAGAAGCCTTGGCAGGGTGCCTTTTGTACAGATGACACTCATGAGCTTTTAATCAAACACGCCACAGGACAAGGCACCGGTGTGTTCAAACACAGATCCTTGGGCCCTGCTCTGGAGTTTGTGATCCCAAAGGACTGGGGTGAGCCTGACTCTATGCATTTCTCACTTGGAGACCTTGAATTTTAGATAATTTCTACATGTCACAAAATAGTATGCACATTTTCTAAGCATTTAAAAATTTAAAAAGACCATTCTTTGCTCACCAGCCATACAATATTTGGCAATACACCAAATTTGGCCCGTGCGTGGACCATGGTTTGCAGACTTTTGACTTAGAATGCTGATTTCCAAACTTGAATGTCATCAAAATCACCTGGAGGGGTTGAAAATACCTCATCTAACATGAGTTGGCGCAAATTCTATAGGTAAAAGCTACACAAGCAACCAAATCCCCCAGGTGAGCTGATTTTCAAGTTCTCCTGGGAACTGGTTTCCCTCAGAGGTAACCTGACACCTTCCCTGAGGGACTCCCCCAGCCCGGTTTCGCAGCAGTGCGTGCACTGCCTTCCGATGCCAACGCCAACTTCCAGGGTTGCTGGTCACCTTTTAGTGTCTGATCCTTCACGTCAGCTCAACAGCGACAGCTCTTTGCGGGCAATTCTCTCAACTTTCGACCTACAAGCTTCTCAAAGAACATGAGTAGAACAAACATGACTCGAAGAAGATGGTTATGTCCTGCTTCGGGGAGGATGGAGGGAATTGTCTAGCAATTTGCCATTTTCAAAACCATCCTGATTTCTGTGCAGTGTCACTTGGGTGACACTGTTTACCACTCTAGGATCCCTCAGTGAGGCTTCTGGCAGGTTCATTTCAGAAGTCACATAGATGACAAAACATTGAATATTAACCTCCCCTTACAGGTGCAATCCAGTCTCTAATTGAATTTCTAGTAGCAAGCATCGTCTCTGTCAACGTCCCAATGGACGTGGTGGATTCTATAGGAGTAATCTGCCAGTTGGTTGTTGGGGATACATTCAACCCAGCAAGCTGGTATCTTTATCATCTTACTTGGTGAGATGCAAAATACTTCTTGGTTAAATATTTTATCTTAGGCCATCTCAGATCTTATCATTAATCTAAGACCTCTATCACAATCGTTCAGTGACATCCTGCAAGCTGTGCAACTAAATAAACATTTACTTTATGCTAATACAGGGTCAACTTAATAGGCGGCCACCTATCAGCCATCTGTGCCCTATCACCATCCTTCCTCCTGACATCTGTGAGCTCGGCTCCACCAAGGTTTCCAGCAATAAATCCAAGAGGTTATTTTTCCATATTTTATTGCCTATAAATTTTGTGAAAAGGAAAAGTGAGGCCTGGAGAATTTAACTAATTTGCACAGTGGAATAATCGCTGCAAGAATTATAACCCAGTTTTGCTTCTTGGATCAAAGTAAAGAACCAGATCAAACATTCAGGCAGAGGCCATGCGGGTGGGGGATGGGAGGGAGTAGGAAGAAATTCTTTAGTCCTGGCAAGAGAGGGAAAATTTTATATACATATTTAAAGTTATATATATGTAATTATATATAATATATGGTACAATATACATATAATTGTAAAAAGTATGAAACAAAATATAAGACAAAATTAAAGTATGGTGAAAAATAATCGTGCACATTTCAAGGAATACAGGGCAAGGAAAGGAAATTACATTCTATGTGACAATGCGGCAGAAATGTGCCCTAAAAGGACAAAGAATTAAGAGTAAGAAATTAGTCATTTATTGGTCACATTAGTACAGCGACCTTTAGATTTTTAAAAATTCAACCCCATTTTTGTTTTCTCTGCAAGACAGTATGTGTCCCAGAGTATGTACTCGATAAATGTTTGTTGAATTGAATTTAAATTACTTTCATTTGGCAAGATTATTTCTTTTTCACAGTGCTCTGAAGGAAAAATCATTAAATGGATTTTTATCCTGCCTTTCATAAATGTCTCTATTGTGCTGCCCCTAGTTGAGGATTTGCCTCTGAAGGAGTGTTGGGTTTTGCTTCTTGTCTGTGGTAGCTCCCTTCTCCGCTCTTGTACTAAAAGCCCAACCCAGGTGCCAAGGAGCACCTGGGTTGCTCAGTCAGCTAAGTGTCCCACTCTTGGTTTCAACTCAGGTCAGGATCTCAGGGTTGTGAGATCCAGCCCGGTCTCAGGCTCTGCTCTCAGCAGGGAGCTGACTTGAGATTCCCTCTCTCCTTCTCCCTCTGCCCCTCCCCCCTCCCCTCCAAAGAGAGAGAGAGAGGGAGAGACCTGCCAGGTCCCTACTGTTGAATCTCAAAGAATTCAGCATGTTAAGTGTCTTGAAGCCAACTAGTTTCTTCAAGGAGTCAGCTGAACCCCGATTCCTGCTCGCATGATATTGCTATTATTGTTCGACGTCAAATGCCCTAGGCAGAGAGAACAGAATTTTTGCTTGGGCTTCAGTTCTGGATTTGTATTTATCTAGAGCTTGCAAATACCTCTCATATTACTAAAACAAGAGAAATTTGGGGGGAACTTTAGTATGCCAATTGGAAATCATTGCAATCAGACCTTTCACTGCTTGGTAGGCTTAAAGATTCATTTAAGATCCTACCAAACTTGAGAATTTTTTTTTAATGCAGTATTATATTCCTGAATTTACATTAGTAAGTCAAATTGCATAAACTCACCACTCTTCCAAGTAAAGGTTGTTGTCTCAAGGGTTTAGAATATATCGTAGAACTCATTCAGGCCCACATTTCACAAAATTATACTAAGCAACAAAATTTCACATTCAGAAGAGATTTTCTTCAGACTTCTTATTCTTTAGACCTGATCAGATTGTGGGGGAGAGAAGCTAACCAGATACCTTTTCCATTTAGGGATATTTTCCATTTAGTTAAATATATACCACACTTTTCCTTTGCTACACGTATGGGCATTATAATTAAAGCTTAGGATGGGTCAGAAAGTCCATCCGGTCCCACCTTCTAAATTTTGTAGTGAGAAACTTGAAACTAGATAGATTGAAATCCTCTCTTGAGAGGAGGAAGAGCCAGAATCAGGAGCCAAATCTAATGACTCCCAGATGACTCTTTCCACCACTGTAAAATCATACAATTTTTCCGCATCGTCACTTAACTTCATGTTTACCTATGTCTCACCTTGCCAATTGGACTGTCTTTAGTTTAGTCCCAACACTATTCAGTGAGCATCATCTCAGCTTGAGGCATCGACCTAGATGTGGAAGTAAAAGATAAATGACACCCATCCTTCCCCCACGGATGTTACTATCTTATGGTTCCCATGATGATTAATGGTGAAGAAAATCAGGACTTGATACTGTGTTTGTTCATTCACCAAATACATCTTGGACTCCTGCCCCTACCAGGCACTGTCTTGGGTACAACGGACTAAAAATAAAACGCTTGCTTTCAGAGAGATTATATTTAATTGGGAGGTGAAGCAGAAAAATTAACAAATAAATATGTCAGCTGGTGAAAAGTGCCATAAAAACAAAGGGTGAGTCGGGCATTGTTACCAGTGGGCTGGAAGGGACTTTCTAAAAAGGGTAACCTTTGAACCAAGACCTGAAGTAAGTGAGACCAACCCAACTGCTTGCTCCTTTCTACAGGGCCTTTAAGAAGTGCCTCAAGTTGGAAATGAAAAAGGGTGAATACAGGATCTAGAACATTAGATCCCTTTAGTTTGGTCCTAAATTAGTATTACTGAGATGAAATTCACATAACAAAGAATGAGCTGTTACACAGGTACACCTGAGCGGTATTTAGTACCTCCTCAAAGTGGTGCCACCAACACCTCCATGGCTACCACAATCTCCCCAAATGGAACCCCCATATCTCGTAACAGTCATTCTCCATTTCCAGCTGTCCCTGGTAACCACCAATCCGCTGTTGGTTTCCACGAATGTTTCTATTCTGGGTATTTCATATAAATGGAATCATACTATATGTAAAACCTTTTATTTTGGGCTTCTTTCCCTCAGCATAATGTTTTCAATGTTTCCACATTGTAGCAGTATTTATCTTAACACTCTATTCCTCTGAAGCCTGAAAAATGTCCCATTTTTGTATAAAACCGCAGTTGATGGGTTCATTCATAGGTCACCATTGGGCTGTTCCCACCGTTGACAATCGTAACTGATGTGTCTATGAAAATTTGTGTACAAGTGTTTGAGGACCTGTTTGCAAATTTATTCTTTGTAATCCTCCTTCTTAATCTATGTCTAAATCTATTAAAAGGTCATATTCAAAACTTTGAAAAATGTTTAAAATGACTTCACAGAGATAAAAGACCAAATATAGGTGGCTAACCCCCTAAATGAGTGCTTGGCACATAAAAAGTCCTCAGTAAATAGCAGTTATTATCAATAATAATAATTTAAAAAGCACAATGCTAAATGTCACAGAGCTGAATGCAGACTTCATAGAGAATTGTTTCAGTCTGTGCAGGGCTGAATAGGGAACCAAATCTGGGCAGGGATGAGTGGGGGGAGGAGACCCATGTGGAGAATCAAGATTTCAAGCCTGCCCCAACCAGTCTTCATTCACCTCAGACACTTCCCAGTGACTAGAGAAATTGGCTGGAATTCTTCTCAGCATTCATGTAGTTTATCAACCATCCTGTAAAATATTCACTAGTCTCCAGATTGGCCAGTGGACCTGTTCTGGGTTTTGCCCTGAAGTTACACACGAACTTCACGATGAAAAGCAAATGGAAAGAGATGGTTGTGTTTCCGCTTGTGTGACTTGGCATTCACGAAATCTCTAATTTATTTATTCAACACGCAACTGCTGACATCATTGCCTGAAGCAATATCAAGCATGTCTGATCCTAGCTTGTTTGCCACCCAAAGTCAACACCATTTACATGAATTGTGACAATAAAAACTTCATTTTTATCTAGAGCCAAATATCTGCTCGAATAATCACTTCATGATCCTTTGAAGTGTTAGGATTTTGGATTTGTACTGAGCTAGAATTTAGAGGACCGGTGATAGATCTAGTTTTTCTGGGACTTGTTAGGTGACTTCAAAGAGTATTCAGTTTATTTTATCTGACCCTATGTACCTCACGAAAGGTTGCAAGACCTATCTTGTTTTTGTGCTTACTGAATCCAGTCAATTCAGTCAAAATGGTTGTGAGTTGTACAAGTCACTGCTTAGTTGAGACCACATTTTGATTTCTAACATCCATTATGCCTTCTTTTTTTAAAATTTCAACTAAGGACTCCTTCATCCATTACAACATTAATTACATTGATGAAAGATCTTTAACAACTAGACTACATGCCATTTGCTGTTCCTAGCCAAGGCTAATGTGATGTCCTCATGGAAGTGACAGTTTTAAGAAAGACGTGCCTTCCGTAAGCAAACAAAACAGTTCTCTTCACAAGAAACAAGATCCTGTTCCTATATTTGCACATCAGGCTCCTTCACTTACAGAATCAAATTCTGCTTTTAGCCACTGTGTAGTTGTCCATCCACCTTCTCATTGAATCAGATGACAGGCAGGAAGCTTTCCAAAAACTCTCCACCAATGTTGAAAAAGAAACACAAGAGGCATCCACTCTTTCAGAGCCCAGTGACCCAACTGAGTTATCACCAGAGTGTAGGCCAAACTCCAAACAAAATAAATACCATTATAAGCAAAATTTTTCTACAAGAAAAGTATTTTCCAACCTTGAAAACTTGTTGCCATTGACTCAGTAAATTCTACAATGCAGACAAACACAAGATCTCTGATACACTAAGTCTGGGCTGCTGCAATCTCCACCTTCTAACCAGAAGGTCTTCAAGAGCAAGGATTTGTATCTCTGGTGCCTGGTATTTGGTGTTGTAATGCTGAATAAATACATAAATGAGTAGGGGCTCAATTCCTGCTGATTGCAGGAGCAGAGAGGTTCAATAAATTTCCCTTCGTAGACCTTGAGAACTCAAGGAACAAGAAGTTAACAGTATTGCCAGAACTATAGGAAGTATTTTAGTCCCTTACTTGCAAGTATTGAAAAGGTTATTCTGGGGGGGGCGGGAAGACCAATAATGTTTTAAGAAAGAGTCATTTTCATTTATGCTGCTGCAGCCGTGTCATGACCAAAAAGTGTGGAACTTCATCAAGAGGAGAACAATTAAATTTTACCAGGTATTCGCTAAAAAGCATGAGACAGTTCAACGTGACCTGATAAGGTCTGATTTCCAATACCTACTGTGAAGTGTCAAGTCAGTGTGATGCATGTCAGTCTGCACAGTATTGACCCATGTCCCTAGGGGTAAGGACATTTCAACCAAGGGAGGAAAGTTTGTGCTGTCTCAGATGTCCCCAGGGGTGAGGACATCTCAACAAGGGAAGAAAGTTTGTGTTGTCTCAGATGTCCCTAGGAGTGAGGATATCTCAACCAAGGGAGGAAAGTTTGTGTTGTCTCAGCTACGCCTGGCTGGAATACACCATCACTCTTCAGCCCCACCCTCCAACCCAGCAAGGGACTAGGGCTCAGCAGTCCTCTGGGAGCAGCTGTCTGTAAGAGTCCGGGCTTTGTCTCCATGATGAGAAGCTTTCTATGTAGAACATCTACAGGGGAGGATCCCAAAAAGAGTGTGTTCTTCCAGGGAGCAGCTGACTCCAAGTAGATCCATAGAGTAATTACACAAAAAAAGAGGGCTTCTCAGCAAGAAGACGTAGCTGCATACAAACAGCTTTGGGTTTTAAAACTAAGCAGAGAAAAGTAAATGCACAACAGCTTTCAGCAGCAACCTGGGGGCTGCGGAAGTGGGGGCCACAGAAGTGGGAGTCTCAGAGCCTGGCTCTTGGTATTTAAGTGCCAATGGGGACAACAAGGCAGTGGATCAAGCGACCAATGGGCTGCTCAGCTAAGATCTCAGCAAATTTGCCACAGAGCAATGATGGGTTCTTTGAAATACTCAGAGTTGCAAGGCTGGTGTAGATTTGAAGATTTGAGGCTGAGAGGGGTCCAAGGAGATGTCATGAAACTTTGTCTGCAGTGAGCAAGGGCTTCCCTGGGGATGACACTGGCTGGGTACCATGCAGTGGGACTCTCCAATGACCATGGTCATGGAGAGTCTTCACATGGGGGTTGACGTATAAGGAGTGAGGTGTTTGGGTTTCCTCCTCTCCCCTCATTCTGTGTAATTGAACTAGATTTGGCAGGATGCTTATGCCACGATGGCAAATTAAAGCTGATAAAAGATCCCAAAACAGTATCAGCCTGAGAATTGCATTATCCAAGGCTAAGTTTGGGGATTTTCAAGGATATATCAGAGGGGTTAAAGGACATTATTAGTAGCAAGGTGACTATGTGACTATTCCAGTGTTTATTAAAGGCAAGAACTTGGCAAGGAGGTTCATGTAAGAGACTGGTAGATTCATATTTACCAATAGAAACTATTGATAGCGGGGCACCTGGGTGGCTCAGCGGTTAAGCATCTGACTTCGGCTCAGTTCCTGATCTCAGGGTCCTGGGATCGAGCCTGGTGTCAGGATCTCCACTCAGTGGGGAAACCCCTTCTCCCTCTCCCTCCACTCCTTTCCTCCTCTTGGTCTCTCTCTCTCTCAAATAAATAACTAAAATCTTTAAAAAAAAAAAAAAAAGCTATTGATAGAACCAAAAAAAATATCAGTAAGTTCCTCATGACTGATACAATCCATTCTGACTTTCCTATTTCCATGATTTGATGAAAGTGTGTTTGTTGTACTATAGACATGATCATAATTATATTTTATTTAGTCCGAATTCTATTCCTACCATCCTAAATTTGCCCCAGGCCACATCATAATAGTTTAGAGAGGTTTATGACCACTGAAGAATATTAACTAGAGCTTTCTTTTGTTCTATTATGAATTCAGGATTTTAAGAATAAATTATATATGTTTCCTTTTCCCTAATATGCCATTTATAACAGAAGAGTATATATAACCCATTTAGGAAATATATTGCTGTCTAGGCTTATATTATTTTAATATACTATTATTATTACCTTATATTATATATTATTATGCAACATTACTATTGTACTCTAGCTTGAAATGGTGTTTAAATATACATTTTTATCCTTAACACATATCTTATTAGATGCAGGTCAGGCATAGGGGAGACTCAGAGATGGAGTGAATTTCAAAAATGGATAAGGCTGGCATGACAGACTGCAATCTATGGATGAGATTTGCCCCACAAACTTAAAATTGCCCCACATTTTTTACATGTTACATTAACTGACATATAAAAATTCAGACATCTCCCATAAAAATCCAAAACAAGGGCTTCTTTTGAGAAAAATTCTGGAAACTCTAAGCCTGCATCTACTTATAGCAATCATCTATGGGAGCTGAGGAGCCACCAGCCATTTAACAATTTGCCATAGTCCCCGCTCGACCCTAACATAGCTCCATCGGCCCCTGAGTTTGCAACCTCCGGGTTCACCACTCCTGAGTTTGTAATCTCCAAGCTACAGGACAAAGCACAGAAAGGGGAAGGACAGAGCAACAGCTATGATGGGAGACGAGTGAGGATGAGAGTCAACAGCTCTTTATACCGTACACATATACAGTATAAGCACATGAATTTACAATTAATATGACACCAGCCTGTTCTGCTTAATGTCAAAGACGGGTTGGAGCTTTGCCCTGACATCTGTAGACAGAAGAAGAAACAAAAGAGGAGAGGTAGGCACTTCTCATAACAGCATAACCAAGGAGAACAAGTATCTGATACGTACCATGAAAAGAAACTGACCCATGAAAGGCATGGAGCATAATTTAAGCTTTTCTTTCTCCTTTGGTCATTTTCACACACACTGGATATTTTATTGTGCACTGTAGTGTATGATGCTTTCAAGTGTTCTTGAAAAACATCGGCAAAGATTCCTTACATGCACTCTTAATTCTTCTGACTTTATCACTTCACTATAATTCTTTTCATTGAGGGAATAATTGACATGCAACACTATATTAGTTCCAGGTGTACAACAGAATGATCCAATATTTGTATACATTGTGAAATGATCTCCACTCTAAGTCTAGTTAATATCTGTCACCATGGTTGTGGGTTTTTTTTTCTTGTGATGATAACTAAGCTTATATTTTATTTTTTTTTAAAAGATTTTATTTATTTATTTGACAGAGAGAGATCACAAGTAGGCAGAGAGGCAGGCAGAGAGAGAGGGAAGCAAGCTGCCCGCTGAGCAGAGAGCCCAATGCGGGACTCGATCCCAGGACCCTGAGATCATGACCTGAGCCGAAGGCAGAGGTTTAACCCACTGAGCCACCCAGGCGCCCTAAGCTTATATTTTAAATGGGAAAAGAAAAGGAGTTCCCAACACCATGGCACCATCCGCCTCATCTTCGATGGACTCAGGCTGTGACACTTCCTGTCTACTTTTATGGATTCTCTGTCTCCTCTCTCTACACACAACCATTACTGCATAGTCTGTTCACCATCTTTCTCATTCACCCCCTTATGGACAGACTATTGTCTAAGCGAGGAACTGAGAACTTCTGGAGAGCAATACCTAGTGGGGTTCACAACAGGAATTCTCCTTGATCTCTGCTCCTGGTTTTCTTTGGCTTCTTTCTGGGTCCACATTTCATGAGTTTCCATAACCTGACCCCCTGCCCTGGAAAAGAGGGCTGTGATAGCACTAGATGCATCCACAAATCGTACCATTTGGTTTGCACAAAACACACGTACAATATTTTATTGGTTAAAAGGAAAGAAGGTATCTCTTTAAAACAAAAAGTGAATTTTTACTGCTGGAAATGTGCATAAGCATGGCCACCAAAGTGCTTCAGATTTTGACTGTGATTTTAATTCCAGATATCTGCTTATCAAGGATGTTGCCCCCAGTTTATGAATGATCCAAGACAAATATATTTTTATCAACAGCTAGAAAATTTATCATAAAAACAACCTCAGTGGCGGGACGCCTGGGTGGCTCAGTTGGTTGGACGACTGCCTTCGGCTCAGGTCATGATCCTGGATTCCTGGGATCGAGTCCCGCATCGGGCTCCCAGCTCCATGGGGAGTCTGCTTCTCTCTCTGACCTTCTCCTCGCTCATGCTCTCTCTCACTGTCTCTCTCTCAAATAAATAAATAAAATATTTAAAAAAAAAAAAAAAAAAAACAACCTCAGTGGAGCACCTGGGTGGCTCAGTGGGTTAAAGCCTCTGCCTTCAGCTCGGGTCATGATCCCAGGGTCCTGGGATCGAGCCCCACATTGGGCTCTCTGCTTAGCAGGGAGCCTGCTTCCTCCTCTCTCTCTCTCTGCCTGCCTCTCTGCCTACTTGTGATCTCTGTCAAATAAATAAATAAAATTAAAAAAAAAAAAACAAAAACAACCTCAGAGGGTCCGGTCTTATTTCCATTCTTGGTTCTCCTCTGGTTTAATGGGAAAAAAAATGTAAACTGGTAGTTCCAGAAATTACCATTAATATAGCAATAATTCTTATACTTTATGGTCTCAGGAAAGCGGAAAGTGATGGTAGCAATGTCATTCTTCCTCTGATGCACTGATGTCAATCAACCCTTTCTTGTGATCGCTGATGTCTTAAAATTATTTCCCATTCCTTCAGCCTGTTCCTTTCCCACCAACTTAAAAGCACCTATACACCTGCAGACATATGTATGGAGACCTGCCACTCCCCATTGTCACCTGTTTGCCCATATACTAAGTTAATCTAAAGTTCAAGTCCGAATCTGCAATGTTTCCATCCAATTTTTCTTTTCTTTTTCTATCTCTAATAAATGTACATATCAACTTCACCCATATCTGAACTCATTATCTATAAATAATGGCCCCTCCCAAACTATGTTAGTACCTCTCCAGGAATGTTGCCCTTTTAGAGGTCTGATTAACTAGACAAACAGGGCATGGAACTCCAGCCACATTTCCAACACGAAAAATAGCCTTTTGTTTTAAAATGTGATTTTTTTCTAGTGAAAATTGAATATGACTTATGGTGACCACGGAACAATTCCTCAAGGCAATAATTAAGAACCATTTTTTCTTATTCTGGAAGTCAGACTTTTTGAGAAATCCAGCCATCTTGAGCACAGATATGAATGCAGAAATAAGTTCGTCATTACTGTGGAGAAGTCCAGATTACCAAGTCAGAATGTATTCCTGACTTTGTATTCATGGAGTCACCTGCTTGCCGAGAATGCACCAACCACGTTTATGCCCAGTGCTTGTGTCTTCGCCCTTGCAGTAATTCAGACAGGAGAAAACATTACTTTCAAATAAAATGGCAATTCAATCAAGAACAAGTGGGGCTTTGAGGCAGATTTAAATTAAGACACTAGCCATAAATCCACAGAAAGTCAGTAATATAAAAACATGTGGATGCTGTCAAACATCGATTTGAGATTGAGATTTCTATGTAGTAAAAAAAAAAAAAAAAAAAAAAAAAGGCACAAAAATGTAAGCAGTACTTACCAAGGACCTGGCACTGTTCACTCCATTCGTCCCCACAGGACCCTCCTAGGGTAGATGTTATTCTCATTCCCATTTTACAGATGAGGTCAAGGGTAAGTGACTCAGCCAGGATAATCAGCATTTAGAACCAGAACTCGTAAATCACCAAGTGAATCCCCAGCCTGTTATTTACCCCCATACCATCTACTTCAAGAGCAAGAGAAATAAATCTTTTCTTTCCACCTGGCAATATGGCTTTTAGTAAGGACTTTGGAGTATTAAAATATGGTCTACGTGTTGTTGTTTTCTTAAAAACACTTCTGGTCTTATGTCCATGACGTTATATTTTACACTCAGGCAAGCTTCCCTCCTCTGCTATATAACACATGAGCTGATATTTAGGACAGGTCTTACCATCAGGCAAAGATGACAGTCCTCCTTTCAGTGGATTTAAGGATGTCCACTTCCCAAAAATATCTCTCCCACCCACTGATTACACTGAGTAAAATTGCATCCCCAGAAAATGTGTGGAAATGGCCACATACTGACAGCTTAATGTAAATGTGTCTTCAGCTTGATTTCTTCCATCCCAATTATTCTGCACCCATGGGCATGGTCGGGGGGATGACAGGTTCTTGTTGCAGCAGTGGCAGGTCATAGGCGATGTTTCAATCACCACCTCCTCACCTCCGGGTAAGGAAGGAATCCCCACCCAAGAGTCATGCAGGGGACCAAACACATGATGCTCAACACAGACCAGATGACAGCAACAGCAGTTTCTTAACGCACATATGCACAGCCTGGGAAAAGAGGACACCACCCGCAGGGTACACAGGGGAGGCACTTGGGAGCAGAGTGAACAGGCAGAGGTTGTGGGAGCCTGACACTGTAGTAACAAGGGGGTGAGGTGGCTCTCCCTTCCCAAGAAGTTGTGATGAGCTTGTTTGAATAACTCCGGGGACTTGCGGGGAAAGGAGCCTGCCACTCAGGGATAAGCAGGACCAGTGCACATCTCTATGATAAGGACTGGCTAGAGCACCCTGCCCAGGGGAGCAGAGAGCTGGGGGTAACACACTGTTTGACCCTTCAAGATGCTCCCAGATTCCCCTAGATGTGCAGGCAACACATAATACTGGTCCTTAATTTTAACCCTTACAGCACAAATGGACAAGTACAGAGGGAAATGGAAGAGAGATGAGGTCAAGTGAAGAAGTTATGGCCTTGAAACTGCAAAACTAGATGATTGGAAGAGTGGGCTGGAGGCGGCTCTTAGCAAACTCTAGAGAAGACATCTCAAGGGCATCTCAAGGGCACAGTCTGTATGGAGACAAAGTGAGTGGTGGGTTTCTTCTTGATCACTATTTCTGGGTTGAGGAGCATTAAGTTAATGACAAAGCCAGTGAAAGGAGTTCTTTGATGTTATTTAAAAGAGGACAGTGTGTGATTGTATTCATCTTTCACTTTTCAACTGATGGTATTGGCCGCTTCATGAACAGAAATGATGTTCAAGATAGCACAACCCTAGATGGCGTCCGTTGAGCACAGACACAGCTCGTTGTTGACAGTTGGGTCATTGTTTCTCAAGCAGTCTGATGTCTGCCCTGGAGACTGGCAAGATGGTGTTAGGTGCTCCTGGGACCCAACAGGAAATAAAAGGGGATTTCATAGTTGTTGCTTCCTCAGTGTTCTTCAATCCAGACTAAAGGCAGGTTAGAGTCTCCGCTTGGTTGCTAGGACTTTGTCCCATTCTAACTAACACTTACGGATCTTTATTGATCCAGTGTGCCTCTCATCCCAAGCCGGCAGCAGCCCACACTATCAGTCTAGAATTCAAGTGCCTACCATCTTCCGGTAGCTCCTATTTATGGCAAATTAGAATGGTTTTCTTGGGCAGAAAATTCTCCATCATAGTTGCTATGAGTTATCTTTAAATATACTTGTTAACTGGTAAAGGTAAATATGATAAGAAACTTCTTGTTTCTATCCTCCACCTCTACCATTTCAAAATGGTGAAAATTCCCTTATATTCAGCACACCTATTATCAGAAATACAAGTAGGATAAGGAAGGGTGCAAACAGCCGGAGTACACATGTTCCCACATGTTCAGGAAAAGCTCTGGAAGGCCTAGGGAAAAGTTAAAAGCTTAAGCATTTATGGTAGATGCATAGATGGCTCGGTGTTTCACTACATAAATCACAAAGATCTTTGATTTTGTACTTTGTCTACTGACTGAGTGGTAGACATTAGTTCTACCATTAGTAGACATTAGTTCTACTGAATGGTAGACATTAGTTCTACCAACTCATTAGTTTCCAGTTGGCATGCTCATTTCTGGGCCCTGTCTGTTTTCAGGCAGGCATCTGTCCCATATACAACTCTGACCTGAGGACGTTGGGTTTCACGAGTCCTCAGAGATCACACAGCACTGTCTTCTAACTTTTCTGTAAACCCAACCAGTCTCAAGGAACAGTGCAGAGTCATAGTCTAAAAAATAAAAATGAAGCCAAAATTCAAGATACTTTTAGGCTCAACTCAACAAAACCATCTGGATCATCAGCCGTATTTTAGGCCTCTTCTTGCTTTGGAAAGTTGTGGTGGCTTGTAGCTGGTATGAAATCTCTCATAACTATGAATTTGCTCTTGCTTCAGAGAATAGGGAAATAGAAAAAATTGGAAAAATTTGATTTGAGCATCAGGAGGACCTCATATGAGTGAATCTGAACTATGGAATATAGAGGGTTGGGCAGCCAACAAGATGGTGGTCTTCAAAAAAGGTAACTAAGATTTCATCAAAGTTAAGGATCACTGACAGATCCAGTTGTTTGGTTGAAGACAGAGATTATAAGACAATATTGATCAAGCTAAATAGCATGACTAGCCAGAATTTCTCCTTAAAACCAGAGGCCAGTTTACATGGAGAAATACCAACGTGAGTGTTTTGTTAATTAGAATAATCCATGTACTTTACAATCTTATACATACTGTTTTCATTGTATCAAAAATTTGATCATTGAACAAGCTTTAATACACTAACAGTAGTATTTTAAAGTGCAATATAGGTGAAACATCCTTTTGTATGACTTGTATAAATGAAGAATAGTAAGGACTTTTTTCTAATTATGGAAATATAATGAAGATATAGGCACATGTGTAGGTTTAGCATGTTAGTGGATGCTATAATTGATGGAAATCATGAAGACATTTTTTTCCCCATTAGGAAAAAAATACCATGATTCAGAAAAGAAAATCTATAAGAGAATCATGTATATTTCCACTGGAAGTTGACCAAATCACTGTGCATAACATAGAGAGAGGATAACCTTTATGTTACTTTACTATAGGGATTTTCCCAGAATAAACTTACTCTCCAGATACCTAAGAACTTTAAAGGATTGGTTCTAGACTTGGTATGAAAACCTTGACTTCCTTGTTTTAAAAAAGGTAAAGAAAATTAAAGATAATTATTTAATAAATATTAGTTGGTCATCTGGAAGACTTGGTGAGAACTAGGTAAGAAAATACCAGCTCTTCTAATCAGGTTAGAGCAGTCCATTGAACCTCCTGTGGGACCTTCAGAAAAAGACTGAAAATCAGACTCTGAAATAGTTGTCAAATTTCTAAGAACTCATGAAGAACCCAACAGTAAATGTTACTTTGTCCAAAGAATATTAAGCAAAATAAAGGCCTTGCTTATTGCTTTTGTCTTATCCAAATTTAAATTGAATAACAGTATTTTCAGCAAGATGGCTATAAGGACCTCGATTCAATGACTGCCCAACCCCATGTGAATACTGTTGGAGATCCACTGGAATCTATTCAGACATCTGAAGCTCATTGATGCCATTTCATTCAACATCTCTGTAAAATAATACCGCTTGGCTTCAGTCGGGGAGTCACAGATGTTTTTCATTTATAATATTTGAATTAGGACAAGCACTCACATTCCTTCTTTTCCAAATACGATTTACATTTGAAATTCATTAATAAGATAGTGGATGATGTTGCTACCGAATAAAGGATTGGTGCTCTTAATTGAGAGAGTCAAAAATGGCCAGGCATGACACAGTTCCAGTGGTTCTAGGATGATCTTCACTGATAATACTGCGCTGCCCACCCAATGTCACCCCACTCTTCCCCAAATAACTATTTCCCCTCTGCCTGACCATTTATCTGAAACTAAACAATTGGGAATCATTTTTACTTAAATTTTTTTTAATCTCATTTTAAAAGACAAATAAGTCCGGGAAAGAACATAGAGGTCATAGTATATGAATCATTTACATCTCATCAAATATTTTTAAAATACTTACTAAGTGTGAGGCAACGTTCAAAGTACTAGAAATAAGGAAATGAGAAGGAATGCCCTCACCCTCAAGTCACTCAGCCTAGTGGGGGAAGAATCACATGCCCGTGAGTCAATCTCATGGAATTTGATGTTGGCTGGTAGGGAGCTGTCTGCCAGCAACAAAGGGACCTCATGAGTTATGTCCAGTCTTCTTGAGTCAGAATGAGGAGAAACCTACAGACACTCAGTGATAGGGGGTGGTAAAGGCAAGAAACACACAGACATGGGGATTATGAAGGAAAAGAAGTCTAGGCAGATTCAAGGACAGAGCAGTGCTAACAGGTGAACTGGAAGAAGTCCAGTAAGCCTGGAGTTCTGGGAACAGTTGAAGAAACAGGAGGATACAACGCAGTATATTTTCTCTGGTCCCTTACTAGCTTCCAGGTCCTGTGCTTTAGATCCATTATGTGATCTGAGCTTGGGTAAGTGATATTATTATTGCCATTTTACAGATAAGAAGGACGAAGCAGTAAGAGGTTAAATAACTTGCCCAAGGTCCCTGAGCTCACGAAGTCTCAGAAATAGGCTTCAAACCAGGGGATCAGCCAGCATCTTCTAAATGCAGTTTGTGAGAGAGGGAGAGTGAAGAAGCATAAAGTCACCGGAAATCTTCAGAGAGATTTCAGGTGATTAGAAGAGCGTGCTTGGCCCATGTGCAAAGCAGGTTCACCCAGCTGGGCTTTATTTGAGTCCCAGACTACAAGGTCTCCTGAGGCAAAGTAGTGGACATCTTAAAGAAAATTAAGGGCTTCCTCCTTTCTACTCATTTGGGCAGCATCTGTTTCCAAGAAGTCACCACCCAGATCAGTCAGGAGCAGTATTAATCACCTCCCTGACCACTGCTTGAAAAGACCTCACACCAGGTCTTACTAAACAAAACCAATGGCCATTTGGGATGGAACTCACCGTCCTCAAAGGGAATGATAGAACCTAATCTCCATCTCTCATCTCCAGTCATCAGCCAACACCCAACTGTCCGCTATCATGGGCTCCCTCTTGCTGTGATTCCCTCATGCCCATAATGCCTTCTGCTTCCTTGCCCCAGCTTAGCTTGCTTTCTTCCCCACCTCCCAACTTCTGCCACTACAAGCCCTGAAACCACAGCATCATAGCCAGCGAACTCCTTTTTACCCTCAACGCTCTACTTGGAACACTCCCCTTCCACGTCCCTGCCTTAATTGAAGCCACTGGGCACATGTCATGTGACATACACAGAATGAGTAAAGACCATGCCAGACTTAACCCATTAAATATTATATTGCTTTAAAAGAGATATTGATCACAAAAATCATGGTGAGGGGAAGGATGAAATTGCCCCAATCTTCACTGTCACTCATTCAAGAAGGAAATGCACATCACGGTAGGACATCCATTTAATGAGCATTTATGTACCAGGCACTGTGCTAAATATGACCTTCATTTCTCACCACGAGCCCTGAGACAGGAATATTCTCTACTTCTCGGATGAGCACTATGAGGCTCCAAAAAGTTAAATCTGTTTCCAGGTCCCAGAGCCACCTGCATATACAGTTGGGACTCCAGTGACTTCATCTGCCATACGCTGAGGCAATTTGTTCTCTCTCCTTGATTCACACCTTAGCTATCTTGGTGATGTAATCTGAATATTCTCAGGAAAACCATCTTGAATCCTGATGTCCCTCCCAAACAGTTTCCATACATCATATATGTGTTTTATCATTTTCCTACAAACAAGGTTGTCTTCTCTAGGATAACTTGGGTCTCAATTCCATGGGCATTGCCTTTGCATTTCTAAAGAAACATGAAGAAATGTCTTCCCATTACATTTTCCTGTATAATTTCAGTAGATAATCAGGCCAGAGCTTACGATCCTAGCCTTTCTAAGGAACTGAAACCTCTGCTGTGGTTCATGGAGTATATGTCGTGAGCAGGTCACTCCTAGGTCCCACTGAGAACTTTCACAGCAACTCTATTATTGTTGCTATTCCCTTTTTCTCTAAGGAGGTCAGTGAGCCCCAGGATGTTAAGGAATTTACTTAAGGTGAGAGTAAAAGCCACAAAACCCAGATTTTAACCTTGTGTCTTCGCAATCTTATGCAAGTTACACTATCAAAGTGGATCCCCAGGGTGCCTAGGTGGCTCAGTCAGTTGAGTGTCTGCATTGGGCTCTAGCTCTGATCCCAGGGTCCTAGGATGGAGCCTTCCCTGATCAATGGGAAGCCTGCTTCTTTCTCTCTCTCTGCCTGCTCTTCTTACTTGTGCTCTCTTTCCCTCTCTCCATCAAATAAATAGATTTAAAAAAAAAAAAAAAAAAAGTTAATCCCCAAAGAAGGGCTCTACAAAACTCCACCTTCCACAAGAACTCCTGAATCAAAGCTATGCCTAGGAGCCTGGAAAGTTTTTATTTCAATATGCAAGAAGACTTTATGTAACCAGTTTGTATGGCATCTAGAAACCACGGCCCTACCTTCTAGAACAGAACTTCTTGGGGTGGAACATTCAAGATGTTCTTTTTTTTTTTTTTTTTTAAGATTTTGTTTATTTGACAGACAGAGATCACAAGTAGGCAGAGAAGCAGGCAGAGAGAGAGGGGGAAGCAGGCTTCCTGCTGAGCAGAAAGCCCGATACAGGACTTGATCTCAGGACCCTGGGAACATGACCTGAGCTGAAGGCAGAGGCTTTAACCCACCGAGCCACCCAGGTGCCCCTAAAGATGCTCTTTTAATAAGCATCCTACATAGAAAGTATTTCAAATTACCTCGTATCCTGAATACATCCTCCTAATCTCCCTGCTACAGACAAACCGGGGAGTGGGGGCAAGGGAAGAGAGAGGAGTCAAAGACAGGTAAGTTCCTTCATTTCATGGAAGACGGGAGGTTGATAAAGGGGAGTAAGAGACATGGGCTTCCGGTCTGGGAATGAAAGAGTCACAAGAATAAAAGGTACAGCAAAGGGACTACCGTCAGTGTATTAGACTCTCCCTGTGCGGTGCACATGGCGGCTACACTCCCAAGGTGACTTCAATCACCTTGTGAAACACCTGAAACTAATGCAACAATGTGTGTCCACTACACTTCAACAATAACAACAACAGCTACTACACATTTAAGACGGATGTCATTTCTCGAGTTCTGGCCCAGTGCAAGCGTTTGTGTCAAGGGAAGGAAGGAAGGAGGGAAAGTAGGAGCGCAGGAGCGGGAGAGGGGAGCCAAGCTGGCGGACATGACCACTTTGGAATTCAATTAGCTGACCGAAAAATAGGAGAAAACTTGACAGGGAAAGACAAAATGCAGAGGAAACAGAGTAAGGAGGAGAGGTAACAAAAGACAAAAAGTTATAATGAGGGGCTGACTCGCGCCAGAAATGTAAGCATCTCTTTTTGATGTATTCTCATTAGCTGGTCTCCAAATTGTAGTATTTGGGGTTTTGTTGCTTTTACATGCGTGTGTGTGTGTGTGTGTGTGTGTGTGTGTGTTTTATTTTGAAAAGGTAGAATTCGCTCTGAATGTCAAGGCAATTTCAGCTCCTGCCAGAGAAGGCAACTGAATAGGTAGCAAGTAAAATATAGTCTCCATTATATGCGCCTAAAAAAAAAGGAAAGAAAGAGAGAAAAAGAAGCCTCCAGGGAATTTGCATACTAGTCAGACTTCGGTACCCTGCAGTGGGTGGTTCCGGCTGAGAGGCAGCTCTATTCTTAGATGTCTGAGCCGAAGCAGGAGGGTGAAGGCTGGTCACCGCTGCTCAGGGGCCTTCCGTCACTTCCCTTACCGGGGGTAACGTGTCAGATCAAATGCCCCGACCCTGCGCAAAAGACAGTTGTCATCAGACACGTCATCCCCTTTTTTTTCCACGGGCGAATCTCAAAACAGGGCTGTTTCTGTCAGGAAAGTACTGAAATGTGGTCTTTCCCTGGCATGAATAATTGCACTTTCTTAGGAGCTAGAAGGTTTGTTTTGGGGGCTTTTTTGGTTTTGTTGTTGTTTTTTTAATTTTGTGTTTTTGTTATTTTTTTAATTTTTCTCCCCCATTCTTTTTGTTAACAAAATTTTATTACAAGGGAATGTATCTACCTCAAGGTAGAAAAAAAAGATGTGTGCTTTTCCTTTAAGTAACCACACGATGGGCCTGGCTTTCTGGTTGTGTGTCCCTTAACTACAATCCAGGCGACATTAAGAATTAATTTATTCTATTATGAGGCAAGTCTTCGGTGCCTCTTCCAAGATATTTTCTACTTCAATACATTCATAGCTTAAAAAGCCAAAAGATAGTGAGGTTGCCAGTAATAAGCCTTTCTTACTAGTACTGGAACTCAGTCTTCAACATACTTTTTTAAAAAATTTATCAGAATGTAAATTTTAAGAAATAGATTTCTTTTTTGAAGTTTTAGTTTATGTTTCTCCACCCACGGCTTTAGGGAAGCCTATAGCCTATCGGGCTTATACTCTGGTTTCTCTTCAGGTCGTATAAATCTTTCGCCTACCAGGCTTCAGAATCTGGAAATAGATGTAAAATCATATTTAAGATGAGATGTCCCCAAAACAGCATTTTTCTTGAGGCCCCCTTTACTCCTACCCTCTTAAGCTCTCTAAGCAAGAACAGATGTGAGGAAAACAAATATGCACTCTCTAAATGATTCCAAATCGGCGCACATGGCTTCATCATTTTGTCATTTGACAATTTAACACAATGGCCTGAGGGAGCGAACACAAAAGAAATGGATACATTATATGAGGCCAATTAATTTATAAATGAGTGATATTAAACGTGAACTTTCTGGACTCAGAGAGAAACTCAGGAGAAACATAAAACCACCCTCAAAGGAAAAAAATGAGGAACATATGTTATATTTGGACTTAAAAAATATGAAGGTCAAGTGTACATGAGATAGAGATATATGATATTGTTATTTGATTTTTCATTTTGGTGTGTACAGTTACCCTAAGAGTATGTTTTTAAAGATCACAGTTCTTTTCCAAGAAGATACTCACTCTTTTTACTTAAGTCTGTATGTGGATAGAAGAATACAGTTTCATAAAGAAAATTGCTGTCAATAAAATGAAGACTGAGAAAGACTCAGAGAAATGTTCCAAAACAGTGGTTTCTGGGACTTCAAGATTTCATACATAAGTAAAATTTCTATCATTAAAAAGGCATTAAACGGGGGGGAGGGATGTCCCTGGGTGCCTCAGTCAGTTAAGCGTCTGCCTTTGGCTCAGGTCATGATCCTGGGGCCCTGGGATGGAGCCCCACTTTGGGCTCCCTTCTTATTACAGAGCCTGCTTCTCCCTCTCCCTCTGCAGCTCCCCCTGCTTATGCTCTCTCGTGCACTCTCTCCCTTTCTGTGTCAAATAAATAAACAAAATCTTAAAAAAAAAAAAAAAAGAAAAGAAAAAAGGCATGAAATGTATAGGCTCAGGGTAAGGTATAGCTTTTATTTTTTTTAACCGAAGATCTGTATCTTCACAAAAAACTCCCTGCATGGCCCTTTTCACTTTTCTAGTAGCAGAGAGAATTTAAAAAATAATAAAAATAAAATAAAATAGTAAAAAGAAATTTAAAATTAAATTCAATTTAAAAAATTAAAAAACTGCAGTCTCTAAACTAAATGTTTAAAATATTAACTCTTTGGCAGACCAAAAGCCCTGTAAGCTAAAATGAGGCAAATGTTGCCTCCTTTATGAGGATGCATATAAAAACTTTATTGATTAACCTCACAACTATAGTGATAGTGTTATTTGGCCTGTTCTTAAATTATCTTCTGAGCATCCAACATTTAATATTGAGGGGATTAGTTAAAAATAATGATCAAAAGAATGAAGATTAATCTCATTGATTTTGGGACAAGTAGTTGATCACCAAAATAGTCATTTTATGGATAGTAGGTTTTGTCCCCAAAGATGAAACTTGACTGAGATTGGCTGTGTATCACAGCTTTCTATCGGTAAAGTAGCAACCTAAGATGTGTGTCCCAGCACCAACCCTTGACAGCGGACATTAAGTGGTATGTTGTATGTTTCAGTGAAGATAGCATGTTTCAATACACCATGATGTTTCATTGAAGAAAACTGTGGATTCAGGAGGCCTAATGAAAACGAACTTTGTATAGCTGCTGGAACTTACCAATTTACCCAACTTGGGGAGCTGAAGAATGTCTAGATCTTGTCAGCACCAGAACTGGCCATCAATTCCATCCTGTACGCTAGACCTTGGGTCTGGACCCCACTGGAAGATTCTCCAAGAATGGTGAATTTTGTTCTTGGATCATGGCCATGTGTGACCTCTGCCTCTATCAACAGGGCCAGGCTGAAGATGGTCTTGGTTGAGGCCAGGAAGGCCCACCCTGGAAGGCCTGGCTCTCCCCAGGTCTTGGGATTTGGGTCCATTTCCATCAGGCAGGGGCTGTGTCAGCCCTTAGACAGGATCTTCAAGATGGAGAGACAAAGCTGGTAACCTCGGACAAGTTCATTTCAATTCCTGTTTCCTCCTTACAGTATACACATTAGGTCCCCAACGAGTATTAGACCCTGGAACCCTCCATTCTTCATCGTGGTTGTACTCATGAGTTCATGGGCCAAACAGGTGGTGAGTTCCGAAGAGGGCTAACTTGCCTGTTAAGCACTGCCTGTGTGCCTCTTCAGCTTGGATTATTCACGAGGCGGGTATAATCTGGGTTAATCCAAAATTAATATGGATTGCCCAATTGTTCCCTTCCTGGCTGAGCCAATTACTCCCACACATACAATGTTTTCTGCTGAATATATGATTTCAGACATCTTAAGTTTGCCTAAGTATGGTAGAATTGAAACATGAACCACAGTTAGGTTCAAGTCTGACTTAATTTTGGTGACCACATTGATGACTTTAATTGTTTGAACATAATTCTTATAGTTAGGAGGAAAAAAAAAAGGCATACTTGGCTCAGGTTTTAATTCTCCCATATGCTACCTACCCAACACATCGAAGTGTACGTCAACAGAGGAAACATCTCTTTAGTTTCACTTACCCCTAAACAGTGATTTATAGTGATAACTCTTAACCCAGGAGGCTGATTTGATTTTAAGATTTTTAAGTAATCTCTACATCCAACATGGGACTCACAACCCTGAGATCAAGTCACATGCTCTTCCGACTGAGTCAGCCAGCCGTCCCTGATTTGACTGTTCTGATCACCAAAAAACCCAGTGAAATTTTTAACTCAAAGAAAGGGATGAAAACACAGTGAATGTGTAATGTATCACTTCCACCAATCACATTTATCTGTAAGAAATGCATAGCATTTAATATTAGTAACCATATAAATGTCCTCTAGGGTTCACTGAATCTGTTCTCTTCTTCCCACCACTAGCAACCTGCCCCCAGGCTATTTTATATCTGCCAGGACACACTGTGAACAACCTGGACATTCCTCTGCCATTTTCCTTACCTAAAACAGGTGGTTGGTGGTTAAGGTGTTTACATATTTCTTGTATGCTGTGCTTTCAAGCATTAAGAATTCAAATTCATTTCACTATAGAAACAAGAACCAGAAGTGCCAAAGGCGGTAATAGAAATGAATTGACCCCAACATTCATTGTATCTGCCCGGGATTCAATTTCACCATTTTTTGTTCCAGCATGACCCACTGCCAACATGTTAGGTGTGGTAATCACTACAGACCACTCAGGTTAACTGGAGCCAAGTTCTTGAACCCATAGGAACAGGACCAGGTTCATTTGCGGTCACTGTATCCCTCATGTCTCTTTGGGAATTAATTCCAGTGTACTGACCCTTCCCAAGTTCTCCAGAAAATTTTCTATGTTAGAGTGTGAAACTGTATTTATTACAGATTACCACCCAATCCCACTCCCCAGCAAAATCTGTCATTTATCTGATTCAATCACGAAAAAACTTTTTGTTAGGGTTGAGTTCATTTTTAAGACCTTTACATCTGAGATGTAGTTTCTAGAATCCAACTAGAAAAGACCCAGTGACTACCAAGAGATCCAAGAGACCATTTCTCCTTTTATGTTCCAGATCGATGAGCACACTCAGTAAAAATTATCCAGGTTCTCCACGCTCTTCCCCAACTACAGAATACGGAATCCGAGCAAGCTCTGGGGGAGAAACCAAGGAATGGAGGTGACGTAACATCTATCCATCCTATAAAATCGTCACCAGGTGTACACACAAACTACTAAATATTTCCAAAGTGAAAGGAGTCTTTCTCTAGCCATCATAAAGCCTTCACCCTCTTGTAGTTAAAACAGGGAGGCTTGGAGGTTAGTGACTTAGAAGCCATATGTCATTAGTGACAAAACCAGGACAGGGCCACTATGAGGTCCAGTTCCATGCTTGTTCTCACAGTGCTCTTCTGCCTCCTCAGAGCCCTTGGGTCCCCTTTCCAGGCTTTGCAGGAATATGGTTAAGTAACAGGATAAAATATCACCATCATCAGTGGTCTCACAACGCATGTACATAGGGTTATTTCTACAAGATCCTCTAATTCTCTTTCCAACCTTCAACTCCACTTATTGCCTCTTGTTTTATTCAAAATATCTGTTCTAAGTTAATTAATAACATCCATTTTTAGAGGGTGCCTATCCATAGCCATAGTCAGTTTTCAGTTTGGCCTCTCCAAGGTAGTGTACAGACACGGATCCACCGGCTAATTGTTGAAACAGAGAATGTTCGAGAAAATAGGAGCGCACTGCTTTCTACCCAAGTACCACCAGGAACAGGTCCAACAAAGCATTCTGTTCTCTACTGAGGTAATTACAGAGGAAAGGATGGGTGGTGAAATAAAACCATAGTCTTCGTTACTTTTTAATTGTTTGACTTTATTACTGTTGCACCATTTATACAATTACATATAATTTCAATGCATCCATTGTACATTTTTTTTGTTTTTTTTTTTAATTTTTATTTTTTTTCCATTTTCCAATGAGTGGTGTGTTGGTGTCTGTGACACAGAATGGAAGAGAAACCGGAACTGCAATGAACGCAGACTTTTTTTTTTTTTTTTTTTTTTTTTCATTTCCACTGACCAATAAACAGAACTACAGGTGCACCCAACCACGGACATGCATTAACTCGTCATGAGAAATCTAGGGAGGCTAAGTAGGATGAGAGAATGTTTGTTACTCCCAAAAGTACCTGGGGAGGAAGAATGGAGTATTGGCATCAAGATACACACGTGGACAGGCTAAGTGGGCTGTCTGAAAGTTGGCATTCATCCACAACATTAAAAAAATATCAAAATAAGAAAAGCTGTAAATGAAAAAGAACACACAGAAAATACTGCTCTCATAAAGATCTGATTGCCTTGGCATAGGCCCCGCGGGCAGAATCAATCGCATCCCTCCCGACCCCCCCTTGCAGAAGACAAGAACGTTCGGATCTTGGCGGCGGAGGGCGTGTGGCAGCAGTCGGTGCGGAAGATGTGCACTTTCAGACATTGATCTTCAAAATCCAGGACTGACTGGGAACGAGGACTGAAGGTATATTAGATATTTCCCCACAAAAATACTATTTGGATTCTCCCCACCCCCTCCCTCCCTCGATGGGACAGCATCCTTTTTAGTTATTATTATTATTATTTTTATTTCCTTGGGCAATACATATCATGACTTCCAATTGAAACGAGTTAGTAGAGGAGAGAGAGAGACAGAGAGAGGACACAGAGAGAGAGACAGCGGTGGGAGCGGGACCGGGCTCAGAGGTGTCCGTGTTACTCTTTGACCGCTACGGTTTGCTCGGCGCTGGCCGCGGGCGCCTCGGCGGCGGCGTCTGCGGGGGCTGCGGGGGCCGGGGCCTTGGCCGTGGCCGTGGAACTGGGCGCTTCCGTGGCTGCCGGGCTCTCCTTGGACGACGGGGCAGCCTCGGTGCTGCTGGGTTTTGAGTCTGAAGCCGGGGCCCCGTCGCTTTTCGTCTCCTGCGCGGCAGGAGCTGCGGGAGCCTCAGTCTTTGTGGGTTCCCCGGCCTCCGGGCCCTTGTCATCCGCCTTGGCCTCCGCGGGCGCCTCGGGCTCCGCCGCCTGCGGGGCGTCGCCGGCCGCGGGCTCGGGCTCGGCCTTCGGGGGCTCGGCCTTGCCCTCGGCCGCCGCCTCCGTCTGCTCGGGCTCCGCCTTCGGGGCGTCTTCCTTGGCGGCCGCCGCCGTGTCTTTGTCGCCTCCCTTGTCTTCGGGCTTGCCGGCCGCCGCGTCGGGGCCGTCCTTGTCGGGCTTCTCCTCCTTGGCCTCCTTCACCTCCGCGGGCTCGGCGGCCGCCTGGGTCTCGTTCTCCTTCGGGGTTCCCTCCTCTTCGGTCCCGGCTCCCTCGGCCTTCTTGTCCTTGTCCTTGGCCTTCTCATCGTTCACGTTGTAGCCCTTCTTCTTCTTGCTGAGCTTGCCTCCCATCTTGCGGTTCTGCAACACAGCACAACAGGGCACAACACGGACACGGGTTACTGCCGGCTCGCGCGGGAGATCCGGGGGGCCCCCCACCTCCCCCGCCCCCATTCCCGGGCCCAACTCCGACCCCCCACGGTGAGGGCAAGGCGGGGGGGCGGGGCCTTCTCGCGGGGACCCGGCCCGGAAGGTGGCGCGCGTCGGTCGGGGCTGGTGGCGCGGCGCGCCCTCGTCCCCGGAGGGGAGGCCCGGCGGGGAACCGCCCACCCGCGGCCGCACAGCCCTCACCGGCCTGCACCTGCACGTGCGGCCTCCCCGCCTGCGCGACCCGGAGGGAGAAACTTCCCCCTTAGACGCCCTCAAGTCTACCCTAGTTTGTTTCAGGGGCCGGCCTGGACCGCGACGCTGCCCTGCAGGAACACTGACGGCGGCCACTGCTGCTTCCCAAGCCAAGAGCTCAGCGAGCTGCTGGAGAGGGGACGCTTCCACCAGGGCGACCGGGGTCAAGCTGCTGTGGACGGTCTTTTGCCACAATCCAAAAATTCTTAAAAAGTGCATCATAAAAAAGTAAAAGAGCTCGAGTACACCGTGTCTAGCCGCAGCAAGCGAAGACAGAAGAAACGCAGAGCAAAGAACCCGTGATTAGATACTAAGCTTGGCCGTGGTAAGGGCCGGCGGAGCAGTGTGTGCGCGTGAGGTGCCTTCTGACGGGCGGCTCCGAGAGAAGCTGGAGCACTTCTGTGCGAAATGGCAGAAGCAGCCATTTTAGATCCACGGCAGAGCTGGAAAAAGCCTTCACAATCTTAAAATACTTTCCCGAGAAATGGCACAGCTGTTGATGAAAGCACAACCCCAAATTTCTAGAAAATAGTCTCTAACTACAAACTCCTCTGAAACTCCGTTATTCATATACCTGCTCATAGAAGCGCACATAGCTTCAAAGACCAAAGCAAGTAGTATTTGGCCTATCTCCTTAGTACAGCAGGACCAGTTTAAAGAAAACTGTCGCCCCAAACACGAAAACCCTAGACAATGTCTCTAGCTACATTTAGTTGGTTAGTTGTGTCCGACTTGTATTCATTGCTTTTTTAGAGGTTTTTGGCTTTAAAGATACTCTACAGCAATATAGAAATGTCCCTCATGGTCAATTACCGGATTCGAATTCAAACTAATAAAATGGTCATTAATGGACTTTTTTACTCCAGGTGAACTCCCCAACTTCTTGAAGGCCTTTGATTCTGACATCAGAAACTACAGTTGTATTTGAATCCTTGATTTTTCTCCTCTGGTATGAAAATGAACCCAAATACATAATGAATCCTAAAATTATGAATAATAAATTCATTCTAGAAACACTGCCAGAACTACATAGTCACGGTGTTTTTATTTTCAAGTGCATTTTGATACCATCATATATCAGTGGGAACTCCCGGAAACTATTGCTCTTCAGAGGAAAATCTGTTGCTTCTCCTTGATGAAGCATGGAAGAGATCCAATGCCAGTATTCTTTAGTCCCCACAATTAAGAAGAGACCAGGGGAGAGAGAGAGCCTTGCCCTGGGGCCCAGGGGAGTACAAGTGACAGCTGACCTGGTTCTGTCCTAGGTGAAGGATGACTCTGGGTTGAGTTATGAAGTTCTTATTGACCAGTAACCTTTTTTTTTTTTTTTAAGTCATCCATTTAGAACAGAAAATTTTATTCTTTACACTTCTTGGAAACATGCATGATTCATGAGAGTGAAATAATCTACATTTATCTTATTTAAAAGCTGGGTGTTAGGTAGGAGAGTGCTATTCTTCAGTCAAAATTTGTCTCTATCTGCTAATTTCTACCCTGTATGTGAATTTCCTGTCTGGAATGCCTTTAACATTGGAGGAAGAAAAAAATCAGTAAGCAGAAAGATGACCAAAATAATGTTCCAAGTCTGAAGGAAGGCCTTTATTATGTTCCGAAAGAATTTCTCTTACATATCTCTTAAAAAAAAAAAAAAAAAAGGAATGGTTTTTGGTCATAACCCACTTCAGACACCCAATAATGGTTTCTATTTGACTTAATTTTGGGTTATTTTTCCCTCAGAAGTGGGGGCAAATACATATGGTAAAATACAATTAAATATACTTTAATCTTATAAGCAATCACAAAGCAAAAATGAAAATACAAAAAGAAAAAAATTGGACCAGTGTTTTAAATAGTTTATAACTCAGTTAATTAGCCAGTGTGCAGGAATGTCAGAAGTAATTTCAGCTCTGACACTTTGAGATATATTCTGGTACATTAGGTTAGAGCTAAGAAACAAGAAAACCTGACAGCTCTGCTCTTTCTATATATTCTCCCATTCTACAGTAGAAAACCATACACCAACTTACAAATTACAGAATAGAAGACAAAGTGTAAATGTGGTGTGCATTCTGAACATAAAGGAGTGCCTCTTTCTGACACACACAGCAAGAAACTCTATACGGCCATCCCCAGAGGCTTAAAGTCATGTTGGTTTACAAACCTAAAATCTATGTTACTAAAATTGGTTTTTGGAAACACAGTCAGGGACACTTTCTATCCTTTAGGCCCAGCTGCGATTCATTTCTGGGTTGGAAATAAATACATATCATCAAGTTGTAAATAAGAAAGTCTCTATCCTTATCTGTTTTTCAAACACAAAGTTAATAAACACCCCTGCTTTTTGCTAATTTTCTTGTAGAAGTTGCAGTGGGGTATCAGAGGCAGGCTTATAGAATCCACAAGAACCCTGGAAAAGCAAGGTAGTCTGGTTTTTCCCAAGATAATATGGGTGAAAACCTTGCCTATATGCAATTTAACATCTATTAATGGTTTTCTGAGTGTCAAGCACAATCCTAATCCTAAACACATTACTAAATTATTATTTAATCTTCTCCACAGTACCATAAGGTAGTAAATTTACCATTAGCACGCTCATTTTACCCATATGGAAATTCTAACCAGCAGAGTTCATGGGGCAGTATCGTAAGGAAAAGGTCAAATCCAACAGAAATAAGGTGAGAAGGCATCATCCAGGAGGTCAAAGGAAACATCATTAACAAGCCGGTAACAGGACAGAGCTCATCTCAGGAATGTTACCCACGCTGGGTCACAAGGTTGGTGCACACAGATGTGGGGTGACTCAGAACTCAAGACATCACCAAGTGAATGATGAACACAGAACTTCAGGTACTCTCTGCCCCTAACCTTGTCATCACCCCATTGTCAGTGGAGCTTTGTATCCATAAGAAGTAAGGAGAGCAACGGGCACAGATTTTAACCATTTCTCTCGAATCTGTTATTTCTAATTTTGAAGGAAATTAGCTGGTATATAAAGTTTTAAGTTCAAACATCTAGGTTAAAAAAAAAAAAAAGGCAGTCAAAAAACAAAAACCCAGCAACAAATAACCCACCTTGGAAGTCACTTAAACCTCAATCTGAGCTACAGTGAAGGCTGAGACTACCTTTTGCATTTCTCCACATCTGGGACACTCACTAGCCACTAAAACGCGACCCACGCTGATGGACTGAACTAAGCTCCATGTGTTGATGATATAATAACCCAACACTTACGTTGATCTCGTAGTTAAAACACGTCAAAAGAAAGCAAACTCCAGAGCTGTCCTTTAAAATTACAAGAGAATCTGATGCCACAAGGACCAAAACTACAGACTTAGTTATTTTCTATGCCAACGCGAAGACCTAACAGTCAGCAACAACAGAGAGAGAACTTCACTGTCTATAATCTAGAAAATTCTGGACAAGAATTATTTCATGGACTATTTGCATGTTGCCTCATGGTTGACTCCTATAACATGTTGCTATGAATCCCATCTCCACAGTGTACCTGCCCTGAATCTTTGGGCAAGTCTATTTAAACTCTGTCCTCTTACTTCCTGTACAGCACAAAATGTCAACCTTATAAGAATTTAACATGAGGCATCAGGACAATGTTTGACATTTCATGGGCCTGCAATAAATGTTAATTCCTTTCCCCAACATTTAATTTTGCAATTCTTGGGTAGTTCTATCCTCGTAAATCCCAAGAGAATGGCAGAACATGGGCTCGGAACACACAAGCTCTATGATCAGGTCTGAGAAGCGCTGTAATTAAAAGAATATTTAAAAATATTTAAGTGTCATCATGAACATTTTTTCTATGTGTATCCCAAGCTTGTGCCTGATGACTGAGTGTACGTGGAAAGGAAGCTGGTGCATTTATACGCTGTCACCATGCTGCCGACAGTAAATTAGTCTACTGTAGACTAGCCAGCAAATCTCCATCCTCCAAATTTGAGCTGATACTAGAGCGACCACAGAAGAAGTATTTCATCTTCCCACTACCTCTTCATTTGTTCCAGAAAAACAAGAGAAAATCCATTTCAGTCACGAGGATGAAGATAGAACCCAAATTCTTCAGTTGAAACTCATTTACTGCCTATTAAATATGCACAAGGCAACAAGCCTAACCACATCTTAGCTAGTAAGCTAGACTTCAGTTTCTTAGGAGTGAGCTAACACCCTCAAATGCCTCCCCCTCCCCTTTTATCCAACTTTCTGCAGAGGAGTTTTTTCTTGTATAAAGTACCAATACTTTAATATTTTGAAGGTCCTAACTTGGGTCCCACAGCTGGCCTGTACTTATTCCCCCACTCTTAGAAAACCAGACCTTTTTCTGGTTAATTAATTCTATTGGATATAAACGAATATTCAGAAAAACTGAAGTCCTGCTTTTTGTTGAAGGGAGGAGAGAGAGGGTCACTCTGGCATTGTGCACTGATCAAAGAAACCTCGCGTAGGAAGTGGGAGTCCAGAAGGGAGGCCATGAAAGAGTAGAGCAGGGACCAATGGTGCTGATTCTCTAAGGTTCTCCTGGGTGGGGGAACTCAGAGCCCGTATCCACATCCACCACCTCCCTGTTGTTAGCTTACACTACACACTCATTTCTTTTCTTTTCTTTTTTTGGGGCGGGGTGGTGGTGGTGGTGGTGGTAAGGATTTTACTTATTTATTTGACAGAGACACAGTGAGCGAGGGAACACAAGCAGTGGGAGCGGGAGAGGGAGAAGCAGACTTCACACTGAGCAGGGAGCCTCTGATGCTAGGCTTAATCCCAGCACCCCTGGGATCATGACCTGAGCGGAAGGCAGACCCTTAATGAATGAGCCACCCAGGCGCCCCTACATACTCATTTCTGACACAACTTGCCTCTGTTTATTGGCAGCTAATGACTTTTCCTAATAAAGGACAGTGTATTCAGGAACTTTCATGAAAATTCCAACGGTGTGTTTCTCTAACATCTTCAGGTGGAGAAAGACACACAAAAAAGCAATTTTTTCTCAAAGCAAATATTCTGTTGAGCCTTAAAGCTGACAAGCACTTTTTTGGTTTAAGATATTATTTATCTGAGAGAGCAAGCAAGCGAGAGAGCAAGAGCATGAGCAGGGGGGAGGAGAAGTAAGAGAGGGAGGGCTCGATTCCAGGACCTTAGGATCATGACCTAAGGAGAAGGCAGACGCTTAACCAACTGAGCCACCCAGGAGCCCCAAGTATCTTTTTTCTTATAAAACAAAATCCTGTTTTCAAGCTAATGTGCAACTATTAAGTTGGGTACCATATTTTCTTTTCTCATTATATATATATATATATATATATATATATATAATCACTATATATATATAGTGATCCTATATATCACCACTATAGAAAACCTAAAAAAAAATGAATGACTCTTGAGCACTTAAATTTAACATGAAAAATTTCTTTGGGGGATTAATGGCAAGAAATCATCTGAAAGGTTACGTTGTAATCAACATACTCTAATAGATATGATTTCCCCTACAGAGTTCTTGAATTCTTTTTTACTTTTGCTCTAGGAAGCCTGCCAAGGAACATGGAAGATGTTCCTTAGCCACCCAAAATCATCTAAATCGTATTTATTTTGTAGACACAACCGCCAGGATACACGGAGCTCGGAATCACCTCTCTACAAGCTGAATTCAATCCAGAATTCATTCAACAACAATTCTTGCAGTGTGTGCTCTAATGTGATCAGCTCATCTAAAACTTTCCTGATATGCACCTAATTTTCTTACCTTAAAACAAACCAATCTAGGGGCGCCTGGGTGGTTCAGTGGGTTAAAGCCTCTGCCTTCAGCTCAAGTCATGATCCCAGGGTTCTGGGATCGAGCCCCACATCGGGCTCTCTGCTCCACAGGGAGCCTGCTTCCTCCTCTCTCTCTCTCTGCCTGCCTCTCTGCCTACTTGTGATTATCTGTCAAATAAATAAATAAAATCTTTAAAAAAATATATTTTCAGCATAGCCTCTGAATTAAAATTTAGTCTGAGAAATTAAAGGCAGAAAGGCAAAGGACAAATGTCATTTAGAAAAAAATTAAATACATCATGAATCTTTTAAGACGTGTCAAAAACAAACCACCTAGCACTCAATATGAAGTTTGCTAAAAATGGCAAGTATGCTGAGTGCTGGTCCCAGCTGTAAGTAATTTGTTTAAGACTCTGCGCAAATCACCTTCCCCTCTGGGTCTCGAATTTCCTACTCAGTAAAATGAAGATATTTAAAGTTCATTCTTGGGGGTGGGGGATGTTATGTGTGTGTGTGTGTGTGTGTGTGCGTGTGTATTTTATAAATGCTTGTGACACTAACAAAATACTAGTGTGTGTGAAAAATGTGTTATGCTCAATATTCTGAATGTTTGTATCCTCCCAAAATTTGTTAAGTTGAAAACTATTGCCCAAGGTGATGATACTAGGAGATGGGACCTTTGGGAGGTGCTCAAGTCGTGAGGGTGGAACCTTCATGAATGGGAGTGGTGCCCTTTTTTAGAAGAAACGCCACAGAGCTCCCTAGCCCCTTCCATAAGGGTAAGGACACAGCAAGAAGTTGGCATTTTCCAACTCAGAGAAGGCTCTTCGCCAGAACCTGACCATGCTACTTCCTTATCTTGGACTCCCCACTCCCAGAACTATGAGAAATAAATTTCTGTTGTTTAGAAGCCACCAGTCAATGGTACTCTCTTAGAGCAGCGGGAACATCCTAAGACAATCAAGTTCGAATGCCCGCGAATTATTTACCATAAAAAATTACACCTTGTGTGTAATCTTGCACCCTGAAGATGAAATCAACAATCAGCTGGCTTACTGATATAACTGGATTTCTTTCAACATATGTGAAGCCTGTTAAAAATTAGAAATAAAATTTTATTTTTATAAATCCAAATATTTATCAAAAAGTATTTTCTGGTATCTTCAATTCCATTATTTTAAAGATTAATTTCTTTTGGAAAGAGAGACAACAGGGGGAGGGATAGAGAGAGCATCTCAGTGGACTCCCTGTTGGGCGAGGAGCCCATTTTCGGGGTTAACCCCACAATACTGAGGTCATGACCTGAGCCGAAATGAAGAGCTGGAGGCTTAACTGACTGAGCCACCCAGGCGCCCCTTCAATTACATTAGGAAATGTTTTCAGAATGTTTCATCTCTTAAGCATTGAGTGAGAATGGAACTTAACACTGAAAACATGTCAGATAAAGACATAACTGTCTGAAAAATCATGTTTCTTTGGCTTGGCTCATGCAGAACTATTTTGTAGTGTTTTATTTACAGAAAATACTCTGTTGTTCCCCTTGACCTACTTTTGACGGGTCACCTACCAACCACTGGTGGTCCTGCTTGGCAAGATTTGCCCTGTGTCACACTCTAAGAAGGAGCATTTTCTAAAAATGATCAAATGCTAGCCATCTTCCCTTTTATGCAATGCTAAAGATAACTGAAAACTATCTTTTCAACAGAATTTAAGTCAGTCTACAGAGGATCGATCTCAAGTTCCTCAAGCTAACACGACATTCAGTTAAGTGTTGTGTAGAAATATTGAGAAAAACCATGTGGGAAGAGTTCTTGGGTCCAATTTGCTAGAGCAGTACGTAACCCTCAAAAAAGAGGTCAGTGACTTAAATAGAAAGACAGTGACATAAAATGATTACCAAGCCCGAGTTGCCAAATTAAACAGTTTCCTAATCCCATCCTGTGTCATGTGAAAACCATTCAAATATATAAATCCTGGGGCATGTGGCTGACTCAGTCAGTAGAGCTTGTGCCTTTTGATCTGAGAGTCATGAGTTCAAGTCCCATAATGGGTACAGAGCTTACTTAAATATATCACATATATATAAATTCAGCAGTTATCTAAGTCTAATTAAAGAACCTGTTTCCTGTATATAAAAAGCATTTATAGGGCTCCTGGGTGGCGCAGTCACACTCTTGGTTTCGGCTCAGGTCATGATCTCAAGATGATAAGATGGCGCCCCACGGTGATAAGATGGCGCCCCAGGGTGATAAGATGGCCCTCCATGCTCAATGCAGAGTCTATTTAAGACTCTCTGACCTTTTCCCTGCGCTCTCTCTCATTTTGAAATAAATAAATCTTTTTAAAAAAGTGTTTGTAAAACATAAAATTATTTTTTTGCCATCATCCCCATGGCCTCATCCAGAATTAGCCGATACCAACAGTGTTTGCAAATGCTTCAGGAACACTGCTCAGTGTAAATGGAGGACTTGCCTTCCTTCTAAAGCAAGATTATACTGTTTCACAGGACACTAACACTAAGCGCTTAGTCATGTGTGGCCTCCTGACAAAATCTATTTTGTCTGCCAGAAACCAGTTTTCACCCACTTGCTACGGGTGAGAAAAATGATCTAAGCAGTGATTAGATTCACTTCTTCTTCAGTAAGTGCTAAAATTCTCAAGCTCCTAACCAAACTCCCTCATACCCAAGAGCTGGCAAGAGGTATTTAAAATATACAGGGCAATTCTGCTTAAACCTAGGCTGATCTCATGGGGGTGGGGTGGGGTGGGGGGGAAGCTATCTTGAATTTTATGGAAAAACGTAGGTTTAATTCTTGAGACAGAATAAATATTAAGATTGTCCAGTACTTAAAAAAATGGTCTACATTTTGCGGGAGTTGAAGGTTTTCTCTGAAGACTCCTTCTCTTTTCCTTTCTTTTGAGAATCGGAAGAGCTTAACACATAAGCACTACCGTCACCAATCAATTATACCACTTACTTTGGGTAGAACCATTTTTGTTGTTTTATCTTTAATTGGGCACAGATATATGGAACATTTCTTCCAAGGGGAAAAAAAATTCAATTTGTTTGTAAAGGTCCAGATCTTTTCTAGATTCTCTTACATGCTCATAACTTCATTAAACAGTTTTATCTACGACATCTCTCATGAATAGCTCCCCCCCCAATTAGGGGATAATTCATTTCTACATTTATTGTCATGGAAAAGTCACACAAGACAAAGCCAGGACATACCACCACTTTTACAAAACTACCAGAAAGCAACATTTTAGAAGATTTTTTTTGGAGTCTGTAAGTCAGGGAAGAGTTCAGACCAGGTATAGATATTAAATGCCAACTCTGCTTTGGGAATATCAGCATGAGGTCATGGTGATTTTAAACACAGTAAGGGCCAAGATTCATTACCTTCACATGAAAGAGAGAGCTAGAGCGACAGTGAATGAGACAGGCAAGACAGAATATTTTTCATTTTGAATAAAGTCTCTCTCCAGCTTCCATATAATGCTTTTTCTGAAAATCTACTCCTCCACCAGATCCAGTTTCTTTCTGCATTTTTAACCTACAGAAACTAAAGCCAAATGTTCTGTCCTGCAAACTTCCCTAGCAGGACACCTCCAGGGCACCTAAGAATGAGAACACCCAGCTGTACAGGATTTATACCTTGACTCCATTATGCATGGAAGCTAAAGCAAAGGCCTTCTAAATCAGGAAGCCCCTTAAAATAGCTCCTCTGTTCTCTGGTGCTCAGAAAGGAGCACAATCTGGCAGACACCAGTTGCTTTGGTGAGCGGAACCCCTGATGTGACTTAGTGTTCAACAGCCTCCATAGACAGAAGACAGCTCTCCCTCTTCCAGAATTGAGGTTCCCAAATCCTATATGGCTGCTATCAAGAAAAACACATGGCTTCATCCCAACCATCTTCGATTTCAGTCAAGAAAAACTGCCAATGTTTTAAAACAAAGGAAGGCACAGCCCTCCTTACCTGGAGAGCATCTATCACTATTTTAGCCACGATGGAGCTGTTCCTATGGCTTCCCAGTGAAATGTCGGGTTTCTAGGGGCTATCATTTATGCTTTCCTGTCTTTAGTCCCTGATATTAAACACTTCCCAAAGAGTCTGGTTGGGTGCAGGTGAAAGAGAAAAAGAGAAATGTTAGATCAAAAGGAGTTCTAAGCAGAAGAAGAAGCAGGGCTGACTTCGACATTTTAGTCCTTTGAGGCAAGTCTAAGTAACATGCCCGCCAGCCACCCCAGGAGAGTCCCTCCGGACACCTGGGTCATCCTAATAGCTTGCTTGCTTTTTATTTTTTCCAGAACATTCTTCTCACCCTCACAGTCCCACTGCCATCAGAACAGAGTTCAATGATAAGAAATGGACTGCGTGTTTTCGGGGTAGCTGTGTCACCCAATGAATTCCTCTCTCCCAAGCTTTGCTTTCTTCCTCTACATAGTGGGGGACACTTCATCTCTATTTTGCTGTATTTTTTTTTAATTGAAAAACTTTTTTCTTTTTCATGCCTCAAAGTTCCCAGATGCTTTTTTTCATTGTAGTTGATAGCTGATATACAACGGTACATTAGTTTCTGGTGTACAACATAGTGATTCGACAAGTCTACACATTAGCTGTGCTCATCCCTTGTGTAGCTGCCATCTGCCGCCACACAACACGATTAACAATACCACTGACTATATTCCCAATGCTGTACTTTTCATCCCCAAGACTCACCCATCCAGTAACTGGAAGCCTGTATCCCCTGTGCCCCTTCACCCATTTTTGCTCATTTCCCACCATGTCCAAACAGCTTTCAAGAATCCGTCTGCACCTTGGTGGCAAACGAAATTATTGGTAGTTTAACTATTAATATTTATCTTTGCCCACTTACTGAATTTTAGATGTTTTGATATGCAGAGAGTCATCACTTGTGATCTTTGAATCTTTATTTCAGTAGCACAGTGTTGGTTATACTTATTAGTGTTGCACAAGTCTTTGGAACAAAAATGCATGCCCTGATTATAGCACTGTCTCTCTTCAGAAAATGCAACCTTGCATGATGACACAGTTTCCAGGCATTAACCACCTCAAAACCACGGGGGCCTACATGCACTGTATTCTTTCTACAATTACTACATACTCCATGTATCACCCAATTCCATGTCTTATTAGCATTATTTTCACACTTTTGTTGCTCTGCCAGTGAACACCACTGTAATTCTAGGACAATGAAAGTAACTGGTATACTTAACTGGTATAGAGAACCAAATAAAAAAAAAACGGCTAATATATATAAATTTTCTCCCATATGACCCCAAAGTTACGATATTTACAACTTCACACACTATTCTATTTATGTCTTCCTTCTCTAATACCCAAGCATCTCCTCTGTAGGACAGTTTGAATCACACAAAGGTCCCACCCACTGCCAAGTTTTGATTTTGAAAATGCAAGTGTGGATTAACTTACCATTTCACCTAGAACCAAGAGAAAAGGATTTCTAAGGATGACTGCAAACAGATTACAATGAAGATGACGACTCTATCCATACAGCAAAACAACAATGAATGTGCCACAAACGGGACTGGTATTCCTGCTTTGACTGCTGCTTCATGATGGGACCAGTACAAACCAGTCTCTTTTTTGTTTTGTTTCCATTTTACAATCAGAAGAAAATACATCTGCTTCACAAGGATGCTGAGAAAGGATCGATGTTTCCTGACAAGGATAAATGTATGGCCAGAGCGTACGAACATTGTATCCTTGAACAAGCAATTGTGAATTCAGGGCTGCAAAGCTTCAACAGGTTGATAGACAAAGCAATCCAGTATTGATATTTTTTTTTTAAAGGAACCTATAAAAAGTCAGAGCTGACTTGTGAATTGCATTTTCAAATGAACTCTTCAGGAGACCAACTGGGTTTATAATGACTCCGGACACACAAGTAAATCCAAGTTATTGGCCAAATCCAGCGGAAGCAAATGCTAGGATTAGAGGAAGGCGGGGGTGGGAAATGGCCCTTTAAGAAAGAATTTACAAAGAACGAAGAAACGTAACAAACTCAAAAGCTTTATTCAATAAGGAGAGAGGAACGAGAGCATTCACTTGGTTATGTCCAACAATTTTGAGTATCAACAAATGACTGTTCATTTTCTTTTAAATAGTCACAACTTTTATTCCAGAAGAGAAAAACTGAAATAAAGACCCTGGAGCCTATGTGCGTCTTTGGTATTCCTACCAGAGTGCGCTTGGTCACAGCTGATTTGCTGTGAGGCTTTATCAATGCCTGGTGATAATATACACTGTTGAAATTACTGTTCTTGGTATCTGGTTCAGCAACTGTAACATCACCACCATGGAGGTGATGTGAATGTCCTCTGGGGACAGGGAACTGTAGCAAGAATTGTCAACTTATGTCCCAAGTTTCTACAACATTTAAGATGATTTATTCCCATCATAATAAAAAGCACCAAAAAGTGTTATTATAAAAATGTGCAAGAAATATTTGGAAAAAAGGACAGACACACTCATAGTTTTACAACCCAATTTTCCCACCAAAGAGTTGATTAAGAAGAGTTGGACCTACAAAACCAGAACAGTCTCAGCTACAAAACAAAATGAACCACAAGTGACCTCTCCATTATCCTCCTTCATAAAGCACAGACTAGAAGCATCTTCAAGTTATCTTTGGAGATCGCTCACCAAAAACCCAACAGATGGGGCACCTGGCTGGCTCAGTAGCGTGCAACTCTTGATTTCAGGTTTGTGAGTTCTAGCCCCACGTTGGGTATGCAGAGATTGCTTAAAAATAAAATCTTAAAAATAAAAAATAAATCCAACATGCAGAGTGGCCTCTAAAACTTCAGATGTTCAAAAATTATTCTAGAAAAATAGACTTGACTTTAATGGAAAAAGGAAGCTTTTTGAAGTATAAACAAGTATAAGAAGCCATGCACAGGGACAAGTCAACAAAATGCCTCCTCTAGCCTTGCAGGAGAGAGAAGACATACAGAGACAATTAAAATGAGAGGATGTGAAGTGTTTTAAGAGAGTGAAAATTCCCCCAAAAGACAGCCTTTCATCCCAGTCAGGGCTCAGGAACATTTTATAGAGAAAAAGGGGTCTGAGATGGTAGAAATACGGAAAGTACTTACACACACAATACTTACTCTACCTAGAACTCTTACTATTTAATTTCTGTGTATATGAACTCATTATAGCTGCCTCATGAATCCTAGGAGGAAGGAATTCTTACTACCTCCACTTTACCCTGAGGAAACAAAAGCAGGGTGCAGGTGAACAGCTCACCTGGGACAATTATGTAATTACCCACCTGGACATGGGTACTGAGCCCAAGCGGGCTGCCTCACCTGAGGGGTCAGCCACCACGACAAATGGCCTTGAAAGATGGCTATGCTATCTGTAGATGAAGACGGCCATGTAGAAAGTATGTATGTGAAAACCAGGAAGGTCCACTTGAGATTTTAAGAAAACCCTCTGGAGATTTAGGAGATGGGGAGGATGTATCTACCAGGCCGGAGGGGGGGCGGCGTGGTGGTAGAATGTAAAACTATAAGGGTCGTCTAACAGAATGTTGGTATTTAGGTGGCAGAAAGTAGAACATGAGCTCTTAAAAGTAGCTGGGAAAGAAGGAAAAGTCTATGGCTCAGAAAGCAAAGGGACAGAGGACTTTAAGAAGCAGTCTGCTTACTTGTGATCTCTGTCTGTCAAATAAATAAATAAAATCTTAAAAAAAAAAAAAAAAAAAAAAAAAAAAAAGAAGCAGCCTGGAGGTTTTCTGTGCAGCTGCAAAGTAGTTAACAGAGATAGGACAGAAATTGTGCAATTTGATCTGGTGACGACTTGTCAGCTGCTAACTCTGGAGTGACCCAGGTAGAGGGGTGAGGACAAAGGTCTCTTAGGAAGGGCTCAGACAGTCTAGGAGGAGCCACAGACCACCCACAATGGTCAACACGAAAGAGTGCTGCTCAAGGAAGGGAGAAGTCAAGACAAGAATTTGCAATTTTGTCAAGATGGAGTTTACAAGGACTGGGAAGACCTGCAAATACCTAAGGGGAGATGGGAAAAGAAAAAGAATAAAGAAAGAAGCTCAAGTAGCAACAAGGAGGAGAAATCACTAATACTTCAACTTTCTGGAAGAGCCAGAAAGTTAGTCAAAAAAACCAAGTTTGGACGCCTGGGTGGCTCAGTTGGTTGGACGACTGCCTTCGGCTCAGGTCATGATCCTGGAGTCCCGGGATCGAGTCCCGCATCGGGCTCCCAGCTCCATGGGGAGTCTGCTTCTCTCTCTGACCTTCTCCTCGTTCATGCTCTCTCTCACTGTCTCTCTCTCAAGTAAATAAATAAAATCTTAAAAAAAAAAAAAAAAAAAAAAAAAAAAAAAAAAAAAAAAAAAAAACAAGTTTATTTACTAGACAGATGGGGAGGAAGAGAAAGAGGAGTGAGGGCAAATCCAAGTCCAACAGTGCGCCCAGACTCTGCATCCACATCACTTTCTTTCAAGTGAATATGGTCAGTGTAATATATTCCAGAAAAAAGATTCACTAAGATCTCAGTAAGATCTTTCTACCGTAAATGTTAAATCATGAGCATCTGAAATAGTTGTTTATCTTTCTAGCATTTCTGGTCTGTATTTGTCTAGTCATTTATCTTATCACTTAGCTTCTTTCATTTAACAACATTTAGGATTTCTCAAGTTCAAGGAGGAAAAGGACAGACATTTCATCAACTAAAATGCTCAAGGACAAACACAGTGACCTCTCAATCTGGGGAGGTCTTACTGCGAAATGATCTGATGGGCAAAAGTCAAGCAACAATGCTTGCTTGCTGCATTATAAAAGGGCTTGGGATATGGGAATGCACGGCTGGGTCTCTAGACACAGATTCTCCGTGGAGATGTAAAAAGGACATCAATTCTTCAGAACCACCTCGCCACACTTAGTTTTCCTGATCACGCAATCTGGTCTTGGGTCTTTAATGAGCCATCCGTCTGTGGTATTTACCAGAAACATCCCTCCTTACCTCATTTCTATTCTGTTGTATTGTGTAGGGAGTTTTACCAGTAGAACAGAACCAGCCTTACTTCAGCACTGATCTCAAAGGCTGTCTTTAAATTTATTCAACATAAATCTGAAAACCCCAGAACAAAGACTTTGTGTTAAGGTTAATTCACGATGGATGCCCGATAAGTATTGCCGACTTACTATACACCAAAGCATGCAATTTTCAAATTACAAACTTAAAAAAGGAAAAGAACCACGAGTATAAATTCAGTTCTATAAACTAAGCATTCACTTAGCAGTAGATCTAAGTATGCTGAATTGTAACTGAAACGTCCGTTCCATTAAATGAGACACGGCCAAGTTCCAGAGATCCTGCATGATGGCCAATTCTATGGAGCTAGCTGTCATCTCGCCATCAGGGAGAATACACAAACCACTGCAGTAACACTGGCCAGATTATCTTTGAAGCTGCTGTATGCATACTGGAGAAACCATTTTTTTCAAAGTATACCTCCTATTGATTCTACAAAGCTTAACCATAAAACCGAACTGATGCTGATGGCCCTATAAATCCAATAGATGATAGTTAAGCTTGTCTTTGAAAATCACATTGACCAAATGCAGACCTTCGGCAGAGAGGGCTTTTTTCCTCCCGTTTAAAACATCCTGCCACTTGCAGCAGACACTATCAGAAAACATGCATTATTCATTCTCGTCAATAGTCAAATACCTTCCTGCGTCTGCTGCGGATTTGTATCATTATTTATGTGCACTTAACGAGCAGTCCTTTCAAAAGCCCTATTTCCAGCATGCTAACATTGGACTTGATAGGAATCACCTGTTCTTTCGATCAATAAAGCTGGTAAGTGAACCCACAACCAACTCAGGACATGCAAACTAAGATCACTCCTGAGCCACACTCCTCCCATCCACAGACCCGGGAAACTAATATGTCCTATCGCTGGGACTAATTTCAGACTCTCAAGAGAGAATTAAATAAAGCGCAGGGAAAAAACAAACAAACTAAAAAGGCTTCCAGAAGTTGAGATATTTTTGCAGCCTACTGGTCAACTAGACAGTCCATCCTGGGCTTGGAGCCATAAGAGACTCACTCAATGGAGTCCGCCCCGGACAAAGACTGACTGGTAGCCAAGGGAAGGAGGAGGTGCACCTCCTCAGGGAGTAACCGCAGTTCTATTTCCAGGATTTTCTATCTCCAGTCATAAAGGGCTGGTTCACACTTTTTATGGCCGCTTAAAATGGCCACATATTGACATTTTAATGTATCTTTTGGTTCTGGCACCAATAGTGAATGTAGTATTTCCAATTCTGAGGTGATTTCATATCTTAATCATTTTCAAGGAAAACCATTCTAAAGTATTATATACACGTCCTTGATTTTTTAACAAAGAATTTGCTTTTTGTCTTGATGTTAGGCTTTAGCACAAAACAAATCAGGGTTTAGTAAACCTTTGGGGGAATTAAGAACGTATGTATTCATGCACAGATGAACGAGATTCTCTGGGTTTCAAGAGGCTACTACAATGCTGAGTTAATTTATTTTTAAGATTTGATTTATTTATTTGTGAGAAAGAAAGAGAAAGCACGCACAAGCAGAGGGAGAAACAGGCTCCCCTACTCAGGAGCCCAATGCAGGGCTGGATCCCAGAATCCTGGGATCATGAATTGAGGCAAAGGCTGATGCTTAACGGTCTGAGCCACCCAGGCATCCCTGTAATGTTGAGTTTAAACAACACAGTGTGACATTTAATGTGCTTTGTAATGTAGCCCCCCCAAATGGCAGTATATTTCCCCCCCACACACACACCCCAAGCTGTGTCCCCTAGGTGTTTTATCTCCAGACCCTTATGGATCCCAAGCATCAACTTTTTTTCACAAGTTGACCTGGTAAACCTGAAGCCAGTGGCTCCAGGGCCACTCACTGAGCAACACAGACAGACACCTTTTGACACTGAGTCACGGAAGGCTTTGCATCATCTGCATAAACTGAAACACGAAAATCCCAAAGACCAGTATGATTAAGGACTCATACCTAGCAGGGTCTAGCCTAGAGGTAAGGGTGTAGAGAACAGGGTGGGATCAGCCCCAAGGAAGTCTCCTGGACTCCTGAGCCATCTGAGTTCTCTGTGCTATCAGAATCAGGACTATGTCACAATAATCAGGACTTGGCGTCCCGTACAGAAACTCCCGGGCGGCCACCTGCTCCCACCTCCTCTAACCTCCTCATCCATAACACTGTTCAGCCACAGAGGAGGCAGCCCGGAAGAGAAGGGCAAGGCTTCTGCCCCAAGGGTGGGTTTTATCCATTGCAGAGAAGCCCCTAGGCCTCCACCACACCTCAGGGGCTCCTTTGTGGCGCCAGCAACTTCTGCCACAGGCTGGGGAAGAACACACTCCAGTAGCCAGAGGGCTCTGTCAACTCCCTTCTTAAGAGAACTCAGACTTCAGTTGTGGTTCAAGTTTGCAGCCCTCCCTCGGAGAGGGTACTGTTTTCAGAAGCATCCATTTTCTGTCCTTAGAAAATAGGTTTTCTCTTTTACTTCAAATGGACTTTCCTGGCTCACCCAGGAGTCCTGAGCCCCAATCTGATACCCTCTGTCAGAGAAACGTGGGCAACGGGTCAGCAGGCCAAGGCCGGCTATGTGAACTTGGACAAGGACGTTAGCCTCAGCAAACTCAACCTCCTCTGTGAAAGATTAAAAAAAAGGGGGGTGGGGGAGGTTGTTCATAGCATTAAACGAAGTATTTGCAGGACAGAGTACAGTTTGGTTCATGACACACAGTAGGTGTTCAGCAAATTTTCATTTACCTTCTTTTACCTTGTTAAAAAGAAAACCTCAGGGCCCAAAGGGCATCACTTATGCTAGGCCAAGTCCCCAAACCAGGCCTGAACACCTAAGCTAACTGCAGTTTCAACCTCCCCTAGAAATGTGGGGTTACCCCATCAGCCAGGAATTTTCTGATCAGCACCAATGAGGTCATCTGTCACATGGGCTCTCTCCAGGCTGGAAGGAAGATGAAGTAATCCACAGGACAGGAGCAGCTCCTCTCCCCCAAGCTAAGGGAAGGTGACCTTGCCTGAAACAATCCTTTTCTTTTGCTAATAACGTCCTAGCCCACCCTCTTTCCAGTGAAAGCCTTCATTTTGCGCACTTCCTTGGAACTACCCCCTACTTGCCAGATGGGAAGCCGCCTGGTTCGTGAATCCCTGGAGGAACCCAATCGGATCTTTACATTTTTGTGCCTAAAACCATTTCTCAGTTCTGTGAATAGGTAACTTTGAATTTCAAGATGCAGTAAAACACAGGTGGATCAAAGTACTGCATTCAGAACAGGCAAACGCATGGAAATGGATTCAGTTACGGTCCAAAGAATCACTTTCCCTTTCCGTAACATTTAAATCCTAGGTGAAAGCCTAAAATACTCATTACATAATCTGTAGATTTTAAGAGCAAGTAAATGTTACTAAAAGTGCAAAAACGTACAATGATAAGAACAGATGCCTCGTGTTGAGAAAAGATGAAGGCCAACTAGGAACACCAAATGACTAAGTGAGCCCAGTATATACGGGAACACGTTCCAGAAGAAAAAAAAATGTCTCAAGAGGGGCTTTACAGCAACTTTGGGAAAGAGTGTTTTCCAAACTATGTGTGTTTCCATCTTACTTGCTTTAGGTAGGTTGACAGGTTGTGGCAAAGGGCCACGCACAATACTCTGTTCTGCCCATTTCACCTGTCTGGAGTTCAGTCTTAGTTTTAAAATGGAAATATCAATAAACCTTTCTCCTAGAATATTTTATTTTCCACCACTGCTACAAAATAATTTATTCAAATACAAAGTAGAAGAATTACCAGATACCCTTCCCGAATCTTAGCATAAAATTCAGGCAAGAAGTCAGCCATTTCTTGTCCCCACCCCGAGCCCCCCCCCCCCCCTACAGGCTTAGAAAAAAGCCAGTCAAGGAAACAGACTGCCCAAATTCGTGAGCGGTTTCCTTGGAATTCGGGGGCCACGAGGAAAGAAGGCACTGCATTCCAAGCCACGCCAAAAGCACGTAGGGACTCGTCTGCTGACCAAATGCTAAATACCAGCCCTACACGCTATCGTAAAAGCAACACCTTATCAGTGCCTCAGGAGAGCCCCTCCCGGGGTGTCCAAGCCACAACACACTGACCCCAATCACTCCCCTCAGAAAAGGAAAGAACACCATTAACTGCATGATTTTGTGAACTTGAATCTTTAAACATGTGTTCAACTTGGGTTTGAATCTCATGATGGCTGATGTGAAGACAAGGTAAAATACAGAAAAAAATGAAACTTCCAATTTACAGCCTTGCCGAGGCTTGGACAGGCAGAGTGTGACTGACCTTCCCCCAGCAACTCAATGGCCTCCGTGTCAGCACTCTGCTAAAGGGCCCAATATCCAGGATCCTGTAAGTCTCCTTTAACATACAAAAATCCCCTTGGAAAATTCCTTTATCTCCTTCTCCACACGCACAAGATCCATGTTAGCAATCACCCTCCAAACACACAGCTCACATCTTCCATACATCTTAAAGGTCTCATGATTCGGGTTTTACTAGACGTAAGTACATGACCCCTCAAGGTCCTAGAAACCTTGCTTCCCAATTCCTTAGAGACCTATGCTATCCGTAACCCCCTCCCAACTGGCAAGCATATCATCAGTCCCTCCTTCCAATGCCAGTGCAACTTTTTATGCCCACAGGGCCTGTCTCCGTGCTTTAATTAAAATCACCTTTTATGCACCGAAGATGTCTCAAGAATTCTCTCTTCACGGTTCACTCCCAGACTCCAAAATCTCACATCAATGGCCACTACAAGCTGCTTATATTAAGCCATTTTTTTAAATCCCCCAAGGCTTGGTTATTTCATTTTTGATATTAGTGACTATGATTATAACCCTTAGGTCTGTAACTTTAGACCTTTGTACAAATGTGCAATAATCAAGTGTGGACTGGATAAGACCGTATTGAGCACTCAAATCCACTTTCCCATTTGTTTCAGAACCACCACAAACACCCAGGCACAGTCCTAGGTTGACTCCGAGTTCCCAGAGGTCTCGCTAACCCACATTGCAGGAAAAAAACGCCTCTTAAAAGTGGCCAAAGGTGAAATGCTAACCTGAGGGCTGGATTCTGACAGCATGGTTTTAAACAATTTTAGCAAGTACACTAAAATTAAAAGTCAGTTATTTCGCAGAGTTGGAGTAGAAAATGCATAGGCAGTGGCCCACATATCTGCTAACGAGGCTCTCTGGGCTCTTTTAGGGATGCCTTTCAAATTTGTCGTGCCCGGAGATGTGGAACAAGGTGAGCGCGGCTAACATGGGGTGCTAAAGGCAAGGGCAGGAAGTCATGCTGATCCCGGAGACCTGAGGATTCACTCAAACAGGTACGAATTCCTTCTGATACAGACGAAGGATCCATCCTATGCACTCAACCCTTGTCTCCTATGTGGGGTACCTCGGGTTCCCAGTCTACAAACCTACTCCGGTCTGTATTGCTAAATGGAATACACTGGTGACAGAGGGAGTGTTAAGTAATCCTGAAGTTTTGACAGATGTGTTTGAGGAGAGGTGTACTGTCTTAGTAAACAAGTCAAAGGCAAACACATAGTCCACTTAAAACAGAAGGCAGAAGCGACAGAGAAGACATTACTTAACGTGACAAAAAATCTATCTGATTGATCCAAGCTAACAAAACTTGGCCTCAGAAAAGACGGAGACTTCCACTCCTCATTCCCACCACCAACCGGTGCATCCCCACAACTTCCCACACTGTAACACAATTCCGAGAAGTGGGTTACAAATTGCAACACTTCCTGATTGACACTAGGCATCAGTGTGGGGTAAGAGACTGGGGGAAGAGATTTCAAAACAGAAGGCAGCCTTAGATATGCACAGTACCACAGGTTCCCTAGGACTCTTAGATGTGAGGAGAATATAGAAGAAAAGCTTGGAAGCTTTCCTTGGAAGCGACTCATGAGTTGGTTTTAATGGAGAAAATCGTAGCATACTTAACTGTAGTATTGAGTGGACAGATTATTTTACAATGTCATGAACATGAGACCTAAAATAGATTAAGTTGAATCAAAGGGAAAGAGAATACTCATTAGGACAGCCCCTTCTAACCCCAGTGACTAGAGACACCTGTCCCACGCATCTCTGGACCTACATTCTTCTGTAAAACAAAGGGACTGAGCTAAATCTTCTTTAAAATCTGAGACATGTAAGACATCAATACAACAAATGCCAATAGAGAAAAAATCTACAGGTCCGAAACTATTTACATGTTTGAACAATGGGTCCAAAATATTAAATATATAAATAAAAGGTGAGAATAAATTATCATGGAAAATCAAAGCTATACCTTTAGTCAGCTGGAAGGCCAAAAAAGATGCAGAGTGTGAATTAACGTGACCTCAGACCGCCCATAAAAGAGGGAGCATCCAACATCAGTTCTCAGAACACTGTTACTTTTTTTAGCATCAACTGAAACAAAATGGCCAAGCTGGCAAATTCGAAATACAGACATCCAGCAGAGTTGGTGCTTTAAGATTTCTTCTCTCCACCTTTACACCGGACCTCTTATCTACTGTAAGCCTAAAATGTCTTAGGAATCAGTGCCATGCATGACGTACAGTAAAAATTCATTATCCTAGATCACATGACTCATACTTTGTGACAACCCAAGTATGGGATTTGCAATTCTTCAACAAATTAAAAGAGAAATAAATGTAGGTCTTCAAAACTGTCACTGAGTTCTTGACTATTTTGACTGAGTACAGATTCACTACAAATGTAGCAGTTTTTATCGGAATGACTTCCTTCTACTTACTCACAGGTTTATTCCCCTCATAAAGTAACTCTGAAAGTAGATGATGCTAAAATCCCAATCATTCTCTAAGCCAGGCAAAATGGAGTCTTTTGACTTAGAATTAGCAAGACTTGGCCATCATGCGTGATTATCAGAGACTCTTAGGATTCCCAAATCCAAGCTCCAGCTCCTCCAGTCACTCGAACTTCGAGACCTTTTTGCACAAGGAGAAAATATTTTATTTCCACTAAGTCAGGAGGACAGCCAAAGGTCACACAGCTACTAGCACTCACAGGCCACGAGAGGGTATGTGGGTTAAAGGTGCCATCCTGTTGTGGGCCACCTGGGTGGTTCAGTCTGGTAAGAGCCCAACTCTTGACTCTTGATTTCAGCTCAGGTCATGATCTCAGGGTCCTGGGATCGAGCCCCGTGTCAGGTTCCCAGCTCGGCAGGGAGTCTGCTTGAGATTCCCTCTCTCTGCTCTTCCCCCAGCTCACTCAAGTCCTCTCTTTCCAATACAAACAAATAAAATCTTAAAAAAAAGAAAAAAGATGCCATCCTGTATTACTGCAATGCATGCAGCTTGCCTGGGAGGGACAGGGCGCTTTTAAAGGAACCCAAAAGGTGAACTAGAATTATTTTAACAAAAATCTGCTTTCTCTATTACAAACAAATGAGAACTAACAGCTGAAAAGAACAGAGAATCTGCTTATGATTCTTTACAAATTCATTATGCTCATTCTTCATAATCAGCACTAATCTGCATAAAAAATGCTAATGTCGTCTTAGTTGTTCTTTTATGAAAAAAGGTATTTCCCCTAAAAATCTAGTCTAGTTCAATTACTAAAAACTCTCAACAATGGTACAAATCAAAGGGCTGCAACTGGAACACATTGTAATATGCGAATTCACTTTACAATGCTTTTCCAAGATAGGTGTGGACATCTGCATAACACAAACCAAAAAACAGCAGATGAACTACTGTTGAAGAATTTTTCTGCTCTTTGAAGCCTCCTGAATGCACTAGTGGTCTTCTGATCGGTGGGGAATAAAAGGATGAAAATGTGCCAATAGTGTGAGTATCCAAGCCTCCCCTTCTCCAGTCTTTAACACCACAGGTGTTGGGGTGCAGACTGATGGTGCTCAGAGCAACTCAAGTCTCAGTTGGGTGATCAAGTGATTTAGGAGTTGACTTGAAAGATGTAGACTACTTTGAGTGTTTCAGAAGGACCCTGGTAACTCAGAAATCTGTCCAGAGTACACAGGAGAAAATAAAACAGAGAATATGACGGGAACTCCAAATTCCTACTTTGCATCTGTTCTCCCAGAATTACTGGCATTACACTTAACAAAAGATCACTACAGAGCTAAAGTCAATTTAAAAAACAAACCTAGCTAAGTATTTTTTGAGTTCTAGAAATAAGAAAAAGTAATTCACTATTTCCACAGTTTTGTCGAATGATTTTAGTTGCAGGATTAACAGCAGAAATTGTAGAAGTTAAGCATTCTTCTAGAGCAGGAGTCGGCAAACTAGGTCGCCTGCTTGTTGCTGAAAATAAAGTTTAATTAGAACACAGCCATGACCGTTCATTTACACACTGAGCTGTTTTCATCCTGCACAAACGGGCCTGAGTAGATCTGACAGAAATTGCATGGCTGGCAGAGCCTAAAACATTTGCTATCTGGTCCTTTGAGGAAAAGTTTGCAGGTCCCTGCTGAGCATGGAGCCAGATGCGGGGCTCGATCCCAGGACCCCGAGATCATGACCTGAGCCAAAGGCAGACACTTAATGGACTGAGCCACCCAGGCACCCCCTGTCTAGTCTAAGACAAACACAAGTGACCAGTGACTCAGTTCTACTATCAGATGAGGATGCGATTCAAGTCTGAAAGGTGCTGCAAAGATCAATCACGCTCCTTTTGGTTTGCAGTAACATTATCAGTAAAGAAGATAGTCACAGGGGAATGTTTTAAGATTGGGAAACAAGACCATCATCGTCATCAACATGGTCACCTTCTTTTTTGTTTTTCCTTTCTTTTTTTTTTTTTTTTTTTTAATTCTCATCACTTTGTGTATTCTGAACACTGAGAGCAAAGAAACTTAGTTTGTAGTTACCAACACAGCACTTTCCAGGTCAAAAACTCCTGACAGGTCATCGAACCCCTCAGGAGGCATGCATGGGACTGGAGCACAAAATCCTGACCAGAATCAAAGAACGTGCTTGGTTTCCAATCCCTCAGTACCATCCCTTTTTTGTGCACGGCAAAGAGACGGCTGCCTAACCTGTGTATGCCTGGTTTTCAGATGCATAAAATGGGGATAATAATACCTTCCTGCGAGGGAAGATTTATTGAGAGAAGATCTATTAATAATTAAATGAGACAACAAAGACTTCAGTGCTCTTCTTGAACAGACAGCGTGGTCTTGTGGTGGAGCCCTTTAAATTAGATCATACCTAACCTTCTCTGAAGTTAATGCTTGTCTTTTGATGCTTCCATAGAATCAAACAATAGTCCAATGGTGAAAGTGAAGCTAAAAAAAAAAAAACAAAAAAACCCCACAGCCATTGGGACACCTAGGTGGCATTTGATTTCAGCACAGGGTCGTGATCTCAGGGTTGTGAGAATGAGCCCCAAGTTGGGCTCCACGCTGGGTGTGGAGTCTGCTTAAGATTCTTTCTATCCCTCTCCCTCTGCTCCTCCTCGCCCCTCTAAAAAATAGTAAAAAAGAAAAACACAGCTACAGCTTCCCTCTGCAGACCGGTCCTTCTCATCTTCAGGCCTCTTTTCTGTCCATGACTTCCTTCAAAGATTCACGGAGGCATCACCCTTGGTGCTCATCACTTCACCTCTCTTGCTTTTCCTGAGAGATTCACCCACTTGCACAACCTCAAGAGCCTTCAGGGATGCTGGGGGTTCTTCTGTCTTGTGTCGATCGCTTACCCACTGTTCTTTCCTGAGCCACAAACTCAGCCATGCTGTGGTATACCAACGACCCAACATGGACATCCCTGGGTACCTCAAACTCAAGATTTCCCCCAAGTGAGCTTATCATCAACTTTCCCACATACCTGAACCTACTCCTTTTCCTGCGTTCCCTATCCAAGAGTAGAACCACCATCTGCCCCACTGTGCAGGCAGAAATATGGGGGTTTTGTGGTCCAACCTGCCCCACCAAGTTTTCCAACTGACTATGTCTTTCTTTTACTTAAATAGGTTCATGACTCCACTACTAAGTGCTGGGAAACAAAAGACAATCTAAAGTGTTAATAGGTACTTCTGAGGAAAAGAGAGCTCAGCATTCCAGCAGTCATTTTGAACCATGAGGGCAGAAGTCAAGATACAGAGTGAAAGCTGAGAGACAGGAGCCCGGTACCCAGTGAACTGCCACATGAACCCTGCTGCCCATCTTTGGAATTTTATGTAAAAGAGAATTAAACTTCTCTGCCATTTTAGCCATTATAACTTAAAAACTTCCGCTCTATGCAAAAAAAAAAAAAAATCTAATTCTACCAGTGTTAAATTTCTCAAAACCACTCTTTAGCACCAAAAATTCAGGTTAAAATATCTCAACACATTTGGCAATAGAATTATTCATAGGAGGGCTCCTTCCCCACCTGACCATCTTTCCAACACATGCACTTCTCAACAATTGGTGGTCAGAACATGGTATCACCTGAAAATACCAAATCTGAATGAATTCACCACAAAGAATATTACTCGTCATGCAAAATAAATAGTAACAAAAATCAGGGTGATTTTTAATACTTACTGTAAGGGCAATGCAGCTAATGTCACAAAGTAGACACATTCATCGAAGAATACATGTCCTATAAAATGCAGTTGTTACGAAGAATAAAGTAACATTTTAGACAAGTGGAACAAACATCAAATTGACATGGGCCTATTTTTCTACGGATGGAGCAAAAAGCACTAGCAAGAGTTTTAGCAGTAAATAAAAGCAAAAGCAAAATGGAACCCTCAAAACACATTCAAATGAAAAGCCTTAGGGATGCTCCAAAAAGAGAGAGAGAGAGAGATGTGATTGTCAGTTTTAAGAAAATTAGCGAAAGAGCAAGGTGCAAAGCAGGCAAAGATAGAGAAATGTTAGTACGTGAAAAAAAAGAGCCATTTACACAAAACATGAGAGAGTCGACACTGAAGGCTTAAAACTGTGTGTCACCAGTGATTTTAAGTAGGGCTTGAAAAAAAAGATGATGGTACTGCCTTACCACTGACAGAAGAGACTGAAGAAGCCTCTGGTAACGAATCTGGCTTTGCAAATTCCATGTCAGTGAATCACATCTATCTAGACTTCTGCTCGCTGCATAGCTCAGGAGTGAACAGAAGACCCTGAATGAAGACCCTGAACGTTGCAACGCGAGGAGGTCGACTCTGGACCTGCAGTTACGTGCAGGAAGAGCAGATGGCTGCTTACCTTTCGAATTCTCTTCTGGCTGAAAAACAAGGCTGTGCGAGTCTGACATCTGACACCTTGGCTTGCAAGGTCAAACCCACCCCCCAAGAGGTGAGGCGGGTCCAGGCCAGCAATAGGGAAGTCTCCTGCATCGTGGGGCCCCACAGGCATAAGGCAAGGGTGTCAGCTCTCAAGGGTCCTGTAAAATCTGAGTTTTGAGATCTCGAAGAAATAAAGCAGGGCGTCCAAAATATAAAGAGAAGGACTCCAGACTTGAAGCATGGCCACAGACTGAATGCTCCCCCACCAAGCTCTTATGTTGAAACCTAATCCCCAGTGTAATGGTATTTGGAGGGAGGCCTCTGGGAGGTGGGTGTTAGGTCATGGGGGTGGGGGGGGCGCCCTGATGGATGAGATCAGTGATCTTCTCAGACAGGTCCAAAGAGCATCTGTCCCCTCCACCCCAAGAGCTGAGGGCAAGAACAGAGTCCTCAATCAACCAGAGAGCTCCCACCAGACCCCGAATCTGTCGGTGCCTTGATCCTCGAAACCCCAGCCTCAAAGCTGAGTGAAATTAGCATTTACTGCTTAAGCCACTGACTCCAGAGCTGTCTGGAAGGGCTAAGACAAATGTTTACAGTAACAGTGATACCATCGAGCTTCTACATATCAACACATACAGATCTATCGTTATTGCAAAATAAATTTAATCTGAGATGTGAATTTTTTAAAGTTTAATATAATGTGGTAAAAGGCCTCCATAATTAAGAGATGTTCAGATTTGTGGAATGGTGGTTTGGGGCTAGAAAAAAGATAATCAAGGAACAACAATAGGAAAAAGCACTTTAAGAGCTTTAAGATACAGCTGTGATGTGGCACGTATTTTTTTTTTAATTTTTTATTTTGTATAAACATATATTTTTATCCCCAGGGGTACAGGTCTGTGAATCACCAGGTTTACACACTTCACAGCACTCACCAAAGCACATACCCTCCCCAATGTCCATAATCCCACCCCCTTCTCTCAAACCCCCTCCCCCCAGCAACCCTCAGTTTGTTTTGTGAGATTAAGAGTCACTTATGGTTTGTCTCCCTCCCAATCCCATCTTGTTTCATTGATTCTTCTCCTACCCACTTAAGCCCCCATGTTGCACGTATTTTTATCCAGACGTTAGTCTTCCAGGGTCCTCTTGTTTAATGTGGGCAACCATAAACATGCTTGCTTTAGGGCTCCGCGCTATCCTCTCGGCAAAAGGAAACTGACACGTACAGTGGAACTTGAGTTTGCAAGAACCCCTCAGTGACTGAAATTGGTCAGAGTCTGAACCTGGTTTTACAAATCCTCAGGTGTACACAATGAGAAGATTCCGTCATAGAAGACACACTGCGCTGTCCTTCTGGCAATGATTATGAACCACCACCATTGCCCAGAGTACTGTCCAACTAGAGCTGGAGGTACTTTTTGAGTTATTCTGGTGAAATGACCCCCTCACCCTGCTACCACTGAAATGTACACAGCGCAGTCAACCTAGAATTAACATCACACGTGCACTGAAATTCAAAATTTTGTTGCCTTATCCATCACATAGAGCAAACGCCCATGTTAAAAAATAACTTCTTTTTTTAAAAGATCTTATTTATTTGACAGACAGAGATCACAAGTAGGCAGAGAGAGAAAGGAGGAAGGAGGCTCCCCATGGAGCAGAGAGCCTGATGTGGGGCTTGATCCCAGGACCCTAAAATCATGATCTGAACCGAAGACAGAGGCTTTAACCCACTGAGCCACCCAGGAGCCAAAAAATAACCTTAAAAAAAGAAAAAAAAAGAAAGTATGGTATGATCATTTTCACTTCAGGATCAGCAGATTAGTAAGGTCCCAACGGAGGCTGATCGGCACACCTGTTGGTCAATTTCTCCAGGTAACAAACATCAAACAGGAACTTGTCTTTCCATCACAACAGTTTACAAACAGCGGCCAAATCGAAGTGTGTGCCAGAGAGACACTATTGCCATTTACAGTTGAAGAGAATTCCAACAAGATGACTACAGGTAACCATCTAAAATTTATTTACCAGAGTATTTTTTATTTTTACACATATACCTGTTTATTTTAGTGAGCTCAACACCCAGTGCGGTGCTTGAACGCAAGACCCCAGGATCAAGATCACGTGCTCTACCAACTGAGCCAATCATGTGCTCCGTATTTACCAGAATGTTGACTAGCATGAAACCATCTGTTCACTATCCCAGGTCTGGGATATCTCAGACCTATTTGAACTGAAACAAAGTCCTAAGTAACTGAGGAACAAGACAAAGTAAGACTCATGACCCTGGGGGACTGCCCAGTCCATGGCCAAGAAAGCCCCGTGGTGGCCCAGATGCAGAGATTCCTGATTTCTCTGATCACTAATGCCTTCCCCCCCAGGAAAACAGTGGGCCACTGTTAAAAGAGACCATAAAAATGTTAAATATTTTCCAAATCCTCTACCGTACACTTATCCCCTGATTCTCATAACACAAAGTCCACCAATTCTTTTAAGTTAAGTCTGGGACATATGACGGGCCGAGGACTGGGCGAGCCATTCTCACATACTTAATTCCAGCCACTGTCTTACATTGGAAGAGGTACAATTTCTTAAAATTAACTGAGGAGTTATCCCATCAAAGGCCAGCTTAAGTGCTGGGCGGGGAACTTTATAGGCCACATCAAAGTTGACTCCCAACCATGCCCACCTTTTGAAGGAGCACTCCCGATAAGGGTTACAACTTGGAGATCAGAGCACATGGAACATCCATCCAGTGGGCGGTCTGGTATTCAACTACTTCTTCCAGCTGAATGACGACAGAGTAACATTTATGTTTTTCAATCCCCTGCACCAATGAAAACATCACTAGAACTTACTTCTATGCAGGAAGTCAGAATCCACATCCTTTGGGGCACCTGTGGAACCCTTCTCAGTCTACGAGGCTGCAAATCAAAGGCCTCTCAGATCTGCATTTAGAACTTCAATCCAAGTAAGAATCCAACACTCAGAAACTGAAATGACTTTTATAAGGTGAGACAGGATGACTGATAGACGCTTAGTCCTTCTCTGCTAATGGTTGCTGCCAGAGTTCAGATCCCCCAGAGACTCAGGGCTGGGGAGCAAAACGCAATTTGGGTAAAAGTCTTGTATGGAAGAGTTTGTAAAGTAAATTGTGGAAAAAGGCAATTAGGGAATGAAACCCCTCTTTCACATTCCTGTTAAGTTACAAACAGCCTCACACACCCATGTCTAATTACAGAAATGTGAGTTGACCCAAAGCATCGTACCGTTTCTTTAAGAGTAAGCTGTGCTTAAAGGAATTCAAATTAAATTAAATAGCAATAGTTGAAATAACCACCAGAATCCCATTCTGAATCTAAAAATCCGCCTCACGCTCACCAGCCTGCATGCAGTTTAGTCCTGGCTCGGGGGTTTTTCTCCCCCAGCCGAGTCACCACACTGCGCTGGGGGTTGGGGGGTCCCCGTGCTGCTCTGTTAGTATGCACACGTCAATGAAATACAGGTGCACTGGCTCCCCATTGCCCTCACGGGGTTCAGTTTTCAACCTCGTTTCCAGGGTTGTCATGGCCACTGTGATCTAGAATTTCTACCTTTCCCAAAGGTCTTTTATGGGAAGGGTTCTGTTCTCGTTGATTGAGCTCAGACCGTCCTCTGAAGAGGCTAAGCCCATCCTCAAAGCGGGGACAAGTTGGGGCAATGTTACCTGGCTGCAAGACCTCTTCCAAATACTCCCCCCCCCCAAGACGTATTTTATTTAGTTGAGAGAGAAAGACAGACAGCACAAGCAGGCAGAGGGGCAGGAAGAGAGGGGGAGAGAGAGAATGTCGAGCAGACTCCCCACTGAGTGTGGGACCCAATGTACGTGGGTGGATCCCAGGACCCTGAGATCAAGACCTGAGCCGAAACCAAGAGTCAGAGCCTTAACCCAGTGAGCCACCCAGAGGTCCCATCCTTCAAACGCTTCTGAGTATGATGAAGCTCTACTATGAAGCTATCTCCAAAAATTCTAGAAAGATTCTAGAAAACATCTAATCCCTTTCTAGACTCTTCTTGACATTTTTTTTCCCTCTATCCACACGTTTCATCCATACTATTCAACTTACCAGTAATTCACCACATTTCCCAGTTTTATGTACCAACTCTAAGAAAGCAAACACAGGCTGAAGTGTCTCACGTACATCGTTCTAATCCAGATGCTTCCAAACGATCCATCCTGATACCAGCTGAGTTGTCCCACACGATGAATTTATTCCTCATGATCTCAATTCCTTCTTTCTCTCCTGGTCTCTTCTTCCCTCCCTTACCCCTTTATTTTTTTGTCTTTTCTTACCTCAGCCAAGTTTTCTCTGTATTTTCCTAATTTAAGGAGACAGTCTGCCTAGAAGGGGGAAAAGAATTATGTAACTTTCTATGCAGAGCCTAGTAATTTCTAAAAGTCTATAAAATTATACAATTTATTTCTCATTCATCTCAGAATTTAGATTTGTACAGATTTATATATAAAATACGTATTCAGTATTTACACTTATCACTTATACAATGTGTATTAACAGTTTGAATATAATAGTGAAACCAAACAGTGTTAATGGAATAGCTCCACGGAACAATGATAAAATACACTCCCCACCGTCAAAATGAGAGCGCAAAAAAAATTGTTTTCTTTTTAAATTCCATTTTAATTTAAAAATAATTTTAATACTATCAATGTTAAATAAGGAAACAATTTAATGTAATTTATTTGATAGCCACTACAGGGGGAAATGTCTTACTTCAACAATGACATTTAACTACCTTTTAAAAAAACTGTCATTATAGTATCTTCAATGCACATCAATGCAAATACATATTCAATAATATGTCTCTATCAAGTCCTACTTTGGTTACAACATCACTTTAGTATCTGACAGTACATGCAACAGCAGTGCATGCGCGGTTAACTCAGAGTCCTCTATCACGAGTTCCCTCTTCCTTAAAATGTGGGTTGAGGGGACACCCCCCTAGAATTCAATGTTGGACCCCAGCTTGGCAGGAGTTACAAACTACAACACAGGTCCCCAGATGGTCACAGATGACAAATTACTAAGCCAGACTGTGTCTTCCCGACACTGGAGAACACTCTTAAATTCTATTCATGTTTAAGGGTCAGTACAATTTTTACCTGTACACACAGAGCAAAGCAAACAATAGTGACGGGAATATAAAATTCAGTGGAAGTTAAAGCAGCTCACTCCCAAGCATAAATCCAACTACACTAGCATGTGTTAAATGTTAAACACAAACACACCCCCACACACAGTGCTGGACTAACCTTTCCTCTTACCATTCTGTCCTCCAGACCCTGGGAATATGTAATGTACAGATTTCTTATCAGGGGAGTATATACTGGAAATATTTAATATGCAGATTCCCATAACATGGAAACTTATCTTCTACTATTTGAGAACCTAAAATATCAATTAGAAATCTTGAACCCTGTTCACGGTGTACAGTGTAAGCATCTCTCTGCTAAGAATGCAAACCCAATCAATTAGACCTCTTTCACGTCAAAGTAGACACAGAAGGTAAGATGGTTGGAGGCAATGGCCTGAGCCGACGACCGTTCACACAAATAAGGTGTGACCTGAGGATTTAAGTCCAGGTGAATGGACCACGACACACCCCTTCATCACCCAGGTGGAGGGACCAGGGGAGGAGCTGTCTGGGACACCAGCGGCTCTCAGGGAATCTCATGCAGAAGGCAGGCCACGGGCACTGGCTCTGCTCCAGCTGCCGGGCAGGATCTATGCGAGCTTAGGAATCTAGTTCATTTTCAATAACCGCACAACATGGACAGCACTTAAAGAGTAAAAGTTACCCAAATTAGAAGCAACAAAGTCAGTCTTCCTGCTGAATGGGAGTGCTCCCGCCAATTACTAGCATGGAGAGTGGGCCCCGAAGGGCGAAGTCACACTGACTGCATATACTCTTTCTTACTTCTCTGTGTCAAAATTTCATCATCTGTGCAATGGGTAACAGCACCTACTTCATCAGGTGACTTTTCCTTAGCATGTCAGTCTTTGTAAAGCTTGGAACACTGCCTGGATGGCACATGGCAAGCCTGTGTTCAGTTGACCAAAAGGTTTTATTCTGTTATATTGCCATTAAAAGACATTATAAAATGCTGTAAAATACTATTAAAAAACAAAATCAATCTCCGCAGTTTTTTGTCTTCCCTGTGATGAAGGTTTTACGCTGTCAGCTTAGAGTCGAAATCACAATAATCCAGGCTTTTTATTTAGCAGTCTGTGAAATTACATCTCTATTAACAGTTCCAACTACAGACTACAGACTGAAGGAAGAAAGGTAACCACCAGCACACCACGGGAGTGACATTTCCGAAGACTCCGCCACCACCACGGTAGTCAGCGGTAAAAGGGACTTCAAATAAGTACAAATTCACAGACTGGGGGGGAGGGGGGGAGCCAGACTAGAAGAGCTTTGCCTCACAAACTAGAGCCTGGATTTTCAAGCGTGAGAGGACATTATGAGATGCACATATGCCGTACATATCTGAAATCCTAGATGGGCCCTAATGAGAAACAGCCTTGTTTTGCCAGTCCTTGGAAGAGAGACAGAGGAAGCTGTAATTTGGATCGACAGCCCGGGCTATCTAAACACATCCTCGGGACACTGAGGCCTCACCCCAGGATGAGTGTGAGGTCAACCATCACCACCAAACATATGGTCTTCTGTCACATGTACCAACACTGACCCATGTATTCAGACTCTGAATTTGGTGGCTTCACAAATGGTTTATCAAGCGGAAAAAACAAAAAACAAAAAAAAAAAAAAAACACTGGGGTGCCTGGGTGGCTCAGTGGGCCTCTGTCTTTGGCTCACGTCATGATCCCAGGATCCTGGGATCGAGCCCCGCATCGGGCCCGCTGCTGAGCGAGGAGCCTGCTTCCCTTCCTCTCTCCCTTCATCTCTCTCTGCCTGCCTCTCTGCCTAATTGTGATCTCTGTCAAATAAATAAATGAAAAATCTTTTTAAAAAATTATTTTTAAAAAAGGGAATGAGAGGCCTTTTCATATATGCTGTATTTCTTTCTAGGAGGAGCTAAAGGCCATGTGCAGTATTGTCACGTGTTGACGGATTATCCAGGTAAGAAGGTGATGGATGGTTCTATCTGTCAACTCGTTTACATACTGTTAGATAAAGCCAACTCCACCGGCTTCCAATATGGGTAAAATGAGCAAGCACTAAAGCAATCCTCCTTCCCTAGACATTTATCAGACCTGGACACTCCTCACTAGGGTGGAAAGAGACTTAAAAGACACCAAAGATTACCAAACTTGAACAGAAAGCAGGTGATTAACAGTTTACACTCAAACAGAAATTTCCACGTATTCTTTGAAAAGTCACTGTCACAACAATATTTAAATGCAATTCATACTGAGTCATGTTTCAACAGCAATACCGCTTATGTCACACTTCAGTATTTACCAGAAATTACGAACAGTTCCTGGTGCTAGAAAACACGGTGACAAACCAGAGGTGGCGTGAGGCAGTCAGAGACACAGCAGCGGATGAAAAGGAAAAGGTGTGCCAAGGTCCAATGATATAAGGCCTGTGGCCACCCTCCAGCACGTCCAGTCGAGCCCACGTCGGGGGCAGGCAACCCTTTTTCCTTCTCGCTTTCATGGGATCCGCAGAAACCCCTGACCACAGAGCATCAAATGCTCAACACAGAATATTAAAGGTTTCGGCACACCGTTCTGAAGCTTGACATTCATCTCCATTAACACTTAACTACACGTTTCAGCAAATAAACATCAAATTATTCCCAAGATAAACACTGGTAGGTGTTAGTTGAAAGGGAGAGACGGGAGGCTCAAGCTTCGGCAGTTTCTTTGAAGTTTTATTTTGGTTTCAATAAAAACTCGGAAAGCCAGCTATGTAAACTGGGTTGGCTGGAAACAGCGACCACTCTTCCCGTGTAAGCAAGCTGAAATGGCGAGAACCAAATGAATCTGCTAAGATTTTAAGGAGAAGGAAAAGTCCCGAGCTGTTCTTTTTAATTAAAAAAAAAAAAAAAAAGGCAACTTCAATAAATAGAAAACAGAAGGGCTCCTGGACAACAGAGTAAGTAAATTCACACAAAATATTTCAAGTCAAAACCAAATAAAGTGGCAATCGAAGTGCCAAGTTGAAAAGACAGTAATTCCCCCCTAATAAGCCTTTACGGAACTACACAGCCTTCTCTCTCTCTCTCTCACACACACACACACAGAGTGCTACGCTCTGGTTTGGGGACTCGAGTACCCCGACTTGAGAAAGCAGCATCAGGGAACCCCTAGCCAGAGTCAGGTGACAGAATCCTCATTCCCGTGGGTCCACACCTGTAATGCCTGCAAGTTGAACCACAGACTTCAGCAGTTTTCCTTCTCCAAAACGAAAACTACCCAAGTCACTAAGATTAAGGACTATGTAGTCTGTCTTTTACTTCAGAAAAGCATTCCAGATGAGCTCAAATGAAGGTTCTTCATGTCCCTAATCACATAACCTTATCAGTCCTTCAGTCTTTGTTTCAACACTTTCATGAAGAATCCTTGGGTGTTTCTGGAGTATGGCTGGGAGATTCCATGAACAAGCTTTCAAGTTCTACAGAAAAATCCCAGCCTTTGAAAATTTCAGGGGAATTACACAATAAGACACCAGCTTTTTGGATAACCAGAATTGTAATGTATTTGTATCAAGACTGCCTGTTAGCAATTTTTTCTTAAAATATCGACCTAATGGGAGGTGTGCATTAATCGTATTTAACTACTCAGCCTCTAGATACCAGAATCTATGACTTCATATAAATCTTCAATTCCTATTACTAAAATATTTGTTTTTTCTTTAACAGGTTTTTAAACTGAACCCGTAAGACCCACTTTCAGAATATATTAAGCAGCCACTTAACGATTTAGGACAGAACGTTAACACAAAGGAACAACGTATTTCCTATTTACCAGCCGGGAAATTAGCTCTCTGAATAATGTGCCCAAGATCACCACCAATGTATACACTGGTTTAATACCTGTAATAAGAAGTCACTTTTGCTTTTCTCCCTGGAAGGTGGAATAACCTCAAGGATTAATACGCTGATTCACATTGAGGAATTACTCTGGGCCACCTACTGCCCGAAGTTCTAGAAAGACTGCACTGAAGCAGACAGGGTTCCCGAGACAAGTCATCACTGGTCAAAGAGCCATTACAGATGGCAGGTGTACAAATCAGATGGGAAGCTTAAGGCCAGAGGCATGGTAAGAGACTGACTACCAACCCTGCCCTAACTTTGTTGAGATTAAAAAGAAAAAGAAAAAAAAAATCACGTTCGAGAGTCTCAGCTACTTCTGTAAACTCTTTGCAATTTAGGAGTCCATAAAAACCAGCACTTTTGGGCGAAAGGGACTATACATGGAGGGAAATAGAATTCCTGTAACAAAATATTAAGGGAAAAATAATCTGTTGCCCTCCCTAGCACTACACACTTACCCAATTCATGAAGAAGCTCTACATGTTTTCTCTGTACAGAGATACCCCTTTGTATCACAGGTGATGTGTAATTTCAGAGTTGTTTCCATGCACCCCCAATTTGTGTTCCTAGGGGTTACTTCGCTCTCCGGAATAAAGGACAAACACCACTTACACCTTAGATTCAAGAAGTCAGCTTCCCTGGAGTAACAATTTGAAGGATCCTGCACACTGCCGTGAGCTTTCCCTAGAATCTTCTGGAGAGAACAACAGTAATTCTTCCCTCAGTGTCTCCAGCTGAGTACCCACCCCGCCAGTGCGGTTAGACAGACAGGTCAGAGTGCCCTGGGGACATTGCCCCAAGAGGTCCTTCAGGCACTGCAGGGTAAGGACACAAAGTATATTCTTACTGTGTTTTAATTACTAACTTTTTGGAAGGCTCTTCCTTCCATTTCTAATCCTTTGAGTGCTTTATTTTGGATGGAAATGTAGGATACATAAATGTCTTTTCTATCTTTAGAAAATTAAGACCTTTAAATGAAACAAAATCAATCCTGAATTCCACACGCTCACAAGTGATATTCACAGAAAACTCAGCAGTTGCCAACTGAACTTGGGAGTATCTCACATGGCTTAGTCGAGTGAAAGAGGCGGGTCCAGAGACACACAGGTAGAAAAGAGAAAAGGTAGAATCAACGGCTGTCTCACGCATCTAGAGACCAACACTTGTCTCACTGTGATTACTGGTGTGCTTGTTTGCCTTCCCCAGCTCTAAACTCCTTCAAGGAAGGACGCCGGTCTTTGCATCTCCCAGCTCATTCAATAAACAAACAGTAATTCTGCAACAGTTGGATGTGGTTTGCATTTTCCCATGTTGTCTTTAACAGCAGATGAATCCCACATCGGTTGCTCATCCGAAGGGCTTTTCAGGAGCTTGGTCTCCACACTGATCTTTAAATAAAGGATACATTCACCACAAAAACAATATTTGTATGTTTTAACTATATATATGTGTGTGTGTGTATATATACATTATATATAGTTTTTTTACTTATGGCTGCAAATGTGTCAGCGTGCATCACGTGCCATCGACCCCCAAAAACATGTTTACAAAGCAGAAGAGGAGGGAGGGGAAGTATGTACTCACGACAGCCAAAGACCGAGGCCCACATGAATTCCCTGGAGTTTGAAGACGACCAAATCTGAACACCCACAGCAATACTGCTTGGGCTTCCTTAACGCAAGTCACATCATCGGGATCAAGGAAAAATAAAGGATGGAAATACCATCTAGGAAACTGTTCGGAAATACACAGCAGCCAGTTTGTGTCAGGACTCCTGCTCAACCACGGACACCACGTCCTGCCAGCTAATGCCACCTTCTGAGCACCTAACCTACAATGGGGCCAAGGGTTCCAAACAGAACATGAAGTCAGGGGGCCTCAATAGTGCCTAAGATAAAAAATTTACTGCGAAGAGTGACCACTGCCCTTCCTATTCCACTACCCAATTGAAATCTAACGGGCTTGACCTTAAGGATGAGACCACCTCCAGCTGTGCTCTCCCTTTTCCTGATGGCTAGCTCCTCTTGATGGATGCAGAAGTGCCCTTCTGGATGCCGAGCTGAGGGGCGTTAGGGGAAGGAGGTTACAGGTGCAGAGAATGCCACTGGCTAATCCATAAACTGAATTCATTCAAAATGAGACCCCTTAAAGATGAAGTATTGATTTAATAGCATTAGTAGCAAGTGTGTAGGGTATAAATCACACAGAGGGTCTCGCAGCCCATCCTCAGCTCACAAATGTAGGCAACGAAGACTGTGATCATCTCAACTATAGCCTTTAATACGTAAAAAGAAACCTGTTACAGGAAGAATTTTGCAAATAAAAGAACAATATCCAGAAACATTTTAGGATGAGTAAATTATTTCTGTCAGACACAAGTTTACCGAAACCCTGCATTATTATTTCTTAAAGATTGATTTGAAAATTGATTTTATATCGATGTAAAAAACTACCAACATTTTTTTTTATTTAATAAGAATCCCATCAGTACAAGACTCAGCTTTAGGAAACTAGGCACAGATCTGTGAGAGATCTCAAGAGTTGACGGTATTTATTGCTCTAAACATCTTAGTTTCAACTAAAGCACAGCGCTCCTGGAGGCGGCAATGACAGTTGAATGTTGACCATCAAGCAGAGTATGAAAATGAGGAGGGGAAGGGGGAATTACAAGTGCTTTCTTAACTGTGTACGCCCCACCCCCTAAAGGAAACACTATGATGTTTGCTAAAGGTTCATTACCAGCTGGTTCCTGGACTTGAAGGCAAAACAAATAATATGAAATATGCCTTATTTGTTTGTATAGAATGACTGATGCCAAGTGGCCAAAGGAAACATGCCTTTCCATGCATTCAGCCCTTCCTGCAACCACATGTTCTGAGCCAGAAACTTGACATCCAACGAGGAACGAAGCAAGCTGCAAGCTTCAAGCTTGGAGGATGTACAAGTTAGAGTAAGTGGTTACAGCACAGAATCGGGGCTGAACTCACTTTTACTTATTATGATCAACTAAGGCGTGAAGATTTAAAACCACACACCATCTGGGGGGCCTAACACGCCCAACTTCACAGGGGCTGTTAGGTAATGCATTAGTTAAGTTGTTCAGTCCTGACCGATCCAGTGCGAACCAGGATTCCATCCAGGCACTTGGAGGAAAGGAAGAAGAAGGTACCTGTAATCAGCCCCAGCTTTCCCCCGCTGTGCTGTATTTCCAGAAAGATTCCACAGTGTAATGGTGCTTTTTTTCTCACCAATAATACAGTTTCATTCTTCCTTGGAGACCCTACCTAGGGAGGAGGCGTACAGGGCATAAGCCATTAGTACCAATTATTCGTAATGTCTCAGGGCTTTAGAACAATTACTACTAAACTTACTGCCTCGAAACAGGATAATTACACTAATTGGAGTTCATCAGATATTCATCTTCCTAGTAAGCACAACAGATGAGGTGAAATTTAGTGTCCATAAATGAAGCCCTTTCTGCTGCCAACGGTGATTTTCAGAAGAAAGATAATGTGCAGTAGGCAACCTCGTACACTGCACAAACATGGAGTGCCTGCCATCAGAACTGTCCTAGAACACGGTTATGGGTCAACAAAACCAATATATTCCTGCCTCCTGGTCTCTTCATCCAAAAGAGTGGAGATACTCAATAATCACATCCGTTTCCGTCAATGCAAGAACAAAAACACCAAGTGCTCCAAGAGATGTGGGGACAGGCAGGGGAGGCATCTCTGAAAAAGCGGCATTTCACTGAAGAATACTTGGACAGCGGGAAAAGAATATTCCAGGCAGAAGAGAGTAGGCAAGAGGCAGCATGCAGCACAGGGGGAACCACGTGGGGGGCCATATGGCCGAGAACAGAGGGCGGATGAGAGAGAAGCAGGAGGGAGTCTGAAGAGGAAACTAGAAGATAAATGTGCGGGGACTTGCAGATCAGCAAGGATTTTTATAGTTTATTCTAAGTGGACCAGAAAGTCATGATATCAAGTCTTTGGCAGAGGGATGCCATGTTCAGATATAGACGAGTTATCAGGGCGGTCATCAAGGAGAGGAAGAGAAGCTTCTGCGAGGTTCACGGCTTAGAGTAGAGGCTACTGAACAGACGGAGAGACAGTGACACGGCGCACTTCAGAGCTTTGTTACCAGAAGAGCCCAGTGTTCAGCAATGAGAGGAGAAGGGACCGGCCAAGAATGAGCGCTCAACTGCGGACCACGGACATCTGCTTGGAAAGAGACGTTGCATAAATTAAAGAGTTAAAATTAAAAATTCTACTACTTATGGCACATTCTATGCAGAAAGTAATCTAAGCTTTTAAAAAGAAACTAAAGAGCACCAACTTTCAATTATTTTAGGGCCCGTGGTTTATCCTGTCTGATAAAACGGAATTATTGTGGATTAATGAAGTAATATTTTTATTGCTGTAGTTAACACAACATGACATGACCTGAAATTGTCCTGGTCAATGGCTGAATCATTCCAGAGGGTACCTCAAACACGGCACATTGCTTTTGTAGAAAGAGTCTCTCCCAAGTGTGACATTCAGCGGAGACAAAACCCCACCCCACACCCACATTTGTTGAGAATGTCCCTCAAAAAAATCCCCTCAGTATCACTACTTGTTTTACTGCTTGGAAAGACCCAAAATTTATCAGCCTTGATGTCAGCAGTCATCAAGACTTTGTAGGATTCCTGACACTTCTTAACTTTCCACCTGCTAGAGTCCCACTGTATGGTAAATCTTTCATTAGATCTCTACCCACTCCTCCCACACCTGCCTTTGTTAACACCCCCGTCTCCCATCACCTCCATCTATTAAAACCTGCTCCATGGTAAGATTGTGTGTGGTGAATCCCTACCAATCCCTACGAATTGGTAGGCTTAACCCTACCAATAAGCCTTGATGCTAGAAGAGGATTTCAAGTTGGCCAATGCATCTGTTCAACTCTTCCGTCTACAGTAAGGTCTCTCTGCCACGGTCACTCTTGGTAGGAGCTTTCTAAAGAGAGCCTTCCCCGAATAACTCCATCTTCATTTACTCAAGACTAGCTAGTTCTTTACACTGTTCTAAGGAAATCTTTTTCTCACTCCTTTGTTCACTCTCTTGTCACATTTGGGTATGTGGACATCCAAATGGGAAAGCCTTCGGGCAGAGGCAAAGAATCATGATACAAGGCTGTCTGGCCACGCGCGAATGGTGACCAGTTGGTGGCAACAGCTTAGGGCACTGTGTTGAGGATTCATTCCAAGGCCCCTGGCATGGACCCAAGTCCATCACGCACACAACAGAGGGGACAGGATCTGCCTACACCCTTTGCCGCCCCCAGGACAATGATGCCACAGAAACAGGACTTTCGAATCTTATACCAGGTTTGCCATTCTCTGGTGATGTGACTCTTGGGGAAGATTAACTTCTCTTCATCTCATGTCAAGTGGAGGCTCTTATGTTTGCCCCCCATGGGTTGGTGAGGACCAAGCCAGGGGCTCAAGCACTGTTGATTCTCTCCACTCTCCTCCTCGAGGGTAGCAACCGGTGAAGCAGCTTTCTGCATAGGACTTTCAAACGCTCCTCACTGTTTCTTAATACCAAGCACGAGTTGTTACAGGTTGAGCTGTGCTTCCACACAATCCATCCACTGAAGCTGTAACCTCCAGGACCTCAAGATGTGAATGTATTTGGCGCCAGGGTCTCTCAACGGGTGATGAAGCTAAAATGAGGCCACTGGGGTGGGTCTTCACCCAGTGGGACTGCTGTGCTTGGCAGAGACACAGGGACAGGTGTGTGCCCTCGAATGCAGGAGGCCCCAGCAAGAGGGCAGCTCTGCAAGCCAAGGAGAGAGACTCTGGAAGAAACGAAATACACCGACACCTTGATCGTGAACCCCCAGCGTCCATAAACTGTGAGAAGAGCAATTTCTGTTGTTTAAGCCATGCAGCATGTGGTATTGCATAATGGCAGCCAGAGGACATAGGCAGGAGCACAGCACTGGTGTCTCCTACAGTCCCCGGTACCCCTTCCTCTGTCACATGAACCTCAGACCGAGGGAGCAGTGGGGATCCACTGACAAGGCGTCACTGACCCTTGACCTGCCACAATGTAGTTTTGCTTACTTTTTGTACTTACCAGAAATCCTGCCCACACACAGGGAATCCAGACACTTCTAGAAGCAGAAAAGGATTGGGTGTTTCCCCTCTCTCCAGCCAGACACATGGCTGCAAAATGACCGAACAAAAAACTTCCAAGTACAGCCCCTTCCTCCTTTTCAGAACCATCTTATGCACCATCAGTATTTAACAAGTGCCCCCCGCCCCCAGTGCTCCCTGCAAGACCGAACTGCTTCCTTGGGTCGGGAGATCCTTCAGCAGGTTCTCAGAATCAGATTTAACTGGAACAATGAAACCTAGCACTCACCACAGTGCATTGCAACATTCTAACACCTTCCTGTAAGCAGTTAGATGATTTCTCTACCAGGTACACTATGCAAACAAGTGCTTCCGTGCCAGGGTCTGCCGAGTTAGCCTTGTCACGTGCAAGACTACCAACTGTCTACATGCCCTAAGGGGTTGGGTTGGGTTTGGTGGGGTTTTCCACCTCTATCTCCCCCAGGCTACATCCTCTTCCAACACTAATCATGCCCAACTCGAAACTGCCTTCCAGTTTTGGGGTTTTTTTTTTCCACTCCCCTTAGCGACCAGAGTCACATTTTTTGCAGTATTACATCATTCTGGACTTCTCTACCCTTTATCTGAGATTCCTGGCTACCTCACTATAGAAAGGAACGACAAAAGATTCTCCTTTGGTAGAATGCCTAGCCTATGGCAATCAATACAGGAAGGAGAACTGAAAATAGGAGGCATTGGCTTAGAGAAGGCAAGTTAAAGGGGAACATGAGTTCATCTGTCCTAATTTGCCACCTGCTCCCTCTAACTACTACCTGCTCTCCTGAGCATCCTAGGATTTGTCGCCGGAAGCAAGGATACAGTCAGAGATTGTGCTAGTATGGACAGCACTCAAGTTCAATGTCTAACAAAGTGGTATTTTATAAAGCAGAAGGGCTAACGGACAGGGTTGTTTGGATGTGGGGGAGCGAAGTGAAGCCTATAAACACTCATATTCACTTTTCCAAAAATTCACTTTTTGTAACATTCCCTGCACTCAGAGTTGGTAGAAAGTTAAACATGAGGTCTTAGAGATACTAGGAAAACTTCTTTCCCACCGTGTTTGTTCCACTGAAAACGACCGCTCTTACCTTACTGAAATCATGTGTTTTAATTCCCTTGGGGCCATCAGGGGTCTCCCAGGATGACCTCCACCCTAAGAGACTGTAGTACAGGTGAAATAAAGCTAAACTCTCTGGATGGCGGAAACAAAGCCAGTTAGAACACAAAAGGCGGAGGGGAATGGAGTGAGCTATTAATGTTTTTGTCTCTTGCACCAAAGAAACCTTCGGGGTGGCTTTTCGATCTTGAGCCCACCCCTGCATTGGAGGAGGGAGAAGAGTGACATTCAGATGGTAGTCACGTGAAGAAACACTTAACCTGAGAAAACATTATTAATCTTGTATTAACCACCTTGTGAAGAACAGTGTTACAAACACCTGTTCCTATTTGTCTGAAAGCCAAGCACTGGAAATTCTAGAACCGCGTGGGTTTCCAAAGTCCAGTTGGGTGAGCCCTGGGAATTCAAGGCTTAAGGTCTGGACAAAGGATTATCAGGGCTGCCGAACAAATCTGAGCACAGTCTAACAAACTTCCCTGTCAACAGGGCGTTACTGGTTACTACTCATTGCTCGCTGAGGTTGGGTGACCAGGAGAAGCCTCGGGAGCTATTGTCACCACCAACTGTTGAGATTCTTTTTTCCTTAAGAAAATGAAGCATCCAGAGAAGATTCCACCTTATTTAATCATCTGAATGTCTTTAGTAAACGCCCACGTGGTCACGTCTCCTTACCCTACCTCCTTGATGAAATGCAGGATAACGGAAGGCAGAAAGGTATCTCTCATCTTCCCGCCTACAGATCACTGACTTCTCTAGATCTGCCTTTTCCACAACCATCTCAAATATGCCCAAGGCGAATACAGATGCTGCTATTCTGTACTCAACAGCTGAGAACATCTGTAAAGGTCAAAGACAGCAAACATTCCTCCAGCCCCTACAGATTTCTACAGGCTGAGACAATACAATACTCCAGGAAGACCCAAGACCTTCCTTCTACATATCCTGAAGTAAGGCGGGAGGTTCTTACAGTTACTAGATGGCTGCTGTTGTTTTCTCTTTTGATACAGTGTTTCCCCAATTAATTGGTGTTACTATTTAACTTGGCTATTCCATTAGTCTGTGTGGTAATGGTGTTTTGAACAGAGGTCAACAGGTAAGTGAAGTGGGTCTGTTCAAAATCGATTTGCCAAGCAATCTAGGAAACTTGTAATTCAGAAGCTCAACCAGCAAAGCCTGGTCTCTAAGGTCTGTTTCTTCGAGAACTTAAAAAAGAGGTTTTCACTTGGATTTATTCTGGGACTGTATTTCTGACCTACGAAACTGTAGTAATTAAAAGCACTACTAAAACTGTGAAGTCACTTCCATATTGCGGGCTTCCCTGGGAAGAAGAGAAATTCACCAAAGCTTATTCTCCACTTATTGAAACGTCTAAACAGATCACTTAAAATAGGAGATGAAAACTGCATCTCATCAGAGGTAAACTTACCACGGTTTCTCGGAGTGCAAATCCACGTATTTTTACAAGGCTGACAGAAGTTTCAAAAGCCTGATTATTAAGCCTTACAAAATGTTTGCAACAACTTAAGTACCATATTAAGTGCCGTATTTTCATGGCTACTTCAGAACCTTGCGGCACTTTCAAATCCTCTAGTCGGTCCCAATACTATAAATGGTAATTCTAAAGAAAAACAATTAAACCTCGTGTTTTATGTACCTCTCAAACTAGGAGGCCAGATAACACTAGTAATAAAAGCTGGTGTCCATCTTTCTCCACAACATTGTACACTGGATCTGCCAAGACACTCTCAGCATCCCCAGCGTCCAATTCTGGATTGTTCCACTCATTTTACAGCACCCCCCCCCCCACCACCAACCATGAGTCTAAAGCCAACTGGCTTTCTTTTCAACTGTGTACCCTCTCTCTGCAGCCCCCCAAGCTAGCACCCGGTTCATTTAAGGAGGGAAACAAAGATATTGACACCAAAATTTAGTTTTATTAACCAAGTTATTTTAATGCATGCCATAAATGCTTTGGCCTATGAAGGAAGTCACGTGCCTATGACGCAAGAAGAAAAAAGAGATAAGCTGAAGAGGAAAGAGGGCATGCAGCTAGCAGAACAGCAGGGACTCTCCGCAGACAAGTCCCATCAGTGGGTCCATCAAAGGCAGAAGAGATGGTTTCTGCAGAGGCAGGGAGAAGAGGATGGGCAGGAACAGACACCCAGGATCAGGACTGGATTTTCAAAAAATGGTACCAGGGTACAAGCATGGCAGGAATTTAAGTTGCAGAAATTGAGTAAGAGTTTGACTCAATTCCACAGAAGGGAGGGGCAGCTGGAGGAAGGCTTTGTTGGGAAATAACCTGGTTTTCCACCCGCCACTAACCAGCTCAAGACTTCTGAGTAAGCCACCGACTTTTCTAAGATCCTTCTGAGCTCTAAAGTGTCGGTCATGAGCTTTCAAACATTCTGTTAGGATGACACAAGGTATTTACAAAAGGCTGAGGCTAGGGTAGCCAGGGTAGTAGTATTTAAAAGCAGCCACCAAACTCCCCTAAATGAATCCTGCAGAGGCAGAATGAAATGGGTTCACAACGTTGGGATTCAGTCTGTTTCTCGCATCAGGCAACGCTAGGTACGGAGCAGGAAGGGGGTCAAGTAGTATCTTGATTAGTATCTCAAGGGCAGAATTACAAGGAAGGCATTCGAGCACTTATTTCCACCAGTGAAGGGTAATAAGGAAAGTGAAGGGGCCAACCAAAGTCACATCCATCTAAGAGTCCTTATTAGGGGCAGCCGCCGCCACCATCGTCCTCACCACCACCACCACCATGACCATCGTCATCATCATCATCGCCATCCAAGAAAAGGAGGACTTAAGGATATTAGCTCCTGTTCACTCTAACAAGAAGCATTTCTAATCTACAGGTCAACTTCATGTATTCAATGACTAAATATTTATTCTGCATCATATCTCTCCTAGATAAGTAATTTTTCACTGAAGAACTTAGGACAACTCTCTCTAAATCCAAACTGAAAATGCTGATATGTTAGGAGGTCACCCCTTTATCCCACGTCCATCTGACGTAAGATAAAACGTCCAAGGCTTAATGGAAAGTACAGTGTAGCACTGGGGAGGAGAGGGCTATCAGACATGGATTTGAATTCTAGCACTTTCTATTCGCTTTACAGTCTTACCTACATTATGGAGCCCTCCATTTTTTATTTACTTCTGGGTAAAATTCATTTTATGGTTTGTTTCAGGGGATGAAATTCAATTAGAGAATATGATATACAGGAAATACCAACAAATGTCCTCCCCCATCCTTCAACTTCTCCAGATTAACAGCAAAAAAAAAAAAAAAAAAAAAAGCTTTCACGGAGGAAAACTTTAAAAGACATAACATCCGTATCTAAAACCTTTCCTACAGTGAACACCTGACAGAGGAGAAAATAAAATTTCCCTCCTAAATCCCTAAGATTCAAAAAACTGTTTTTAAAAAAACTAGAAAACGATTTAACTAGGACACCTGGGTGGCTCAGTAGGTTCAAGTTCCTGCCTTAGGCTCAGGTCATGATCCCAGGCTCCTGGGACTGAGCCCCACATTGGAGTGTCTGCTCAGAAAGGAGCCTGCTTCTCCCTCTCCCCCCCACTACTCATTCTCTCCCTCACAGATATAATCTTAAAAAAAAAAAAGAAAGAAAGAAAGAAAATGATTTAACCAAAATGACAATGACTTTACCTTCACCTAACAGCAAAACTCAGTGTCCAGGAGGAAAAACACAAACCACTTGGGCAGAGAGCCCTGAATTAAAGGCCTGAAAGGGTCAGTGATCCCAGGATTCACCAAACCCAACTTCCTTTTTGCTTTTTTTAAGAAGCCAGGATGACAGGTCTCCATGATGGTAATTTCAAAAATTCTGTGACCAGGTAGGTGACAATAATAATACTTCCTGAATAATACACATTTTACTCTTGGCATGGGGTGGTAGGGATATTGGCCAAGTGTAAACCATGTGTCTTCCCAATTTTAAATATCAAGATTGGTTTATGTCGATCTTTGTACCAATGACTAAAACCCTCCTTTCAAATGCAGACAAGTACATCTTGTTCAGGACCCAACAAACTTCCTACTTCAAGGAATCTGAATGCATTGTGTCTACTTCGCAGGTCATCCAGTGTTGCCCAGATCTCAACCTTATCAAAACAGTAAACTTTTCTCTGATGCTTTCACTTTTTTTGGCCCCATTTTAAAAGCAGTTCAATACGGAGGCTGGGGTTGTCTTCATCGACTCAGTTTGAACTTCCGAAACTAGGCAACATATTCGAGGTATCATGGCTACACCTGGCGTGTTTTCCTAGACCACATACTTCTACGTTCTACCAACGTTCTACCAACTTCTGTCCAAGACCTGTTTGATGACCTCTTGGACAAGTATGTGAATAGCTAGAGACATAGAGGGAAAGCTGGTTTGCTCACCACTTTATGGTGACTGGGCCTTACAAAGTCATGCGGAATACATGAGACAGTGTCCTAGGTGTTTGATGATTTCACTTGATCCCTACAACAACCCAATAGAGTAACCCCCATTTTACAGATTTTTGAGGGTTGAGGCACAGATAAGTTAAGCAATTTACCCAAGGCCTCACAGCTAGTAAACAACCCAGTGAAGTCCAACTCTACCATACCCAACCCTCCAAATCAGGCTTTTCTAAATATCATACCCTTCACACCCTGTACAAGCAATGGCCGAAATATATTTCAAAGAGAAGTTTAAGCAACAAACCAGTGAAATCCAGTCCCTTTGAAAATATGAAGAAAAATAATTCAAAAAAAGTTCATAAAATGTCTAAGTGATAAGGAGGAAATACTGTGCAAATGCTTTGCCTTCCCCACTAAATGCCGTTTTCTATATTATCTTGAAATGTTTTCTTATGGCCTGGGCCCCTGGTGTGCATGCAGATGGTTTCTATTTCTAAATCTCCAAAGCTTTCAGGAATTTATTCCCAGACTCTGAAACCTGCTCAGTTGCAACCTCCCCTCACCAACAGCCTTAGCTAGTCAAAAAACTCTCTGCTTTCCTGTTTTTGTTCAAAAAAATCTGCCGCCTTTAGAAAGCCTGATTTTTTAGGTTATTTAAATCCTCAGGTTGCGGAAGAAGGAAAATCCACCACAGGACTCTCTCTGCATCCGTGTCAGCCGATTTCTGACTTCCAGGGGGGGACAAGAGAAAGCTGTTTAATCAGTGTTGCTAAGGCTTGTGCCTTTATTTTTTATTTATTTATTTATTTTTAAAGATTTTTATTTATTTATTTGACAGACAGAGATCACAAGTAGGTAGAGAGGCAGGCAGAGAGAGAGAGAGAGAGAGAGAGAGAGGAGGAAGCAGGCTCCCTGCTGAGCAGAGAGCCCGATGCGGGACTCGATCCCAGGATCCTGAGATCATGACCCGAGCTGGAGGCAGAGGCTTAACCCACTGAGCCACCCAGGCGCCCAGGCTTGTGCCTTTAAAACTGCAATTTAACTATATCCTGGTAAGAACTGGATTCCATATGGTCATCTACTTTCCATGTGGTTCACTGGACACTTACCTAGATGTCTGTCTTAATAGTGACGGAGGGAACAGCATTCAACAGAAATCTTCCTTTGGCAGGCTGGGAGCATCTGTGGCTCTAGGACTACCCCCGTATTTTCCAGTAAGAATGTAAATGCCATCTCTCAAGTTACGTAAGCAGCCATGGGAAATTCAATGAGGGTGGCTACCCTGGTTTCATTCAATCCACTTTTGGGCAAATTCCCATACAGTGTCTCATTAAATTTCAAATATGTACATGTATGAGAACAGTAGCTAGTAATTATGGTATTTGAGCATCTTTGAAACTGAAATATCTGATTTCCAACTGAATACACTGAAACCCACAGGTCCTGACTAATCAGCATGGGACAAAAAAACAGCTCAACATACAGAAAAGAGTTAGTGATGACAATCACACAACCATTGAAAATGAAGAGTAAGAAGTCAAGTAAGAAGTCAAGAAGCCTCTGAGAGCTAGCCATTGTGCTTAGGCACATTTTAGCTCTGTGTGTGGTCCTTATTACGCGAGAAAATAAGAATTATTACCCCAACGGTACAACCAAAGTTAAGTTAAATTCAGAGAGGCTTGAAGTCATTTGCCCACAGTGGTTTAGTCACTGTCTTTAAGTGCTTTCAAACCAGCTCCTTTCCACTGTGCCTTAGGGTACCAATCCCAGATGTACCTTCTCAAAACACACTGAGTACTTTATCTTTGGGGGAAAAAAAAAAATTCTGGGATCATCACAACTCAAAGCTGTTTCCTGACTATTTATCTACCATAATTAAGCCAAAGAATAAAGTTCATGTTGCACTGGGTTATCTGAAGTCTTAAGACACTAGAATAAATGGAAAGGATTGGGTGGGCTGAGAAAACTTGATGGAAGCCTAGATGCTGTGGCACCCACTTCCCAGAGAACAGCTTGCCTACGTCCTCCAATTTCCCTCAGCCGCAACTTGGCTTCCAGTTCACCAGCTAACATGGTCATTGAGATGTCAACCTTTGATAAAGAAGATGTAAAATGAGTAGGTATAATTCCATGTAAACTACAGGCCTACGCACATCAGAGTATTTCTTTCAATAGAACCAGACACCAAAAGCAATGGCTTCTGACACGGTAGTTGGCAAAAAGGCCTTTTCCAGATTTTTTTTTTTTTTTTAAACAAAATTTTAAAAGAGGTCAGAAAAATAAGACAGAACAATTTCATAAGTCCTTTATTTTGTAACCATTGTTTATTACAGCTTTTCAAGTTCAGTGGCGTTTCACCTGAGTTTTTAAGCCTGTAAATGAACATCTTAATTTAAGATGTTCGAGGCAACCCGTATGTTTTACACTGCTAGAAACTGGAAATGAGCTTCTTAGGACACTTGCTACCTAGGCTCCCACATTGACATACGTGTTTAGAAAGACCAAAAATTGATTATTTTCCAAAGACCAGTATGAAGCACTATAAAGTACCCAAAACCATATAAAATTCTACACCAACTAGTTTAGCTTATCATTAATAAGATTTTATTTTACCACATGTGTATGTATATATAATGTGTATATATGAGCATGTATATAATGCATACACCCATGTGCACTTATGTGGCACCTTAAAAAATGTTTGGATTTTTTAAGTTTTTACAAAACTACTGTGTATAACACGCAGACATCCATTTTTACAGCATTTCACAGTGACCCAATCTCCCCCAAACCGAAGCTTTCCACACTTTGCTTATCTGACCACGGAATAAAAATGGTTTTTAAATTGTTCTTAATGTGAATTTGTTTAAAAAAACACACACACACACACACACAAAACTAAAGAGGCAGAAGACATCACATCTTCGACTATAGTATTATGTGTTCTGGTAAATCCAGTGAAATTGTAAAGATGCCTCCAATGACAGAGAGCCACAGCCCTTGGCCACAGCCCTTCCATTGGACATTCAAATTAGGGTGGTCCAGCAGGAGAGAAGATTCTCTTCTGTTCGCCATAATGAAAGCATGAGCACCAGTTAAAGACAAAAATGCCACTGCCCATATGCTTCTTGTTGGCACATTTTGTCAAAAGGCCCATTAGCTCCCTTGCTCCACCTGCTAAGGACGGCCAAAAAACTAACGAGATAAAAGAATAAGGTAACTGATGTTTTTTCCAAGTTCAGTTTAAAAATCAACTTGCTTAAAAACCTACGACTCTCTGAATTTGGAACATATTAGCATATATTTGCTATCCAAATCCATCTATATTCCAACTCACTTCTCCCTCAAAAACATAATCTAAAGGGGAAAGAAAAAGAAAAAAAACTGCAGATACCCCCCTAAACCGTAATAAGCCACCCAATACGAAGGAACAGAGCGGGCACCAGCCAGCTATCCTACCAAATATAGGTTCTGATATATTAAATGTGATCAATATCAATATCCCCTTATTAAAAGGAACAAAAGAGATGACTTCCATTTGCCTGCTCGATGTCGTCCCACCAGGATGTACGGAGAATACTTAAACAGAAAATTCTAAACGGGCCATTGCAAAAATACCGTATTTAGCTATTTTATATCCGTAAGTCACCTTCTGGATAGTAGACTAAAGTAGCCCCCAAAACCCAAAAGAAATCTAAATGCGCATAATCTGGATAATACACCATTTTTTTTTAAAGAAAATTGACCATCAAAGGTATATATATCATGGCTTCTTTTAGATAGTACAGAAAAGAAAAAAAAAGGAAATAAAGAAAAAAAGAAAGAGAAGCATTATGAATTCCATCAACCATCTTCACCCCATCAGCCCTAGTTGCCTTCTTCCTCCTTTCTCCCCTACCAATGATTTTCACCTCCATGGGGCTGGCCTTTTGGGATCCCTAGTGAAACAATGAGGCAAGAATCAAGAAGAAAAACAGGGTTAGGATTCTGACAAGGTAACCATTTTCTCTGTTCTGGGTTTTGTAGGCCATCTTGTTCCTATAAACGCCAAAATGTCTTAATTTCTCCCAAGCAGTGACACTAGGGGCAGACAGCCACTGTCAGTTTTGAAACCAATGTCCCTTAATCAAAGGATCAGCAGCAAAAAAAATCTGTCAAATGGTTAATTGATGCAAATCGAGGGCCACCATCACTGCAGTGCAATAAGCTACAGAAAAAAAAAAAAAAAAAAAAAAAGGACAATGAAGAGTACTAGGAAGGAAAGTTAACAGGGTTCGGTCACAAAAATATTTAAGCCACAGTGTGCTCTCATCACCAAGGACCATCTTATTTTTCGTCAACTGAAATCACTAAGAAAGCAAAAGACGCAAGGTGACCTGGAAAAGAAGACACACACACAGAGGGGGGGAAAACTGTCATTTGTGTCCAAGGATTTCACGCAACATTTAGGGCAACCGCCTTTGTTCCTCGGCTTCAGAAGGGAGTGGGTGGGTGGGTGATGGAGAGATCAGACGCGGCTGCCGGGGCCCTCCACACCCTGCTCTCCGGCGCATGCGCGAGGCCAAGACAAAGGAATAGGTAATTACAGTCCCGATTCATTCATTTTGCCCGCAGTACTGAGATCGGTTATCCCTGGCTGTAATCCCGGGGAGGGGAATCCACACCCCTACAGCCCAACGACCCCCTCGACGCTAACCTGTTCGGTTTTAACCCCCCGTACATGTGCTCGCGGCCTCGCGGGAGACCGAGGTGTGTCAACCCCGCTCAAGGTCCTAAAAAAATGCACCCGCGCGCGCGGGGCTGACTCCGGCCGGGTGAACACTACACCGGCCGAGGCTGTCCGCGGAGCTCGTTTCGCGGCGGAAATGTCTCTGGGGACGCCGATAAGGAGCCCGGCCGAGCGTTCGATGAATATTCATGAAAAGAATGCGGTTAGTAGCCGCGCGTGGCGTGTGCGAACGGATCCAGGGATTCGCCGCTTTTCTTTTTCGGGGGCGGGAGGCTGGAGGGAGGGCGTGGGGCGGGAGGCAGGCACCGGGCGTCGGGTTTCAGCGTTAGCGCTTTCGGCAAAACCTGCTAAACCCCAAACCTTCGCTCGCAGCGGGGCTGCGCCGTGGGGGCCGGCGCGCTGTCAGGTTCAAGCTCACACCCTCCCCGCCGGGGCCGCGAGGGGGGAGACGCCCAGCGCATCTCGGAACCCAAACCTCCGTAAAAATGAAGTGCTCAGACACAGCCCACAGGTTAGTGGGAAAGCAGGGCGGCCACGTCCGAGGCTGCGGCTCGGCTCCGCTCCGATGTGCTCCGGGAGGCACGTCGTCGTGGGAACCTCGCGCTCCGTGGCCACCGCAGGCCGAGAGACAGGAGTCCCCCGGGTCAAGGAACCCCATTTGTGACACCAAAGAGGCACCTCCCTCCTCCGGATCACACCAGATCCCCGTATTCTCTCTCCCCCTTACTCCCGCCCCACCCCACCCCCACCCTCCATCTCAGGCAGCTGCGCCCCGCGCACCGAAGCGCTTTCTTTCGGGCTGTGAATGGTTCCGATGACAGATACGCTCCCTTCGGCCGCACACAACCGTCTTTTCGGGACTCAGTGCGTTTAAAGGGGTTCGCATTCGCCAATTTCCTCCTTAACGAGCAGCTTCCCTCCCGTTACCCACCCCCCAACTCCGTTTAGCAGACTCGCCACCCCCACACCCTTCCCACCCTGCAAGAGGCTGAAGCCACCCACCTCGGGGGGCCCCCATCCCCCCGAATCCCCGAAGTGCGGCAGGAGCCTTGCGGAGGGTCCCCACGGTGGGCGCCGTCTAATCGGGCCCGCAGCGCCCCACGCCCCCGGCCGCGGCGCGGAGAGAACAAAGGGCCTCGAGGTGGGGCGGCGGCGCACGGAGCCCCCGGGCTCCCGGCACCTCGGGTCCGCGGGGGCGGCGGGGCCTCCGGGGCGCGCCTCCTTACCGGCTCTGGGTGCCTGTGCCGCCCCTGAGTGAGCGCGGTGGCGCCGAGGGGCCCGGGTCGCAGGCGTCGTCCGGCGGGTGCCTGGCCGCAGGCGGAGGCTCTCTCCCCGGCTCGACGGCGGAGCCCGGAGCGAGGAGCGAGTTGGAGCGCTGCCGCCGCCGCCGTCGCCGCTGCCGCTACTGCCGCCGCCGCCGCCGCTGCAGCCTCTGCATTTCTCGCGCTCGCGCTCCCCCTCCCCTTCCTGCCCAGCGCCCTCCCCCGGCGCGTCCGCCCGCCCAGCCTCCCTCCTCCCGCGTACCCCGCCCGCCTCCCTCCCCTCCCCTCCCCTTCCCTCCTCTCCCCTCCACCTCGGGCCCCGCCCGCCTCCCTTCAACTGCCCTCCATCCCGCTCCCCTCCTTACGTCCCGGAGGTCCCCCTTTCCCCTTCCCCTCCCCTCCGTCCCCCGTCCCTCCTGCCGGTTCATCTGCCCTCCAGGAGGGCTTCCCACGCCCTCCCCAGCTCCCTCCCCTCCCTCACCTCCTGTCCTGTCCTTTCCCGCGGCCCCCCACCCACCCACCCAGCCCTGCGCCGCCTCCCCTCCCCCGCCGCGCCAGGGCTGTATGTGGGCACTTGTCTCTTCTCTTTCTCTCCATCTCAACCCCCTTTGGAATGGTTTGATAGGAAGTGCTCCGTCTCGCTCAGTCTTAAGGGGCTGCCTCGAGGTGATGAATGACGCCCCCTGCCACCTGCTACCCTTCGCAGCACCCTAATCCCGCTCGCGCGCGACGTCCGCCTGAGATTGCGATACCTGGACGGGCGGTGAGGGTGAGGGTGACCTGGTGGCTCCCCTCAGCCCATCGAGGCAGACGTCCTCGGGGTTGAGGGTGGCGGCTAACGGCAGGCAAGCCCGGGCGGCGCCCCGGCGGACCAGACGAGCTGGGCAGGCGGCGCCTTCGCACGCTGGGCTGAGAGCCTGGAGGTCTGCGGCTGGGGACTAGCGCGACCGCCGAGGTCCACCCTAGTGGGGCGGGCGGCGTGCCCCTGCAAGAATGCTCTCGGGACTTGGCGAGAAAGGAGAAGGGACAAGAGCCCGAGGAAAGGAACCGTCGGTGTTCTATGTCTGTGCTTTAAAAGGGGCAACCAATTCCCGGGAAGACTGGGATAGTGGAGGCAACCCTTCCCGGGCCGCCTAGAAGCGCACAGGTCAAAGCCGTGGCCAACCACCTACGACGTGCCGGGTGGCTTCAAACACTGCCACTTTAACACCGGGACATAAAATAACCGTCAGGGTGGCGTTGCATGCCCACCTTGCTTATCTATTGGCAAGAAGCAAATGCGAAAAATAACACGACAACGCTTACCACCGCAGCTGTTTCATTAGACAAAAGCCAATTTTACCTTCCCGCAACCATCTGAACCTTTGGAACTTTTATTTGCGGCATTTTGGCGCCCTCTGGCTGTGCTTGGATTGCTTTCCTGTTTGCCAGCACCCCAGCAAAGAAAGCGGTGGAGTTGCAAGTCCTCCTTCAAGGTGGATCGAGCCCCAGACCTGTGCGTGGATTTGGGGGTAAGGTTCTCCTCCAGAATCAAGAAGACAAAATGCCACCATATTTAAAAGGCAAATTTGGCACTTGCCAAAGGCAAGTGCGTCCGCATTCCACTGAGGAAAGGTAAGTCCATTTTCAATTAACGGGAAAAAACTTAACAGAACTTAACTATATTTTAAATTTAGTGTCAACCCAATACTTCAACTTTGCTAGAAATTATGCAGGGGAAACACTAGACTACGGCACTGAATGGATATTTACAGTTCATATATGACCACAGCAAATTAAACACGTGTAAGCTGGAAATGTTCACTTCTTAACCAAAAGTGGATTTTAAAAAATGGTGATTTTGTTTCTATGTAGGTTTTTTCCCCCAATTTTTTCCTTTCCTTTCCTTTCCTTTTTTTTTTTTTTTTTTTTTTTGCCACTTAAATGAAATAGCAAAGAAGTAAATATAGTACAAGAGCAGGGAAGAAAATTTCAACTAGGGTTGCCTCCAAAGCATTTTATATATTTGAACATTTACGCTCAATAATTTCATATGTTCGATATATGTCCCTCATTGTAGAACAGCATTTGTGAGGCTATATATTGGTTTTCTCAACCTCCTATTTGGGGCCAGTAATTTTTTATTTTGGAGGGGGTGGGGGGGGTTGGGAGGGAACTGTCCTGGCTCTGTTGGATGCTTGCCTCACTGCTGGCCTCTAACCACTAGTTACCAGTAGTGAGTATACATGCATGCGACACATACCATCACCACCACCACTAGCGTGACACGAGCTGGGACAGCCAAAAATGTCTCCAGATATTGCCACATGTCCCCTGGGAGGCAAAAATCACTGCAGTTTGAAAACTGCTGGGCTGTAAAATTTTAGGTCATCCCAAGCAGGCCTCTAAGTTCTTACTTTACCAAACCAAAGTTCTTACTTTACCAAATTTTATTAAAGCTCAAGACATTTACTGAATGTATTTGTTAGGACATCTGAATGGTCATTTCATTAATATTCAGTTTTTAACTCTGTGATCTTTCAGATAATGTCAGTCATCCACAAACTAATAAAACTGTTGTGTTTGTGTGAGTGGCCTCTGAATGTTATCTTCTATTTTTCCTTAGTCCAATTTTTCAAAAAAAAAAAAAAAAAAGACAATACAGAAAGAAATGTTTGTTACCTTCAGTGCTTCTGGTCAAATGTTCCTGATGGAGAAAACAAGCCTTTCAAAGGAGTGATTGGAAAACAGATCACAGGTTACTATAGAAATGGAAGGCAGAAGCTTACTCCAGTGAGACTGTGTCTTGTCAATTTTATCTACCATCAGATCTAGTTGTCCTTTTAAAGGATTTTTTAAAGGAATTCTTCTTTAATGAAACAATGATGTAATTGGTTGATAGGGCTATTTATTAATCCCAGAATTTGTACTCATGTATCACATGGTGACCGAAATGTTTCATCTCAATCCATTACTACATAAAATCCAATATGGTGATGTTTTTAGTCTGATTTTTAGTCATTTTTCTAACATCTTACATTATTAAGGTGCATGCTCTTGAAAAATTTTATAAACACACACCTAGGGAATTCATGAATAAGCATTTGAAGCTCTGGAGTTTAAAAGAAGTTGTTAACATTAACCATTGTGGACATCACTAGCTGCTTACATCCTAAACTAACGACTTGGATGGATAAGTTCAAGGTGCAATTTATGACAAATTTAATTACCTGTTTGACATGACACTCATGAAAATAAAAACTGCTTTACTCTCCCAATGGAATGGATATATTTTTAATAAACAAACCTGTACTTTCTGGGTTGTAAAATGAATTCTATTGTCATTTTCAATTGCCTGAATGATTTGCTTCGGTGAAAGATAAGGTGCATTATGAAACTACTCATCCGAAAGAGGAGGTATCCAGTGACTACTGATTTTTCCTGAAAGATTTGCCTAAGAATTGCTTGCAATATAATGGATACATTGTCACCTAAATTACTAGTCAGTTTCCAAGAATTTTAGTGGGTCTTCAGCTTTCCAAATTGTTATCCAGTGTGCAGGAGAGTAGGAAGTAGACCTCATCTCCCCTCCAGACCTCGCCCGCCGCTCCTGGACCTCTCACATCAGCCACCCAGGCCTGGCATCTTCCTCACTTCCCCTTCCTTTTCTCCTAAATAGTAAAAAGAATTAAGACCCCAAATAAAAGATATGAACCAACATGAGTGAAACAAAAGCATGGTGACATGCTATCATTTGTGTTACCCCGGCTGCATTTGCTTGACGTCTTTCTGGCTAGCTCCTGTTCAAGGCCACTGTGGTCACCCAAGCCCTCCGAGACCCCCACAGAGGATTTGATCAGTTCAGCTCTGTGCCTAAGGACTGGGTGGATAACGGAATCTCTGTAAATGCTCAAAGACCTGACCTTCAAACTGCAAGCTTTATAAAGGCCAGACAGCCAAAGTGACATACAAAATTGTACAGCTTTGGTTCCCCCTGAAATATATTTATGATTTTTAATCAAAGGAAAATATTGGAATCTGTAAATGCATTTCATCTTTCTCTCGTCCTACCCTCCAACCCTCCCATGATCACAACCTCACCATTCACATACCCAAGTGAAAGGCCTTCCTTTGTGTCCATCAGTGGTTCTCCAGCAGATGCCCTTTTGCTCCCCAGAGCACAGCTGGCAATATCTAGAGGCATTTGGGAGAAGAAGGTGCAAGGGGGTTAAGTGCTCCTGGCATCTAATGGGTAAAAATCAGCATTGCTGCTAAGCATCCTACGGTACCCCCAGAACAGCCCCAGAACCCGCAATTACCCAGTCTAAAATGCCCATAATGACAAGGTTGGAAAACCCTGGTTAAAAAGAGCATGAAGTTGGAAAAGACTTGATTTGTTTTAAGAGCACATTCCGCACGGGGGCCCGCCCCTTGCTGTGGGTCAGGGTGTCTAGCCGGCAGTGGGGTGTAGACGAACGCGGTGCAGAGATATTCCTCTTAGCAGGGGCCCACCATGCACCCTGAGCCCTTCCCTGATGACCTTCCTTGACTGGAACACAAATCAGAGCAGTCGCTTCAAGAGCAGTGCTGAAAATTAACCTCCGGGATTTTGAATTCCAGTCTCTGTCCCTACACGCTGAGGAACTGGAAGAACACGACTTCACCTGGCTTCCCACTTTCAGCCTCCCCTTCCAGTCCTGTAAAACGTTAGCTCGGAAACCCGAGCAAGCATGTCTTTACTACAAAGCATCAGACTCGAACTGGAAGGAGCAAGCTGGCTTTGGCCCTCTGTCAAAAGGCATATTTAAAAAAAAAAAAAAAAAAATCTAAAAAACAAAAACAAAACCTCATACTCCCATTCCCAACTCCCTTCTCCCTTTTGAAAACTGTGATTTCTGCCCCCTCCCCCCCTGCCATCCCATGGGCCCCCAGATACTTTTCTATTCACCTGCATTTTCTATTCAGGAAATACATCAAATCAATGATAAAGGGTGTTTGCTTGACTCACATACAAGGGCTTTTTCTAGACGGTGCCCACCTGTTTCTACAGACATAGGGCAGGGTATGAAAGCAGAGGGACCTCAGTCTTAGGAAAACAGTCCTTAATTCTTTGGCTGCCCTTCCCCCATAATCGCCTGTTAAAACCTTCAAAGAACAAGTTAGTTTTAAATAGCGTAAAGAATGTTGTAGAACAATTACTCACATGGCTCTACTTTTGAATAAGTGAGACAGAAGAGATTCTAGTATTAAATAGCATGAGCCTGAGGTCTAACCCGTTCCTTGTTACTACCTGCCTCTACTCTCAGATCAGCTCCTACTGGCAATTAAAATAGTTTTACTTCAACTCGGATGCAAGGAACGGTGCCGAAAATAAATTGCTAAGTGCAAAAGCAAGTTGCCAAACAGAATGCAGAGGATGCATATTTTTGGTTATAAATTAATTAAAAGATCCTGTCTTGCCTTCTTCTCCAAGTGCAAATATTGTCCAAATTCCAATATATTTAGCCAACTCTGCTTTTTGGATAGACTCCCTAAAATCCTCAGATAGATGCCATGACCCCCTTGTGTCTGGAGCACAGCAATCTCCGACCCAGATAAGGTCATCTCAATGTCAGAATGATTTCTGAGCTAGGGTACTTGACACAAAGCATCATGGCCCCTGTCTTAAAGCATCAGTGTTACCAAAGGACTTGGAACAGAAAAGAAAAACAGTTTCATTGTAATTAAAATATTCATTTGATCAAAATCAAGCACAAAGAAAGATGTCAAAAACTTCTCAAGTACTAAAGCAAGTTGCTGAGCAGTACGGGAGGTATTGTGCCATTGCACTGTTACTGAATATGTGGGAAAATTCTGTGGGATCTTTGCCCCAACAGTTACCAGCATCCCGCACTGAGAGCTGGTGTCATTTCAGAAGTGGGTGCAGGGTTGCTCAGCTTTCTAACATGTTACACACTTGTGTGTTAAACGAGTACTTTTGCAGTGACCACTTATTATTGTGGACTCAGAGTATATAATTTGGTGTGTTGCTCGGGAGACCTGTGCTGCGCCAAGAAACCAGCACTCGGGGATTGCCTTCTCAGCAGCATTCCTGCTCTGTGTTTTTTTTTCACACCATACTTCTCCTCCTTGTATCTTTCTGCTTCCTCACCTTTAAATGAGTGCTTTGATTTCGATGAAGAATGTGGCCTGACTCTCCCCCCTTTCGGCTGGGAGACCCGGTCTCTAGGAAACCCTGCCCCAGTCTACCCCGCTTCCAAAAAGCACCCCTCCCCAGCTTTTGAGGTGATTGCAGGGACAAGATGTTAGCCTAGCGTTTGCCCTTACTATATATGAACTTACTTGTGGCGTTGATGGTCCCATAATCATACCCAACACCCTGTTTTCTGTACGTCTGTGTATCTGAGTGATCTTCTATTACGTAAATAGCATTGCTGCTGGTTCGAAATCACTTAAGCCTCGTATCTTCTACGAAGGCCAGTTACCCTCCTCTTTGTTTTTTACTCCTGACAGTGCTGCTGGGACAACTCTAAATACACACTTCTCATCTTTTGAAATATTTTCTCGGTTTTAAGTTTCTAGAAAGCGAACCCATCCATCATGCTATGCTGATTTTTATGGTTCTGTCCTCCAGGAAAATTAAACAAACATCATGGCACCCAGAAGAAATAAAGGGAATTCATTTCTCCAGAGATCCAGCCCCAATACAGTTTACAACTTTTCACAGGTGCAAGATATTTTTAAGTTGCCTGTATTTAATTAGGGACAGGATGAGACTTTTTTTTTTTTTCAATGTTGATTCACTGAATGGGTTTCATCTGATGTAACAGTCTGTCTCCTATGAAAGCGTTATTTTCGGTTCTGTTGATAAAAGTCCTCTAGTCATCCCTTTGATGACTTTTCAGTGGGAAGATTGACTTTATTCTTACAGACCAGTTCTTTTTGACCTCTGTTGAACTTGGCTGAAACAGGTATAGGAGACGTGGCAGACCAGCTTGATCTTTAGGTATGAATGGTTCCAAGACCTAACTGCCTCTGCTTTCTGGCTTTATGAGTTTGAGCACAGATCTTCATCTTTTTTAGTCTCAGTCTTTTCATCTGGAAAATGGACATATTTCCAACTTCACTGGGTTAGTCTGAGGATTATACAAGAAAATTTATTTAAATCCCGCAGCCACTTCATGAAACACACCCAGAAAAATGTGTCCTAAAGAAGCTGATGTTACAAGACCACCAACGGAGTCATTAAGGAAGGAGTAAACTAAGGCGTCAGTTAGGGAGAGCGGGAGAGCACGGGTGTCTGTAGGGGAAGCCCATAGCACATGGTGTCTCTCTATGTTTGCACAAGAAATTGAGCTCTAAGCTTCCTGGCAGCCAAGAAAAGGAAGTCAAAATAGTATGGACTAACTGTCATCTAAAAAGGAAATGATTGCAATGTATGGAGAGGGACAAATCTTCCAAGCAATCGGCTTGCAGAGGAACACATCGATGTAGCCCTTTATGTAAAGGATAGTGAATTACTTAAAGGACAATTTTTCAATAATGATTTTTCACAGGAGACAGAAATTTTCTCACAAGGCCATCTAGGACATCAAACTCCATGAGCCATCATATCACAATTCTGAAAATGAAAATTCTGGATTTTATCATACATCTTTTAATTCTGAGTTCTGGGGGTGCCTGAGTGGCTCAGTCCGTTAAGTGTCTGACTCTTGATTTCAGCTCAGGCCATGATCTTGGGGTGGGATCGAGCCCCCGGTTAGACTCTGCCCTGGGTGTGGAGTCGCCTGCGGTTTTTTACCTCTGCCTGTCTCCCCCACAAAGAGAGAGGGGGCGCACGCCGGCTGTGCGCGCGGGCGTGCGCCCCCTCTCAAAAAAAAAAAAAGTAATTCTGGAAATATAATAATTATATAGTATTTTTTAATCAATTTATTTATTTTTTAGGAGGAGAGAGAGAGCATGTGGGGGTGGGGACAGGGAGACGGAGACACAGAATCCTAATCAGATTCCTTACTGCACCTGGAGCGCAATATTGGGCTCAGTCCCAAGACCCTGAAATCAAACCCAAGCCGAAAAATCAGACGCTTAACTGAGCTAACCAGGCACCCCTGAACCACACCCACCCCTCTCCCAGACTCTGCAGCAGCCTCTCCCTTTGAGTCTCAAGCAAAGGTTTCCAACCTGGGGAGCCCAGGGGTCCTAGGGGACTTGGAGATGGCCATGAAGGAGCTCTTCGTCCCTCTCTTTAGTTTCTTCTATGTTTTGGTGTGAACTTGAAGCGAATGCTGCAGCGCCAGATGGACTTCTCTAGGGATATATCGACAGAAGAGTAAGAGTAAGACGAAATATTTATATTCTAAGGTTTCACCTTTTTTCAGCATTTGTATTTTGGCCCAGCCAAGGGCTCTTCCATTTCTGCCCGCAGGGGCGCTATGGGAGCCTGGCAGTCGGCCACCCACCAGCCCCTCCTTACACCTCCCGTCCCCCACCCCCTCCCCCACTCCCTCCATCTTTTGGGCAGCTACTTAAAATCTGCTCCAGGCCTGCGAATTGCCAGCTGGAAGCTGCAGAGGCCAGAAGCACTGGGATGGAAGGGGCCACGGGGAAGAGTTTTGAGAGCGGGGCTTCCGCATCCACCAGCTGGATGGACTCTCCGCTTCCTTAAGTGGCTCCAGGGAAACCCCAGGAGGAGATCTGGGAAGGAAGGTGCTAAGCTTGATGTCCCTGCCCGGGGGTGAGGCAGGCTCAGATCCCCGGGGAGGGCAGAGAAGCAGAGAACACAACCGTTCTCCAAGGGCTGAGAAAAATAGGATTGACCTAAGCACATGTAACTACTGCTATACGATCTTTAAAATATGACTGCTTGCATAGATCTCTATTTTATGCCATATTTCTTCAAGTTGTTATTAACTGATCATGTCAAAAGTACAGAAACTTTTTTAAGAGGAATTAAAAACCAAGTTTAAACACAGAGTCCCTGCCCTCGGAAATATACAGTATAATGGAGAAGCTTACAGTCTAGGGCAGGAGTTTATAAACTTCTTCCCAAAAAGGCCAAGCAGTGACTATTTGGGGTTTTGCAAGCCATGAGATTTCTGTTGCCACTGCTGAACCCTGCCACGTTGGTGGGAAAGCAGCCACAGACAATCTGAAAACAAATGGACATGGCTGTGTTCCAGTAAAGCTTTATTTATAAAACCTATGGCAGGTCAGTTTTGACACAGGGGCTACAATTTGCCTACCCCTGCAAAATTCACCCCTAGACTGTAATAAAGAAAATTTAAAGTTTCCTTTCACAAATTTAGATTTTTCATATGCCTTCTTTCATTTTTTAAAATTTTATTTAATTAATTTCATTTAATTTTAATTTTTAAATTTTATTTATTTGCCTTAAAATATTATTCTGGAGCAACGAATAAATGCAAGCAAAAAAAAGGAGCTTTGCAATTTTTTTAACATGCTACATGCAGAACGTCATATGAATGGTCTATATTCTCAAGTCATTTTCTTTTCACTATGATAAACTCTACATTCTTCAAAGTCTCTAAATCCATTCAGATGTTTTTTCATAGACCCAGAATATTTATGACTGACACATAAGGTGATGAAGATTTGCATTCAATCCTGATTTCCTTTAAAAGGGGCTTACACTCACTTCTGAGGCTTATTGTATTTTAATCTCATTAACTTCACATTTACTGTCCCAGTAATTGAAATATAGCTTGACATATTTGCCAGTCTAGTCTGGAATTACCCCTTTGTGGAGAAGCAAAATGAGGGAAAAGGAAGCAAATGAAGTCAGTCATCCAGAAAAGAAGGAAAGAAAACACATTCAAATGGAAATAAAATATTAAGCATAATTAACATCACTTAGTGCAGGACATTTTTCGGAAAGTGATGTTTTTAAATATTATACAATAAAAAAACTTTTCCTTCATGATACGGGAGAGCAGATGAACTCCAGTTAAATAAAATAGATGCAAATCCATGTCTGTTTATCTTAGATTTACTCTAGAGATTGAAGTTTTTAATTCTGAGTCTGAGCTTAATTCTTACTCTGTAATTAAATGTTGAGAACTGCTCAGAGGTTTTAGTCTAGCTGAAATCTAAAATGCAGCAATGTGCTGAGATTGTCTTTGTTTTTAATTTATTTTTATTTTTTATTATTAAAGGACGAGAGGAAGAGGGAGGGGCTGAGGGAGAGAGAGACTCTCAAGCAGGCTCCACGCCCAGCGCAGAGCCCCATGCAGGGCTGGATCCCATGACCCCATGAACTGAGCCTAAATCAAGAGTTGGATGCTCAACTAACCGAGCCATCCAGGGGCCCCCAAGATTCTGTCTTTCCAAATCACTGCTCACATTTAGGAGCAGTGGAAGGAGCCAAGGCTCCTTCACTGGAAGGAGCCAAGTTGTCCAAGAACGTACAGCCAATGTCACTTCCCACAACAGTGTGGACATCACTAATAAACCATTGACTGTTCATGGAATTTGTCTCATGGCCAAAACATTATTTAGAGTATTATACTCACATACCACTACCAATTAGATCTCACCCCAAGGCTGCCATATAACTGTCACTTCCAAGAGTGCAGTCCTCCTTTTACAAACTGGGGAGCCGTAAGATTAAAAACCTTCCCGTGAAACAAGCAGGACCCTCTTCGACATAATGGCCTTTCGGCTTATGTTTTAAAAAATCCCAATTGCCCCTAGACTAGGGCAGGGTGGGAGCTGCCATTATTACTATATGAGTTCACAGGCAAATTAAACATATTGATCAACCACCTACTAAACAAACAATTCCTGAGTGCTGAGAATTCAGCAATAAGCAAGGCACACAAACCTCCTGTGGGCATGAGAGATAAAAACAAAACTTTTGAGATGCTTTGTTGTGATGGGAAGCAGAGAAACATAGCTTTAGCCAGAGACGATTTGGGATTAAGGAAAGACTTTTTTAATTGGAAGCCACTGAGCATGTGTACATATTGGAGGACATAGCAAGGGGGGAGGCAGGCTTTGCAAATGTTGGAGAAAGAGGGGTTTATAATAGACACAAAGTCCCTGAGTCCTTGAGAAGGCAAGAGGTGTTTGGACCCAGAGAATAGAAGAGGGACAAGTTGGCCTTTATAGCAGCAAGGACGTGTCACACTCAGATAACATATAAGGAAGATGAGCGAACATCAAGGGAAGATGAGCACATATGTAAGTAGGATATTACGTCTGCAAGTTACAAAGGTTGACCACATTTCCAAATTCTAACTTATATACCCAAGTCCTTGTGCTGTAACACACAAGCTCCAGGAGGGTGGGGATTCTTGTCCACTTCATCTGCTGTTGCAAGCGCAGTACCTAGAGCAGTGTTTGGTTCTCATTCCGGGCTCAAAAAGTACTTACTGAAAGAAATGTACAGCCAAGCACTCATTTTGCCAAGTGTGATTTTCCAAGTCACCACAAGGTGGCAGGCTCGTTAAAGAATACACAGTGTCGCCCACTTGGCAAATTGTTAGCGCATGATAAAGGCTAAAACCAGAGAACGGGTGACTTTTTTTTTTTTTTTTTAAGATTTTATTTATTTATTTATAGAGAGAAAGCACAAGCCGAAGGAGCAGCAGAGGGAGAGGCAGAAGCAGAACCCAACACTCCTACACACACACACACACACACACACACACACACACAAGCAGGGAGCCTGACATGGTGCTGGATCTTGGGACCCTGGCATCCTGACCCAAGCTGAAGGCAGACACTTGACCAACTGAGCCACCAGGTGCCCCGACAACTTCATGTTCTTAAGACAGTCTTGGACAGTTGCCGGTTAATGGCAAGCTTCCTGAGTGACATAGATCCGGCTTTGCTGTTCCCATTGACTCAACTCAGATCAAGCATCACAAATTCCACCCCATCAGACGATTCACAACGATACTTCTGTGATTGGCCCCTTTAATTAAAAAAAAAAGGGGGGGGGTTAAACTGTAAATCCTTCATGGGAAGTTTTGGAAGCCAGTTTTCTCAACAGAACCTTCAACGGTCCAACATTTGGATGTGGAGACACCCAAAGTAGAGGGCAGTGCAGGAGATTAGTTGAACATTTCTATGTAGATGAACACACCCCCAGATTTCCTCTCAATCTTTCAGTAGAGACAACCGCCTCCATGCTCCCCAGTCCTCACACCCTTGGCTGGAAATGTGCCCTAAAGAAATGATCTCAAGCAGTGCCAATCTAGTTATTACTGATAAGTACATAATGTGAGGCACAGACCTAAAAATAAGGGAATTCACTGAAAGCCAGTTTAATGATGTAGTTTACTCAGCCCATTTCCAAGAACCTGATGCCAGAAGGCCACAGCCAGGAAAATCCTGCCCCCAAACAAGAGATCAGAAGCCTCTCTAGGGAGCTGGGTCTCTAATGAAAAGTGTGCTCCCTAGCCCAAATTTTAGTTTGGCACCTGTTTTGAAGTCCACTTTTTACAGGTCTATCCATACACACACAATTTACAAATCACTTTCAAGTATCTTGGTTTTAATTATAAAAGGACAACCAAGAATCATCAGGTATTTAAGAAAACTTGCAACATGATTTGGAGACTGAGAGGGAGGACTCCAGAGGATGTAGCAGTAAAGCAGGAATGGATGTGTATGTGCTGTGTGTACCCTCAGAGCTATCAGGGAAGGCAATTTAGTCATAAAATAAGAACAAGAAGATAGGACACCTGGGTGGATCAGTGGGTTAAGCCTCTGCCTTTGGCTCAGGTCATGATCTCAGAGTCCTGGGATTGAGCCCCACATCAGGCTCCCTGCTAAGCAGGGAGCCTGATAATCCCCTCTCCCTCTGCCTGCCTCTCTGCCTACTTGTGATATCTCTCTCTGTGTGTGTGTGTCAAATAAAATCTTTAAAAAAAAAAAAAAGGAACAGGAAGATAGATATGCAACAAACATCAGAAAGCAAGAGAGACTTCTTGGGAATTAAATATAACCAAGGTATAATTTCAACAGAAGTTTAGACTATAATATGGAATAGATCCTAGAAAGTAAAGCAAAAATATCAAGAAATAGAAAATAGGAAAGGAAAGGAAAGAGAGAGTTTCAAAACAAGAGGTCCAATTTTTCTGAAATTCCAGAAAGAGATCAGAAAGGAAGAAATTATCAATGACATTATAGAACATTTTCCCCAGCACTGAGAATCACAAGTCTCCAAATTAAAAAGGCACACTGTATGCCTAGCACAGTAAATGAAAAGATCACAACAAACAAACACATCATCTCGAAATACCAGAACCCCCGAGACAAAGAGAAGATGCCAGAACCTTCCAGAGAGGAAACCAACAAATGGAATCAGGAATCAGAATGAAAATACTAGAAGTAAGAAAATAAAACTTTCACATTTTTAAACGAAAATTATTCTCAATCCATGATTTTATACCCAGCCAATCTACCCACCAAAAAAATAAGAGTACAACAGATATTTTCAGACTTTTAAAGGCCGTATCAGAATGAAGGTTAACACTAAGGAAGAGTGGGACATAGACTCCAAAAAGAAGGATGTCCAGCATAGGACAGGGTCAAAGTGAAGTCACAGGGTAACAACGGTGTTATGAATTCAGACATCAGCTGACCCAGGCCAGATTAGAGCAGATTAGAGCAGGTGAACAAAATCTGTGGGGGGAAGGTCTTCCAGCAAAATTTGGAAGATAATACTGAAAGACACTTGCTATTTGTTTGAGAACACTTAGAAATAAAACAAATACAGTTTCAGGGACAACTGGCTGTTGCAGTTAGTTGAGTGTCTGACCTTGGTTTTGGCTTGGGTCGTGATCTTGGAGTCCTGGGATCAATCTGTCAATATCTGGCTCCAAGCTGAGTGCAGTCATCTTGAGATTCTCTCTCCCTCCTGTTCATGATCTCTCTCTCTCTGTCTCTGTCTCTCTCTCTCTCAAATGGATGAATAAATCTCTTTAAAAAACAAATATAATTTCAGAGACAATAGAGCAAATGAGAAAATGTGGTAACTTTACAAAAAACAAGTTTGTAAAAAGAAATGAACTCATCTACTCTGGTTGAGTCAATGGTAAACTATATTTATATGGCCATAATAATGTAAATGCTAACTAATAATTAAGCAACAAATTGTGACATGTTAGGAAAATACAAGGATGAAAAGGGGGAGGGAAAGACAGGAGAAGACCCTTAGAACACCCTATCATACCCCAGAATAGAAATTCGCTAGGTAATGTCTAAACGTGGCAACACAAGTAGAGAATGAGCAATAAAATGTGGAGAAAATTACCAGGGGAAGCAGCTAAGAATTGAAAAGGAATGTTTATAAAGATGGCAAAAGAAAGATGGGAAGGAGTGCGCAAAAGAATTATATTTTTCATAACGATCTTGTTTATACCAATAATGTTTTAAATTTTGTACCTATTTTACTTTTTTTAATTAAAAAAAAATGATACAACACAGATTCATCATCAAGGAATTACCAGTGCAGTTGGGGAGATAGACACAAGCATGTAAAACTAAAATAATAATAAAAGCCTCAATAGCAGTTGAAGTCAATAATAGAAAATACCTCAACAAGGCAATTTGTCTAATTGCCAAAAGACTATTTCCAGAGTCAGAGACAGGAGTGCTCACTAAGCCTTGATATCATCAGGCAAGACTTTCTGGAGAGGGGAGGTCTGTCCTACGGTTTCTTGGAAAAGTAGAATTCTCTACTTGAACTTGAGGAGGGCAGTCCCAGGACTCATTAGAGGTAAAAACTAAGCATTCTGGAAGGGGATATTGAACAATCTGTTTAGACTGAGGCCTAATGGCATACATTCAGGTTAGGTCCGAGAGAAGCCGTCCAACCACTAGACCAGGAAAGGCATGGAGACCAGACTCTGGAGGTCGAGGAAGCCTGGCTATGAGGAAGCCTGGCTAAATTATTTTGACTTTATCTGTAGTGAATAGTCCCCCAAGAGACACATGTCCACCCTGAAGGAGCACAAATTGGGCAGCAACAAGAATACATCAGTTCTTCTCTTTTGTCAGTATTAAATATGGAAATTGGCACTGATTTAAAAAAAATATTTAGAGTGAGAGCATGTTGGCACACACATATACAAGCAGGGTTGGGAAGGAGCAGAGCAGAGGGAGAGAATGAGAGAGAATTTTAAGGAAACTCCATGGGGCTTGACCTCATGACCCTGAGATCATGACCTGAGCCGAAATTCAGAGTTGGATGCTTAACCGACTGAGCCACCCAGGAGCCCAGCAGTGAGGCTGTCACTCAGCCTGTCTGTCCGATGGCCAATGAGCGTGTCAGTTTATCCCAAAGTGATGTGGGTGACGGGGGAGCTCCTTCCACTTCTTCGCTGCTCATTTATTGTCACGTTCTGCTGCCCAGAGGCTCGGGCTTTGCCTCGGTTAATTAACCCTCTGAAAAATGACAAGTGGCTTTAAAAGCTTCCTGGAATGAAACGGTGTGTTGAACACAGTACTGATAACACAAGGACACACGAGCAGCAGACAAGGACAGCAGATGCACCTGTTCTTGAGCAGAGGTAATCAAATCTTCTAGGACAATAGGCTGGATAGGAAGTTTTAAATGACTGGGAAGAAGTATTGTTTGGAGGGTTTGTACTCACTGTTATTAAAGAGGAACCTTGGCCTAAATGTAAAACATGCCTTTCGGTGGCATTTAATGGCAGAATTCAGCATCAGCGGGTGGCTCAGTGGGTTCAGCGACCAGCTCTTGGTTTCAGCTCAGGTCGTGAACTCATGGGTCCTGGGATGGAGCCCCACATCAGGCTCCATGCTTAGCAGGATGTCTGCATGAAGATTCTCACGCTGTACCCTCCCTGCATTCACACATGCACTCTCCCTCTCTAAATAAATTAATAAATAAATGAAATTTTAAAATTTTCTATTTCAGCTTAAACGCATCTATAAAAAAAAAGAAAAAAAAAACCCACATTTATTTATTTATTTATTTGAGAGAGAGCCGGGGGAAGGACGGGGGAGTGGGTGAAAGACTGTCCAGTAGACTCGTGGAGCCTTACCTGGGACTCGATCTCACGACCGAGATACCATGACCAGAGCTGAAATCAAGAGTCAGGCACTTCACCGACTGAGCCACCCAGGCACCCCTAAACTCATCTTTTAAAATTCTCTATGGTTGTGTATTTTATCACATGCATGTGATTAGCATAATAGAAATTGCATATTATTTATAGGCACGTTAATATTTTTCCCCACTGATTGTGTGCAGTTTCAGAAGGGCTCTGAGCCCACCGCTGTTTCAGGACGGGATGCTGTGCCCAAAATTCTGCTGGAGGGAAAAGAGTCATATGGGAACGGATTCCATGAATACTTACGATAGCACAGGCATAAAGCAGTAGGGAGCTAACTGAGATTAATCTCCTAGCCCTGGAACCGAAATGATGGAATAAACTTGAGAGATACGACAAAAGATCAAGAAAGACAGAGGCTGGTTCCATAGGGAGGGTATTTGTCATTACACTGCCTGCTAAACACGGCCATCAGCGGCACATGACACAATATTTAGTGCTAGCTGCAGGAATATATTGTCCCTTGTTTCGTCCTACATGAGTAAATATAATTCTGCTCAAAACCCTATTTCGGGGTCACACGAAGTTATTATGTCCCTACGAGCACTTTCTTAATGCTCTTTCCCCAAGGGAATGATTTAAGGTTATTAATAACTTAGTAACCTTCCTACCTGGCCCCTCCCTATTTTTAAGGTGCTTTCACACTAATTAGATGTTTCAAGCATAAACACACGAACCATAACTAAGACTTGCAAGGTGCTGAAAATGCTCCTGGTGTTGTTCTAAGAACTTTACGTATTTTACCTCACTTCATGCTCATCAGAAATTGGTGCAACTTCCTAGACCCATTTTACGGATGAGGAGATCGAGGTCCAGAGAAGATACATAACTTGTCCGCAGTTAGTTGCTAAAGCTGGATTCCAACCCTGGGAACCTAGCTCCAAACCACACACTAATTGCTACCAGAGTATAGTGTGATTACTGTAAAACACCTTCACATGATTCCTATTTTCTTTAGAGATGTCAAACCATTCCATTCTGTAAGTTTTCCAAGCCTTTTTGCTCCAAAATGTGTGAATTAGAAATAAACTCTTTTATTTGCTGTTGACTAGCAGAGAAATAGAAGCTTCCAATGCTAGACACAGCCCATAAACTGACAATAAAATGCAATGAGTAGAATACCCAGCATGAGTGGAATCTGTGACCTCAGAGGGGGGAGTAAGACACTGACAGTTGGGAAATTACACATTAAATGTGGGAATCATGGCTGCCGAGCACCAAATGGGAAATGGGTCAAGCAAATTCTTAGAATACTGGTGGCTCCCTTAACAGATGACCACGAATCTGGTGGCTTAAAACAACAAATATTTCTTCTTTCTCGGTTCTGGAGGTCAGAGGTTCAAAAACCAAGGCATCAGTATGGCTGCATTCCCCAGAAACTCTAGGCAAGGATTCATTCCTTGCCTCTTCCAGTTTCTGGTAGCTGCCCCTTTTTCTGCCATCTCTCCTATGTGTCTTTTAGAAGGACCCTGTCACTCAATGTAGAAGTCACTGGACTAATTCAAGATGAGCTCCCCATCTCAAAATCCTTCACTTAATCAGTATCTACAACATCCTCTTTCCCAAAGAAGGGAACATTCAGATGTCCCAGGGACTGGGGTGTGCTCATGTCTTTTAGGGGGCCATCATGCAGCTCACTACAGAGACACCATCAAAAACCAACAAATTAAGGGAAATGGTTGAAATATAGAAGTCATTCAAAGGTTAGGAAGACAAAACAAGACAAACTGAAAGATACACAGCAAATAAAAGATGAGGACTGCGTGGTGTCTGTGTTCTCAAGATGCACAAAGTAGGGGTTCCCTGGGTGGCTCAGTCAGTTAAGTGTCTGCCTTTGGCTCAGGTCATGGTCTCAGGGTCCTGGGATCCAACCCTGAGTTGGGCTCCCTGCTCAGTGGGGAGTCTGCTTCTCCCTCTCCCTCTGCCCCTCTCCCCGCATTTGTGCAGGAATGCACTCTTTCTCTCTCAAATAAATAGAAGAAATCTTTTTAAAAATGCACAAAGTAGGAGAATGCATAAATTGTGTACATGTTCACTGTCCATTGGGCGTTAGGATGTAGTAACCCATTTGGAATAACACATATGAAAAAGGAACTAAACTGGAAAAAAAAAAAAAAACCCCAAACAATTAATAATTTGTAAAATAAGGCCTTTAAAGAAGGAATAGAAAGTTTGAACATGGACAAGACAAAGCCTGAAAGATAAAATAACAGCTCCCGGCCCAGCAGAAGGAAGGAAGGTTCTCAAGAGAGATTTCTGATGTTGGCTTTTCTTCAGCTCGCAAGGCTTCTAGTAGTGTAAGGGTGAATCTCAGGGGGTTGGGGAAGTCTCAGGTGTGAGACGATGTGTCAGGAGACCCCGGTCCACCCACCGTTTGAGGGGTGCGTCTATGTCCGAGGCTACGGTGTTGGGCTGTGTGAAGCAGACGAGGTAGCATCAGCCTCTCCAAAGACAACTGGAGTGAATCTCTACATGTCCTTTGTCCCTCTCCGGTGACTTTGTAATATGGGGACAATCAGCTGTATGATTTTAGGCCTATTCTGGCTCTAAATTGCTGACCATAAGGGTCTGCGAATTTCCTCTCTGAGAGTGAGCATTCCTGAGCGCTGGAAGGCGATGGCTGGGGCCGTTAGGGAATCCCTCCTCTGAGGGCCTGACCCTGAGCACATTCCCGTCGGTCTGTGGTGGCTCACGCACTGGTTCTGCACGGAACTGAGAGGATTAACCAGGCCGTGTGGTTAGGCCCTGTGGTCCCCAGACCCTCTGAGATCTGACAAGCTCACATGCCCTCCACGACAAGCTGAGGCCAGCAGGCAACAAGGAACCCTAGAGCTCGGGAACCCTAGAGCGCAGGCTTTCCCTCAGAGTTAGTCTCTCCTTACACCACAATGGGCCTGAGTCCTCATTCCCGAGGAGTAACAGTGGAGGTGCAAATACGCCACGAGATCGGCTTTCAGGGACAAAGTACTCACACTGTCCCCGAGTGCCAGGCCACACGCAACTGCCAGGTCAGGAAAAGCTTTTCCCTGTTACAGTAAAAGGAAAGAAAGGGAAGGAACTGTGGTGCGTGTGTGTGCACGCGTGTGTGCCCGTGTGTGTGCACGCGTGTGTGCCTGTGTGTGTGAGCGCGTGCTTGTATATATACATACACATGTATATAAAACACATAGTTCCTGAGAAGGCATGTTCTTCTAAAATTATAGCTTGTCTTTTGTATTGAATTTTTTTTCTTTTATAAACTGATGAAGATAGTTGTTCAATTTTTAATGACTGTATTTTTGATGCCGTTACCCAGAAATTTCTTTTGCATTGAGCCATCTTTTCTTAATCCTCCATTAAAAATTTTCTCCACATTGTGGCTTGTTTGTAAGATCTAAAAATCTGGGAATCTCAGCAATATCTTTACACTTCCTTCAGAGAAGCCTTGAGAACTCTCCAGATCTGTGTCTCCTGCATGAAGGTCCTTACTGGCATCTCCTAACTTGGCCACCCTGCGGGCTCCTGGAAGCTACAGAGCAAGGAAGTGAGGCCAGGCCTTCTCTCTACCCTGGTTGTGGACCAGAGTGAGAAAGAACACCTGGGCTGCATTGTGGTGTAAGAAGAGACTAACTCTGAGGGGAAGCCTGCCCTCTAGGGTTCTAGAACTTGTTCCCGTCTGGTCTGAGCTGAATACCGGGGGATAATTTTTTATTATCTTTATGCAAAACGGTAAGAAGGTGGCCTTTGTCTGGGGACCTGCTGTTTCCTCCCCCAACCACTTGTCACAGAAATTAAATGTCCGACTTGCATTGAGGCAATCCATATGCCTATTCTGATTTAAAAAATTTTTAGCCACGATAATCTGTTTTAAAGCATCACTATAGTTGTAGGTTCAGCATTTTTGTTTTCTGGATACATGTATACTATGTTACCAACCACAGTTCAAAATCCCTCAGGGTGATTTCCTTCTGTGCCGTTTTATTAACCTCTCTGTCCTCGACACGCCTCCTTCCTGAGACGAGAAAGAGGGCATGCGCAGATCATTTCATGTGAGCAATCAGAAGATTTTATCTATACACAATTTGGTCATGTAGCGCAGTAATCTTTAGTTGGGGAAAAAAAAAAAAAACCCAAAAAACAAAATATGGGTCCACTTTAAAAAACAATGAGTTCCTTAAAATACGTCCTTAGAACCTTGTACAGCATAGAAGTGCCCACTAGGGGGCACTGCGGTCAAAGCGCAGGAAGGAACGCGCCCTCACCCGCCCCCGCCCCCGCCCTTGGGTAAACTCCTGCGCTTTCATTAATACTGTCCGGAGTGAACTGTTCTCACAACACGAGAGGCCACGCTGGTCACGCCAGTGCTGAGGGAAGAAAATAAATCATTTTCTGGCAGCAGAAGTGAAAAGTAGCTGACTCTGGGCATCCAGAATCGGCCCCACACTGAGGTCCGCAGACACGTGTTCAGGAAGCCTGAACCCGCCTGAGGTTGTGAACCTGGAGGGTCGGGGCGGAGGGGACAGGCGGGTCTTGCCGACGTCCCGCTGAGCTTGCTCCGCCCTCTAAAAGGTCCTCAGCCCCCCTCCCTGCTCTCCCCCACCGGCCCCTGCTGGTCGCCCTAGCTAGGCAAGAACATTTCGGCGGCCCCGGGGGCTCTAAAGTAAGATTACGGAGGACGGTGGGGGGCATCGTGCCGCCATCTGAAGTCACCAGAGGTCTCCAGCTGCGCAGGTAGGATCTCCAGAGAAAGGGGGCCCCCCTGCCACAGACGGTCAAGAGGGGGTGTCCTTGGCACGTTGGGCGAAAGGAACAAGAAGGCCACTGCAAGAGGCCGGCGGTGCACGTTCTGATCATTCTTTCAAAAAACTTGTGAATTTTTCATTAAACTCCATTATTATTTATTTATTTTTAAATTGATTGACTGATTGATTGATTTGACAGACAGAGATCACAAGCAGGCAGAGAGGCAGGCAGAGAGAAAGCGGAGGAAGCAGGCTCCCTGCGGAGCAGAGAGCCCGATGCGGGGCTCCATTCCAGGACCCCGGGATCATGACCTGAGCCGAAGACAGAGGCTTTAACCCACTGAGCCATTCAGGCGCCCCGTAAGTCCATTTTTAAAAAAGCATTTGATGTGTTAAACTGAACATTCATTTCTCGGACTAAGAGTTGAAGGACGGAGGGCCAGGGTGGGCAGGGGAGGCACAAGGCAGGGCCCAGGAGTGAAGACTCCGCAGAGGCACCGTAAAGGCCCTTACCGCACCTTTCCGACCCCAAGACCGGTCCCTGAGCTCCCTGCCTGCCCTCCGAGGCCACCGGTGAGAGGCCCTCTTCCCCACACATAGGAGTTGCCAGTGCCCAGGTCACCAGGGGAAAATAAAGATTTTTTTTTTAAACTTGGTCAGTGTTGCACATTGAACTGTGTTCCCCCCAAACTATGTGGAAGCCAGAAGCCGGCACACGTGAATGTGCCTGTATTTGAGGGTCTTTACAGAGGTAATCAAGTGAAAATGAGTTTATTACGGCGGGCCCCAATCCAGTAGGACTGTGGTCCTTTAAGAAGAGGGGGTATTAACCCCCAGATGCACAGAGAGAAGTCCTCTGTGACAGAGGCCTTGATTGGGGTGACACGTCTGAAGCCCAAGGAACCCCAGGATTTTCATCGGTGGCCAGTGGAGAAAAGGATGGATCAGATCCTTCCACGAGCCTTGTTCAGATATGTGACCCTGACCTCAGATTTCCAGCGTCCAGAATTGTGAGAAAATACATTTCTGTTGTTTGAAGCTGCCTGGTCCGTGGAGCTCTGTTACCACATCCCCAGGAAATGATGTCATTATTTATGACCAAACTCGGAAACCGTAGACGGAATTCTGGGAGTGACAATGAAGAGATACTTAAGTAAGCATTAGGTTGTAAAGAATTACTTCTTTTCTCTCTTTCTCTCCCTTCTTTCCTGTCTATCCGACTCCAATATTCCGGTTTTTAAAATATAAGACATTATTTTTATTGATCTTTAAATGCACAACTCTTAGTGATTTCTGGGGATGTGTCCATTTTTTTTTTCCTCGTATGTTTTGTATGGCTCCTCAAATAGCTAAAAACTTCATGGTCCAGGTGGCATTTTTAAAGCATTTTGCTCCCTCAAGTTACTCTAAGTATTTGATGTAAATGTTCCCTATTTTTCATAATATTCTGAAGGGAAAGATTTAATGATAATGAACAGTTACGTTAAAAGTTAGGAAATACAGAATCATCTTGTTCTAAATCACACAGCCGTTCCGTGATTAACAGGGTTTGGGAGATAAAACTCCCAGTTCCTTGATTAGCCTTCTTTAAACATCACACAATTTTATTTTATTTTTAATTATTCACCTATAAGAGAAGAGTGAAAAATCCTTCAAAACTGCAGTCGTTCAAGAGTTGCCTTTTGGAGACCTTTTCTATATTTTGGATAGAAATGTCCCTGAGAACTCATAAAACCTCAAACCAAATGATACATGTACCTTGTCATGGTCTAATTTCCCCGTATCCACAAGAATTTCTTTCCCTTCCTCCGCATTCCACTCTGAGAACGAGGAAAGAGGCTCTCCACCTCTCAGAATGATGGAAAAAATCAGGCCCAAGCCAAGCTAAGCCTCCCTATGCTCCCTGGCTCCACACTTTTCTAGAACAGGGAGGTCCTGAGCTTGCGGACTGTGGGGCCAAGCTCATTCCGAATGCTTTAGCGAGCCCCGGGTCTGATTCCCTCCATCATTGCCCTTCATCACTGGCCTCCAAAGAGGAGCGCCATCTTCAAAGTCTGGTCCAGCCAGGAGAAAATTCCTTGTCCTTACTGCACCGCAGCCCGGTTCAAACAGACTGGAATTTCCTAAAGTAGCAAAGAAAATTCAAGGGAAATCAAAGAAAATCATGGAACCACTGTACATAGCTGAGTTTGCCCCAAGGCTCAGACAACTTTCCCATTGCTCACTGGAACTCAAATACTTGATTCAGATGATGAAGACCACTTCTTGGCCTTCTGGTGTCTCAGCTTCTGAGGAATTCTGTACAAAGTGCCATTTCACTTCCCTGCCAAGCCAATGTCCTAAACACCTCACCCTTGAGATCAAAGCTATGACTGGCCTGAAGCCCAATCTCTGGGTTAAAGGTACATGATGAGATTCTTCTCGCATTGTCTGGCCTGCGGTCCACAGTAGGCAGTGGTTTACCTCATAATGATCACAGTGCAAAACTGTGAAAATATAACCACAGAATAAATGTGACCTTCATACAAGATGAATGACATACACATGACAGCCCTTGTAGTTTGCAGTGAAAAATAAGGCCCCCGGTCAAGGCTGAGGGGCTCCAGCTGGTGATCCAGAAAGAAAGACAAAGAGCACTGGGAGAGCGTGTAGAGCAGAAAGTTGTCACAGATAGTGGGGCAGACGTGCAGGGGACGTGCCTGTCGCAGGTTAAAGCAGTCAGGGGTCTCTGGTGAGGAACAGGTTGTATAGTCCCGAAGAACAGAGAAGTTTCCTCAGATGATGGTGGGATTTGGGAACAAAACCAAGCAGGCCAGTTCCAATTATTGCTAACAATGTTTGAGTTATGCCAGAAACGTGTCCATCACCTTCTATGGGTCTTACGTCCTTCCGTGCAATGCTATTGGAAATCCTTCACCTGCAGCATGCAGAAGAGCTAACGACCCTCGAAACTGTCAATATCCTGTCCAAAGTCACACAAACCAGTGAGTGCAAAGCCAAAATTAGAATGGAAGTCATTGGTGTTGTAGGCTGGGTCTTGACACTATATAGTCACACACACACACACACACACACACACACACACTCATTCACACGTGTACACTCACATCTTAATTGAACTGGAGAGGTGGGAGGCAGCCGTCACCAGGAGATCACACGGGAGACAGCAAGGTGGGAAGGGAGAGGAGTCACAGAAAGTCAAGGACCCAACAGAGGGGGAATATTGTCCAAAAAGAAGAGCAAGGGACCCCAGGTGACCGTGGAGTGTCGGCATAATGCTGACCCCCCAACCCAGCTGATGGCACGTGGAGAAGTGGAAAACCAGAACCATCTGGAGAAAGCTGTGTTTCAGTTGGGGTTCGCATCCTTTGAAGACTCCTGAGGGCACAGAGGGGATTATCCCGCGTGGAACAAGGAGCCCACACAGCCCAGTGCAAAGCGTTGTGGGCATGAGAACGGGAGACCAGTCAGGAATCCCGGAATCCCGGGGAAAGCCCCCCAGAACAGAATGGTGCCGGAGTATAAGAAAGATAACAGATCACCCGAGGGGCCAGAACTTGGGTGATCCCTGGAGGCGACAGAGTGACGGGGCAGAACGACTCACCGGCTTCCAGGACCCACATGGGTCGGGTCCGTTTCTGTCCTCGGAGCTGCGGGGCACTGGAGCGCGCGCTCGGCCTGCGGTCAGCGGGTCGACACCCCGGCGGGAAGAGGCAACCTTCGGGGCCCCAGAGACCGTGGAGGAGGAAGGAGGTCTGCTTCACCCCGCCCACGGCTGGGCGCTCCCAGTGCCCGCAGCAGAAGCATTAGCAGGTCTAGGAGGCTTACCCTAGCGTGCGGGGAGGGAAGGTGAATTAATCGGCCAGCTATACATTCCTTTTTCCCACCGGAAAATCCGAAACAGAGAACAGTCGGGTTGTACCTTCTGCTCGTCTGGAAGGCGGTGGGACAGGGACACGAAAGAACAAGGCTTGCAGTGATTAGTATAATTAAGAACCTAAAATTGAAGCACTGTATCCTGGCCCCCAGGTGAAGTCCAAACTATGCAGCAGCCTCGTGACCGATCGCAGAATGCCTGGGTACACGCTCTTTTTCGAATCTTCTGGTCATAATTCTAGTTGAAAACCATCTCAACCAGCCACCCACCAATGTTATAGGCTTTCTCAACCAACTGGTGCTCCAGCCGGCTCTGAGCCCTGCCAGGCCAGACCATGCTGAAACGGTTTTTGAGTGTGTTCTGAAGGTTCCAGGAAAAAATAAATAAATAAATAAATAAACAATCAAATAAAAAACCCAACTCTTTAGATAACGAGTTTGAACTAAATGTTTTTCTTCCTCTTTGTAGCTCTCCTGGATGACTCTTGCAAGCTGAGAACAGCCCAGCACTACAGCCATGATCATCGTTCAGCCGCTGTTTCCTCTTCCTGTTCTCTTCTTTTATTAAGGTAAGTGTCAAACATGCAGAACAGCAGGGATGGAAGAACAGTGAAGCCCATGTACCCATCACTCAGCTTCAGCAAATAGTGGCTTGTTTCAGCCACTATATTCAGTAGACACTTTCCAAAAAGTAAAAAAAAAAAAAAAAAAGAAAAGAAAAAAATGCATTGGATGTGACACAAAATTTGGAGCCTGCCCCCTACTTCCTCCATCTTCCCTCTTACACTGGAATCCAAATTGAAATAGTTCTCAGCACAAATTACATACAATCTGTTGTTGCAAACTCTCCCCAGATTCTGAATTTCAAGTACATTTCAGGGATATTATTCAGTTATAGGAATTAGGAGCCTCCTTAAAAAGAAATCTATCTCCTTTTCACTTATTCTTTTGAATGTGACTCTGAAACAAAACTGACCATTTATGCCAAGCTCACAATTTACTTGTTGGGGATTTAACCACACAGAGCAAATTCCAGTAAGAAGCTTAAGAAATTTCCCAGGGAAAGCAATGGTGTCGTGGGGGGTGGGGGACAGGGAGCGGGAGTGGTGCAAATAGCCAGTCATGCAAGTTCAGGTTGAGGCTGCTGAAACAGATCCTGGGAGATCATTTTAGTGTGAGTCAATGGAGACTATTCTAGAGGGAGTCAGAACTGTCCACTCCTCTTGAGTAAGGAAGAGACATGAGCCTTTCTGTGAAAAGTGTCTCAGAACTAGTGATTTCCTTCAGTATTAGCAACCACACCACCGCTTGCCAAGCTCTTTTGCTTTCTGTTAGCGGGTGAAAGGGAAAGGAAAATTATGAGCAGTGGGTACCAAATCTAGCTCAAGATCTAACCATGTTATTTATCACCAGAGTCATTTGAAACCTCCCATTGTGGGATTTGATGAATTCAAATGACTGCCTTAAAAAACAGACAATCTCTATGTGACAGCAAACAATGCATCTGGCAGAAAATACATCAGTGGGGCAGAAATCTTGGCCAGAAGCATCTCCACGTCCATAGGAACTACTCCCAGAAATAAAATGCTTAAGGCAGAGATGTGTGTCCACAGTGAATGCAGTCTCCCAGAGGAGAACGGATCCATTACGCACACAGCATACTCTATAGAAACCAGGAGACCCATTCTCCTGAGGCTTAAAAATGCCCTGGTGAACCTTGGTTAGCAATCAAACATTCTGGAATGGAAAAGTTTTCTCAAGGACCCCAGAGGTGGCCTCCATCCACCTTGAACAACTTTTCCCAGTCTTGACCTTTGCAAAAAGACAAGGGAAAAGCACACCCTCCAGACACTTAGTGGCCTGAGTTCTGTCTGTACTCCCTCCGGGATGGGCAAGTAAGTTAAGTTTCAGGATGCCATTTACTTCAGTTCTGACATGGGGGAGGAAGTGGGTCAGATGGCTTGGGAAGGTCTGAAGGCAGCTCTTCAGTGACTCATGAACAATAGGGCCTATGAGCACACAGTAGGGCCCAGCTTCCACGGTAGTGGATTTGAACCTGAACTCCTTCCAAGCTAGGGGACCACTGGAATGTCTCTTGATTTCTTCGGTAACCTCGAGATAGGAATGCCTACGTCCCAGGTTCTGGTGAGGACTGTCCTCTTTAAACATATATCGGGCTCCTGACTTGTGGAATGATATGTAATGCTAGTACCCTCCTTCTAAAATGCTGTGATTTCAAACATCAAGAAATCCAGGAACTTTGCCTCTCTGGACTACAGCTGGGCAATTTTGTCCAAAAGATTTCTCACCCTAACTTATTATCCAGTGGAGCATTAGAAGTATACAAATCTTGGGTCAGTATTGCAGGGAAATACTCATGAGATAGACCTACAATACAGTTCACGTCTTATGTGAGATATTTTCCATATTTTTTTGCTTATTTCTTCCAAGTCACTTAGACATAAAAGAAACAGTATAGGTTAAATCAAGCTGGGAAAGTGAAGTTTTTAAAAAGTTTATATTGCTAATTAAATTAAGGTTTCCAGCAGATCAAGGACAAATGACTGAATTCAACAAAATATTTCCTTTGATCTCAAGATTTTTTACTTCAAAGCCTAACCAGCAGGCTCATACAGGCAACGGCCCCTCCTCTCTCTGCAATGAGGGGCTCTTGGTCAAAGGACTTTTGAGGGTCGGCTTCAGAGCAGTGTGAACGCTGCAGTGGGTGGCCCAGCTCAGTCCAGACCCAGCATGTGACTTCAAGACAATAGATGTGAGTCAGAAGATGTGGGTTTGAGGCTTGACTCTGCTGCTCACTCACATCCGATGAGAAGACCTCATTCTTCATGCTCCCACCTGTGAAATGGGGCAATAATACCTAACATGTTAACTCACAAGTTTGATATAAAAAGAATGTTAGGTCTTTGGATTCACCAAATCCTAAAGTAAGATGAAGACATAAAACCCCAGGGGGCCCTACAGAGGAGGTTTCCTTTCTCTCTCCCGGGAAAGCTTTTCCACCATGGGATCTCTAGTGCACCAACCAGTACTCCATAATTCTTTGCTGGATGAGTGAAGGGCTAGATGAAGATTGCGATGGGGAGGAAGCCCAGGGACTCTTGGTCCCTTAGACTTGTTCTCACCTTCTCCTGGGTCACTCCATTCGTTCTGCCCCAGCAGCCCCGGCTCTACTTAATTCTAGGTGTAGTAAAAAAAGGAAATAGCTGGGTTGGGGAGGGAGGAGCGCCGTGGAGGAGGTGTGGGAGAGAGCAAGGGCCACCTAGCAGCAAGGAAGGAAGGACAGCTATGGGGACAGAAAGGGGTTCCCCCAAAACACCTGTGGATGGGAGCCTCCTCTGTCCCCAAATCAGTGTATTGCGTGCTGACAGGGATAAGAGATTTTCAACATTATTCTCTTAAAGCTGTGTTTACTTCTGGTTGTGTAGATTAAATATTCATGCATTTTCAAGTTTTCGTCAGCCTGGAAAGTCAAACACCTACTTATTGGTGATACAACTTCACATCTGCCTGAATTCCTTAGTCACAAAAGTGGGTTTGCAAGACAGGGGAACCCAGACGTTGACTCCATGATGAGAGCATAATGAATAATAGGAGGTGAAACTTGAAGCGTGTGCTCTGTAGCCCTTCACAGATGGTTTCCAGGTCGACCTATTCCTTGGAGCTTCTTATTTCCAAGATACCTTGGGACAAACTTTATTGACCAGAATCAGAGAAAAGGAGCAGAAGCTGAAAGGCTGACTTGGCTGGCAGCTCTGGGCTGGCGTGTGCATGGAGAGCCCCCTGGGGTGTCCCTCTAGGTATTTCAACATAGGTGCCCCTAAGCCTTAGATGGTGCTGATTTCCTAATCCACGTCCGCTGTGACTCAGCCCTCGGTAGGGGAGTGACTCAGTGGGCTAACACCGCCCTGTACTCTGGGTGGAGACCCACTCGAAGATAGGCCAGCATTTAGGATATATGAGACTGTAAGTCACAGGATACCCAACCTCAAGTGGCTTTAAGCCCAAGGCTGTGTATTCGTCTTACCGGAGCCATGCAGCGTGTCCGCAATGCTCTTGATTCTAGTAAGGCACTGTGGGGAGGTGATGAGGGACACAGCTCTCCCCTTAGTCTCCCTGGATTCAAATCCCAGCTTGGGTGCTTCTTGGTGGTGGGATTTCCAGCAAGTTACTCCACTTCTCCCAGCCTCAGCTCCTGCCTTTGTAAAATCGGAGAAAAAGAGAACACCTCCCTTCCAAGTTTGTGGTTAGTGTTGTTCATTAGTATATATAAACTGCTTAGCCCGTGCCTGGCTTACAATAAGCACTATATGCATGTTAGTTCTAATCAATCATCTTTCTTCCTTAATAGCATCCTCTCCTTTGTCAAAAGAGGATTCCAAAGGCACCAAGGTGTCCACTGCCCAGGACAACATGCGGGACAGCAAGGAGGAGGACAGGGCAGGGCATGAAAGGGAAGCGAGCTTCCTAGTACCTCTCTCTCTTTAGTGGGAAGAAAAGTCTTTCCTGCACACCTTCATCCCTTTACACTCTAACCGATAGGTCAGGACTGCGCCACATGGTGGGTGTGGCAATGCCTTAGCAAAGAGGACTGGATTAGCATGGGTTAGACCCTTTGTGCTTAACATGGTAGCCACCAGCCTCAGGAAGCAATCTAGAGGGAAGTCAAAATGGATCAAAATTAGAAATCCATTTGTTCAGCCACACAAGCCCCATTTCAAGTGCTCAGTAGCCACACAAAGCTGGTGGTCTCCATAATGAGTATGGACAGTTTCCATCCCCACAGAAAGTTCTGTTGGACAGTGCCAGAATCAGAGTTCGTGCATGAAGAGCCATCTTTCCCTGCACAAAATCGGGGCTGTGTTCACAAGGAGAAAGTGGAGGTGGCTGTTGGGTTGGTAATCAACAAGGAAGGAGGAATGGGAGAGAACGCCAGCACAGGCCCTCGCGAGATCAGAGCAGTGGAAGTGAGCATGGTGGCTGGGAGAGAGACTCAATGAGGGTAAGGACGCCTCATTAGACCTCAAGTTTACCCAGCTAGCCTCTTCGCTCCCTACCATCTCTCACACACAGGAGACCAGCCATTGGATGGTGGTGGATATCAGAATTACCAGGAAGGATCTGTTAGACCTCTCATCCTAGTAGTTTCAGTTGCTGAAAGACAAAAATGAACTTCCAGACTGCATACACTCTGGACCCCAAGCTAGCACTATGGCAAGGCTCTGCAAATCACCATGCCCACGTTGGCTATTTTTGATTGTCATGCAAAATGGGGTAACACCATCTTCCACTTCATATAATCACCATGAGACACAACACATAATATGATAAAGTCCTCAGGAAAATCCTACCAATCTACCTACCAGAGGATCATCACTGGCTTACCCTGGAGACGTGGGGAGTGGTAAAAGTCCTCTAAATGTTGAAGAAGGAGTCAGTGGAGTGCAGCAGGAATGCAGCCAAAGTAATAACAAGAACTAACGTGTAGTTATGTTTAACTAGTGCCAGGCATCTGCCTTAGGTCGGGAAGTAGCAGAAGGAGATTCGTGCCCAGATATCCTACTAGCAGAGCCCAGGAACTCTGCCCTGCTTCCTCTCCAGAACTCTGGATGACTAAGCTCTTTGGGGATCTGTCAGAGCAATGGTTCTCAGATTCCAGCATGCATCAAAATCATCTGGAAAGCATGTTAAAACACAGATCTCCAAGCCAGCAATGTGCTGAAGCAAGTTCCTCCCATAGGCTCAGAGGAACACATCGTGTGTATCTCCTCCCAAGTGCGTGTTCAATAACGTCACATTGGTAGCTTGAAATCAGTCATAGTGGGAGAATATAAACCACAAGAATCAACAAACTCAGGGGCATTTTTTTTTTCCTGCCCAAGAGGCAGATAGCACCTTTACCAGCACATGATTGTCTAGTCTCCATTCCCAGAGTCTCTGATTCAGTAAATCTTAAATGGGGCCTGAGAATTTATGTTTCAAATTTCCAGGTGATGCTGATTCTGTTGGTCCAGGGACAGCACTTAGAGAACAGCTTAGGAAAACATTTCAGAGAGCCCTGAAATGGAGAGCATATTGGTATCCTAAGTCATCATTTGCAAGAAGAACACTGATGATCTCATCAAGGAATGGTGGCTGTAGATGATCCTACATCAAATCAATACTCATAAGAGCTAATGTGTACACAGTGGACTATCCTTGCAGTCCCATGCCTTAACGAGCTCAATCCTCCTAACAACCTTAGACATATGTTCTAAACTAATAATATAGCTGAGGCCAAAGCACAGAGCAGTCAAATGACTTGCGGAAGGTTGTACGAGGAGTAGATGGAGTTGATGAGATGTGAACTTGGGCAGTCTGGCTCCAGAGACCTTGAGTTTAACTGCTATGCCACAAATCACAGCTGAGAACTGACTGTAGTTTAGCCAAATATAAATCTACTAAGAGTTACCTCAAAAAAAAAAAAAAAGAAAGAAAGAAAGAAAAGAAAAGAACAAGAAGAAAAGAAAGAAAGAAAGTAAAACAACTTCAAGGAATATACACACAAAAGGGAATTTGAATTTGTTTTTCCCAACTAGACTTTCCTGACTTAAAAGAAAATGGACAAAGAGGTTTACATTCTTCTCATTCCTCCAGGATCATGGGCAGAGCATACCACCAGGTAATGAGAAAGTCATTCTCCTAGATCAGGGGTCAGGAAGCTTTTGCAAAGAACAAGATAGTGAATACTGTAGACTTGGCAGGTCATACCGTCTCTTGTGAAGCTATTGTACTCAGCTATTATAGTTTGAAAGCATCCATAGAAACTATGTGAGAGTGTGTGGCTATGTCCCAGTGAAACTTTGCTTATAAAACCAGGCATTGGGCCCTACTCAGTTACAGGCTATAATTTGATGACCTGTTCTAAATTCATGTAGAAGTTACTCCTAAATAACCAGTAGGAACTATAGCTTCATTAAATTTAGGCAGAATGTTACCCCCCAAAAAGCCACAAGCAAACAAAAAAACCACCAGTGTAACTGAATAATATTTGATAGATACCAATGGAAATCTCCTCAGAAGATGATTCATTTCTCTGCTTCTGGTTTGGTTACAGAAGCTCTTCCTTGGTTTTAGATTATGGTAGGAGGCTCAGCTGGCTGGAAAATCACATGACTAAGATAAAGGTCCACAGATCCAAAGCTTAGCTTAGCTGTACTCCTGTTGGTCAAGAGGGAAATGAGACAAATAGAGGGAAATGACCTAATGTGGCCACTTCATATACATTATGAGAGGCTTAGAATCAATTTAGAGTGTAGCTTCTAAGTCAGCAGTATCATCTTTCTTCTGAAAAGAGAGAATAGAATGCTTATTCCATTTTGTCTACGACACTGATACCCAAGAATGGGATGATGGTCTCTAAAGGATTTGAAAATAAGATGTCCTACATCCATCTTCTCCTTAACTTTGAGATTGACACCATCTTGGTAAATGCTTCTAGAACTCTTCTTCTAGGCTCTAACCTGTTCTTGACTCCAGGCTCTCATCGCTTCTGATAGTTTTCATAATGCACACCCCTGATCCTTCCTGCACTCACGGACGAGAAACTCTCTGGACTACCATTGCATACTGATGTAAAGTCAAACACCTTGGCCTCACATTCAGGACCTGGTATGACCTAGGCCATTGTTTTCTTTCCTAGTTTATCTTAAAGGCACCCAGTTTCTAGTCCCACATAATCACCTCGTGAAGAAGGAAGCTCCAAGGTCTTAGACAAGCGTTTCAACCAAAACAGCAAAACCACATAGCCATGGGAGAACCATAATCACAGCCAAGAGAAAGACAAAGCTGGAGGCAGCAAGATAATCAAGAAATCAAAGAGAGGAACTGGAACTAAGTTTCAGAAATAAAGCAATAGACTATAACACTTTCCCTTGTCTATGGTGTCTGGTACTTGCTTTCTGGAAAGATCTGGGGCTCGAAAGGACAACAGGGCTGAGGCCCTAGGTCAGCACTTTCCAAACTTACCTTTCCAGGAGAATCACTTGGATGGCTTTTCACATAAATATGGATAATCCTCATCTAAGACCCCCAGGGAATCTGAATTTTAATAATGCCTAAGGTAATTCTTATGATTCTTATGATTGTTCATATGAAATTCTCATGATAATTCAAGTTGGAAAAATGCTGATTTCACATGAAAATCACTTGGAGGCCATGTGGAGAGGCCACATGGAGAGGCCACATGGAGAGGTCACATGGAGGTGTGCAGGCTGACAGCCCAGCTGAAGTTCCAGGCAATAGTCAAGCTCAACCGCCAGGCATGTGTGTGAAGATACCTTCAGACGACCCCAGGCCCCAGGCTGCAGGATACCCCATCTGAGGCCCCAGACATCGTGGATCGGAGACAAGTCATCCCCCCTTTACCCTGACTGAATCCAGAATCCAATAGAATTCTGGCCAACAGAATCCAGAATCCAATAGAATGATCTGTTGACATTTTTTTTTCAAAGTTCATCTGGAGTACTTTTTAAAAAATGCCATAACTTAGGTCCTGTCCTCAAGGCACCCTGATTTATTTAGTCTGGAGTAGGCTCTCGTAGGAATTCCCCCCCCACTTTCTGTCATAAAATTCTTAAATATCAAGAAGAGTTGGATCAATAATAAATGGAAATCTTTGGATTCACTACAACTGTGAGTATTTTGCAATATGATAGAAAGATAGACAGAGTGAGTTGAACTATGGGAAAATAATTTGCACACATGACATTTGACCTCTATGTGTTTAAGCATGGAATTATCCAGAACACGGAAACACAATGCCATCCTCATGCCTAATAAAAACAATTTCCCTAATATCTAGTCCATATTTAAATCTCCACAATGGTCTCAAAAATCTCCTTTTGGGGCTCTTTTTTAAAAATAAGAATCCAATCACATTCCATACATTACATGAGAACAACAGTTATTCTCTTTATTGTTCTCTCTTTTAGTTATTTATTTTCTAAGTCACTCTGACTTTTTAAAGCAATCGGGCCAGTGGTCTTGTAGAAGGGTCTACCATGTATACTGTTCTGATCATCTCTTCATGGTGTCATTTCACTTAATACCCAGCAGGTCCTGGACTAGAATGCAACTCTGTAGAAACTAGATTCAGATCAAGCACTTGGGGCAAATGTAATTCCTAAGAGATGTACACTTTACATGATGCCAGGTGCCCTAGAATGTCAGCTTGTCATAGTCTTAGTGATGCTGAGTTTGATGCTTTGATTAAGGGGATGAGCATCTTACCCCTTCGATAAGACAATTTTGTTTTTCAATTTGCAACTGGCAAGGAATATGTGAGGTGATATTCTGGCCCATAATTGTCCTGTTCTCCCCCCCAAAATTTCATCTAGTAGTTTCAGTATACACTGATGCTGGAAACACTGGCCTAGGAGAACTATTTAGTTGGGAGTTTCAAAATGGTATTTTTTTTTCAATTTTGCATTAAGACACAATTCACATACAATAAAAATTCATCTTTCTATCTGTATAGTTTTGCGATTCTTTTTTTTTTAATATTTTTATTTATTTATTTGTCAGAGAGAGAGAGAGAGAGAGCATGCCAAGCAGGGGGAGAGGCAGGCAGAGGGAGAAGCAGGCTCCCCGCCCAGCAAGGAGCCTGATGTGGGACATGATCTCAGGGCCCTGGGATCATGACCCGAGCCAAAGGCAGTCACTTAACCAGCTGAGTCAGCCAGGCATTCCCAAGTTTTGCAATTCTTGACAAATGTATGTATAGACTAATCTACAATGATCACAACCGTTAAGATAGAGACTAGTGCCCCTGCCCCCCACTCCTCAAATTCCCCCACATCAAGGATTATGGTCTGCACGTCTTGATGGCAGCTCTCGGCAACTACCAACACGTGTTATGTCCCCTTAGATCTCCTTTTTCTGGAATGCCATATACATGGAATCATACATCGTGTCGCTTTTTAACTCTGGCTTTTTTCCATAACGCACAAATGCATTTGCAGTTCACCCATGTGGTTTCATGTATCCCTTACTCTTTCCTTTTTATTACTGAAGAGTATCCCATTGTAGGAGTGTCGTAGTGCTCGCTTATCTGTCCCACGTCGAGGGACAGCTATTTACAGTTTGAGACAATCGTGAACAAAGCCATAAAACCATTCTCATTCAGGTCTCTGCAAACGTGGGTTTTCATTTCACTTGCATAAACACTTAGGAATAGGATTTCTGAGTTGTTAACTAAGTGTACGCTTAACTCTGTAAGAAACTGCTGGATTCTTTCCCACGGGGGCCTCAACATCCTATGGACCCACCACAATGCAAGAGAGCTAAATGCTCGTTTTTCAAGGTCCGACATCCTTTCAATTTCATGGGTGTTCTCCCATGAAAAAACATTTGCTCACCAATTTGAGATGAACTGCAGTTCTTGTTATAAAAACAGAGTAAATGCTAATTCTTTTCACCTAATTAGAGGACAGAGTTTTCATAGTCATCATTTCCGATGGCTGCAAGTGAGGTTTCCTTTTTCCTTTGTCTGTTTCTCTCTTTCTTTTCTGTACCACAGTACAGACTTAAGAATTTTTATTTACTCCATAGTTAAAATCAATACCATTTATTATTCTTTTTGATTCTCAAAGTGTCCCAAATTTGCCTAATGAGAATGCTGTCAAGTTGGTCCTTGGGCCTTTCAACATGGCTTTATTAGCTTTTGATACTTCTTGCCTTTTGGAAACAAGAAGATTCCTACTCTTAACCTTGAAATTTCCTTGAACCAGGCCTAGAATCAGCCATTTCTCCAAGAGGACTGGTTCCTTTAAGTGATACTTAGAAACCACATCTGGACAGACTTCTCGTGGTTTTTTATTCTTTCTGTGGAAATATACACACACCTACACACACACACACACACACACATACACATATTAAATAAAAATTAAGATATATACATGCATATAAATCATGAATTCATACCAATAATGCCAATTAAATTTTAGTCTTCTGACTTTCTTTGACTTTTTAACTTGTACCTTTTTTCTTACACCAGAAATCTTGATTCTTTTTTTTTTTTTAAGAAAGATTTATTTATTTATTTATTTGGGGTTGGAGGGGCAGAGGGAAGCAGAGAATCCCAAAGCACATTCCCATTGAGCACAGAGCCTGACATGGGGCTCAATCCCAGGACCCTGAGATCATGACCTAAGCCAAAATCAAGTGGGACACTTACCATCTGACTGAACCACCCAGGCGTCCCCTGAAATTGATTCTTCACAAAACTAACATATCAACTAATTTGCTTTATTTCATGCTACAAATAAGGTGGTGTCAAAATCACATCGCCAGTACTATTACTACTACTCATAAAGCTGCTGAAGGAAGTCTGAGATTTCTGTGCAGTTCTTTCTTACATGCTTCCCATTAGGAGGTCCATGCAGAGGACGGAGTTCACAGGTCTCTGGAAACAATTCTCTGTGAGATTATATTTCTAACTTGGTGTGCATTTAAGTGTATTTTTTTCCCATTTGTTTGAATTTCAGGCTCTGACCTTCTACTCTACAAGCTCCCTGGAGGATTCCAGCTATGGTCAGGGCATCACTGAGCTTCTGGTTTGTTTTTCTCTCCTCTTTCCCTCTCCTTGAAATGGCTTCTTTCCCATTTCCCTTCACTGAAACCCCACATCTTTTCTTTAAGGCTCGCCTCCCCCATCCACAGCCCTCCCTTTGATCCCATTCGTCAAGAAGTAGCATTTTCTTCCTCCGGACTTCAGTGCCTTTTGACCATTCCTGATGGAATGTTAAATGTTCTACCTTGCTTTATAGCCCTTGGGTCAAGGGTCTGTAAATTTTTGCTGTAAAGGGCCAGACAGCAAGTATTTTCAACTCTGCAAGTCACATCCCTCTCTGTACATTCTTTTTCTTCTTTATAATTTATGTACATACTCTTTTTATAATGTACATACATACTCTTTTTCTTCTTTAAAATTCTTCATATTCTGAGGGGGCAGGACTCACAAAAACAGGGGATACCTTGAGGTTTGGCCCGTAAATATTTTGCCAACAACTTCCTGATATCATCTTGTTACTCAAGTACCTTGGGGGCAGGAAAAGTCTTACTTGCTCCTGCGTGCCCCACTTACAGCAGAGCACACAGGGAAAGAGATGCTCACCCAACATTTTTTTGGTTCATGAAGATACAGTATTATGAGATGGCATACTTATAAGAACCGGTAATTAACCCAGAAAATTGAGCTATCCAGAACAATAAAATCTCTATGTATAAACATAGAGCCTTGGTTACAGACAGTAACCTAGAGATGGTACTATCCAATGTGTTCCCTCCCTTGCCAAGCCTTTTTCCAAGGGAGAGCAGGGGCTGGCAGTGGTGTGTTGGTGCAGATCGTCACAGGCGTGGGAGTTCTCGGGACCACACACAAGCCTCAGAGAGAAAGACAGAGAAAGAGTGAATAACTACAAATGTCCAGGAACAGACAGGATAGCAGAGAAGGGAGTACTTCAACTTCCTTCCTTGTGACCAGAAAGTGGGTCCCAGTGCCCAGGAAGGTATTAGTCCCTGCCCAGGAAGGAGATGCCAACAAGGTAAGAAGGGAGTTCTGGTTTCTTGGAGCCTGATTCCATTTTCATGTGTGTCTGAAAGAGGAAAATAATCTGATATCATGGGAGAGGGAGAGAAAGTAGAAATGCTCTTTAAAAATTTGTTTTCTTATGTCCCAGGAGGTTTGTACTGAGACTTTTGTTTCTTCCCTCAACCTGTCATATCTTAAGCCATAGGTCGCTGTAAATTAAAAGGGCATTTAAACAAAATCAGTTTCTCTGAATAGTATTAACCTCGTCAAGGGGTTACAAAAAGGGGTGACAAAATCTAGAAATTGTACTGATGCCTTTTAAGCAAAACCAAGCCAAACATCTGAACTATTTCTGCCGTCTCTTGCATATTAAGATGTAACACATTTGTGATATTTGTTGACATTTGTTATACTTCTGATGAACAATTAGTCTGCAAGAATATTAACAGGAAATTCCATTCGTGAGATAAGCAGCTGTTTGTGCAAAGCTTCAGCCAGATCATGGGACCAAAATCTTCTTTATGCAACTACCGTTTGCTGAATAGTCAGCATTCCTTACATATCCAAAAGGAAATGCTTTGAAAATAACTTTTCTGGCTAATTTTGACTCTTCCATTTTCCTAAGGAGAAAATAACTTTCATGCTTCCTTTGGACTCTTATACTGGCAGTGTGCAAAGTGTGAGTATTTAATAGCGTCCTTCGTCACCATGTACATTTCAAACAGTGGGCATTGCCAAGTGACCAACTTGAGTTACTTCCAGGCTGTCATAGAAGAATGATAAGGTGAGTCTTAACCCCAACTCCACTGCATGCCATAGTGCATTATTATTTCACTCTGGAAGCAAAAACTGAGTGCCTGGCATTATATGGAACACGCTCTGGTTCAAAAATACAGACCTCTTCCATTTTTGAGGTATTAAAACATTTACTATAATAGTCTCCTTGCAACATTTATTTAACATCCTGGCAGTGGCCCGGAATACATCTCCAAAAGACTGAGAGGAAAACGAGTGGTAATGAACAGATTTGGGGGAGGGGGCACCTGGGTGGCTCAGTCAGTTACGTGTCTGCCTCTGGCTCAGGTCATGGTCTCAGGGTCCTAGGATCGAGCCCCACAGCAAGCTCTCTGTTCAGGGTGGGGCGTGGGAGTCTGCTTCTCTCTCTCTCTCTCTCTCTCTCTCTCCCTCCCTAATAAATAAAATAAAAAATGTTTTAAAAAGAACAAGTGAAGGCACAATGTCATCACGGAAATGGTGTAGTTCTGCATGTGTACTAGAAAGGCAAGACATTCCTCACTGAGCGGCCAGGCTTTTATCACGGATTCACTCACAAACCATCAATCACCAACTCCTAAATACCTCTAAATGCCTCTTCCTTTCGATCCCAACTGCCTCATCTCCCCCTCTTCTCTACCATATAATGGGCAAAAAAGGAAATGCGGAAGGCCTTTGGCTATATTTTCAAGTAAAAGCAAAAACCATAATTTTGTCCGCATCAGTAAAACATCTCCGAGCAGGCATTCTCAATCCGCACACATTTATTTATAAATGACACACAGGCGCTTCTCCCAAGTAGAGCATTAAATAGCAGTAGAGTTTAGTGTCATTTTTTTTTTTCAGATTAAAGAGAACATCTGCACCCAGTTTTCTTCTACTATGTCCTTGCAGACATTTTGAGGTACAGATGTCCCCTGCAACTTGTGAGTCCATTGCTCAAAACAGTCACCAGACAAATTTTCTGAAATAATCTCCCATCTTAATTCAGACCCTGGCTGAAGTCCTGCCACGATGGTCTTTAGCTTTTACTTGAAAATAAACCCGAGACCCTCATGGATATCCTTCTTAGCTGATGACGGCCCCAGGCCTGGTTACAAAGATAAGCCGGTATCTGCTCAGATAAACAGACTCCCCCCTCCTACCAAGTCCTTTGCTCTAGTCTTGCCGAAGTTTGGGCGGCGGAATGCAGACAGAAAAGGCTCTGCCTGCTCCTGGTGGTTCTTGTCGGTCAGGCTATTTTCCAGTTGAGAACACCCCAAGGATTTAACTGGTTGAAAGTTTGAACTACGACTTCCCAGGAGGATTAAGAAGTCTTCTTTCTAGGGAAGGCGGTCAAATAGTGCAAACCTCCAGTTACAAGATAAGTAAGTGATGGGGAAATAGTGTGCGGATGCCATGGTGACCAGAGCCAGCGATACTGTATTGTATATTTGAAAGTTACTAAGAGAGCAGATCTTAGAAGCTCTCATCACAAGAAGAAGACTTGTGAACGATGTATGATGATGGATGTTAACTAAGCTGATGGTGGCCATCATTTTGGAATATATACATATATCAAATCATTATGCTGTATACCTAAACTTAAAACAAGGTTATAGGTAGCAATTTTAAAAATTAATACAAGGTTATACATATTAATTCAAAAAATGAATACAATGTTATATATATTTAAAAATGAATTCATTTTTAGGTTACATGTATTCAAAAATTAATATTAATCCTTCAAATTATTAATTTGACATTTAATAATATTAATGTAATTAATAAATTAATATTAATTAATTTAATTTAATAATATTAATCAAAAATAATTACAAGGTTACATGTATTCAAAAATTAATACAAGTTTCTATGTACTAATTTTAAAAATTAATAAAATTAATATAAAATAAATATAAAATGGTAATAATAATGAAAAAAGAAGTGTCTGCACTCTGCTGCTAAAACCTCAGCAAGACTAGAGCAAAGGACTTGGCAGGGGGCGGGGGGTCTGCTTATCTGAGCAGATACTGGCTTTTCTTTGTAGCCAGGACTGGGGCCATCATCTGCTAAGAAGAATATCCATGAGGGTCTCAGGTTTATTTTCAAGTAAAATTCTTTTAAAGAATTTTAAATCCTGGAGTGCGAGATGAATCCTACTATTGACAGACAGGAAACGTGCCCATGTACCTTCTCATTAGTCCTGACTGGCTGTAATTATAAACTACAAATCCCAAAGGCAATCCCAACATGCACCCCAAGACCTCCTCCACTCCACATCATGCTCATTATTTCATAGCATCAACTTGGACCCCATTTCCCCAAGGCCCTAGAAGAGCTGTACCTCGCAATCAAGTTTTCCATCAGCGGGATCTCCATCGACCCTACCTCCCATGCAGCAAACCCAAGGCCTGTGTCCAATTGCTCCCTCCCCTTCATGCCCACGTCTATGCCCCTCATCTCGGACAAGTCAACCTTTCTCCTCTGCCATTCGTTAATCCAGGCCTTCAGGGCCTCTTGTTTCAATGATTATAATGGTCTCCAGGTTGGGGCTCCAGTGTAGGGGCTCCCTACACTCTGGGGCAGTCATCTTCTTAAAAAAAAAAAATCGGCTTATGACAGTTTTTCCCAATTAGCAACTTTTATTACTACTCTACGTAGAGGTTGTCCCCAAACACTTGTTCACAGGCCTCTACTAGTACAAAGTTCTGAGTGCACACCTTTACAATGATTATTTATTCAAAAATTATGAACATGTATTACTGTGTTCATATCTTTGTGCCCGTTATAAAATAATACACACATGAAAATAGATGTTAAAGTATGAACTGATCTCTATGTCCTATTTTGGACATGGGGTAATGAAACTGTCTTATATCCTGATTATAATGGTGGTTACCCCTCACACACACACACATGTTTAACAACTGGGTGTTAAACTCCACAGACCTGTGCACCAATAAAAAGTCAATTTTACTGCTTGTAAATTTAAAAATGTATTTTAGAAAAGTATGAGATAACACTCAAAATAAATAATTTTAATATATTTACCCACTAGCAATTGGATTACCCTTTGTATCTTGAGTGTACATACGCCATGGGAGGATCACAGCATTAAATTCAAACAACTCAGATTGTCATCCCTGCTGCTATCAAGGAAGCAGCAGGAACATCTTCAAGTCATTGGGAGGCTTTTCCACTCATTTTGTAATGATGATAGCTCCAGCTGCATGATATGGAAGCACATAGTCAATATGAATCACAGTGTGTCTAATTACTACAAAATAGAGAGTAATTTGTGTTATTCTTCTAGAACATATACTCAGTCTATATTTGTTTTTGGGACCTGCCCACAGTAATGACACAGAAAGGCACTGGCTGGAATGAGCCAGATCAGGGAAGAAATACCTACAATGCTAAGTTAAAATCACCTCTCACATTAAAGGTACCTCAAAAATCTGGATGCAGGGTGCCTGGGTGGCTCAGTGGGTTAAAGCCTCTGCCTTCGGCTCGGGTCATGATCTCAGGGTCCTGGGATAGAGGCCCCCATCAGGCTCTCTGCTCAGCAGGGAGCCTGCTTCCTCCTCTCTCTGCCTGCCTCTCTGCCTACTTGTGATCTCTGTCTGTCAAATAAATAAATAAAAATCTTAAAAAAAAAAAAAAAAAGTTAAAAAAAAAATCTGGATGCAGAAGAGCAGCCCAGAAGGAAGTTAAGGAAGACAGATTGGGATGGGGCCCCCACCCCCTCCAGCCCTGCCAGGTAAGGTCTCATTCTATATCAACTACTTGGGGATTGAAAACTTGAAACAAACTACCTCAGTGTGGAGCAAAATCAGATGCTGCATCTCCCATTTCACCAAGATAAACCCACATGGTCTGCCTGTTTGCCAAAGTGAGGAAAACATGTGGAAGACTGAATGGGTAGACAGAAATGAATCTTCCAGGTGTTCTGTCCGGCTACCCTTCAAGCTTAGATAGCACCGCAAGGCTCGCCTTTTCATGTCTTCAGGCTACTTCACAGCTCTGCATTTGCAACTCTCTACTTCACAACCAGCTTGCATCGACTCTTTAGGATGTGTTTTAGCATCCCTGATTGTCTACACATGTGTATGTTGTTGGAATTTTCTTTTGAACCCGTTGTAACGTCTTATTAGTTTCCTCACTTCATCTGGGTGTTAAAGAATATATTTGAAGGGCCCCTGGTGGCTCAGTCTGACCCTTGGTTTCTGCTCAGGTTGTGATCTCAGGGTCATGGGATGGAGGCCCTCCACCTCCCCCCTGAGTCAGACTCCGCTCAGCAGGGTCTTCTCTCCCTCTCTCTCTCCCTCCCCCCCCAAAATAAAAATAAATACATCTTTAAAAAAATAATAATATATTTGATACATGTTCATCTTCATGAGAATCATAATTTGGCCCTTAAAAAAAAAAAAAACTTTCCTTTTAATGCCAAAAACCCAGGAAAGCCTGGGAGACTTGTCACCTTATCAGAAAGTGTATCCTCATGACAGATGGGAGCGAAGAACCAAAGGAAAATTTCCCTCTGATTAACTTTCTGTTCTCTGAACAAATAGAGATGCTGTAGTCAGGGGGAGAGGGACTTCAGCTGATCTGAAGAAAGATGCCTTTGCAGATAATTCTGTTAAAGGTGAAACAAAAAAAATTTTAATTGAAATTTTTATCTTCAAATCTACCGCAGGCTACATCAGACATTTGAGCCTGGCCTCTCCGTCCCCTCCATTTCCCAGCCACCTACATCTAGAACCTTCTACTCGGGCACAAAGAGTACACCCCTCACCCCTTGTGCTCCCTTCCCGTAGAATGGGGGAAGCGGAGGGGCAATTCTCTGTCCCCTTTTCACCTCCTCCTATGACAGGGTTCCAAGACTTGCCAGTATGACTTCTTACATCTTTTCCCAAATGTTCATAAAATGTGTACAAATCTCTACGGCTCAGATGCTAATAGTTCATCTGTTTGCATGAATATCAAATTAAGAAAACTCATTATTCCCACTTTGCTCTAGAGGTTCACATTGGGGGTAGGACTGTGTTTGTAGAAGAAAATCCTTGATGCCCCGTGGGGCTAGAAGGTGAGGCCCTGAGCCTGTCACTTAGAAGCAAATTACAGAAAGATAGTTAAGCAGCCCTGCCTAATGAATGAAACAGAGCTGGATGAACAGAGTTGAGTGAGGTGAGGGAGAGCCGAGGCAGAGGAAGAGAGAAGAAAGAAGGAGGAAGGGGAGGAATGGAATTAAGAGTCCATGGAAATACCCAAGAAACATTTTGAAGACTAGGGGAGTCTGTTCTTCAACTTTAAATGAATAGCTCTACGGCTCTGCAGTGGAACCTCCTTGCCATCAACCTGCCAGCAGAAACCTACCACATACCACTGCTTCACATGTGTTGTGATCTTGATCTAAGAGAGCTGATCTTGATCTAAGAAAGCCATGGTGGGTAACACAACTGATGCCTGGTTTACTCAAAAATGTGGCCCAATGCGTCTGGAATCTTTGAGATCCTAAAGTAGACACTCCTTGAGGACAGGAGGTTACAATATTCCTTTTCTCCAAGCAGAGCAAAGTGGCTTCTTCATGACAGGTGATGAAAGATTAGAACCTCAGTTTACAAATTTTAATGAATTAATAAGTACTGAAATGCCATTTGTCATAGCTTGTGGGCCAAGATACAATGATTGCTAATCCAAATGGTTATCTAAAGGTATTTCGTGTTCTTATATTTATTATGTGATATAATATAGTATTATTATTTGTATTGTTATACTTATTTTTCTTTGGGGTTCTTTCTTTTCTTTGGGGTTATTTATCTTTAATCCAATGAGAGATACCACCATATTCTTTGGTGGTATCAAGCAGTGTGTCAACCCTTGAGGTCACTATTGTTCTTAAATATCCAGTGTAATAATATTCAGTGTAATAATAAGGAAGTGTAATAATACTCAGTGTAATAATATTCAGTGTAATTCAGTGTAGTTATAAGTGTAACAATAAGGAAGATTTTGAAGATGTTCAGGTCCTGAGTACCTACCAGGGGCCAGAAGATGATGAGCTCTAGAGGAACTTTTAGGAGCTGAATCATGCCCCCCAAATTCATACATTGAGGTTATAACCTCAGAATGTGACAGTATTTGGAGATAGGGTCTTTAGAGAAGAAATCAAGGTGTCATGAGGTCATATAGTTGGGCCCTAATCCAACCTGACTGGAAGAGGAAATTAGGACACAGAGGAAAAACCATGTTAGGACACCTCCAAAAGATGGCCATCTTTAATCCAATGAGAGAGACTTCAGAAGAAAGCAGACCTGACAACACCTTGATCTGGAACTTCCAGCTTCCAGAACTGTGAGAAAATAAATGTCTGTTGTTTAAACCATCCAGTCTGTGGTATTTTTTAATGTCAATCCTAGAAAACAAAGACAGGGACCATGTTTTCCAAACTAAAAATTAGGACATGTGACCTGACAAATTCAAATGGTTTCTAGTCAGTTGACTGTATTTGAAATCTAGCCATACCTAATGCATAGTCTTACTTCCAAATAGGACCTAACTTAATCCTAGAAAAATACTTTTACTCAATTCCCTATAAAATCTTTTAAAAGGGGGCTCATTTGCCACCACTGGAAAGACACAATATCTCCATTCTGAAATTGAAGGTTTACTGTCATGGATCATTTTGACGCCATTTAAAAACTAAACCAAATGTAAGTTAGAGAGGATTAAGGCAGAAACCCATAATCTTTTGTCCTCAACATATAACATAGACAAAATTATTATAAGGGCACACTGTTCTATATTTAGGAGACCGGAAATCTAAGAACCCAAATGCCTTCAAGAAGACAAATCCTATAAGAGGAGTAGCCTCCGCCAGCATGTGCAGACTCTTGGGCTGACAAGTTACATAATTAGAAAACACCTGGGGGGTGGGGATGGGAAGGAATTATTTCAAACTAAATATTCTTTAAGATTTAAATCAAAGAATGCATTGGAACCTGGCCATCGTTGTTGATACAGTGCGTATGAAACCCAGTGCCTGTTTTCTCCCTCACAGCTAGAATTTTTAAATCAAAGCTCTTATTTATTAATAAGCACTACACAAAAACGCTAATGTGTATATGTCAAAAGCCCTTTGGGGATCAAAAAAAAAAAAAAAAGAAGAAGAAGAAGAAGAAGATGAAGCAAGTGGAATCCTTGTCAAATACAAATACAAGCCAGTTGTGAATTTTGTTTTTTCTTTATCCTTTCGTCAGAAAACTTCAGACCCACAGATTTTACATTGTAACTCTGCATTTCCATTTTCTGCACAGGTTATAGAAATACAGCTAACTAGAAAGGAAAATTAAATTGTGACTATTAGTGGAAAAATTCAATTATTTGACTCCTGGGGTAAGATGAAAAAGTGGAACCAAATTGCAAAATTACTCAATTCACAAAAACCAGTGAAGAAAATAAGAAAGGTTAGGGAAAAATGAGTTACATCAACTGTCCTTTTAAAAATGAGGAGGGAAAACCCATATTAAATCCTTGGAAAATGTTGCCCAGAAAAAAGCTGGGTGTTTCCAAAGATGGAGAGAGAGCTCTTGGCCTGGTATCCCCGGAAACATTGCCAACACAGAAAGATGACCAGGTAAAATGTCAGAGGAAAATATCCCTAATTTCTCCCCACTTTGAAGGAAAGCAGCCTAAGAGGATAGGTATGTAGCACCCCAGGGGACAGGAGTGGAATGTCTCCCTTGAATAGAAGTCTCAACCCATCTGCCCACTGACTCTCCCACCAGGACTGTTCAGGGAAAAGAGAATATGTGTGAAAGCCCATAATGGTCTCTATTAACACATAAGGGTTTCCAAGGATGAGGGACAAAAGAGAAAATAAATAGTATGACAAAATGCCTGGTGTTTGTGAATTGAGTAATTTTATAATTCGTTTCTGCTTTGTCATCTTACCACAGAAGCAAATAATTATGGGGGGTGAGGTATGAGGCCTTTGCACAGAGGCCTCCTCTCCTGCTCTTCAGATCAAAACTGCCATCACAGTAGGTGGAGTATGGAATAGCCTCTGCTGTTTAGGAGCTGTGTGACCTTGGACAGGTTACTTAACATCTCTTAGCAGCAATTTCCTCATCCATAAAATAAAAATTATTATGATACCGACATACAAAGATAAAATGAGTAAACATATACAAAGCAGCTAGAAAAGTGCTGAGCGTATAGTAAACACTCCATTAGTTCTGATTAGAATTATTTTTTTAAAGATTTTTGTCTATTTATTTGAGAGAGAGAGCACAGAGGGACACGCAGAGTCCCCAGTGAGTAAGAGCTCCATGAAGGGTCTTGATCCCAGGACCCTGAGTTCATGGCCTGGGCCGAAGGCAGATGCTTCACTGACTGAGGCACCCAGGCACCCCAATGACTATTACGATCATTGTCGAAGTCCCTAAATCTTCTTTCTCTTTTTCTCTCTGGCTAGGGCAGGTGTAGGATGGCCCACGAAGGGTCAGGTATTACCACAGATACTGGTGATTTAAAATTTAAAAAATCCAATGCCTGGGTGAATGAAGCTTTCAGTCCTTGGGAGAGGTGAGGGACAAACATAAAAACAAATGACCCCCCAAACCCTAGCAGCGATTTCCCCAAGCTATGTATGGCACAGTGCTCACAGCTCAGGAGATTTCTGAGAGATCCGCACTGCTGATACCAGTATCCAGTCCATGAAGATACCAGCGGGTCCCACTCCTCTTTCAATGGCCAGATGTGCTTTGGTCATTGTTAAATACTCTGTTTTTTGTTCTTCCAGCTCTTCCTGCTCTGTGTTAAGCAAGAACATCAGAACCCTCAGTCAGCCCCTTCTTGTTATATCTCTTGCACAGTTTGCCACTTGGGCAGGGTACATCAAAGCCCCACAAAACTGATCTCTTAAGCTCCTGCGTTACATGCACAAGCCTCCTGACAACATGTACCCACGCTCTTGTCCTTCATTCCTCTTGAGTTATCACAGCAATCCAGCACATGTGTATTTCACATACTATATTCTTTTTTAAAGATTTTATTTATTTATTTGACAGAGAGAGATCACAAGTACGCAGAGAGGCAGGCAGAGAGAGAGGAGGAAGCAGGCTCCCTGTCAAGCAGAGAGCCCAATGGGGGACTCAATCCCAGGACCCTGAGATTATGACCTGAGTCGAAGGCAGAGGCTTAACCCACTGAGCCACCCAGGCACCCAACACATACTATATTCTTAATCTTCTTTTTATTCCTTCTTCCCCATTCCTATAATCCTGAAGAACAAAGAATGGAAAAACATCTCAAAAACAACATTATGATGTCTGGCCATGCTAACTGTGCACCATTTTGTGAATAAAGCTCCAAGAGTTGTGCAGTCCCCAACCTGAACAACCAGATGCAGCAGCTCTGCCAGCATGAGGTCTAACAGAATGTGTCCATGGCACTTTGGGAGCATGGTAGGCAGAGGGTTCAACTCTATTTGAGAAGATCAGGGAAAGCTGTACAAAACAAGTAATTGATTTGAATCCTGAAGCACAAGTAGGGGTTTTCTACCCTTTCAAATTTCTGGGGAGGATGTTGTAGGGAGAAGAAAGAGTGTGTGATGAGTCATGGAAGCATAAAACAGCACAACATCCTAGTACTGCAAGATTAGCAAGGACTGGGGAAGACCAGAGCAGAAGAGATAATGGGAGGACAGCTGGAAGCAAAGCTGAAGACAGACTCATGTGGGGACGTTCATGCTATGTCATAGCATCGGAGTATGGGGAACCTGGGAGGAGGAGGCTGTGGGGCCCATTCTTTGGAGAGAATGGGCTACTGGAGGGAGCAAGATGGAGTCTCTCATGTCAAGCAGTGTCCTGGATCGAGCAATGATACAAGCAGTTAGGGGCCTGCTGCTAGGAGATACTGCCCAGAACTCACTTCCCAGAACTGATAACGAGCAGAACCAAAGGAGATCTGCAGGGGCCCAAGACCGACCGACTTAATCCAAAGGGAGGATTTTGGCAGAAACTGTCAGACTCTTCAGACATGACCCTTCTCTGTCTGACCACTTAAAAAAGACAGCTGCCGCCAAAGGCTCTGCCCGATTGATCTCAGAACAGAACCAAGATCCTTCACTGCTTAAAACTAAGGAGTAGTAAGAGCAGGGAGCTACCCCAGACCAGACGGAGGCCTTATCTCAACCATACGCCCAGACTGACTACATGTATGGTTTGTTAACTTCCTAACCCTCTGTTACTTTGCTTGTTGTGTGACTCGTCTTGTGTTCTGCTTCGTGTGCCTTGTATGAAGCCAAGCTATTCACGTGGTGAAATGTCATTGAGTTGGAAATCCTGAGCCAGCTTTATAATTATATGAATCTTGCTTTATGACTAAAAGAAGCTGACACCGTGGAAAGACACAGCACATGCGTATGCCTTCAGAGCCTGTTACACATGATCATATCTGTGCTCTAGAGAGATCACTACAGTGGGGTAAATTCAAGCCTACCTTGGGGCTAGGTTGACCTGTGAGATCACTGGAAAGCTCTCATCATCATCTGAGAACAAAAGATGGACAATCATGTCCATGAAGATTAATGCAGAGATTCCAGAAACATTTGAGAAACACAATATACAAGACATGTTGACCAACTGGACTAGAGGATACACGGCAGGAGACTGGGATGCTATCAGAACCCTAGCTCTGGTCATTGAGTAAAAGACAGTCCACCCTTTACAAGTTCGTAGGTAGAAGAAAAGCTGGTCTGAAAGGGTTGAAATAGGTTGAATGCAGAGAGCCCATGAGCCATGGAGATAAAGCTATAGATGAATCACCAACTGGCAATTTGCATCTGGAGTTCAAGAGAAAGATATGAATTCTATTTCAAAGTCATGAGAGAAGGTGACAACACGTGAAAATGAACAGTGGAGATAGCTAGCATGGGTTATAATCCAGGGACTTTGTAAAGGCAAACAGACAAAATGCAAGGTGGAAGAGGATATTTTTCTTTCTGATGGGACTTGAAACTATCAGTGGAAGCAAGATAAGGATAAGGCAAAGGACAGATTGAAGAATGAGAAAGAGAGTATCACTAAAACTAAGTTAGGAAGAGCATTTAAAGGCATAGCTGAAGGCGGTCTTAGGCACAGGGATTTCAATAAATTTTTTTCAATTTGAATTTTAATTCAAATGGAACTTTCAATTGAATTTCAAATTTTCAAATTGAATTTCAATTATTCAATAAATATCTGCTAAGTAGCTGGGCCTCAGAGTCAGCGTCATTCTTGCCCTCTTGGAGCTTCAAATCTGGTGGGGTGGTGGGCATTAATCAACACCTCATACAAATAAATGTAAAGTTGCCACTGTGACAGATGCAGATTTACAGATGACAGATGTAGATTTACAGGCTGCAACAAGAGTTTATAATTATAAGAACTGACCTACTAACACATCAACGAAGCCTTCCTTGTCGAGGTAACACATGTCAGACACACTACTGGGTGAGATGTGACTCCAGCCCATAAGCTGGAGCCAACTAGAGAAGAGACAAAAGGAGGATTCAGTATGCACAAAAGTCTCTGCAGAAGTGGGGAATATTGGAAGAGCCAGGATGGAAAGACAGGGTGGCTGACAGAGAGAGTGGGGTGGAGCATGGGAAAAGATGAAGATAGGAGATGTAAGTAAGACCAGACCAAGAGGACCTTGTAGGGTATGTCCAGGGGGGTCGTCTTCATTCATAAAGGACTAGGAAGCCATCGAAGAATTTTAAGAAGAGCTGGGGACAGAGGTCTTATGATGTCATTTGTATTTCAGAAAGTTGACTTTCTCTGTAGCCCAGAAAATGGGTTAAGGGAATCAGGAGAGGACAAGATAGACCCTTTTCTGTCATCCTCGGAAGAAATTACTATCACTTGGAAAAGATGGTAGTGGAGGAAATTGAGAGAACAGATAATTTCAAAGGATATTTATGAAGTGAAATCTGATAAGATAAGGTCAAAGAGTGTTGAGGCTACTTCATAGATCTTCAGTGTACACAGACCGGTAGGTTGCCCAAGTTAAGTACACTGAAAGTGGGTTGGGTTTGGGGCAACAATCATGAGCTTACTACTAGATACAGTAACTTTCATGTGTCTTTCAGGCTTTCAAGAGTAGATATCAAGTGGACTATCAGACATGTGGGCCTGGATCTCAAAGGACACATCTAAATTGTAGGTATATACAGCAGGCATCAATAGAATAAGACTCTTAATGGAAGAATGTGGAGGAAAGAAAAAGGCCCAATTTGGAATCATGAGGTCCTCAAATAATCAGTGGGTAGAAGGAAGATGTCCAGACTGAAGAGAAGAAAGAAATGGCCAGAAAGATAAGAAGAAAACTAAGATAGTTTCATGGCACCAAAAAGAAGAGCTGAGACAGTTTGAGGAAGAGGAAATATCCAAGAATGTTGCTAAGAAGAAAGACAAGAGTAGAAATGTTCATTGACACAGAGGTAGAGCAAAAATGGTTTTCATGTGGTAATGGAGCCAGAAATCACACTGAAACCGGTTGAAGGATGGGCAGGAGGACAAAATGGAGACAATAAATACAGACAGTTCCACCAAGAACTTTGGCTGAGTCATCGACTGAGAATGAAAGGGACAGAAGCTGAGAAGGTGCCTTGAGGAGAGAGAGGAAGTTTAGATGAGCAGCTGAGAGTTATTAAAGACACAGATGGCCTCAAACCAGTAAAGAAAAAAAATATAAGAACTGGGGAGACAGATTTCCATTAATTTGTAGTGGCACCAGTTTGCCTGGGTGGGCAATTCTTTCTAGCTATCATAGTCTGAACTTAGTTGAGAAATACCAAATTGCGGTCACAAAAGGAAAAGAACAAAGAAAAACAACACCACCAAGGAGACAATGAAGTCGAGAGGCTTGAGAGAAAGAAGCTCAAATTGTCCATGGAGCCCTGGCTCCATATGGAAAGAATTGTGGTTCTAAGAAGGCTGATGATTTTAGCTGGAGATGAATGAGTCAAGGGATTAGGGACCCCAGTAAAGATGAAAGGCATGTTTAGGGGAAATTCCATGACTCTAAGAAAGTTGAAATGGTAGGAGAAGAAGATGCTCTCCATGTCCCCCAATATCTCTGCGGCGATCCTGATTTTTACATTCCCAACTCTGGCCAGACCATGACTTGCTTTTGGCTTCATGCCTTTTCAGGCCAGAAACACCGAGTTGTTGATGTTCCCTGAAAGCAACGTCAATCAATGACCTATGGGAATCAGTGAATAGCTACCCAACTCCTTCACCTTCCCCTAGATGAGATAACTCTAAGGATGTTCTATTTCTTTCACTTCCTTGTCTCTATCCTCCCACTCTCCTGCTGGATTAGCTCCCAATAAACCACTTGTGCTGGAATCACTTTTCAGGGTCTGCTTCTTAAAAGTCTCAAACCAAAAGAGGAAACTATTGCTGCTAACGTTTTCAGATGTGACACTATTTGGAGGTAAAAGGATGAAGAAGCTACCAGTGGTAGAGCTTTGCCAGAATGCTGCAGAGGTGAATGCTATTGTTTCTAAGACTGGGAAGGCCTAGATGCTGCCATGTTGGGGGTTATCTACATACATGTCAAATTGTCATGGATGGTGACCTAGATGAGACCTTAAACCAAGCACCGCAGTTTTCCATAAGATAGGAGAAAGGGTAGAAGGCCAATGGATAACAGTGATCTATGACAGTGGAGGGTAGATTTTGGTAGATGGTGTGATCCAAGATGAAGAGGATTTTAAAAAAGGAGAAATGGAGTAACGTCTAGGCACAGAAAAGGAGATGGAGGACAAGGTTGACCTCCCTCCCCCAGATTAAGAGGGAAAAGAGCAGTCCCCACTGGAGATGACCTAATTCAAGAAAAACAGTGTCCTTGTGGATGGACTACAGATTAGTCTACGATGGGCTGAAGAAATAGAACGTCTTTACAATGGACAGGATGGAAGGTTCTAGATTGCACAAAAGGCGATGAACCAAAGTGGATGAACTCGAGAAGGCTATGATGTAGGGGGAAAAAACAACTGGAGTTTGGACACTCTGAGCGGTGCCTTGACGTAATACTTTCCAGCCACCTTCTAAGGCAGAATCCTGGGGAGATGAGGTCCATGATCACATGACCCATGTGTGTAGAATTGGAGGAATGGAACCAGGCCTCTGGCTCTTGAGGCCATTAGTCAGGATTCTGTGCTGTCCCTGAGGGTCGGAGCTCCAAGGACCGCTTCCAAAGCAGGGACAGGAATTTGCACTTCTATTATGCAGTACTTACACTTTTTAAAAAAATGGTGCACAAAACATACTTGTGTGGGAATATACAAAATAATGAAACAATAAAAAGTAACCATGCCAGGTACCTGGGTGACTCAGTAAGTTAAGCGTCTGCCTTCAGCTCAGGTCATGATCTCAGGGTCTTGGGATCAAGGCTGGTGGAATCTGGTTCTCTCCCTCTGCCCCTCCCCACATTTGCACAGGTGCTTTCTCTCTCTCTCTCCCACTCTCTCTCTCCCTCTCTCAGAAATAAATAAAGTCTTTAAAAAAAGAGAAAAATCTAACCATGCCCATGCTCTGGCACCATCATGGTCACCTTCTTTTTTTTTTTTTTTTTTTTTTTAAGAAATTCAGGCCTTTTTGCTGCCATTTCCATCGAAGTAAACAGAATTAGCCTCCAGCAGGCTGACATTAAAAGGCTTATTATTATCTGTCCTGGATTCATTTTTAAAAGGAATCTGTTATGTACCAACTTCTGGTTTAGTCTGTGTTCTTTGATGCATTACAGAAGTTAGTGCAGAATAGTTTAATCTAATACTCTCTTGCCCAGAGGAAGTGAAACTCAGGGTTGGGAGGGTAGGGAAAAAAGAGGTGAGTCACGTGGTGCGCCCTGTGGAGCTCGGCACAGATTCCCCTTCAGGAGCGAAGGCTGACTTCCCTAGCAGCTGGCAGTGCTGCAGGCCCCAAACCCTCGGTGTGTCACCCCCGTGGGTGCCACTGCGAGTCAACTGGCTGGAAAGGGTTTCTTCTCTCTCAAGGCTGTATCTCCATCAGGAGATGGCCACATCCAGTGAAGGCCCTACAGGGACACAAAAGCTGAGCCTCTTTGCCTCAAGATGAGTCCACTGGGTGGGGCCATCTTGATTCCAGAGCTCCTCATGCGTCAGCCCAAGCCTTTGGCATCATAGCTCAGCCTCCCTCACCTAATCCCACTCACTCTCCCTCCCTTCTACAGGTGTCCAACTCAAAAATGCTCCTTCATAGACATGCTGTACTGATTCTCCTTCACAGAGCTCTGACATGGTTCCTTGAAGAAAAACTTCAGGAAATCTGATCTGATACGGGGACATTGGCTTGCAGAAAATATAATGCCATTTGCTGAGTGTTGGAAAGGGGAAGAGAAAGAGCTTGTGCTAACTCCCATGGACTTGAAATTAAATCCTCACCTTGTATTTTCTCAGGGAAAGAAATCTCTGAGGAATATTGAGATGACGTCTGAGGAGAATTCAGCGGAGGCGCCTCTTTGGCTCAGTCAGTGGAGTGTGCGACTCCTTATCTCAGGGTTGTAAGTTCCAGCTCCACATGGGAGGTAGACATTACTTAAGAATAAAATCTTAAAAAAAAAAAAAAAAAAAAAAAAAAAAGGCAGTCTCTGATTTTCAAACAAATCATGCCATAAATGTTTGTAATTCAAAATTCATTACCCCCATGGAAGCAAGTGTATGTGTGAAGGTTAGCTCAGTTCAATAAAAATAGTTGCGTGTGCCAATCACTATGCCAGACCCCAGGGGTACCAGCTCTTGTTCCTCCAGAGGTTATGAGTTTGCAGTGGGGGAATCTCCTACGTCAAAATGCAAATGCCTGCCCAACTGATATGTGATTCTAGATATCTCTGACCATTGTTTTTGACACCTGCTTACGGAGGGAGAATCACATTCTTAGTTAGAACTTTGGACGTCAAAACCACATTTCTCTCCCACTCTTGTCGCATCTTATAGATGCTTCCAAAAATCAGGAACTTGCTCAAATAAATATCATCACCCAATATGTTTATTACTGCACAAGATAAAAAGGAGTAACCAGGATGTCTGGGTGACTCAGTCAGTTAAGTGTCCAATCCTTGATTTTTGGCTCAGGTCAGGATCTCACTATAGTGAGATCCAATCCTCATCTGGCCCTACATTCCATGCAGAGTCTGCTTAAGACTCTCATGCTCTCCCTCCGCCGCTATCCCCACCTGAGGGAGCCCTCTCTCTCTCTCTCTCTCTCTCAAATAAATAAATAAAATCATTTTTTAAAAAATGCTGTAACCATAGGTTTATTTTCCAAATTAGGTCAACAGTATTAAAGAGGTGTTGCCCAAAGTTTCCATGGCAAAATAAGTTAAGGAAACAGTAAGTTTTAACTGGGGTCTTTGCTGGAGAGCTTCTTAAATGACTCAATATGTTATGTCCTTCATCTCCTAAAAAGTGAAAAGTGACAGGAAGTAGTTTCTAAAATTCTTTGTCCGAATTGAAAACCATTTTGTGCTTAGTATTTGGCCTGGAGTTAGAGTAGCACAACCATCCTGATATTCCCAGGTTGAGGGTAGGTTCTAGGGATACCTGATTTTTAGGACTAAAACAGAGATGGCTCTGGGCAGACCAAGCTAAGCAGGTCAACTTACCTAAGAAAGTCCTGAGCACAGTCCGAAAGCTGTTGCTCAGAGACAATAACGTCGGGGGTGCTTGGAATTGAGAAGCAAGTGTTGTGGCCTCCATGAAGGCAGAGAAGGGCTGGAGTCTGCTAACCTACCCCTGCTGCCCTGACGCCACTGTCAGCTTCTGTATATGGGCAGGTCTTTACTCATGTGTCTGTACAGGAGAATCGGTTGTGGGGGCCTTCAGTTGCGCTTATAATACTGATGAGTCTACAGAGAAAACTAAGACTAAAGAAATCTTTGATCTCCCTAAAGTTAGGAACGAAGAATAAATCAGAAGAATTCTTTATTTCCCTAGTTAACGTCTATCCATACAACGATCGAAGTATCGAGGAGACAAGGCCAAAGTAGGTAATAATAACTCTGTCTCAACCAGCTCATCGGTGAACTCTACACCCCTCTCAGTTTTAGAAAGTGTCTCACTGGAACCTGGTATGACTTGACAGGCTGGACCCCACCCCTGGGTATGCATCAGGTCGTCATATCTGGCCTATCCCATTTGAACCAATTTAGATGAAGGCTGTCCCCTAAACGGTAACTGGCAGCCCCCATAGGGTCTTTTTTTTTTTTTTTTTTTAGATTTTATTTTATTTATTTGACAGAGAGAGAGAGAGAGAGACAGTGAGAGAGGGAGGACAAGCAGCAAGGGAGGGAGAGGGAGAAGAAGGCTCCCCATGGAGCAGGGAGCCCAATTCAGGGCTCGATCCCAGGACTCTGGGATCACAACCTGAGCTGAAGGCAGACTCTTAATGACTGAGCCACCCAGGCGCTCAAATAGGGCCTTTTAAACTCAAGGTGTGGATTTTGTGAACCACAGGCTAGAGTTCTTTCACGTGGTGCCTGGGCATCCATGTCTGTGAATAAAGTCATGGGTATAAGGACCCCATCTTGAGGGGCACTTTGGCTCTGCGCATGGAATGCAAAGCCCACGCTGGACATTCAGGACCCAGGACAAAGCCTTTGAAATTGCGGGCACATGATGACTGCTTTCTTTTCTTTTTTTTTTTTTTAAGATTTTATTTATTTATTTGACAGAGAGAGAGATCACAAGTAGTCAGAGAGGCAGACAGAGAGAGGAGGAAGCAGGCTCACTGCTGAGCAGAGAGCCTGATGCAGGACTCGATCCTAGGACCCTGAGATCATGACCTGAGCCAAAGGCAGAGGCTTAACCCACTGATCCACCCAGGCGCCCTGATGACTGCTTTCTGAAACCAAAACACCGCATGCTTCATCCTTGAACCCCTAGGAATGGATGACTTCATCGATGTTTATGAGATCTTGGAGCTAGCTACCAAAAATAGATGAAAATGGGGAAAACGTACAGATAAAAAGGAGCGTTGGATCAGTGGATCCCATTCTCCCTGGTTGCCAGCCAAAATGGAAGTCTTTTAGGGGCTGTGAGAGTCCTAGGAGCCCAGAGGAAACTCTGTGAAAAATCTCCTCAAATGAGTAATTATATCAGTAGAACTGACCTCCTGCCACTTCATTGTTTTCAAAAGCCTACCTCCCAAAGTCACCTTATTTGGTTTTAAATAGAAGAGTCCATGGCCCACAGCAGATTCCAACCTGCGCAGGCATTGTCAGAGCAAGGCCAGGCTTTTGACACTGTGCTCCTGGGGCTTCCTCCTGAAGAGGGAAGTGATGAATTTAGGGCAAAACACATCCTGGAGAAAGTATGCGGCGCCATCATTGGTCATGACCCAGAACTTGTTGTAAGCATTTTGTCATCTGCTTATTTTTATTTCTCTAACCTGCGAGAAATTAAAATTAAAACAACAGTGGGCGCTCATTACTTGGAATAAGGAGTATTTTACATATACTGACCGTAGGCTTTTGGCAAGCAGCCATTAGCCAAAGGGACATAAATACACATAGACTGGGAGTAATTTTCGCTTTATTTCCAGTCAGACGCGTAACGCAAACCATTCCCATTGCTGTTTGTTGAAGTAATCTTACTGCCAGGAGGTACTTATAAAGCCCTCCCAAGCATCTCACAAATTAGTTTGCTAACCTGACAGTTTACACTTCATGGCATCGTTGGTTCTATTCCTAATCCACTGGGAGGTTTTGCTTATTTCCCTTGTTAAAATGGCAGCATGGGAGAGTGTTCTGTCAAGGGGAAGCTTGGGGATCCTCATTAGACGGTAATACACACGCAGAGTCGTTGTAGTCCCCGCGTTAATACGAAATCGATTAACATGGGTATTTTCATGTGGCGTTTGTGAAACTGACTTTTTGTTTGGCATTTCAAAATACATGTCATTTCATATTTATATTTGTATTGTTTTACGATGAGGAGATTAAAATTGCCTACGTGGAAAGATTCCCTATGCTGGCCAAAATAAATTGTTTTAAAGTTCAAAAGAAAAGGATGACATATTTTTCATTTTTGCCCCCAGGTTTGATGAAAATTAAAAGCAGACTTTACAAGCAGATACTATGAATTCTTAATGGGGGCAAAAGCATTTACAATGAAAAGAACCCCTTGGGAAGCTCTTACCCTTTGGGAAACAGTGGTCTGCGTGGAATTTGTTTTTCTGTAAATCAAATGTTTAAGAACAGCTGTTTTTTGTTTTGGGTTTTGTTTTGTTTTTTTTCCTGAGAGACTCTTGTTCCTCCAAATTTCCTGGCATTCATTATGGCTTGTGCCCACGCCATTAAGGAAATACACTTTTGATTTCTCAATGTATTCATTTATTACAAATTTTATAAATTTCATGTCCATCATCAGTGCTACCTGATGGTACAAATCTTTTCATACCCTGGCATAAAGGGCAATATCCTAAAATACCGCTTTTTGTTATTGTCCCATAGAGCGCTGAAAAGCTTAGAATAATTTCTCTTTAAATGAGTGAGATACAATTACCTTTCATTTTAACCTACTTAACCTTTCCTGAAGTAACATGTTTGGACAGGTAGTAACATGTTTAGAACTTATGTTCTAAAATGTTATTTCTTCTTTCTTGTAGCTGTGAATCTTTCTCTGCATTTACAGGACATAACCAGCTATCGTGACATCTACTCAAGACTTTGAAATTTCAAGAGTTGCCTTTTGTGGCTCCTGGCTTAGGGCTCTTGAAAATGCAAGCCTTTTTATAACTAGCTGTGGTTCCTAAGAGTAATGCAATAAAAACAACAACAAAACCTGGTCCCATCTGTGAAGCTTGGGAGTCACAGTATTTAAAAAGGTCAAAGACTTCAAGGTCAGATTATCAAACGAGATAATTTGTGGACACATTATTGCATTGAAAAAAATTTAATATAATTAGGCAAAGTAAAGAGAAGTAAATTAAAGACGGTAATCTGTTATCAGTTAAGTTCTTGTTGCAGAACCAATTATCACATCTCAGTTCCTTTTTTAGCTTTCTATTGTGTGAGTCAGAGATTTGGACTGGGCTCAGCTGCTGCTACTCCTGGTTGTCTGTTCCAGCCGCTGTACCTGTGAGCCGCTGTTGGTTGTACGGTCGTGGCAGTTCCTCTGGTAGCTGGCTCGTCCCCACTGGTCTCATTCACGTGTCTCACAGCTGGCTAGGTGTTGACAGAGCACCTTGGCTGTTTTCTATGTGGCATCTCATCTTGCCAGTGGCTAGTGCAGGCTGGCAGAAAGAGAGAGAGAAAAGGAGAGAGCATGTGCTCACAAAGGCGGCAAGGCTTCCTGAGGCTTAGGCTCAGAATCAACCCAGATCAGTTCCACTCCACACTATTGATCAAAACAAGTTCCGAGTTCAGCCCAGAGTCAAGGAATAGAAATATAAACTCCATCTCTTAATAGAAGGATCTTCACTGTCACGTCATGAGGACACAGATACGGAGAGAGACAAAATCTGTGGCCATTTTTATAATCTGCCCCAGTATCACATCAGCTGATTGAGCCTCAGAAGAAACAGAGGGTTTACAATGCTGTGGAGCTGTGGTTGAAACCATTAAGCTGCGCTTGACTTTAGGCAAGAAAAGAAACTCAGTTTTGTTTTAATTTCTCCTTTTAAGGAGAGCTAGTCGTGCTGCTAGCTTTCATTCATGGCTTCTGCACAAACAAACTTCTGAAGGATCCAACTCTAGAGAGCTAAGTGGGCAGAGCCTTTGTGTGCAGAAGATGGTGCCTCTTGTTGGGTTGAACCCAAGCAAAGACCTTTCCTGGGTGGTAAAGTGAAAGAACGAGGAGCTCGGGGCATCTGGAAGGCTGGCATTGTCATCCACCGAGATGGAAAGGATTATGAGTAAAGCAGCTTTGAGCGGAGCCTAGAAGGTCAGCTTTACACATGAGATCTCAAGTCAGCATTCATGTGGAGAAGCCAAGTAGGAGAGCAGTGCAGGCTGAAGGTGGAAATTTGGGAATCATCAGCTCATATATGGACTAAAGATCGTGAGACTGGATGCCACCACCAAAAGAGTGATACAGGGAGAGAAAAGAGGGCTCTAGAATTTAGCTCTGAGTGCCTCCAATCTAACGGGTCAGGGAGAAAAGAGGAAACCGCCAGTGGAGGCTGGATAAGAAGGAAAGTGGAGAGAACAGATATCCTGGAGGCCAAAGAAGAAAGCCACAGAGAAGAGGAGGTCACAGTATAAAATGCCGCTGATAGGTGAACCCCATGAGAACTGAGTATTATCCGGGGTCTAGGAGTGCAGAGATGCTTGGAGAAGTCTAGGTGGAGGGTGGAGCAAGGACCTGACTGGCAAATCTTCTAACAGGTTGAGAAGTAGGAAGTAGGAAATGCGGGAGCGACATGGGCATTGATAAAGTAGGAAGCAGAGATGCAAGGGATCCTAATCAGTGAGTCAGAACAGAGGACTAGTCCAAGGGTGCTAGTCCAAGGGTGAAGTTCATGTGTGACTCTTACAAGCTCTGTGACCTTGGACACAACACCTGATTGTTCTAAACTTTAGTTTGCCCCTACATAAGATGCTGGTACTAATAGCACCTCCAACCCTGTGTTAATTTGAGGATTCAATAAGACAATCTACATGACAAGCGTCACAGCCCATGGGAAGCACAGTCTTGACTAAGACCATGATGGTGAGAGTGCTTATTTGCAGGTCTGTCTGCCTAGAGTTTGGGGCTTTTTTTTTTTTTTTTAAGGTAAAATTCACCTACCATAAAATTAACTATTTTGAAATGTGATTCAGTGGCATTTAGCATATTCATAATGTTTCTCAGCCATAACCTCTATTGGCTTCAGAATATTTTCATCATCCCCAAAGAAGATCCTATAACCATTAATCACTGCCCATTCCCCTCCGCCAGCCCCTGGCAACTGCCAGTCTGCCCTCTGTCTCTGCAGAAGTACCTATTCCAGATATTTCATAGAACACGTGACCTTTCATGTCTTTCTTTCACTTAGCCTAATACTGTCAAAGGACAGTCATGTTGTCACATGAATCAGAACTTCACTCTTTTTTATAGTTGAATAATATCCCACAGAAAGAAAATGCCACATTTTGTTACCATCCATTCGTTGGTGGGCAAAGTGGTTTCCACTTTTTGGCTACTGCAAATAGTACTGCTACGAACATTCACATGCAGGTATTTGCTTGAGTGCCTGTTTCCAATAATCTGGAGTTCACGCCTGAGAGCGGAATTGCTGGGTTCCATGCCTGCGGTTCCAACAGCACAAAACAAGGCTTTCAAGAGTGTGATTTTCCACTAGTCCACTCGACTACAGCTTCCTAAAGTCAAGGACCGTGCTTCACTCTTCTTTGGGGGCATGGCTTTAAGGAGCAGGAGAACAGAAGGTACCAACAGTAAGCATTGCTTCCTACTCAGTGTTTTTTTCAATCATTTAAAAAACAGAAAAGCCATTTGTAGCCCACAGGTAGTACAAAAAACAAGAGGAGAGCCAGCCTGGACTCCCGGGCCGTGGTTTGCCGCTTATGTATGCCCCCACGGTACCAGGCTATTCTGTGCTTATGAGTATTATAATGTTAAAATGAACTTCAATTTTATCTTTGTGATAGGGCTGATCATGGCCATGTTCATAGAAAATATACCTGGAAATGCTTCTCAGGAAGCTTCATCAGGAAGCAAATCAGGTATTCCTCTGGGTCACAAAATGCAAATGCACATAACCCACAGCCCATCACAGATGCCATCAAGTCAGCACTGCATTCTAAGGTCTAGAAATAGAAATCATAAAAGAAGAAACAGACACGGAGCTCTGAGAAATTTTCAAAAGAAGGAAAGAAATCAGTGGACTCTGACTGGAGACGGAGGGCTGAGCCCCAGGGGATCAGAACAGAGGGAGTAAGTATTAGACACAAACATCCAGGGGCAGGTTTGACAGCCAGGAGAGAGTGGTCAGGGATGGACGTGATAAACATCCCAGATACCGGGGAGCACATACCAGTTTGTTGGGCTGAAAAGAAGAAAACGGTATGACATTTTACACCAGCTTTTTCATGCTTGGTCCCTGAGTGAGATCCACAAAATAACAGACCTTTTGGCCTGAAAGATTTCAGAATAGAGCATGTCTCCTTTTGTTTTGTTTTTCTTCAAACCTCCCGATGCCAACTCCCAGTCTCTCCTGGCAGCTCCCTGAAGCCGTGGGTCGCCAAGACTTTTGAGAACTTGTTATGGACGTGAAATCCCTCCTCTTTAATTTAAGTCCATTCCCACTAACTTGGTCCCCCACAAGCCTGATCTAAAACTGCCTCACATTTCCCACATTAAGATCTTTCATTTGACTAAAGATGGTCATTAAGCCTCCCTCTGCCTGCTTTGCTCTGAACCAAACCACCCCAAACCCTCGAACCTTTTCCCATAGAACTAATTGTCATCCTTTACAACATTTTTATAACTTTGGTTTCTTCACGTCATTTTTTTAACAGCAGAAACAAATACCCACTCCCTCAAATGTGTTCTCTAAAGAAGCCTGGTCTACAAGTGGAACACTTAAAGGAAGAATATACAAAGGAGGAAGAATCCCTAAACCAATTCTGGGTTTTATTTCTGGTGTGTCAGTGCCATGCTGGCTTTTCCCCACACAACTACTCTATTTCTGAGGAATATTCATTTAGTGACCCGAGCCCACTCCACCCAGGTCGCTTCGCCACTAAACTTCCACCTTGTAATCATCCCAACGAGAACAGCTGTAATAGTGGTATCTAAACTTGTCGCCTGGTGCTAAGGCTCCTGGCAACCCTAAGCGGGAGGTCTGTCATTATCCACACTTGACGATGAAGGACATGGACGGGGAGAGGTTCAGGGACTGGCCTGAGACCATCTTGCTGGTCAGTGGAGGGAGCCTGCCTTGGTGGACCTTGCTGGGTCCCTGGGCTTCCCGTGTTCGGTTACAGCCAATGTTGTTGTATTCCCTACTCTGTTTCTTATCTGTGGACTGTAATTAACAGTAGCTTTTCTCGTATATTTTCTACTCAATTTATAACCAGCAAATTGTTCCCTCAACACGTTCCTGATTTATCAAGGTCATTTTCAAATTTACGCTGGCTGTCAGTCTCGAGAATTAGCAATTCCTCCTAACTCAGTAACATCTGTGGTGTATTTGCGTCATCTTCATTCCCAATATGGAGTCTGAGAAGTTTAACCCTCGGGGGTGCCTGGGTGGCTCAGTGGGTTAAGCCTCTGCCTTCAGCTTAGGTCATGATCTTATAGTCCTGGGATCAAGCCCCACATCGTGCTCTCTGCTCGGCAGGGAGCCTGCTTCCCCCCTCTCTCTGCCTGCTTCTCTGCCTACTTGTAATCTTTGTCTGTCAAAAAAATAAAATCTTAAAAAAAAGAAAAATTGAGGGGCACCTGGGTGGCTCAGCGGGTTAAGGCCTCTGCCTTCGGCTCAGGTCATGATCCCAGAGTCCTGGGATCGAGCCCCGCATTGGGCTCTCTGCTCAGCGGGGAGCCTACTTCCTCTTCTCTCTCTCTGCCTGCCTCTCTGCCTACTTGTGATCTATGTCAAATAAGTAAATAAAATCTTTAAAAAAAAAAAAATTGAACCCTTGGAAGATAGATGTTAAAAGCCGGAAGAGTTAACATTATATTCCAGGCACTGTTGTAGGCATGTTGCCTACCTTCACCAAAGCCCTAAAAGGTGGCTGCTATTGTTCTTTTTAATGTTGCAGATTGAGGCACGGAGAGAGTGCAAAACTTGCCCATGGTCACTCAGCTAAAAGTTTGCTGACATTTTTATGAGTAGCCTTAGATTTCAAAAATATTCTACAATATTTGCCAACTCGTCCTTAAACAATCTTTGTCTCAATAAATGATTTTATGTAAGGATAGAACGACAGATGAGATGAAAGAAACTTTAGGACTTTGAAGTCATACAGCAAGACCATTCACCATTGTTCTGGGAGGGTGTGGGTGCAGACATCTTCCTCTGAACAGAATAGGTGAGTCCATAGCGGCCAAGCACGCATTCTAAAATCTCTGGGCTAGTGAGTGTCACGTGGTTATAATGCAGTCTATAAATGGTTACGATATGTGGGTTTTACAGGAATGTTCTAGAATATTGGTACTGAAACTTTTCCCAAATTTTCTCATGTGAATAGAGGAATGGTCCTCTATGCAAAGCAATTCGCCCACCAAAAGAACAATGAAAATAGTGGCCAAGAGCAGGAATTCAAGAGTCAGATAGCAAGGACTAGAACTCTGGTATTTACCCTTTCCATGGGTGCATCTGGGCAATTTATGTAATCTCTCTAAACCTCAGTGTCCTCATCTGTGAAATGGAGCCTATGCTGGTATACACCTCATTCAGTCCCTCTGAGGGCTAAATGATATAATTCGTGGTACTCAGCATTGGTACATAGTGATGAGCACCTAATTCACAGTATTTAGCATTAGGCAAAATAAATGTTAGCCATTACTAACCGGACAGGCTTCGGATACAATACGAATTCCGCCATAGGTTTTTAAAGCGTAGCTTCTGGGATCTGCTTTCAGGACTAATGGAAGATTCGGGAGGGGGCAGTGGAAGGCAGTTTCAAGTATCTGTGTTGGGTGGGACCCAGGAAGCAAGGTCTCCCTGAGGCTGCCCCTGGGCAGTGGCGTCCAGGAGGAGCAGAAGGAAAGCGTTTCAGTGCCACCATGAAAGGAAGCCCACCATCTAAAATTGGTTAGACTGTCCCTGACTGTTATCAAGAGAAACACAAGGATCCCTCCTGCCTTCACAAGTTTAATGCGAAACCATGACATTGACACATAGCCAGTGAGTTCGTCATTGGAATAAAAACAAGCGTAAGCAGATGACATCACGTAGAGTGTTTACAGTGTAACTTGGGGTGAGTTATTTAGCTGCTCTAGTCCTTCTTCTCCTCAGTGGATATCACTGTTCACCAAACATATCCTACAAGCCACATACTTAGAGTAGCCCCCATATCCATGAGAGATATGTTCCAAGCCCCACAGGGGATGCCTGAAACTGTAGATAATACCAAACCCTATACATACTATGTTTTTTCCCATACATACATACCTATGATAAAGTTTGATGGCGCCTGGGTGGCTCAGTTGGTTGGACGACTGCCTTCGGCTCAGGTCATGATCCTGGAGTCCCGGGATCGAGTCCCACATCGGGCTCCCAGCTCCATGGGGAGTCTGCTTCTCCCTCTGACCTTCTCCTTGCTCATGTTCTCTCTCACTGTCTCTCTCTCAAATAAATAAATAAAATCTTTAAAAAAAAAAAAAAAAAGTTTGATGTGTAAATTAGGCCCAGGAAGAGATGAACAACACTAACGAATAATAAAATAGAACAATTATAAGAGTATACTATAATAAGAGTTATGTGAATGAGGTCTCTTTCTCTCAAAATCTCTTATACTGTACTCAAAATTCTTTCTTTTCTTTTCTTGAAGATTATTTATTTATTTATTTATTTGACAGAGAGAGAGAGAGAGAGAGAGCACAAGCAGGGGGAGCGGCAGGCAGAGGGAGAGAGAGAGGGGGAAGCAGGCTTCTTCCCGCTGAGCAGAGAGCCTGATGTGAGGTTCGATCCCAGGACTCTGGGATCATGACCCGAGCCGAAGGCGGCCACTCAACCAACTGAACCACCCAGGCACCCCCACTCAAAATTCTTCTTATAATGATTGAGATGATAAAATGCCTACATGATGAGATGAAGTGAGGTGAATGATGTAGATATTCTGACGCAGTTAGGCTACTATTGACCTTCTGAGGATACGTTAGAAGGAAAATCATCTGCTTCCAAACCAGGTTGACCGTGGGTAATTTAAACAGTCACAGATAAGGAGGGAAACTACTGTAGATTGACGTTTTCTACAAGTCACATTAAAGAAAGTAAGGAGAAATAGATAAAACTAATTTTAATAATAGACTTTATTTAGTCCATTTTAACCAAAGTAATATTTCAGCATGTAATTAATACAAAAAATACACTTGTGACAGTTTTGCATTCCTTTTCAAAATCTTCAAACTTGGTGTGTATTTTACAGTTTCTGTACAGCTCACTTAAGAATACTGCACTCTCAGTAGCCACGTGACTAGCGGCTACCATATTGACACATGTTGGTCTAGGGCACACTCAGCTTTTAGAAAACCACTGATCCTAAAACTACACTTTAGGGAGCCTGAGTGGCTCAGTTGGTTAAGTGTCTGTCTTCCACTCAGGTCATGATCTCAGGGTCCTGGGTTCGAGCCCCACATTGGGTTCCCTGCTTAGTGGGGAACCTGCTTCTCCCTTTCCCTTTGCCTGTCACACCCCAGCCTGTGTTCTCTCTTCTCTCTCTGTTAAATAAATACAGAAAATCTTAAAACACAGACACATACACACACACACACACACACACACACACACTTTAACGATGGGAACAAAGGCAAGGATGAAAACTTTATGCCATTGATCCATATAGGAAGAATTAAACGACACCAGTAAATGACATTTTTATCTTGTCATATAATAAAAGATGGGAATTCAAGCTTAGAGCCCAAAATGACGTCTCTCAGAAGGAAGGTCCCATAAAAAGTCATTAAAAAAGGCTAACATGAGGGACCCCTGGGTGGCTCAGTGGGTTAAAGCCTCTGCCTTCGGCTCAGGTCATGATCCCAGGGTCCTGGGATCGAGTCCTGCATCGAGCTCTCTGCTCAGTGGGGAGCCTGCTTCCTCCTCTCTCTCTGTCTGTTTCTCTGCTTCCTTGTGATTTCTGTCTGTCAAATAAATAAATAAATCTTTAAAAAAAAAAAAAGGCTAACATGAGATTAATAAATGTGACTTGCAGCTGAAGAAATTGAGCTGGTTCTCCTTAAAGAAAGGGTTTTAGGTTTCCTTTGATCTCTTTCATTAACATTTTATAATTCAGCAAAAATCTGAATTTTTTAGCAAAAAACAAGAATGTTTACAGTAGCTCTATTCATATTCATAATAGCCACAAACAGACATTCTGAAACAACCCAAATGTCTTTCAGTGGGTTAATGGTTAAGCAAGCTGTGGTATAGTCACACTCTGGGATACAACACAGCAATGGAAAAGAATGAACACTTATGACAGGCAACCATTTGGATAGCTCTCGGGGGAAATATGGTGAGTGCAAAAAAGTCCATCTCTAAAAAGTTGCATATTATTTGGTTCCACGTACATATTTTCAAAATAACAAAATAAGGGAGATGGAGAGCAGATTAGCGATTAGTGGTTGCTGTGGGGTAGGGGTTGGCGGAAAAGAAGTTGGGTGTGTCTACAAAGGGCGGCATGAGAGTCTGTGGTAAGGGCACAATCTGATATTTTGTCTGTGGTTGTGCTAACATGAATATCTACAGGTGATAAAATTGCATAGAACCTTACACGCACACACACACACACAAAGTGATTATGAAGCTGGTGAAAGCTCAGTAAACCTCTATGGGTTGCACCATAGTGGTTTTAGTGGTTACGTGAGATGCAGCCATTGGAGGAGACTAGGTGAAGCGTACATGAGATCTCCCTGTCCATTTCTTTTTTTTTTTTTCTTTTTGCAACTTCCTATGCAGCTATAATTTTTTTTTTAAATACATCCAAAAAAAAAAAAAAAAGATTCTTAGGAAAAGTAATAGCTTGTTGGCAAAGCTGGGCCCTACAGATAGTAGCTCCAATTGAAAATCCAGGAACTAGGTTCCAGTGAAAATGGAGAGGTAGGCCAACATCCATTTCTTAGATAGAAATCAACACAGGGGAACAGGAGAGAAATAATTGCTTTGGTACAAACCAAACCAATTCTGATCGCAGACCTCTGTCCTCCAGCCACAGGAGTTTACCACCTTCCAAATCCACAAAGTATGTTTTATGGCCTCCGTGGGCCAAGTTGTATGCTGCTCATCCCGTGATGTTGCAACACCTAATTTTCAAAACCCACAAGAAAGTTATGGCAAATAAGGGCAATTGTGAAACCTATACAATGTGCTTGTTTTTCTGCTTTCATTAAAATTACAAGTTACAATTAATCTGTTTCTTCTTAGGCACTCAATTCTTTCAGAATGTAGGTGAAAACATTGCTTTTTATTTGTGTTATCCTTTTCCTAATGGCTGATAGAAACCAGCTTTGAGGTTTAAAATGTTAGTCTATTTAAAACTAAACCCTGGGGGTGGGGGAGAAAGAAAAGAAGAAAAAAGAAAGAAAAAAAAAATACAGCCCTATACCCTGAAACTACCCGAGGAATGCATTCTGCATTTTTTGATCTATGCACTTTCTGACCACAAGAGGGCTTCTTTTATTCCCAGCCGGAAAACCTGGCAGAATAGTCTTTAATTTGGAATTTACAAACATCTTAGGAAGGAAAAAGAATTGAAAACCAAGTGCTCCTTCTAAATACCAAGACTTGAATGACTACGGTTTTGTAAAATGTGGAATTTATTGAAGAACTTCTGTGATATATACTTCAAAGCTCGGTCTCCTATTTTTATATTTGGCATTCTACCTGATGGAAACTAGCCAACCACTTAGGAGGCATGTTCATGCTTTCATTTCCCAGTTGGTGAATGAAGTAGGGCCAAGTGCTGTCTTTATTTTTGTTAGTTTTATTATTAACATATAGAGCTCAGCATATTGCTTGAGTTCAATAAGCACTTTCTAGTCAATGGCTCCTTATGCATTATTTAAGATAATTCTGTCAAGCTAGAAAATGAATTTTCCTAAGTGTACCCCCCACGCCCCATGCCAAGCCCTGCTTATAGATTTCAGTCCCTTTGGTTGTAAAGCAAATGTTTTGGAAGAAAGACTCTTCTTATTCCTCTTGAGATAAAATCCAAGGTTTTAGGATAAGAGAGGCCAAGAGTCCAGATTCCTGAAATGCTAGGAGAGGACACTCGGGAAGGACACGTAGACTTTGCAGCATGTTTTTGTTTTCAGGATTTGATCATTTGTCCTCAGCTTTGCCTACGGGCCACCTTCACTGCACATGGGGGGTCACCCAAAATTTAGGTTCCTTTCCTCTACTATTTGACCATTGCTGACAGCTGGTAGAACTCAAATACAATACCCCCATTGAGCCAGAAGTTGGCATTATGCCATTATTTCTTGATTCCTTGCTCATTTACAGAACTTTCTACATTCTATCAGTTTTGAAAAGTTTTGAAAAGCATATGCAAATGAGACAAAGAGTACGTGTGTGCGTGTGCGCGCACTGGTCATCAGTCTCAAAGTTTTCTGGTGAACCAAAACTGAAAGAAGTTTCCATCAAATGCTTCCATTTCTTAAACTAGAAAATTCAGTCAAAATCCGAATCCATGAATATTCTCCACTGACATCTCTTTGGAGGGAGACCCGGGATGAGTGTCCCCCTATTTACTTTGGTTATGAGGAGAACGCAGCACCTGGAACCTTCTCTGTCTGTCTCCGGCCTTGCTCTGCCTCCCACTTCCAAGAGTGAGAAAGGCACGAGGAGAGATGAGACAGAGGCCAGGGGTGAGCTTTGCTTGGAGGGGTACAGGGGGGCGTCAGTTCATTTCTGACACTGTCCCCATCTCATTGGCCGTGAGCTAAGGCAATCAGATGGGCTTTCGGGAAACATGACCATGATTTGCTCTGGGGAAGCATGGACAGATTAAACCAATTGCTGAAAACAGTATCTGTATGGAGGACCCCCAGCCGGGAGTCTTGAGCTCCAGGTCTGAGGTCCTCGTCTGTCGTCACGTGGCTCTGGGCTCCGATCTCCTTGCCATGTACCAGTTCCGTACTATGGTGAAATAAAGCCGATATCTAAAATTACCTTGACTGTCTAATTTCTAAAGCTCGGCTCAGTACTAACCTCAACCTAACTCAGTGTGTACTGTGTACAGCCCAACAATTATTGGGCCTTCTGAAAAACAGAGTCCTGAAGCCAAATTCTCTTTCCAAGTGATGGAAAGGAATTGTTTGTGTTGAAGACCAATCTGAGAACGTCAGTTAGAATCTACAAAATGTGATTTTTTTTTTTTTTTTTTTTAAGCAAAGCGTATGACTAGCATAAATCCACTAGCTACACCCTTGGAGGGACCAAGTCTGAGAGATGGGCCCAGAAAGAACAAAGCTTTAGTGTTTGATATTTCCAAAGGAATGTTCAAGTTTCCCAGTCAAGTTCAGTCCCATGTAAGTGAGAAGGGTTAACGTTTGTGTCTTAGCAGGGCCTGGCTTTGGTAGGGACTGGATGAGCACGCTCGTTTTATGTGTTCCTCTGTGTAGTATGTGACTCCGTAGAGCCCTGTGGACTCTAGCTCAAAAGAAAAAGCAGATACCATGTCAGGTTGGCTGCAGGAATGGCCAACACATTTATGCACAAAGTTAGGTCCCGGTGGGCCAGATCTACAGCTGCAGGGAAGGCTGGGGACAGTCTCTCCCGCGCGGCTTTCTCCAGGGCATGGTCCTGCCTGGCCTTGTCTTCTGGCAGAGCCCTTCTTGGCAAGGCCAGGCCTTGCATGGCGGGAATCACTTATTAGTGATAAAGTGATTATATCAATCACTTTGTTCTGGACTGCGTGCTTTTCTTCCATAAAGTCTACAAGACCTTCTTTTTTTTCTTTTTTTCTTTAACCTGCTTATGCTTTTAGTAGTCTAGTCAACCCTCTGGAGAGCTGTTGCCAGGGCTGGAATGGACGGGGAGGAAGAGAGGACAGAATCGGTGCGCAATGAGGGGGCGGGGGCTGCTGATGGGCCAAGCACCAAAATAATGCATCACTGTCCAAGCAATGGGTCCAGCAGGCCCCTTCAAGCAGCAGCCTCTCCGTATTGGAATGTCCTCAAGGTCATCTGAGGGGCCACATGACAGTCTGGGGCTGGACCTCAAACGGCTCCTAAAAGGTATTTTGATAGACCAAGAACTTTGAGACAGAAACGGCCAAAGTGGGCGGGATTCTTAAATGGGCACAGGAAAGTGAAAGGACTTGCCAAAGAGGACAGAGAGTCTGCTGGAAATTCAAGTGTTTTTACCTTTCCACATAGTTTGCTTTTTAATAAAAGGTATCTGGTTTCTTTGCAATACACTGTAGTTTGTCATGTTTATGAGATTTATTTTCTTACTGGATTGAGAGTTTGCTGGGGATAGGGAAAAAAGAAGCTTAGGGAATGTTTAAAACTCCACTTGAACATCTAGGGTTATTAATTCTCATGAAGAGAAATATTTATTTAGGGGCACCTGGGTGGCTCAGTGGGTTAGGCCGCTGCCTTCGGCTCAGGTCATGATCTCGGGGTCCTGGGATCGAGTCCCGCGTCGGGCTCTCTGCTCAGCGGGGAGCCTGCTTCCTCCTCTCTCTCTGCCTGCCTCTCTGCCTACTTGTGATCTCTCTCTGTCAAATAAATAAATAAAATCTTAAAGAAATATTTATTTAAAGAGCTGATTTCATTATATTATAACGTTGTGAATAAAGGGACCAAGGGCCCGAGTATGGGGAGGAAGTATAAGGAATTAATAACGAACAGGGGTGGAAGGAAGACAGCCAAGAGTTACTAAACACACGGTGCTGACAGACATTATTTCGTTCGGTTCATACCCGTAAATACCATATCTCCATTTCATAGATGTGGAAACTGAGGCTCAGAGATTAGAAGTAAACTACTTGGAGTTCATACAGGTAATAACATGATAGATCAAAGATTGGAACCCTCGGCTAGTTCAAGGAAAGACCATTTCATGCTTCACAGGCTATGGGGGAAAGAAAATAGGGCTTAGATGCTGGGGGAGGTGGGCTAAGGGAGTGGGTGTGAGTTTGTTTTTTGTTGTTTTTTTTTTTAAAGATTTTATTTATTTATTTGACAGAGAGAGAGAGATCTCAAGTACGCAGAGAGAGGCAGACAGAGAGAGAGGAGGGAGCAGGCTCCCTACTGAGCAGAGGGCCCAATGCGGGGCTTGATCCCAGGACCTTGGGATCATAACCTGAGCCAAAGGCAGAGGCTTTAACCCACCGAGCCACCCAGGCGCCCCTGGATCTGAGTTTTAAACCCAGTTCTGGGACTGGTTAATGTGTGCCCTTAGGAGAGATCAATTCATGGATCTGGGCCTGTTTCCTGACCTTTTAAGGTGCTTAAATTCAAGCCAGGTGCAAACCTACCACCTTTTTGGATAAGCGCATTTACTCTGTCTCCTTTGGTAATGCAAACCAACCTAAGATGCTTTCAAAGTTTCCAGGAATGTGTCCTTCCCCACCCCTACTCTGCCCCACACTCCTGTGTCTGCTGGAGGGGAGAAGAGTCCATGGGGCACTGGGGCGGTGGCCAGGAACACAATGAGAACTAATGGGGAGCAAGTGTGCTTGATGGAAAAAGGCTTTATCATGCTTATGTCAAGCATTGTTCGCTAATTAATTGGGACCTAATTCAAATATCCTGAAATGCGTGCATCTTCATGGTTCACTGGGACTCAACAATTATATACACATGTGTAAACCACCACCCAGATCAAGTTTAAAAAACTTTTCAAGTTCCCTCCTTCCCCTTTCTAGTCCTTACCCAAGGAAGACAACCACTGCTCTGATTTCCATCACGATGGCTTAGTTTGATCTGTTCTGGAACTCGTATGTGTGGAGTCCCATGTGTAGAGACTTACCCAATGCGAGAGGCACATGAGGCACAGCAAGGGCTCCAGGAAGTAGATGGTAAAATTATTTTCCTAATGACTCTGAGTCAGGGGTACCCAGTCTCTTCGGTGGGAGAGTGAAGGCCACAGGTGGGTGTAGATAACTGTTTCTTCTTTCCAAGATGCTTATAAAATTCTTGAAAACACGATCTGGTTCTTTCATAGGGTCTAACAAAACAGTGCACATACCCTCTTCGCATTTCATATTTATTTAAGTTAAGTGATGCCTTTACACCTTCTGCATTCATTCATCTATGCATACGTTCATTCATTCAATAACAAATGTATTACTGTGCAAGTGTACGTAGGTGGCGGGGTTAGTTACAAATGACATGCGCAGTGTGTGTCCCCTGGGGCTCACATTCTTAGCTGGGAGACCAGCAGTAGATGGCCTACACTAGAAGGTAGAGGAACACTGGTGAAGGCAATAGATTCACGAAGAAATGAGTCAGGTACTGTGAGAGAGTGGCAGCTTCAAACACGTGGCGTTAGTAGGAGACTTCAAGTCATACTTAACCTGCTGCCAGTTTCAAGACACAGGATTAACACTGCAGCATGAACTAGAATTTCATTACCCAACACTTTATTTACCCATCGCCTACTACGTGCTAAGTGCGGACAACACTGATATTACAAAACTGAATGAGGCATGGATGAGTTACAGATCTCTGGAAGACCCTTGCCTTTAAGAAGTCTACATTGTTTTCTCCACTGTCATCATACACAGAAAAACACGAGTTCCTCAATCCACATTTTGAGAAGTTTTCCTGAGTCATGTCTCAAGCTGCTTTGAATGGGGGTCACTGGGCAGCTTTTTAGAGATGTGGAAAGAACCCACTCTGCCAGACAAAGGCAAAAAGACTTGCTTCTTTCCTGCAATGTTTCAGACACCTCTGGGGTCCCCCGGCCAGTTCACTGTCAGCAGACGCTTAGCAAAATAAATTGCACTCTAAGAAGACTTACTTTTGGGATTTTGAGAGTGCCTTGAAAACAGAGCATAGCAGTCCCAAGCTAATAAAATCAACACTATCACCCCACGTACACTCTCTCTGTCTCTATCTCTGTCTCTCTCTCTCTCTGAGGGTTAACCACTGTAGCTACTCGTGGTCAAAAGTTTTCAGATGTGTTCCACAGATGAATGTTTGATGTCATGGGACAGGACAGAGCCAGAACAATTGAGTCCTCTTTGGCCAAAGCTTTCCCGTTAGTGTGTATCAGAAATGTGCAGGCTCTGATTGCAGAATAAGTAAACAGGACATAATGAGTTTTCAATAAATACTGCTGAGCCAGATTCCTAGTCTATTTGGAGAGGTTGATTTGACATGCGGAACCAGCCGGGGGACTTGAGGACAGAAAGGTACAAGGAGTTGAAGTTCATGAATGGCAACAGGTGCCATCCCAGAGATGGGCTGTGGCCACCATGCAAAGGGAGAGGAGGTGAGACGCTGCTGATGGTAGGACGCAAGAACCCCTAACAACACCCTTGTTGGAAATGCCCGTTTTATTTTCAGAAGAATCAGAATGCTGGGGGGAGGAGGAACTGGGGAGGTGTGAGACTCCTTTCATCTGCCTGCTTTTGTTTTTAAAAAATAAAGTAAAACAAAACAAGAAACCTACAGCTGAGGGTAGTAACGGACCTAAAATCCCACACCTACTTGAATGAGAATTTGACTCCATCATTTTCTGGCCCATTTTGTGCCTTCAGCCAGAGGGTACAACCCAGTGGATTACATTTGGCATCAGGAAATTTCTTAAAGATGTTTATGTTCTAACAGACTGAAGTTGGTTTTAACTGTTTCTTCCTGATTTTAACTAGAAACAAGTTAATTTACATGTCCATTAGAATTTACTTTCACTTGGACTTTTTTAAGACATGGAAAACTGAAGAACTGAGAAAAAAGAGAGAGGCTCTAGTCGCAGATGCACCTTGCAGACGCCGGGAGCCGCCTCTCTGGCCTGGGATCCCTCAGGCAGCCTGTCTGTTTCCTGGGTATTGACTCTCCACTAACAAGTTAATGAAGTAATCAACAAAGTAATCAACACATTTGGAATCCAAACAAACATTTTTCATTAGCACTACGATATCCTGGGTCCTGTTCTCCAGAAACAGAGCCTGAGGGCAAGATACCAAGGTTTGTGGTTTCCGGAGCAATTCCTCCTCAGAAAACACGGAAGGGAGTGTATTAGTTGGCCAAAGGTGCTGTAACAAAATGTCATAGGCTGGGTGGCTTAACCAACGGAAATTTATTTTCTCACAGTTCTGGAGGCTGGAAGCCTAAGGTGGAGACTTGACGGGGTTGGGTTCTGGTGGGGCCTCTCTCTGCGCTGTAGACAGCGTCCCTCTTGCTGCCTCTTCATGGGGTTGTTTCTCTACATAATGTTTGCTTGTGACTCTCTGTGTCCCAATTTCCTCTTCTTGTAAGGACAATAGTCAAATTGGATTAGGGCAAATTCTAACAGCCTCATTTTATTTTATTTTATTTTTAAGATTTTATTTATTTATCTGACAGAGATCACAAGTAGGCAGAGAGGCAGGCAGAGAGAGAGAGAGAGAGGAGGAAGCAGGCTCCCCACTGAGCAGAGAGCCCGACATGGGGCTCGATCCCAGGACCCTGGGATCGTGACCTGAGCCAAATGCAGAGACTTTAACCCACTGAGCCACCCAGGCACCCCCAGCCTCATTTTAAATTCATTACTTGTTTAAAAGCCTTATCTTCAAATAGAGTCCCATTCTGAGGACTGGGGGTTAGAGCTTCCATGTACAAAAGTGAGAGAACACAATTCAGTGCTTAATGGGAAGTTAGAAAAGGGGAACAAGAAAGAGGAAGGAGGGGAGAGAGAACTTGATCTCTGGGAAAGCCTAGTCTCAGCCTGGTCCATGGGGTAAAGGGGCACTGGTACTGTCAATCAAACCACAGAGTGGTCCCACCTTGAAATGAGGAGTCTGGGTCTTTCTCTGACTGTATCTGTTATTTCACCGACCAGCCACCAAGATGTATCTGGTGGGGAGGTGGGGGTCTTCAAGTATCTGCCCGTGCATGTCCAGACAAGACAACTCCTGTGAGCCAAGAGCACTTTTCTGGAGAGAGTCACACAGCTGTCAACTGTGGCCCATTCAAGCACTCAGGCAGCTGGGGGCAGGGTCCCTGGGCAAGACGTCAACATCACCCTCAACACAGGTCTTCCGGGGACCCTCTGTTTATTACAGAGGCTTACCAATCTCCCATCTCCAGTTGTCAAGCCCACCCTCCCAGGTTCACCATGGGGCATGGCAGCACTGCCGGGAGACAGCACAGGAGGGTGCAACCTCTTCCTTCCATCCGCACACAGCACTACCCTGGACCCAGTTTCCCAGGCCTGAGTACTTGACTTCTGGTCAACCACCACATCTCACAGCCCCACCTCTTCATTTGTTTTCAAATCCATCTTCTCTCCCTTCTCCTGGCCATCGCCCTAGCTCAGCAAGCTATTACTTCTCATCCCCAACACTAGAGAGTTTCTTCCCAGATCTCTCTTCCTCTACCTAAACCCCAACCACCTTTTCCACAGCAGCCAGGTTCACTCCCCTGCTCAACACCCTCGATGGCTTCGCTTCCCTGTAGAGATAGTCCATCTCTAATGTGACTCACTGAGCCTTCCTTCCCTCTTGTGGCTGCTACCTTCTGCCTCAAACCACCCTCCCACCCCCCAATCTGTTCTTAACAACCACATTTAGCTTCTTTTTTGTCCTTGGACTGTCGACATCCTTTCCTGGCAGACAGTTTGTCCTGAGCTGCACTGACACCTACCCAAATCCCCCGGCCATCAGACATGGTCCAATTAACACTTTTTCTAGGCAGTCTTGCCTTGGCCTCCTGGTTTCATTGGTTGCCTTTGCTACAGATTCCTTGGCTCTGGCACCAACCACACTTAATTGCCACTGTGTGTTTAATGGTCCATCCCCCTTCCTAGACCTCCGGCTCGCAGAAGGCACGGTGGGAACCTATCGTGTTGGGTTGTGTCCCCCCAACCTTGTGTCCCTACTCTGCTACTTCACAGTGCCTGACCTGTGTCTCAGTTTTTTTATTTATAAAATATAAATAATATACACAGTGTAATGCTCCTTGGAGTTTGGAGGATTAAATGATTGGTGAGATGCACAAGAGCAGGTACTTAGAGCAGTATTGGGTGTGTAGTAAGCACACGTTGGGGTGACTTGTGATTTCCACGGCCAGTGGACACAGTGGTCCCAGCAGTAGTACTGGTATCTCTAGCACCAAGCGGAGTGCCCAGCACATAAGATAAGAAAAATGAAAGGCGTTAGAACTGGCCTGGCAGCCCGATGGGATTAATATCACCTTCATCATTTCTTCTGATAGTTTCACTGATGATGAAACCAGAGGCATGACCGAAACCCAGCTTCAGTCTTATCTCTGATTTTACTTGCCTCCAAGGCAAATATTTAATGTTAGTTTATAGTTGACATGAACAGCTTACCTTAATAGTAGATAGGAGCAACAAAACAAAACCCTTCTCGTCAGAAGAGGTGATTAGGTTACGACGGACTGCAACAGTGACACCTGAAGTTAATCATTTCACAGCGTAAGAAATGCAGCCTGGGAATATTGGCTAATTCTCGTGAAATCCTCCCTCACCTGTCTGTTTTGTTGAATGAAGTGCAGCCAGCTGGGGTTTGAGCCATCCGGTTGCATCTTTCCCGTGGCCCCAGGGAGCCCATCCATCAGGTCAGGCCACTCCAGGCGCCTGCTACTATGCTCCGTCTCCCCCACCCAGACCCACCCAGGGCTCTGCTGACTCACCAGGCCGCTGGCTTCCCCGGAGGGGACCTTCCAAGCAGAAGCACCTCGTCCTTCTCTGGGGCTCCTCTCCCCTCCTCTCCTCCTCCACAAAGCCCACACTACGGCACAGAGCTCACTGACATACCCCTTCACCAAGGTGCCAGGAACCGTCAGCAGATGATGAAAACGCCTTTCCCACTGAACGTGTCCGGGCCCATAAATCCACAGCCAGAACATTTTAGAGTGGGATACCAAACCATCTCCTTTCCATAGATGCAAAGGCAGGAATAACCAGAACAAGAGTAACTTCTTTTTTTTTTTTTTTTTTTTTTAAGATTTTATTCATTTATTTGACAGAGATCACAAGCAGGCAGAGAGGAAGGCAGAGAGAGAGAGAGAGAGGAGGAAGCAGGGTCCCTGCTGAGTAGAGAGTCAGATGCAGGGCTCGACCCCAGGACCCTGAGATCACGACCTGAGCCGAAGAAAGAGGCTTTAACTCACTGACCCACCCAAGCACCCCCAAGAGTAACTTCTTTAAGGCAATTCCATATGCCTCCCGTGTTCTCAGCAGTGTTCGTATGCACGTCCTTTCTTTCTCTACCAACCGTCAGTCGCCCTCTTTTCTCCTCTGGTTTTGTTGTTTTTCTTACTGTTTTCTTTTTTCTTTCCTTCTTCTTTTTAAAATAACGTTGTGTGGTCTATCTACTTGAGTTCTGATCTCATTTCCTAATTCCTCACTAAGGTTATGGTGCTATTTGAACACCTAGCCAGAATTTGATGGAAAGGCATAAAAAAGCGGAAGGAATCACACCCCAGTAGGTAAGGCTGTCCATGCAGCCTGAGAACACTGTTCTGGAGAGTTCTGCCATTCATCCAATGCTCACAGACACAGGAACATGAGTCATCAATGAGACACTGTTACCACCCGCTCTTCTCCCCCAAGCCTCCCTAATTTAAAAAAAAAAAAAAAAAAAAAGAGGAAATGGCCTCTGACATTGGGATGTATGAACAAGAGCTCCACACATGGCACAGAGCATGAGAACTTCTGCCGTGGACTTCCGCACTGGCTATAGGATGCTGGTCTCGTGTTTGGTTTCCAAACCTCGCATCTAAAGTAAATGTCACTTGAAGTATGATTTGTAGGGAGCAACATAAAGGCTGATTCAGGAGGAAAAACAAAGGCCAAATGGTACTACTGTTACAGGACTTCTGTAATTTTAAAAATAATTATAATTTTTAAAGGAATATTCGGCATGTGGAAGAATGAAAATAAAGAGAGCTATAATTGCCTTTAAAATGCATAAAGCAATTATTAGGGAAGAAAGAAGGCCAATTAGCCACACTAGTCAATAAAGCTGAAACAAGATGTTGGGAAACTTGTTCAAAGAAAAGTTTGCTTAAACTTACCGAGAAACTCTCTAATGGTGAGAAAGGAGAGAGGAGGCTCGGGTGACTCTGACAGAGGCGGTTACAGATGTCTTAACCCTGTAGACGGAAACGAGAAATTGTACAGCGAGAGCTGTTCGGGACAAAACCGCGTCATTCCTAAACTGGGGGGCTCCATTCTCTAGTTAAAAGGATCTACGACCGGTTTTACAATCTCCCGCCGTGTTATTTCCAGACCTTTCAGGGCCACGTGAGTGAAGGTGCGCAGTCCTATCAGCCTTGCACCCGCACCACGCTGGGGCAGCTCGCCAAGGGAAAAGGATTCTGGAATATTTCTTTTCCAAGCCTCACGCCCCAGGATGCCAGATGAGCTAGGCTATAAATTTGTTCAGCACCCAAAAAGTCATCCTGCAAAAAGCATCCTGTACAATTTGAAGCAAATAAAAATTAAAAATAAAAAGGGCTAGAAATGATTCGAGAATTTAGTCAGTCGCTATAAAACCCATCTAGGGTTAAAAACTGTTCTTGGGTTTCCTTTTATCCCACCAGCAATGTAGAAAGAATTCTTTTTCTTTAAGATTTTATTAATTTATATGAGAGCGAGAGAGAGCGTGTGAGCGAGCAGGAGGCTAGTGCAGAGGCAGAGGCAGAGAAGCAGGCTCCCCGCAGAGCAGAGAGCCCGATGCGGGGCTCCATCCCAGGACCCTGGGATCGTGACCGGAGCCGAAGGCAGACGCTGAGCTGACAGAGCCACCCAGGCGCCCCGGAAGACTTGATTTTCATAGTTATTCAGAACATGCTAGCATCCAGAACCGACACGCTGACTCCTGTCTCTTTTTCTGGTCTCCTCTGCTGAGGGGACACCCTGGAAGGAGGACCCCTTCAGACCCGAGGTGGGTGGAGAGTCGCCACCTCCTGGACCTCCCCTGTTCTTCGCAAGCGCACCCTGGCTCCAGGGACTGCCCTGCCCACCGCCTCCCTTGCACACGTTTCTGGAATTGGCAGTAAAGTGGCATTTGCGCTACTTGTGTCCTAACAGAAACGAAAACCTGTTGCTGAGAACAAGAAGCAAATCCGCCCAGAAGACAAATTCTTTTCAGGGAAGCAGTGTGTGTGCCTCGCTTGTGGACCCCTCGCAGAGAAAAGGCATATCCATGCATGAACTGGCAGTTCACTGGGTTTTGTAACTCTCACCAGGGAGGCAGGCTCAGCAAACCGATTAACTAATTAAACCAATTAACCAAATGTGTAATTAACCTTGAGAATAGAGGTGTTAACAGAAGCACAACAAAGAAGTTACCCTCCCCCTGAAATTGCCTGGTGGTTTTAAGCCTTTTGGTTTTCTGTCTTAAAGGCATATCCACAGAGGAAAAATATTCTCTGGGCACAGGATTACTGGCAAGCGGTATGGCCTGTAGACAGAATGCAATCAAGGGCGGCCTTGGCCACCCTAACCCCCCGGCTACAGTCCATCGTCTGTAAGTAAATTTATAGGATTTGGGGAGGACATCATCTGTGAGGCACTGGCAATTCATGGTTATTTCTTTTAAGAACACATACATCCATATTAAGGAAAGGGAAATAGCTAGAAATTTCCAAAATAGATCCGTGCTTGGAAATGGCCAAGTACCTTGTAATTCCAACAACCGAGTCTAGGAGAACAGGAACCAAGAAAGGGAAGCTACAGTGTTTGTAAAGGTCTGAGCTATAGCCTGAAATCCCTGGGAAAGAGGCACTTGGGGGACTGTCAGACTCGCTCTCTCCGTGCAGTTCTGACGGGCGGAAATTCATCTTTGCCAGAGCAATAAATTAACACCTTGTCATAATTACTTTTAAGTTGCTCACCTTATAAAATTCTGGTTTTCAAGTAGCTTCAGGAATGTTAGTTGGAATTAGTTACGTGAAAGTCACTAAGCTCAGCCTGTTCCTTCAAGTACCTTACGTTTAAGGGGTGGTGTGAAATTCACTCAGAAAAAAATAAGAGCTGACAAAATATTATAGGTTTAACAGCAAACAGATGATACAGACCATAGGCAATTGCCAAGTGATGGAGCGAGGCAGACTGAGGCTTCAAGCCTGACTTCCATGCACTATTTCAGGGAAACCAGAATCGTGACCGAGAGGTACAATCAAATCATTAACAAGGAAAGTGAATGCCACGGCATTAGGAAATGTGAAGCTTATCAGGAGAATAAATATGTATGTGAAATCTCATACTGGATTTTCCTGTTCCTCTTTCATAAAAGGCACAGTTTTCAACGCCGACCTTGAGCAAGATCAAAGCTCACCTGTGCTAAGTCAGCACACATTTTGTAATCCTTAAGTAAAAAGATACACTTGTGAACGGTAGCACTCAGCCAAGCTCACGGACTCTGCACTTAATCAGGAACTTAAAGTGCAATTTACAACCAGGCAAGGATGTTTAAGGCTTCATGTTTCATTCACGAAACTGAGGATCCCATTCCTACCCCAAGAGCAGAGCAAGAAACTACCTGGGATCATTTGAATTAGCCCATCTAGGCCTCTGTTTCCCAATCTGAAAAAAAAAAAAAAAAAATCAAGGGGTTTCAGAACAGAGAATCTCTATGAACCCCCTCATGATTCAAATGGGTTGGGGTGGGTTGGTTTGTTTTTGTTTGGTTTTGGAGGATGAGACCCTTTTGACAACAAACACCTCCACTTCTAATTTTTTAAATCAACCAGAACACTGAAAATTTGGTACGAAAAGACTTTCTGAAGATACAGAGATAGCATTTCCTCGAGAATGACTGCCAGTCTTGCTGAAACTTAAGCCGGGGAACTTATCAAGTAAAGAAACCACCTAGTTCCAGACCCCGACCCTAGGCGGAGTCCCGGCGAGTCAAACCCAACGACTCACGGGAATTTAGAATTACATCGTCGTTGGTCAAGTTGAGAGTAAACAATGTGAATGTGTTTTTCAGGGATTCTCCAAGACCGTATCAGCTGGGGCACAGTGCTCTTTAAATATATAATTGAGGAAAACAAACTTCATCTCCACAAGGCTGTGTACTGCCAAGTGAGGAACTGGTCCACACAAAATGTGCTCTTGTTTAACTCTGCCTTGCATCTGAAACCCGCCATTGTCTGTCTAGCCTGAGCCCTGGGGGTGGATGGCAGGGGTGGGAAGCCGAATTCTAAGCAAGGTGCTTCACACCAATAAAATGGGTTTTATGCCATCTACCCTTATGCAAAGTAAGTGTATTAATAGTGACCAGGCATGGATTTGTTAATAATTGTAATGTCTGATACACTTAACATTAAACGGAGGATGGTGAAATGTTTTCTAAATCCCACCAAATAAATTTAACACAGTCAAGAAAGAAATGAAAAGTTAAGGCTATGACGAATAACATTGAAATGTATAGAAACATGGCTTAGTCTATTCAAGCTGCTGCCACAAAATACCATCGGGTGGCTTATTTGTAACAGAAACATCTCTCACAGTTCTAGAGGCTGCGAAATCCAAGATGGCGGCTTCAGGGTCTGGTGAGAGCTGGCCTCCTGGTTCCATTCATAAACGGCCCTGTTCCTGCTGTGTCCTCATATGGCAGAAATGAAAAGACCTCTTGGGGTTTCCCTTTATAAGGCCACTAATTCCATTCATGGGGGCTCCACCCTCGTGACCTAATCACCTACCAAAGTCCCCTTCTTCTTTCAGCACATGAATTTGCAGGAGTGCGGGTGGGGGGGGAGCATAAACCCTAAGTTCATGTACAAACATGCACATTTAAAATGTTATTTCTTGGGGCGCCTGGGTGGCTCAGTGGGTTAAAGCCTCTGTCTTCGGCTCAAGGTCATGATCTCAGGGTCCTGGGATCGAGCCCCGCATCGGGCTCTCTGCTCAAGCAAGGAGCCTGCTTCCTCCTCTCTCTCTCTCTCTCTCTGCCTGCCTCTCTGCCTACTTGTGATCTCTGTAAAATACATAAATTAAAAAAAATTTTAAATGTTATTTCTCTTGGACTCCCATTAATTCTCTAAACAATGACTTACTGAACAGTCGAGTGCTTGCATAGGACTGGAAATATGGATAGGATTGGGGATGATTCAGTCAGTCACAGTTTAAACGCTCAGGGTTGCTGTAAACCTCAATTATACAAAGGTATTTGTCTGGGTAACTAATAGAAGGCTTCAGAATATAATGCCACAAGGACCTTTATTTCATTATACTCCATGAGTTGTTTGGGGAGTATGTTGTTTCTTTTAAACGATGAATGGCAGGAACACAGATGAATCTGGTAACATATTTAAGAATACTGTGATGTATGCAATTTTTGAAAATCATATATAAGGCACGTGGCAAGTTAGTTTTTAGGATACTGAGCATTCAGGTTCGTCACAGCGTATTAGGATCAATATTAAATATTTGCCATTCGAAAATAAAATGATGATAATGGCTTTAAAGACATTACACGGCTCCAATTTGCTTGTATCTTACAGACCTAAAGAAATACTGAAAGGTCCCCGAATGATACTTTTTCTACAAGAGGGAATCTAGAAACAAAAACTAGAAAGGACATGTTCAGAGCCTTTTTACAAGGAGGAAGTCTCTGGGCAGGAATCTCATCCCCCAAACTGACCGGCCACACGAAAAGGTCAAAGTACTTCCTGGGCCAGTCCAGAAGCTTGAGAAAATTCCCAGAATTCCTGAACATGAGAGCGGAGGTTCCCAGAGGAGACACGGGCGCCCCTCTGCCTGCCGCCGTGACTTTACCTTCGTCTTTCCTCCCTGGCTCCCACTGTCGGGCGGCTGTCTCCTTCCACGGGGCTCAACTTCGACGTTCATGGACTTGCACCAGGTGCCATCGACATGTGATGACATTGCGACGTGTGGAAGTTGGGAGTCGGGAGTAAAGTGAATGGAGCGAACGGGCCTGACCCGCACTGACGTCGTAACATGCAATCACTCCTCTTACACATTTTGGCAAGAACTGTGATTTACTCCTCTTTCTCCCCCTCCACACGTAGATTTGAATGGATTTGTTAGAAGAAATGGAGATTAGAGAAGGTCCCTTTAGCCTCTGCAGATTGAATGTCGGGGATAAAACTAAAAGAACATGTTAGCAATTCGTCATTTGCGAGCTATGACGGGAACCCTGAGTGGACTAGATGATGTGATAGGACCGTTGTGTTGTAGCTTCTCAGACGAGATTGACTTTCTGAAAATGAAGGCCTGTTTTCTACAAAATGTCACAGAAACTTCTGGAGAAACCTATAAACAGTGAATATTTGAATATTTGCTCCAATGCCATGTTCTGTGGTAGAACACACACACACACACAAATGTAGACACACACTGTTAGAGCGCCTCCTAACTTAAGCTTCTTTTCCTAGACAGAAATACATTTCTGGAAATTTCTTTCGGGGGGAATCTCACTTCTGCACAAGACGTATTGCATATCCTGATTGGTTAAGCAGTGGTCTTGAAAATAGCGCCTTTTATTCATAGGATTTGAGAACTAGTGTAAGTAAAAGCACTGGTAAACAAAGCTTGAAATAATTTTTCCTCCATATAATCTCTTTTAAATGGACCTTTTGATTTATGGGTAGAGTAATCATACTGTAAACTCTGCTCAGGAAAGAACATATGTAAATGATTAGAAACCACTGGGGGTGTCTTCACGGTCTATTAACTCCGATGTATGATACACTCGTGGTAGCTGCTGAACCGGGTGGATATTTCTGCTTCGGAGGTGCCGTTTGCATAAACTCCCCCCACTTAATCAACGGAGCTTCGACGTCGGAACTGAAATGTGACACACAGTGGAAAAGTGGTATCACAACACCACCTTGACCAAACGAAGGGAAGTGGATACAAGGTTCAGGAGGCCGCCGTTACTTCCGCTGACAAATGTAATTGTTAGGGAAATGCTGGATAGCTTTCATTTTTCTTCTTTTTTAATTAAAAAAAAAAATCTACAGCTGGGGAGCCTGGGTGACTAAGTCAGTTAAGCCTCTGCCTTCAGCTCAGGTCATGATCCCAGGGTCCTCTGCATTGGGCTCCCTGCTCCATGGGGTGTCTGCTTCTCCGAACTCTTCCACTGCCCACCCCCACTCATGCTCGCCCTCTCTTTCTCTCTATCTCAGATAAATAAATAAAATCTTTTAAAAAAATCTACAGGCCTTCATAATACCGAATTGCATGGGGCACTGGGTATGGTGTATAAATAATGAATTTTGGAACACTGAAAAAAAAATTAAATTAAATTAAAAAAAAAATCTACAACCATTCTGTCTTTACAGACCAAGGGAGGATTTTTGTAGCCAAAATGCAAACTTTCTGAAGCGTCTAAAAGCTTTCCCACACGTAAATCAATCAGCATTGGTAGGTCTCTTAAATAAAATGAGTATGTCTTGGGGCACCTGGGTGGCTCAAGTTAAGCATCTGCCTTTGGCTCAGGTCATGATCCCAGGGTCCTGGGATCGAGCCCCACATCAGACTCCCTGCTCAGTGGGAAGTCTGTTTCTCCTTCTCCCCCTGCTCACGGTCTCTCTCTCTCTCTCTCTCTCTCTCACATAAATAAATAAAATCTTTTAAAAATTATTAAAAGATTAGTATGTCTTTGTTATCAGTTAAATATGTGGTTACTTTGCACAGAATATTATTGCTTCTCCACTGAGAAGTAATTAAAATAAGTTTTTTCTAAAACGAAAAAGCAGAAACTGCCAACTTGTACCATTAAAGTATCGACTCCAAATAAGTAAGATACAGTAGAACTAACTTGAGGCCCAGCTTAAGATGTTTAAAATTCTTTACAGTTATCACGCCCTACATCCCCTCATGCATTGAATTATTGTTGCTAATTCAAAAGAAAGATAAAAGGTTTTGTCCAAAGTGTAAACGAAGCATGGGAAAGGAAAGCTTTTTCTTGGTCCTGGAGTTGTTTTTGTTTTTGTTTTTTTTAAACATGGGGTGAGAGTGGGTTGGGGAAATACGGTTTTATATGAAATAATCTTTCAAAATATTTGAGGGAATACTTGTGAACAGGAAAAATCAACAACTAGAAAATAAAAACTATAAAAAAGGAAAAGAAAAAGAATTCACAGTGACCTGGGCGGGAAGACCCTCTGGCAGGAGTCTCAACACTTCTATTCCCATCAAGGAAAAATTCTGAGCTATTGGCTGGAGTGTGCAGTGTTCCTGAAGGCAAAATGTGATAACAGGGTTCATCATAAATATCAGTAAACCGGTGTCGGATCTTGGTATCCGGTAAGGCAGGGGGCGGGGAGATTTATGTTTGCTGCTAGAATGGAAACCATATCCTATTCCGTAGGAGGCTGGCTTCATCCAAACTTGCTTTATCTGAACTTCTGTTTGGAATCAAATGGACAGAGACATATTTGATAGTCTTCCAAAAATAAGCTTCTCAACTATCCACCACTCATCCCTCCGTCCACTGCCTTGAGGTTTAGAGCAAAGGGGTGACTTTGATGATTGCACAATTCTCCATGGTGGTCCTTAGCTGTGAATTCTGAACGTGCTTCGCCTCCACTTCCATTTCTTGCTTCCATTCCCGAAGGTTGTTTGCCAACGTCTATAGCTCCCACAGGCTGACACAGAACTCAGGGGCCATGGGTGGGGCTCGTGCCACTCTCTCACTCTTGAGAGAGGCTGAGTAACTCACTGCCCTCACCCCCGGCTCTTTCCCTAGCCAGCCTGCACCCCCAAAGCAGAGCTGGATGGAGCTGCAGACTCGGGAGACACGAGGAGACATCTTGCCATCCTATCTCTTTCTTTCACCAGCCACTTATGCACCAGTTGCATCCTTACAATACGGACCACTAAAATAGCTAGCCATTTTATAGCAAAAAAAATCCCCATTGTCGTGAAAGTCATTTGACCTCGAATGGGATGGTGAAGGCACAGGGCTTTTCTGCTGGGCTGTAACAGACACAGCTTTCAGCCATGGTTAAAAGTTACCATGTTGGAAAACTGTAATAGGCTATGGTCACTCTGAGATTGCAATGTTCGATTGGCAACACCAGATTCGGTGGCTTTTTAGCCCAGATAAACTGTTTCACCAACAACCATTGACTGTCTCTGTACTGGTCATCATGCCGTTCTATTGGACATAATACTGTTTCCCTGGATAGCTTTCAATTTTACACGAGGGGTATTATTGAGCCTACCATTTAAACTAGCACTCTGGTGAATCCTTTGGCAAAGCAATGAAAATCCTTACGATTAAAACCATGCCCTTCTCATGTCTGTTTTGTAAATCTATTGTTTCACATTTCTGTGTTTGTTAAAAGTAAGGCTTGCATATGGCATACGTGCATTTTCTCCCATCAGTCTCATGCCTTATTCTATTTGTTTCCTGCCCTGGGAGTGAGCAGACTTCATGGTGATACAAAACGTATGCCAACAACTGTTCAAGAGAAACCAATTAAGAATAAATTCTGCCACCATTTAGGCAACTCCTTACGTAAGACATTGGCAAGTAACAATCAGAGACAGAGTGTTATTGTTCCAATATACCGATGAGATTCTGATTATCTGGCTGTGATTCTCAGTTCTTACGAAAGTCTCTAAATGTCAGATCACACTTGAAAAAGACATACATGATAATGGCAGTACCTTTCTCATTGAGCTGTTAGGAAAACTTAGTAAGAGGAGGACTATGGCAAGTTTAGCATGGTACCTGGCACATCGGAAATGCTGAGTAAATGCTGGCTAGCGTTACCAGCATAAAGACCTAGCCACTTAAAAAAATAGAAAATGCTCTGAAATAGCTCCACGGGGACACTGGAAGCCCATGTCACATTTATCATGGCAGGCGCAGCATCTTCTCCGTGAGGCCATCCCTCCCTGCTAGCTGCAAAAGAGAGTTGAGCAGAATCAGAAGTTTCCACTAGCTTTGAACAAAGGTTGGCAGCGCTCACGGGGCCTCCATCCCTCCCATCCTTGCTGGCTTCCATCCACGTTGTGCCCAGCAGAGCGTCAACAGGATGTGGAGTCATCTTCCGTGGTCCCAGCTGGCTTTGACTGTGCCGTGATGACTTGGCGATCGCAGATGCTAGATGGAAAGCATGTCTCAACTTCACCTCTAGAATGTAATTTGTTTATATTTGTCCAATCCTTCCCCCTCCCCTTGGGTCATTTAAAGATCTTGCCAAATGCCTTGTTTCTTTTATCTGGGTAGAGTCGTCATTAAAGATGTTTGAGAACAGTTACTCTCATTGATATTTTACAGATCTGGAAGACAGTTTTCATAGCTACACAGCCTTTCCCTCCCCAAAGTCTGGCTCCACAAAGAGTAAAAGTGAGCCTTCTGAAATCTAAGCTAGATCATGCTACTCCTTTGTTCCAAAACACTCACTGCCTTCATCTCAGGGTAAAAACTGAAGTCTGAGATGACATTACATAATCTCTATACACCCTACCTCCTCTTCCTCTACCCTGCTCTTTGTTTCCTTGCTTGTCTTTGAATACCCCAAATATGTTCCTACCCCAGGGCCTTTGCACCTGCTATTTCCTCTACCTGGAATGCTCTTTGCCCCAGATACCTGCCCAACTCAGTTCCTTGCTTCCTTCTTGTCTCAAGTCAAATGCCACCTATCATGCAGGTCTTCGACTGCTCTATATAAAAGTTTCCTCTCATCCTTCTTTATTTTCTTACTCTGCATTCATCACTACCTTATGTACTGTTTATTGATTTAGGAAGGGGGGGGGCTGGCTCCTACACTAAAATGTAAACTTGTTTAGATGACTATTTTGTTTGCCACTGTATCACAAGCACTTAGACCCCTGAAAGCACTTAGTAGGTGTCCAAAAAATGGTTATCGAATGTGCAAAGAACCACTCCTTCAATTATCAGTCTACTCCTCCTTCTTAATGTCCTTATTTATTTTTTCCTTCTGCACTCCCACACATGACTCCACACTTCTTTGTCCATCAATATTCTGGAATATACTGTATCATCCTGTACTCTCTGATTCTTTTTTGTAATAATCCATATAACGCTGTTTAGCAAATTGCGCAAACCCATGCTCTAGCTTTATAAATGTTTCTGTAAATTAAAATGTATCCCAGAGCTGAGCTTAAAACAAAATGCTTTTAAGCCAAATTTAGCACACTATTTCCACCTCATAAGGCTTCAGACCACCCTAGTCATAGTGATGAACATATTATTTGCACGTTTGATAAGCTTGGTGCACAGGTGGCAGCTCTTCTCCAGATTTTGCCTGGAGGAAAACGTGTTTCAAACAAGGTCCATATCTGTCCGCATATGGCAAATCCTACCAGTATAAATCCAAGAAACTGGATGTTTGAAGGCATTTTATCTTGCTTTCTTGTTCCTTCTTAAAAGCATTGACAAAGGTTAAGGTCCATGGCTAATACAGAATTTAAATTTCTATGAAAAAGATAAGGAAGGAGCCGGATGAAAGGCTAAACAGGGTTCCTTTGTTAAAGGAAGGAATGCTAACTCTCAGAAACTGGCCCTTACCGCAACTTTCAAGAAATAATACAAAGAAACTTCTCAGGAAGAATGATAACAAAAAGAACAGAGAAATCTCAAAGAAATGAAACTAATAGAATTAACTGGTTTTATGGTTTTAATTCACAAACATGCTAGAAGACTCTGGACCTCATAGGCACCGATTCTTTTCCCTGTTTCTTCTACTCTATTTTTTTTTTTCTTTCTAGATTTTACTTATTTATTTGAGAGAGAGAGTGAGGAGAAGGTCAGAGGGAGAAGCAGACTCCCCATGGAGCTGGGAGCCCGATGTGGGACTCGATCCCGGCACTCCAGGATCATGACCTGAGCCGAAGGCAGTCGTCCAACCAACTGAGCCACCCAGGCGTCCCATACTCTTTCTATTAACAAGACTGCCTTATTCTCCCAGAACTTCCCTTGCCTTAGGGAGGAGGTAGGAAGGGAGAAGACTCTCATTCCTTATAGTCCTTCCAGGTGTGCACTAACTCGGTTCCAGACTCCCTACCAGGCTTCAAATCTGACTCGATCTTCTGCTAGCCTTGTGTTCTTGGGCAACTCTGGCTGATGGAAATACTAGTCGTAGCATCTGCTTCTAAGCAGTACAGAGTAGGATTACAGGAGTCAGTCAATGCAAAGCACGTGGAGTAACCGGTGGTACGCTGAAACTGATCAGTAGGTGGTAGCTAGTGTTCCCGGAAGCTTAGGAATTTCTTTACTTCTTACTCAGAAACCTAAGGTCAAGAATTTGGTGTCTGTATTGACTTAAAAGGAACAAAAGCCTTCTCTCCTCCTAACTTCAGCTCTGTAGCCTTCACCCAAGGGCAGAGCCACCCAATGACCCTCTAGACCATGGATGGCTCTGCTCGAATGGCACCTCGCCTCGTGTATTTGCGAAGAGTGGCTCACAATTTGGAATCCTCACGATACAACATTGAAAGTGGTTCAGCTTGGGGGCTTTTCTGGAATTCACCCATTTGATCCATTCTTTCTCTCCACCTCCTAACTAGTATATGTAATTAAGGTTCAGTTATAAAGGCTTAATACAGGTGCATCTCTGTCCCTAGCCCCCTGGCCATAAAGAAAATACATAAATATCCAGAAATAAACTGTGTAGAGGAAGACTGTAGTGCAGTTCCTCCACAGTATTTGCCGCCTGACTCAGCAGGCGCCGAGTAGAATGAATGAGATGAGTAGACATAGCGCTTCAGTCTGGAGACAAAGCAGTATGGGGGGCAGGCTGGAGATGTGGATGCCATTCTGTCCAAGCAGCCACAGAAGGGACAGCCCTATGGAGTGTCTGCAAAGCCTTAGCGTCTTTATTCCGTTTGTTAAACAGTGTTTCATAGAGTGTTGCTTAAAATGCTGCCTTTGTAGTATCGGACCTCTAGATGTGTGCTGTTATGGGGGACAAAAATGCAAAGGAATCATGGGAATGCCTTCACAGTAGGAGAGGAAGAAAGGGTACGCAGTTCCAGACAACGTCTTTATAAAAAGACCCCTTACACCCGGGGGGCCCTCCCACCTTATGTGATAACCAGAAGTGACCTGTTTTGAGTATGACGACATGCCAAGGCACGTGAAAAGAATGTTATGTAAGTTATTCAATCATCAGACAACTGCGTGGATTAGCTGTTATTATCTGCACTATGGAAAAGAGCCATCAAAGTTGACATAGCTCAAGGACACACAGTAAATGTATGACAAAGCTGCCCTAACATTCTTAACATCATGGCAGCACCCACTATAAATACCAGGTCCCTCTGGGAGGATTAGAGTCACAATGGTCTTCATGCTATAGACAGGATTTTACCATGTTAAAGATATCCACATCCTAATTAGAAGAGCCAATGAATACATCGTATTAGATGGCAAAGAGAAATCGAAATAAGGGATATCAAACAAAGGGAGTCATAAACTGATTTTGGAAGATTATCCTGGGTTATCTGGATGGGTCCACTGTAATCACAAATGTCTTTTTTTTAAGATTTACTTATTTGAAAGAGAGAGAGCATCCAAGCAGGGTGTGGGGGGGGGGGGTGATTGGGGAAAAGGAGCAGAGGGAGAGAGAGAGAATGTCAAACAGACTCCCTACCAGGCATGGAGCCCCATGCAGGGCTCAATCTCATGACCCAGAAATCATGACCTGAGCGGAAATCAAGAGTGAGATGCTCAACTGACTGAACCACCTAGGCCCCCACAACTGTCTTTATAAGTGAAAGTGGGAGGCAGAGGGGCCAGATTCAGAGAAGAATAAATGATGAGAGGCAGAGAGAGAGATTCGAAGACATTCCACTGCTGTCTGTGAAGATGGAGGAAGTGACAACACACCAAATTTAGGGAGCTTCTAGAAGGATGAAACAGGCAAGGGAACAGACTCTCCCCAGAGTTGCCAGAAGTAACATCACCCGCCAACACGTTGATTTAGCCCAATTAAGTCCCATTGGCAGACTCTATCTTCCAGAACTAGAAGATAATAAATACGTAAAACCAGGAGTGACAGGAAGTTTCAGGATGATTCAGTGTATCCGTCCAAGTGGTGTTTGTAGGGAAATCAATCCATGCCACAGACAGGAGAAATCCAACTCAAGCAGATAGCTCGCTCAAATTGTTTGTCCACGACTATATTTATAGACTCCGAGGTGACAGAAATGGGAAAACTGACAAATAAAACTGCAGCTAGCGTAAACAATGAAAGGAAGCAGGAGCCTGGAGAATCTTGCGTTCAGAAAATAAGCTTAGCTGCTTTCGCAAAGACAAACCCCATGGGCAGACAGGAGACCAGCCCAGTGGGAAGTAGCTTAAGAAACTGGATTTTGTCCATGTGTCCACAGAGAGAACATTCACAGGTACAAAGTATATCATGTCCAGAAGCACTTTGCACTGAATCTTCTTACGGGCTCCTGAAACAAGTCGGTGACAGAAGACTGTGGAAGATGAGATATTCATTACAAGTGCTTCCAGGGGAGCTTTCCTTCAACCAAGAGAGTAGTGAGTGGTGCACGTGATCACAGGGGAGGGAATGGCAAAGTCTTCGAGAGCAGTAGATCGTGCAGCTTGAACCGATGCCCTCACACTATGCTGCCCTGTGTGGTAGCCACTAGCCAGTCATGGCTTTCCAAATTAAAATTTGAATTTGTTAAAAGGAAATGAAACCCCACATTCAGTTCCTCCACCATACTTGCCACATTTCAAGTGCTCAATAGTCACATGAGGCCAGTGACTACTCTCTGGGACAGAGGAGCTATGCATTCCCATCCCTGCAAAATGTTCTAGTGCACAAAGCTGCTCTAGACCCGGGCGGTCCCAATATAGCAGCCACTAGCCACATGTGGCAATTGACATTTATATTGATTAAAATTAGAAATTCTGTTTCTCAATCACATGAGCCACATTCCTTGTGCTCAGCAGACACAGGACTAGTTGCTACTGTCAGAACCGCATGGATCTAGAACATTCGCACGGTCACAGATAGTTCCCCTGGACAGTGCTGCCTTTTAGCTACTTTGCTTGGCTCTTTCTCTGGATCGTCTGTATGATTTTCAGAGTCAAACTCTGCGGCCATCTCAAACAAGGAACATGGTTAGCTGTAGCTGAACACTCAGGACCCTTGCTCCGTGATTTACATGGTATTCACATCAAGGTTTCCTTTTCCTGCTGTCCTCCCCGTCCTCTAGGTTATCGCGGTGACTCTCCCGGTGCAGTAGCATATGACAAACATCTCCTGGCTCAGGTTTCCCATTCAGTTTCCAACTGAAAGAGGAGAGGCCACTTCTAGACACCACCCCCTCCACGGTTCCTGCCCATTTACCTACCTCGAAGCACTGTGCCAAAGGAAGGTCCAGGGAGTGAGTCAGGGAGGAGCTGGAGGGCTGAAGAGAGCTGAGCGGGTCTGGGTGAGACTGACTGTGGCCCTCAGCTGAACCACCGACCACGCACGAGGGCCCGCTGTGGAGATGCGAGAAGATCTTCAGTGTCCGTGGGGGAGGGGGAGATGTCAGACAGCACGTGTAGCTCCCATCTGGGCAGCATACACACCGACGTACAACCCTGTGTGTAGGTCCATACGCATAGACACAGAGAAGACAGACACATGCAAACGCAACACACACACACACACACACACACACCTTTTTCTACATGTGATAGATTTTCTTCACTTCACATTATAAACATATACCTTTTTAAAGTCCACGGGTTCTGCACAAATGTCACTGCCCATGGCCACTAAGGTGGCACAAAGTATCCCACTCCAAAATACATTAATTAGGGAGCTGGAGTAATAGAAATGTGTGATCTCTCTCTCTAGCTGGTCTTCCTCTCCTGGTTGAGAGATACTCCCTTGGGGTCACTATTTTGGGTTTAAGCCACCAAAGTAAGTAGACAGTTTCCAGAAGGCTGTGACTGTTCTCCTGGACAAGGCAAGAAATCCCTGGATTTTACTTCAGTGGTTTTCATGTTAACTCAGATTTATTAACCACATTTATTTAGAACTTCTGCGGTTTGGGGAAGCACAGGGGTCCGAGTGGGGCATGTCAGCATCATACTTCATATAAAATGTGGATCTTGAGGAAAGCCCGGGGTAGAATCCCTAACTCTAGGTAAGCAACATTCTCTAGTCCAAACCCCCACTGGATGGACAGAGGAATCCCCACATCATTTCCAGAATGTGGTTCCCTAGACTGTGCGTGGTGTGACCCCTGCAAAAGATTCATTTTATTTTGTTAATTCAAGCCATCAGGGGTCAGGACACATCTGCCCCCTTACTCGCTCCCCCTCCATATGTGTAAAGTTTCCGTACGGATGAAAATACATGCTTCGATGCTCAGTATCTTGTAATTCCTGTCTGTCACTTGGAGTCCAGACTCCCTCCCACGGCTTTAGGATAAACCTCCCCTCCATCTACGGCATTATTCCAGAAGATAGTTCAAGTTTCTCTCTGCTGCCAATTTTCAACAACAGGGGTTGCAAAAGGAAGTATACACCACATTTCTATAGCAGTGACGCCTGTCGTTTGTGTATTGGAAGCCAACTCTTGTCATTTGATGTCACCTCAGGGCCAAAACCCTGATAGGAGTAAAGCTAATGAGGGGAAATCAACCGGTCTAGTTCTGCCTCTTCTGAGAACTAGAATAAGATGTTTGTGTCTCCTCCCGAGTTTGGGAAACTCGGACAAGCTGGTTCAGAACCCCTTTTGAACGTGGATGACGTGTGTTTCAAACATAGCCAGTGTTGAAAGCACACTGGCTTTCCTTGGAAAAACAATGAGGAAGAAACCGTGAACTGAAATGCCCCTGCCTTGAAATGAAGCACGTAATATAGCTCCACAATGTTCATTTCTTTAATGAGGAAAAGGAAAGAATTTGGGAGGTACCGAAGCTGGTGTTAAATCACACTTAGAAGTCTGTCATTTTTTAAACTTCTAAATTGAGTAACGAAATATGGATTCCCTGAAAACTAAAAGACAGTCTAGGACCTAATATTTTTAAAGATTCATCTTTCAAAACGAGGAGGCATTAGGCATTTAGTGATAGTTACTTTGTGTGTGTGTGTGTGTGTGTGTGTGTGTGTGTGTGTGTGACAGTTACTCTTAAGAGAAGTGAAGAACCGCCCACAGTTGGCTCTGTTCCGAATGATAGATGGTTCCAGAGAAATCTGGGGTCTCCTCTCATGGAGCTCTAGTGATTTCTCATGGCAGATGAAGTTGACCTTGTATTTCTAGGATTCATTACAAACCTGTTTTCATACCTTGAAGGTGGAAATTCAAAGACCAAGGATCTGGGTGTAAAGATTCAATACCAGATTTCCCTGATTAGTTTTTTGGTTTTGCCCTCCCTGATGGTTGAGGCAACTCATTCCTCATTCTTCTAAATCCACTTTTTTTTTTTTTCTTTTAAAGAGAAAAAGAGAGAGAAGGGGCAGAGCAAGGGCAGAAGGAGAGACTCCAGCAGACTTCCGCTGAGCGCAGAGCCTGTTGTGGGGCTGGATCTCAGGACCCTGAGGTCATGACCTGAGCCAAAACCAGGAGTCATTTGGCCGATTAACCGAATGAGCCACTCAGGTGCCCCCTACAAAATCCCTTCGAAGCTTCCTGCTCCTTCTGTCCTTCCTTCACTTGCTTCTCTCCCGCTCCGTTCCCCTTTCGCGTGCCTTCCCGTCCTTGGTCCTCGCCTCTCTTCACAACTAAGGCCTTGGTTATGTTCCAGAGCCTGTAAAAGTCACTGATGTCCAACGCCGTGAAAGAGCAGAGCCACATGCTAGGCCACTTTGAGAGACCCATGTCCCCCCGTGCACAGCGTGCGCCTCTTCTGAGACGGGCTCAGGGAGCCAGTAGACACATTTGCTTCTCCACTCTCCTCACAGACTTAGCTCTGTCCTTCATGGTGTTCCCATCCCAGCGATTTAAATGCAACTCTCCTGCATTTGTTCTCCTGTGAAAAGAGGACAGAAACCAGTTTCGGATCCCAGAGGCACCCTCTGTCTTCTGATTCATTTCCATTTTTAAAACATTAGCCTGAAACATTAGAGGTTTGATCCAAAAAAAAAGATCAGGTATAGGAAGTCCAAGGAACTGGTCTCGAGAGGTTGGTTTTCAGGCCAACGTATTACACTCACCCTAGAAAATAGGAAATGTTGTGCTAACGAGTTCACTCCAGGAGGAGATGTGAGGGCAAGATTAATAGTTCAGTTGGGATTTCATCCCCAGCTCCTGTATCTTCTTGGATAGACCACCTCAGCATTTAATCATATAACCAGGGAGGGACCTCACAACATGCCTCCAGAGGGTTCCCACACCTGAATCCTTCAGAGTGGTCATTTATTATGTCTCCTGGACAATTTGGGGCTCCAGAAAGCATTAACCTTGTAACCATACATCTGGGAGTGCAGGACAGTTTTCAAAGGGATCTCACAGACGTGATCTCATCTGACCTTGACAAGGTCCCGCAGTTCAACAATGGCAGAGAAAAAAAGAGCCGGACAGGAAGTGGAGGTACCCTCCAGAGCAGAGGGTGCTCCAGCATCAGTCCTGAATCCAAGTTTCAGTCCCACCATCCCTTCAGGGTGTAGCCTGTGTCAATTATTTCACACCCCTGAGCTCCAGCTTCTTCATTCCCCAGCCTAAGACAATAATGGTACTTGTTTCAAAAAGCTGTTCGGGGCAAGGGCAGTGAAGAAGTCATCCGCAGCATGCAGCATTGTATCTGAATGTCACATGTTCAAGACATGTCATCTATTATGATCAGTAAATATGTCTACCCTGCATAAGAGCAGTCTGAAAAGGAATATCCAACACTCAGAGTTCATCCTGAATGTTTCATTACCCAGCAGGGACACAAGCCTGAGTTGGCAGGATGATCCAAAGACGCAGATTTTAGCATTTGAAGATACGGCACTTGGGAAACAGCGAATGCTCTGAAACTCAAAAGGCTCAGCACGGTGGACAGGTTTTATTATTCGGTCTACTGATTAAAACTATGCTTATTTTTTATAGACCATTATTTAGAAATAGTTGCAGTGTTGTTATTTCACTTGTAGCTATGTATTATTCCAAAACACCAGCCATGTTCACCTTTATTGTTTTGATGAGCTCAGTGTTCTCGAGGTTTCTAGGGCAACCGGCCATGCTGGTGATATTGGTTTGATGTGCATGCCTGCTCACTCTACTTCTCAAATTTTCTTGCTTAGAACTCTGAGTCACCTAGAGTAAGCCTGGCCCCTTCTCTAAAATGAACTGATTTTATAAAATAAGAAATGTGAGAATTATATTTTTCAAAGTTCCCTTACGCATTAAAATGTCCTCCACTCTTGATCCATGACTGCTCAGCTCAGGAAGGAGGATCAAACTGAAATAGCTTCAGTGGGACACAGTATCTTTGGTACTAGGCAGCTTTCTCAGATAATGTAACTGTAACAAACAGACTTCTGGGCTTCTAAGAACAAAGCTTTAATTCTCACTTATTTTATAGGCCAACTGGAAGCTGGCTGTTACTCTCATTCATTCTGGGATCAAGCCCATCTGGATTATGTTGATCTTGAGGAAGAACGAGAACGCAATGGGGAACCCAAGCAATGGCAGAAGGAGTTAATGGTGGTTCTGCGACCACATGAAGGTCCTTCAGTTTCTGCCAAGAAGAGGCACACCATATTTCTGTGCATATTTTATAGGGCCACGCCCACCATCAATGCTGAAGGAAATTCACCTGTAGGGTGAGGCCCTGCAAGCCACATGGTGGGAGTGGGCACATACATTCCACCCACAAAGGGCAGTCAACAACACAATCTACCACACTTGGAGTCTTGGTTAACTTTGAATGACATTCCTATGTGAGCTCTTGTCTGTTGGTTTAGGGTCATTCCCAAGACTTAGGGAGCAGCGTAGAGGGACTTTAATATCCACTCTAAGGTGCACCTGGGTGGCTCAGTCAGTTGGGCATCTGACTCTTGATTTCAGCTCAGGTCATGATCTCAGAGTCCTGGGACTGAGCCCTATGTGGTAGTCTGCACTCAACAGGCAGTCTGCTTCAGGATTCTCTCTCTACCTCTGTTCCTCCCCCTGCTCTTTCTCTCTCTCTCCCTCAAATAAATTGATAAATCTTTAAAAAGAAATAAGATGTACTCTAGAATAGAACAAGGGTTGGCCAACTTTGGTCCACTCTTATTTTTGCATGATCCAAGAGCCATGATGGCTTTTACATTTTTTAAAGGGGTTCTATTTAAAAAAAAAAAAAAAAAAAGGAAAAAGAAGGAAATTTTGTGACAAAGACCAAGTGCAGCTCACAAAGTCTAAAATATTTATTATCTGACTCTTTTACAAAAAGCTTGTCAACTCCTGGAATAAAACTAAATTTGAAATTGCTTCTGGAACTTTGCTCTCATCCACATTGGAAGCAGTCCACGTCAACCCCAGTCAAATCAGCTCCTGGAAGTAACAAATACAAGCTTGAATTCAGTGACTGCTAATCAAGGTACAGTTATTCCTCTAGCATAGGGAGTCTAGAGACTCTACAGAACTTGTCCATCCATATCTCTGGTGTTGCACCAACCATACTGGATTATAATTGCTTTTTTCTGCCTTCATGCCCCATAAAAGGGCTATGCTCATTTCTTTTAGGGAAGACACAGAAATGTCCCACACTCAGCCCCATGCTTAACAAAGGTATTTACAAACGTTTTCAGTCGAGTTACACTAAACTCCTAGCAAGACAGAGAATCCTAAGGCACCAGCTCTCATTTTCTTCATAAAGCCTCTGCTCTTAAATTCCTTGCCTGAGTTTATTTATCTGAAAAATGGAAATGGAAATGTTTGTCACTATAAGTCTTCTTTAAATATTTACTTACAGATGATAGAATAAAGTTATGTTCACTCTGCCATACTCACCGAAATCCATCAAAAACAACAAAAAGACCCAAAAGGTAAGAAACTCCATTTTAAATTAACTAAAGTAAAATCCTCTGACTCAAATTAAAAGAAGAAAGAACATCTGTCAAAAATAATGTAAAATGAAATTTATTGGCAGTAGAAAGCATGTAAGAGTTGACATAATTTCCCTAGAGGTTTCTCTCGAAGGAAGGACCTTAATCCTGAAAAAGCTGCCTGACTAGTGACATAACACAGAGACACTGGGAAGACAGGGAGAGAGAGTTTGGGTTGCAGAGGGGTGGGGAAAGTAGAGCTGAAGGACACCCCAGCTTTGCAGACACATCCAGTTCAATATCTATTCCAGTGCCCTGGCCCAGGGAAACTACTAGGAGTGATAGAGAGGGAGGATTTGTCACCAAAAAAAGACACAGAATGTGCAAACTGTTGCTAGGGTTGCCTTAGCCAAGTACCACAGGTGGGCAGCTGATCAACAAAAGTTCTCGTCTCCCCATTCTGGAGGCTAGAAATCCAAGATCAAGGTGTCAGCAGGTTTGGTTCCTTCTGAGAGATGTGAAGGAAGCTTCAGTGCCAGGTCTCCCTCCTGGACTTGGAGATGACATGAGCCACTCTCTGCCTTCGGGTTCACTTGTCTTTCTTCCTGTGTGTGTGTGTGTGTGTGTGTCTGTTTCTTCACATGCTTTTGTTTTTTGTTTTTTGTTTTTTTAACCGGGAGACCAGTTCTCCTTTCTCCAGTATGACCTCCTTTTTAGCTAATTACATCTGTAAGGACCATATCTCCAAATAAGGCCATACTCTGAAGTCCTGGGAGTTAGAACTTTAATCTATGAATTTGGGGGAGGAGGGACACACAACTCGACCCATGAGACTCGTGAGACTTATGAGACCTGTGAGACTCAGGATGGACCGTGAGCCACTCCAACCTTCGCACATCAAGGTCTGCAGTGAGAAATGCTCCAGTGCAGAACTCAGTGGTCGATGAGCAGCTTTTCAGATGATACATCTTAATTCCTGCTGGAGATTGCCAGGTCATTCTGTCACACCTTTCCCAGCACTTCAACCCTATCACTGCATTTTGTAGCAAATGCAGATAGAACGACTCCATTTAAAGATGAATCATGCACATAAAATCTGTTAGCTATAGGATTTGTGTGTTGACCATGAAAAGAGAGAAAAAAAGGAACATAGGCAGAAAAACAGAGAACACACATCAGAAGAACCATTCACAAAAATGAGGGAAAATGTTTGCAAATTATTCTCCAGAGTCTCAAACTAGAGATTCAATGGCTTCTTTGAAAAGAGAGCTTTCAAAATGTACAAAAAGGCAAAGTAAATGTGATGAGTGCAGACGGGGTAAAAGGCAAGCTGACAATATGTGAAGGGAATGGAGGAATAGAAGGGAACAGAATCGTTACAAAGCTAAAAGCCACATTAGAGGCAACAAAGACAGAATAAACAAAATTTAAGATCGTCACAGACTTGGAGGAAAACATTTGGAGAAATTAGATGGAACAAAAAGGAAAAGAACAATGACGTAAATAATTAGAGAGAACATGGTAAATATCGAAAATGAGAAAAAGATTCCTGATATATGCGTAATTGATGTCCTTAAAAAGATACACAAGTGGAACAGAAAACAATATGACTTCTCAAATAAAACCTCAACCCTGCAGAGGAAGAGGGCACATATTGTTTCTGTATAAATTTATACAGACCTATTTATACTCTGTCTCATCATGGAAAATTTATGGAGAAAATTTATGGAGTAAAAATTTCTTTACTCTTTCTTTCAAGAGTAAAGAAATAATGCCTCAGACACTTACGCTGAAAAATAAGTTACTTCCAAAAGAAAAAAAAAAATCACTTTAGCCTCAGACTTCTTCCTAACAATGGTCAATACCAGAAGCCAGGGGATCCTGTTTACAAAGGTACGCAAGAGAGTGTGACTCTCGAATTTTATGCCCAGCCAAACTGTCCTTGAGGTATAAAAGTGACATATACCTTTAGACATCAGGAACTCAGGAACTAGAGCATCCACATAATTTTGTCCAAAAAGACTACTCAAATATCTCAGTACAGCTAGTGTAGCAATACAACTGTTAGAAAAAAAATCACTTTAGCCTCAGACTTCTTCCCAACAATGGTCAATACCAGAAGCCAGGGGATCCTGTTTACAAAGGTACACAAGAGAGTGTGACTCTCGAATTTTATGCCCAGCCAAACTGTCCTTGAGGTATAAAAGTGACATATACCCTTAGACATCAGGAACTCAGGAACTAGAGGATCCACATAATTTTGTCCAAAAAGACTACTAGAATATCTCAGTACAGCTAGTGTAGCAATACAACCAGACCTAAGAGTCAGACTCTCACTCACTGTGTGACCTCGACCAAGTTACTAAACCTCTCTGTGTCTCAGTTTTCTCATCCATATGAAAGTCATTATGAGAATGAAATGAACTACTACAAAAAAGTGTTAGCATAATGCTTGGCCCTTCAATAAGCACTGAATAATTATAAGCCATATTTATCAGGATCATCATGATTATCAAGGTAAGAGTGTAAGTTAAACTGAAGTGAAAGCAGGATTATATTTTGAAACAGAATGTAAACATTATGAGTCCTGACAATATTTTTTAAAAAGGGGGGAGGAACCAAGGGGGTGGTAAACAGGTGAAAAACAAGAGAAGGAGTACATGCTCACTAATATCCTCACTGTTCACAGCAGGAGGGAAAAATATATAAAATAATATGGATTGGAATATAGTTTCATCACCTGTAAACTTATTTTTTAATCTCCTTTGCAAACTTTTAAAAGCACTAGTATCCAAAGTTTAGAAATTCAGTTAAAATTCAGTATTTTTCTATTAAATTCAAAAACAAATTGGTTTTCACAAATACAGTATAGAGCATTTGATCCCCATGTTGTAAATAAATCTTGTACTTCCATCCTTTTGGCTGTGTAGACATAGAAGTATTTAAAATGTTAATAATGGGGGTGCCTGAGTGGCTCAGTGGGTTAAGCCTCTGCTTTCGGCTCAGGTCATGATCTCAGGGTCCTGGGATTGAGCTCTCTGCTCAGCGGGGAACCTGATTCCCCTCTCTCCCTGCCTGCCTCTCTGCTTACCCGTGATCTCTGTCTGTCAAATAAATAAATAAAATCTTTTTAAAAAAATACAATAAAATGTTGATAATGATTTTATTTATTCATTTGAGAGAAAAAGAGAACACAAGCAGTGGGGAGGCACAGAGGGCGAGCGAGAAGCAAACTCTCCACCGAGCAGGGAGCCCAGTGCCAGGCTTCATCCCAGGACCCTTGGATCATGATTTGAGCCAAAGGCAGACACTTAGCCGACTGAGCCACCAGATGCCCCATAAAATGTTAATAATGATTTCATTCCTGGTGATAGCATTTAGAATTTTGAGGGTTTCTTTTTTTAACCTTCTTCTTTAAGCTTTCTATATGGCTTGAATTTTTATAATACAAGTCTATCACTTTAACAAAAACAATAAAGCTAATTTTAAATAACTAGCATGCCTTTCATTTTCATGCACGAAGGTTTTTATTTGAGGCCCCCAGAATATTAATTGAGCTATAAATACATGAAGTTCAATTCCATTGACCTCCAATAGCACAAGAATCTGGCCAAGAAAGAGTGTAATTTTTTTTTTAATATTTGTTTTTCTGCTGTCATTGCAATCAAGAAATTACCAACCAAAATAAGGCAATCTTTCAGAACAAAAAGAAAGCCCAGTCTGTCATTAAAAAAGCGGCATTCACGGGGTGCTGGGGTGGCTCAGTGGTTAGGTGTCTGCCTGCTTCTCCCTCTTCCCTCAGCCTGTAGCTTGGGCTGCTTGTGTTTTCTCTCTCTCTCTCTCGGTCCAATAAATACATTTTAAAAGAAAATGTTTTTTGAAGAAGCGGCATTGACTTCATTTTGATCATTGTTGCACTCCCATACCTGTTTGTTTTTAAGGCGTCTTGGTCTCCAAGACTCCCTCTCTCTTCTCTGCCAGCACCTCTCAAGGCTGAATTCACAGCAAAGGACAGAGGGTGCATGGAACACGCCAGAGCTGGGATTCATTTAGAAACTCGGATCTCCCCGACAAGGGAAGGTGGACGGAGTAAAACCAGCATCCGCCTCTGTGGTGGTGTTTCCATCTGTGTTTTTTTAATCTCCCTCTTTATTTTTTCAAATGTATCTTTTTCTTGATTTTCATTTATCATCTTGCTGGGATTGCTCATACTTAACTACCATCCCATATACCTCATCATTTTATGTTTTCTTATTCTTTCACCTTTCTTATTTGGGGTTCTTTTCCCCCTTTGGGGACAGTTTCTGAATCTAACTGTGCAATTTGCTAATTCATCCTTCAACTGCTCTCATTCTACTCTGCATTCCAGCATTTCTCCTCTCATGCAAATAGTATACATTTTCTAGTATTTCTTTTTTCCCCCCAACATTTTACCCTTGAAAGGTCCAAACATGCCAAATAAAAGAAAATAAAAGAATTTCATAGTGGACACTTGCACACCCAAAACCTAGCTTCTAGAGTTAACATCTTTCTGTATCTGTCACAAGCTGACCCATCGTGTTTATCTTTTGCCACATTTCAGAGGAAATGACAAACATCAGTACACTCCCTTTAAGTCCTGCAGCATCCCATCAGTATCGTTTAACAAGCTCTTGGAATAACTCTTAATTATTATTATTTTTTTTTATTTACTTGAAACAGAGAGAGAAAGAGCACGAACAAGGGAGGGTTAATAGGAGAGGGAAGAAGCAGGCTCCCTACTGAGTAAGGAGCCGGATGCGGGGCTCGATCCCTCGACCCTGAGATCATGATCTGAGCCAAAGGCAGAGGCTCAACCGACTGAGCCACCCAGACGCCCCTCGGAGTAACCGTTAAATGCAACCAGGTTCGGGAACCACTGTGGATCCACGCTCCGTCCCGGCTCACAGTTGCCTGGTGGTCTTACTCAAAAGCCTTAAGAAACTTCTTTCTCCACGTACTCCTGAGAAATCCTCTTTAAAAACCTTAGAAAAACAAACAAACAAACAAACAAAAAAACCCAGACAATCAAGAGGTAACATCTAAGTCCCCCATAAAGTTAGTACAAGCTGAGGGGATCAGTATGGTGGGAAACTCCAGAAAAAAAAGACAAAAACCAGGTCTTTCTTGCACACTGCCTCGACTGGTAGGTGGGGAAGGAACTTCTCACGATTTAACTCTGCCTGTCTCCAAGGGCACCTTCTCTGGACCTGCTCCTGGGGCGACAAGAGAAAGTTCCTTCCCTGGCGCTTTGATTGGACGGACTCACCGCGGACTGGGGGATCCTCCCCGCCCAGCAGTGCAGGTCCCTCCCCCGACTGTCCCCTCCGCGCCCCCCCCCCCCCCCCCCCCCCGCCCAAGACCTTACAGCTTGAACGTTACCCACGTGGTAAGGATTTGGTGACACTGAACCTAACAGTTTGAGGAAAGCCCCTCCGAGTGGCCGGAAGGAAAACCGTAACTGCTCCTGAGTACGGGGATTTCACCATCTCGGCCAGAGCCAGAGTCCGGACGGCTCAACAGCGTTGTCACCCGTTTGCTTTCATCATGGGCGCATCGGAAGATCCTGCCGAGTGCCGTGGCCTGAGGACTCTAGGACAAGCTTTGCTCATCCATCCTCCGTGCTGGATCTTCTGGTCCGCATCAGGGGAGCCCACGCGAGGGACACAAGCTTGTGCGCTTACTGACTTGCACGGGGCTCCAGGTCGGAGAGCTCACGTAGCCCACCTGTGAGCAGTCACCCTGCGCGTGTGTGGCTCCAAGTTGCCCTGTCCCCGCGGGCGCATAATACACATCAGGGCGCCAGGCAAGAGAAGGCCGCCCCGACATCAGCGCACATCTCAATAAATGCTCTTACCCTTTTGTTTCCTTTTATGGGAATACCCTTTGCTCTAAATTTTGTTAGATTAACCAAACGATGAAATCACGTATTTGAACAGTTAATGTTTGCTGAATCCTGGCATTTTTTGTTCTTTTCAGGGTAAGAATAACTTCCTTTCAAGACGTTCGAAAACTTTCATGTATATGCATGCATCTCTTCTTGCTTCCGCCCTACACATTAGACAATAAGTACTAGTGTTCCTTCCAAATTCTAAGCAAACACGGGGGGGGGGGGGGAATACCTCTTTGGCTTGAGGGCATATTTTATTTCCTAGCAGCTGGCTTTACAAACTTCAAACCAGATTTCTTCCCAAGAAGCCCATAAATAAAGCCTGCTCCCCCTTGTGCTACAGGAGGTGGAGGAAGGAGTGGTTCTCCTTTTGTGTGACCTCAGGCTGCACAGGAAAATGGCAGCAGGGGTGCAACTGTCCTCTGCTCTGATGCTGCTTTCTGGGGGCTTTGGTCCTTGGAACAGGAGGGCCTGGCCTGAGCAGAGGAGGAGGAGCAGACTCCATAAGACAGGCTTGGGGTCGCGAGCGCTCAAGGACACCATCCCGCCCTATTGCCTCCTCTCCCAGAAAAACCACCCTCCAAAAAGGACACCCCTTGTGGGAGAGCTGTCAGAAAGAGGAAGCTGAAAGAGAACGAGAAAGAGGACTCCGTTGGAAATATCTGAGGGCCTCATAAGGTAGTAATTATTCAATTTAAGCTTGTTTTAACGAAACAAGCTGGTTCTGTGAAGACCATTGTTGCAACAGAACTCCATGTGTTCGAGCCTACAAGATGCAAACAAGAGTTTGCGGGCTTGTGGATTGCTCCCCCCACCCCCCATTCTTCTGAGGTAACCACTTTACTTCAGAATGAAGTTAAAATTCTTTCTAGCTCATTCAGAGCATATTATTAGAAGTCTTTTGCAATGTGGCATCTTCTAGAAACATGCGGCTTTACAAGCCGATGACTCACGTTCAGCCACGGTGGACCCACGTTCACTTTCTTAACTGATCCCGTTTTACAAAAAAGGATTTTAAAAAATGGGGAAAGAGTTCAGAGGGCTTGTTTCCACATCCAAATCATAGAGAGAGGCTGTCTCAGCACTCTGGACCCCTCCCACATCTTGTGAGTGTTACTGAATGCCCAAAATAAAGTTTTCTTTTTGTCACAGGCAGGGATAAACCAGGGAATTCTTTACCTAAATTTAAAAGATTTCCTTCATCAAAGGCAACTACTGCCCCATCCCAACCCAACCCACACAGGTTACTTCATGAAATATATTTTTTCATTCAACACCAATAACCGTGATATTGACAGAACAGGCTGATTCAACGTAACTTAAGCCGCTTTACCTGTAGGAGATAGAAAAGAATTTCTTTTAAGGAACCACACACTGAAAAGGGAACACAGCCCTTTGTTTGGTCTCATGCCAAGGGGGAATTCAACATAAAAACGGATCTTGAGCTGGCAGCATCCAGAAAACTCTACACAAAGTGGCTCTGCGCTCTACAGAGGCCAGGAAGATCCAGGAAGGAAACCTTGGTTTCCTCTTTCTGCTGATTAAGAGTCTAGAGCCTTCGAGTCCAGCTCCAGACGCGGAAGAAAGATCTTATCATGACCCTTAGAAAAACCTTCATTGTTAAAGGGGTCCTCATTTCCTCAATGCAGGGAAGAAAAAGAAATAACATTTAAAGTTCATTCCTGCTTGTCAGCTGTTTGGATCCGGGAGTTCATTCCTTACCAAGATTTTCTGAACCTGTGGGAACATTTCAGAGGATTAAAGGCTGACCCACATACTCTCCCTCAATAAAATCCTCGTCTCCCAATTACCTAGTACCATTGGCTGGGCCTGTATTCCCAAGTTCTCAGTTACTGTAGGAGCTCTACACTGCTTATTACGGCCACCGATAACATCTGACATCGAACAGGTCCCACTAGGTTAGGTAAAGCTTTCTTTAATTCAGTATCTTTATATGAGGTTTCCAGGCTGATTGGATTAGAAGCAAAGAATATGGCCTCCAAAACTTCCCCTTTCTGGAATTTATTCACGTTCTCTTTGTGGTCACTGATGGGATTGAGTGCTGAAAGTCCCCAGAGTCATAAAACAACACACATTTTCTGTAGGATATAAAGTCCTATACATATCTCTATTATATTGAGGGTATTCATTACTTTTTTTTTTTTTTTCAAACTCTCTTCCTCCTGATTTTTATGTTTGGTCTAAATACTTCTGAAAGAGAGATATTAAAGTCTCCCAGAACAATTTTTTTGTTTTGTTTTTTAAGTTTTTTTGACATGAGGTTTTTTTTTTTTTTAAGATTTTTTATTTATTTATTTATTTTGACAGAGAGAGATCACAAGTAGGCAGAGAGGCAGGCAGAGAGAGAGGAGGAAGCAGGCTGAGCAGAGAGCCCGATGCGGGACTCGATCCCAGGACCCTGAGATCACGACCTGAGCCGAAGGCAGCGGCTTAACCCACTGAGCCACCCAGGCGCCCCGACATGAGTTTTTTAATGCTGAATCGTTAACCACTTGGTTAAATGACATTGGGATTATCGAATGTAAAGAGATTACTCTTTTCTCTGCATTATTTTGGATGAAAACTGGGGAAAAAATAAAAATAAATTTTTTTAATACTTAAAAAAAATGTTAACTATACTGGAATTAAAATTAAATAATACTTCCAAAAAACTGGAAAATATAAAAAAAATCAAAATGTGGAGTATGAATGAGTTATTCTCTAAATCCACTCCTTCTTATTCTGATGAGAACTATGGATCGACTGAAGTGATTTCAAGTTCATTGAATAATTTTTTGGTTTCAAGTCAGTATTGCCAGGAGTGAGGAAAAATAATGATCCCAGAAGAGAAAACTTACCTATTGCCTTCTCTACCTGAGTTGCTATCTGCTCATCATCAAACATTCTCATTTTAGAAAATCAAGTAGGTGTGCCTGGCTCCCATCTCTGGGCAGGACTTGGTATCATTTAGAACGACCCATAGCTAGTCATCTGCCTTGTTTTTCTGAAGATGAAGGGTCATCAAAATTCTAAATGGGTTGGAGGAAGAAGAAACACAAGCAATTCTTTGGCTTCTTCTTGGTGACCTCTTCCCTGCTTAAGGGAACAACATGAAGTAGGTTCAAAGACGGAGCAAACGAATACTTTTCTGTAAATGATAGAAACGGATGGGGCGCCTGGCTGGCTCAGTGGGTCAAAGCCTCTGCCTTCGGCTCAGATCATGATCCCAGGGTCCTGGGATGGAGCCCCGCATTGGGCTCTCTGCTCAGCAGGGAGCCTGCTTCCCCCCCCTCTCTCTGCCTACCTGTGATCTCTGTCAAATAAGTAAATAAAATCTTTAAAAAATAAAGTGGTAGAAACAGGAAGTTGAGAAAGACTTGACAGACTAGAAGCTACAAGGAGCTTTCAATTGATCCTGATAAATCAACACTGCTTTACACTTCGACTTGACTTCCTGAGGAATCAAATAATCTCTGTGGACACCCTGAGCACCAGAGGAATTTTATCAGCATGTGGCCATGGCTTCTCCCATCCTTGAGGAAGAGGACCCAAATATTTCCAATATTCTACTGCCCTAGAAATGGCAGTTGATGTTTTCTTATCCATTGTTTAGAGGCAGGACAATCAAAGCAATCCTGTCAGGAAAGGGTCCTTCGTCATTCTCAGTGACAGCTGGAAGTCTTTAGAAACTTCTCCCAGAGAGTGCAGCAGGATGTTGAAGGAATTGCAACTTTTAGCAGGAATCTCAGGGTGCCAAGTTCAACACATGGCTGAAAGATGCTTACGCTCTAATCAAGCAAATGGGAGCAAGATGGTCAAGAGGGCCTGTAGAGTATGCCTGCTCCATTACCCAAGATGGAGCTCTCTACCCTTCCCCAAAAAGTGGAGAGGCAGCTTTGAAATTTTTTTTAACTGCATACCATATAGGAACATTCTAGAAACAGATCACTGGGCGGGGGGGGGAGAATATAGAAAACAAAAAAATTAATGTCCAAGCAATGAGAGTGTAATTATCTGTATCTATCCTCTTATATATAAACAAGGGAAGAGCTGCCTTCAACCTTCAGTACATCATGAAGTTTTATTTGATTATTGGAAACTTTAGTTTTTTAAAAGCAGATTTTTCCTTCGAATAAGCAAAGGTTATTACCAATTCCTTTCTAGCCATTTTGTGCTCAATCTCCTTCCAAAACTGCAAAAAGGTAGAAAAACAATTGTGGGTAGCCGACAATTCTGGAGAAGGAAGGAACTCTCCTCAGCAAAGTGAAGGGAGTACCATCTGTGGTCCCTGTTGATCGGAGAAGTCAACCTCTGGTCCACCAGGCATGCCTCAGAACTGGGGGAGGTGGTGAGTCTGTGATGTGTGTGTTTTTCACTTAAATTAAACTGTGACTGGGTCAAGCCAGGATCCAAAGCCTTCAGAGAAAGCGGAACTCCATGTGATATTTTGAGTCCAAACAGAAACAGGAAATTCCATTGACCTCTGGAGAGAGAATAAGTTCCCTTGAGAAGTTCTCACTCAGTTTTCCATATTGAATGAGTTCTGGATGGTTCGAATGACATCCTGAACCACATGCAAACAATCTCAACATATCCTTAGTGTTGAGTAAAGTTCAAGCAGCCCCAAATTATTTTAAGACTTGGCATCTATTGTACTGCAAACAAGCAAAGTTAAATTCTAAAATCACAGAAGAGACGAAAGTGGTTTTTCATATTCTTTATGACATCCAGCCTACCCGAAACATTTTATTAAACATAATATCTCGAAGTACCTTTATTAAAATAAATACACTGTAAGTCACAGGAGGGGGCACATGTCACAACTCAGACCTATCAATCATCTGGTTAATTACCTATCACTTCACGGAATGTCAATGAGGAAGACAGCGAAAAGAACTAACATTTATGTAGCTCTTTCTCTATGTAGCTCTTTCTCGATGCCTGCATTCAGCTAAGTTCTTTATGTAACTTTTGTTATTGAATCTTCATAAAGTTCCGATAAAATTAAGTATAATTTGTATTATTTTTTGAAAAATTTACAGTTGGGACTTCTGGGTGACTCAGTTGGTTAAGTATCTGGCTTCAGCTCAGGCTCGGGTCATGATCCTGGAATCCTGGGATGAAGTCCCACCTCATCGGGCTCCCCGCTACTTCTCCCTTTCCTCCTGCCCCTCGCCCTGCTCCTTCTTTCTCTGTCTCTTTCGATCACTCTCTAATAAATTTAAAAAAAATCTTTTAAAAATTAAAAATAAAAATTTTACCATTAAGAGAATTAAAACTTAGAAATGTTACTAACTTGCCCACAGCTTTATAGCTAAGAAGAATTTGGTTTTGAATCCAGATTGGTCTGATTCCAAACCCCACCAGGTTAGTATTCATCTAATGTTTAAAGGAGGAAATAGATATGAAGAGAATAGTGTAGTGATGCCCAATAAAAATAAAATGTGAGTCAAGCCAAGAAACAGGCTCTTAACTGCAGAGAACAAGCTGATGGTTACCAGACGGGAGGGGGGTGGAGGAATGGGGGAAACAGGTGATGGGGAATAAAGAGTACGGGTATCATGATGAGCACTGAGCAATGTATAGAAATGTTTAATCACTATCGTATGCCTGAAACTAACATAACATTGTATGTTATGTTACACTGGACTTAAAATTTAAAACAATAAAAAAAAGTAATAAAAACAAACCAAAAAAAAAAAAAAAACAGAACATGAAACACACACATAATTTCAAATTTTTTGTAGCCATGCTGAAAAAGTAAAGAGAAGCAGGTGAAATTAATTTTACTTACTCCAATGTATCCAAAATACTAGCACTTCGACATGTGATCAGTAAACTAATTATTTTTGAGACAATCTATGAGACAATTTACCTTCTTTTTTTATACATAGGTCTTTGAAATCCCTGTATATATTTTTACAATTATAACTCATCTTAATTCAGACTAATCACATTTTAAGTTCTCAACGGCTGCATTTGGCTGATGGCTACCATATTGAAGAGCAACAGCTAGAGCATTAATTCTTGCAGATTTATGCCATTCATAAATTTGGTCATTATACATTTTGTCTTCACCTAAATTGCTTCTTAAAATATTGACCAAGACAGGTTCCTCAAAAAGTTAGAGTTACAGTAGACCCTGCAATCTCACTTGTAGGTATATACTCAAGAGAAATGAAATAAAAGGAAAATGTTTCAGAAAGAAATAAAAACATGTGTCCACAAAAACATGTACACAAATATTCACACCAGTGTTATTCGAAATAGCCAAAATGTAGAAATAACACAAATGTCTATCAACTGATAAATGGGTAAGTAAAATGTGTTATACCCATAGGATGGAATATTATTTGGCAATAAAAAGGAACACAATACTGACACATGCCACAACACCAACAAAACGTAAAAATATTCTGCTAAGTGGAATAAACCAATCACACAAGAGCATACATGATATGATTCCATTTATATGAAATATTCAGGATAGACAAATCTGTAAAGACTGTAAGTTGGTTAGTGGATGCCTAGGCCTGCGGAGGTTGGGAAGATATGGGAAGTGACTGCTGATAGGTATAGAGGTTTTTTTTAGAGTAATGAAAATGTTCTAAGATTGATTGTGGTGATTTCTTGTACATACAAGAGAACACTGACTTGTACAAATTAAGTGGGTCAATTGTGTGGTATATGAATTACTTCTCAATGAAGCTGTCATATAAAAGAAACTCATCTGAACCCTCAAAAAATATTGAAACAGAGGTTTCTAAACAGATATTTATCTGTTAATCAATAATCTCCTGCCTATACTGCTCCTAGTCTTGTCTTCAAGGAAAGAATCCATCCAATAAACCTCCGGGGAGGACTAGCTTATAGTCAAACACTTTGTTAGATGATTAAGATAGGGTCCCAGACCAGTAGAGCTTGTGGGCTAGAGAAATTGGCATGGAAACAAACAAAAAAATAGAAGCCACTGGAAATAGACCTATAATGGGGACTTTATTCAGAGACTCCTAGGATAATCTAAGGAAAAGAAGGTAAATAAAGCATTTCCTAGATCGACCGGTAGGGTGACCCTTCCAGAGGGATTGATTAAAATAATTTGTCATGGCTTATTTTTAGTGACCTCACTTTTTAAGCACTCTTAAGAACAAATAACACCTAATTTTCTTTTTAGAATTTTGCCAAAATTCCTCATCATGCTCATTGTTTCAATGGCCCCTAAATTCCAACTCTTCCCATGTTTTAAAAAAAGGGAAAAGGCTGGTAAGCTCCAGTCTTGAGAATTTTTCTCATTTCCTGATGATTCCTCAATGAAAGGAGTCTGGAAAAAGAAAGAAAGAAAAGAAAGAAAAAAAAAGTTGTCAAAATCTAACTTGACACATGTTCATCAGGAACCATGTTCACAAATGTTTTTGGCAGTGTTCTTCATAAAGGAAACAATACAAGCATCCATCAACAGTACAGCTATTAAATGTCATCGTCATTAGTTTACTACACCCTGGTGTCTTACATGGTGAAAATGAATGGACCGAGTTACATGCATCAATGTGGCTGAATTTCAAAAACAATGTGGGTCCAAAGAAACAAATTGTTCATATAAAGTTCAAAAGTAGGCAAAAATTAAAATGCTATTTATTGATACATTCACATTATGGTTACACACACACAAGCACGCACACACACACACGCGCGCGCGCGCGCGCGTATCCCCACAATAAAAAACAAGGGTGTGATTAACGCAAAATTCAGGCAGTCATTATGAGGGGTGGGAAGGGGGGAAGGATACGTGATCTGATTGGAGCACACAGGACATTTCTGGGGTACTGGTGCTTCTTCATTTCTCAACATAGATGTTCATTTTTGTTTAAGTTGTATGTACACCGTTTCACGTACTGCTTGTATATTTTACAATGTTTTAAATCACAAAACTAACTAGGACAAAACCCCAACAACTGTGCTGGTGAAGTAAGTTTTCATGGGTACCTTTCATTTTATGCACATGTTGTTCTAGTTTATTGGGCTGTAATAGATCCTGCATTTGTTGGATTCTGAAATTCAATGCTACTTAGAGTATATAGATTCCTTTGTCTGCAAAGAGCTTTAGAATCTGGCAAGATATTTGAGATAGAAGATTCCTGGAACCTCAGGAGGACTGGCAGGGTATGAGGGCACACCTCCCACTCATCCCTCATCTGGCTTCTGGCCTGGCCAGCCCACCCCCAGTGAAAGCAAGGTCAGAGAAGTGAGGGGAATATGTGCACTGAGGCCTGATACCTTCGTTTATTAAATCTTTACCCTTAGACATCAGAAACTCCCAAAGATGGGGAGTGGGGGTCAGAGTAGTCTCTTGGGTGAACAATAATGGAAGAAGCCCCAGTCTGCCTACTCATCATTCGCATAGACCGTGCTTCTAGATACCCACCTGGACAGAGGCCCAAAAGAAACTTTGGCACAGGAGTTGTCTTGGCATTTAGTAAACTGGTTTATCTGAAATGCTCTAAAGGCTTCATGGCTGGAAGGAATGGACATTTGCCACTGATTCAATGACTGACGCTCCCCACCAGCCAGTCTAAGTGCCGACTGTAGTCCGTTCTCAATACAGACAACAACCACACCAGTTTATTTCTCCAGATATATTCGGGTTCCTATTCTGCAAGAAGTTGTACTTTTTACTTGTTATCTCCACATGAGGAGGAAGGTTAATGAAAGCGTTTAACTGCGCCACAATAACTCTTCTCCCAAAAGGACATATTACACAAAAAGACAGCTAAAAAAAGATATTTGGGAGACCCTAAAGTTTTTTCAAATAAAATTAAGGTATATTTTCTAAATTTCAGTCTGCATATCAGTAGTCTCCAAAGGTCAGCAGCCTGAAATGGCTGTCCCAGGATGAATTCATAGCTCAGTAGCCTTGTTGACCACACGTGCTCTCTGTGCATCCCACTAAGCTTGCCTGAATTAGATCAGCCAACACTTCATTCCAGCTGGAATCTGGGACTGCGCCCCAAGCCCAGGATGGAGTTAACAGAGAGGCAGTGGAAACATCTGGGCCTGTTTCTCCCTTCTCCTCTCCTCCTGCAAGACCAAGTGCTGGTTATCACCACCAGAAAAGCAACCCCTTTTCATCCCCCTTCCCACCCTACGACTCTCCTTTGCATCAAGCACAAGATACCCCAAATAACTTGAATCTGTCTTAGTTTCCTCAAACTATTATTCTCAACAAAAAGGCACCAGGATGGAGATATGATATGACAGCCATGCCCATCACTTAGGACCATTCAAGGGACATAGTCAACTTAGTTACCCACTCCAGATTCTGATAGGTGTGGTCTATCCTTTGGACTGAGTGCTTGGGAATGGAAAAGGAATTCAAAATTTTTTTTTCTGGATTTTTGCCTCAATCCTTGGTCCTGCATTCAACCCTGTCCTATCCTGTATGTTGGTTGTTTTGGTCTTTTCTCACCTTAGAATTTCCCGAATATATTTAAAAATAAAGACCACCACCCTTGCCTCATCCTAAGATTCTGACGGGGGCGGGGGGGTGATGCTCAGGACCTGCCCTTTTTAAAAGCTCCCCAGATTTTTTGAAAGCATCTCTAGGGTTGAAAAGCATCATGCAGAGGTCAAGTGAAAACATGGGAAGATGAACAGGAGCCACAAAGCAGAGCTTTTACTCAAGATGTTTATCTCTTTGTGTTTAAATTTTGGAAGAGGTCACCGGGGTGGCTGAGTTGGTTGAGCAATTGACTCTTGACCTGCCTCAGGTCATGATCTCAGGGTCATGAGATTGAGCCTCACATCAGGCTCTGTGCTCGGCACAGATTCTGCTTGGGATTCACTCTCTCCCACTCCCCCTCATCCCTCTACTGCCCTACTCGTGCACTCTCTCTCTCTCTCTCTCTTTTTCTCATTAATTAATTAATCTTGGAAGAGAAAGAGAAGAAGAGGTACCTTCCTGGCTGTCAAAACGACCATTATGGGATAGAATATGGAGCTTGGACTTGTAGAAAGATCTGAACAGGCATTTGATCCCACCATGCCCTTAGCAAATGGGTGCCCTCAGACTGAGAAAGCAAGTACGGGGTGGCTGGGGAACCAAGTGAAGACTAAGAAGTGTCACTGACCAGTGATAAGGAGATCCCTCTCCTCTCTCAACACACCAGACTGTAGAATAATGATTAAGCTTTGCAGTCTGATCTAGATCCCAGTCCAAGTTCTGGGTTTTAGCCCCCATGACTTTGGGCACTACTATTCCCCCCTGTAAAACTGGGCCCTTAAGGGGCGCTATCTCCTGGGGTTCTGGTGAGACAGCCCCAGGCTCATAGTCAACACTCAGTTAATAACAGCTTATTCCTCCAGACAGAGTCACATTTCTGTCCTCACACCTTGCTCCTCACTAAGGAACCCAGAAGAGTCAATGAGAGAATGCCAAAATGAAGAGTTAATTGACAAGAACAATTGTTCTTAGTTGCTTAGGGAACAGGGCTTTCTATATATATTCATTCGACTGGTCAGTATTCGATCAACACTTCTTCGGTATCAGGCACCACTTCAGATCTATTCTGAGGGTTCCCTTGTGATGCTAATATTATCATAGCATCTCAGTTGCCCATGTGCGTTGTTGTAACAAAATACCATAGACCAAGGGGCTTAAACAACAAACATTTATTTCTCACAGTTCTGGAAGCTGGGAAGTCCAAGAGCAAGCTGGTGGCAGATCCAGCACCTGGTGAGAGCCCACTGCCTCACTGCATAGATGGCAGGTTTCCCTCTGGGCTCTCACTGGCATAAGGGAATCCTCTAGGGTCTTCTTTATGAGAACACCATCCCATTCATGAGGCCTCCAGCCTCCGAAGGATCCCACTTACTAATGCAATCACATTGGGGGTTAAGATTTCACCATACACACATTTTGGGGGGACATAGATATTCAGTCCATCACACATAGCCATGTTACAGATAAAGAAGAGAGCTTGGATCCAGAGCAAGATAGCGAAGGAATAGGAGACCTAAATATCCTTGGGTCCCAAGAGTTCAGCTAGATAGTTATCAAACCATTCTGAACACCTACAAACTCAACAGGAGATTGAAGAGAAGAAGACAGCAATTCTAGAACAGAAAATTGATCACTTTTGGGAAGCCAGGACATGGGGAGAAGTGAATCTGAGACGACATACGGGCTGATACACTGCAGGGGGAGGAGCTAGCTCCCTGCAAGCAGTAGAGCAGCGGAGCACAAAATCAGAACTTTTAGAAGTCCACCCCACTGAGGGGCATCACCCCAGAGGCTAAGAGTGGGGTGGAGTCCTCGTGGGGACAGTGTGGTCTCAGGACCCGCAGGATCACAAAGAGACCAGGGTGCCTGAGTGTGGCAGAGCTCCCAGGTATCCCAGCTGGGGAAGCCAGCTACAGAGATGGAGCTGAGGTGTGAGCTCTCAGCTCGAGGTTACCTTGAACTGTGATCCTAGGCACAGTTGGGTCACTACTGTTTGAGCAGGGGATGCACAAGTGGTAGATCCGGGGAGACCCACCTTCACCCAGGAGGAGCGGTGCAAGAGTGCGCTGCAGGAATCTACAGGGTTTGGAGACTCTGAATGGGGCCATGTGCCAGAGACAGAAATGCTCGGTCACAGGCTGGGTGAGCTCAGAGTGTGGTTGGAGACCAGGGAAATGGGAGGGATTGACTGCTCTTCTCCGAGGGCACACTGAGGAGTGGGGGCCGGAGACTGGGCAGCTGCCATTTTCATTCCCATCCTCCAGAGCTCTACAGAAAGTGTTCAGGGAACAAAAGCTCCCGAGAGTGAACCTGAGCAGATTACTTAGCCTGGCCCCTGGCAAGGGTGGTGCAATTGTGCCTCAGGCAAAGACACTGGTAACAGGTCCCTTCCTAAGAAGATTAGCAAGATCATCCAGCCAAAACCAAGTTCATTAATCAATGAGAACTGCAGAACTCCAGAGATATGGGAAAGCAACATGTAGAATTCATGGCTTTTTCCCCATGATTCTTTAGTCTTTCAAAGTTAAATTTTTTTAATTTTATTTTTTTCTTTTTCTATTTTTAAAACTTTTCTTCTTTCCTATTTTAACATTTTTAACTATTTTATCTCATCAATACCTTCTTAAATACCTTTTTAAATTTTCATTTTAAAGTCATATTTTATCCTTTCATTTTTATTTAAACTTACTTCTTGTATACATATAGGTTTTTTCTTTCCTTAAAATTTTGGGAAACAGTTTCTTTTAATAGATCAAAATATACCCTAAATCTAGCACATGACTTTGTTCTAGTCTCCAGTCTTATCACAGTCTTTCCTCTTTTCTTTTTTCTTATCAATTCCTTTCTTGGAATCTTTTTAAATTTTTATCTTTACACTCATATTCCATCCCTTTATCATGTTTACCCTTATTTTTGTAAATTTATAAGTTTTACTTTCTTTAAAATTTTTGGAGGTAGTTTCTTCTAACAGATCAAAATACACCAAAATCAAGTATGTGGCTCTGCTCTATTCACCAGTGTAAGACACACACACACACACACACACACACACACACACATATATGTATATATGGTGTTTTTTTCTGTTTTCCCCTTTTCTCTCCCCCCACTTTTGGCTCTCCTCTGATTTGGCTAGTGTATATTTTTCTGGGGTCATTTCTACCCTTTTAGTATTTTATTCTCTCATTCATCTATTCTTATCTGGATAAAATGACAAGGCAAAAAAACTCACCACAAAAAAAAAAGAAAGAAAAAGAGGCAGTACTGATGGCTAGGACCTAATCTATATGGACATCGGTAATATGTCAGAACCAGAGTTCAGAATACGATTATCAAGGTGCTAGCTGGGCTCGAAAAAAGCATGGCAGATACTAGAGAATCCCTTTCTGGAGAAATAAAAGAACTAAAATCTAATCAAGTTGCAATTAAAAAAAAAGCTATTAATGAGGTGCAATAAAAATGGAGGCTATTACTACTAGGATAAATGAGAGAGAATTAGTGAATTATGAAGAGTTATGAATTGGTGAATTATGAAGAATTATGAAGAGAGAATTAGTGATATGGAACACCAAATGATGGAAAATAAAGAAGCTGAGAAAAAAAAAGACAACTAATGGACCATGAGGGGAGAATTCAAGATATAAGTAATACCATAAGATGAAACAATATTAGAATAATTGGGATCCCAGAAAAAGAAGAAAGAGAGAGGAGGACAGAAGGTATATTGGAATAAATTATGATGGAGAATTTCCCTAATTTGGCAAAGGGAACAAGCATCAAAATCCAGGAGGCACAGAGAACCCATTCAAAATTAAAAAAAAAAAAAAAAGAAGAAAAATAGGCCAATACCCCATCATCTAATCACCCCATCATCTAATAGTAAAAGTTACAAGTCTCAGTGACAAAGAGAAAATCCTGAAAGCAGCTCAGGGCAAAAGGTCTATAACATACAACAGTAGAAATATTAGATTGGCAGCAGATATATCCACAGAGATCTGGCAGGCCAGAAAGGACTGGCATGATGTATTCAGAGCACTATATGAGAAAAATATGCAGCCAAGATCCTATATCCAGCTAGACTGTCTGAAAATAGAAGATTAAAAAAAAAAAAAAAGAAAACCACCTTCCAGAAACAAATAATAAAAGAACTTGCAAACACCAAACCAGCCCTACAGGAAATACTGAAAGGGGTTCTCTAAGCAAAGAGAGAGCCTAAAAGTAACAGACCAGAAAGGCAGAGACAATATACAATAACAGTCACCTTACAGGCAATACACTGGCACTAAATTCATATCTTTCAATAGCTACCCTGAAGGTAAATGGGCTAAATTCCCCAATCAAAAGACACAGGGTATCAGAATGGATAAAAAACAAGACCCATTAATATGCTCTCTGCAAGAAACTCATTTTAGACCCAAAGACACCTCCAGATTTAAAGTGACGGGGTGGAAAACAGTTTACCATGCTAATGGACATCAAAAGAAAGCTGTGGTGGGAACCCTTATATCAGATAAATTAGATTTTAAGCCAAAGACTATAATAAGAGATGAGGAAGGACACTATATCATACTTAAAGGATCTGTCCAAAAAAAAGGTCTAACAATTTTAAATATCTATGCCCCTAACATGGGAGCAGCAAATTATATAAACCAATTAATAACAAAATCAAAGAAACACATCAAAAATAATAAAATAACAGTAGGGGACTTTAACACCTCCCTCACATATATGGACAGATCATCTAAGCAAAAGATCAACAAGGAAATAAAGGCTTTAAATGACACACTGGACCAGATGGACTTCATGGATATATTCAAAACATTCCATCCCAAAGCAACAGAATAACATTCTTCTCTAGTGCACATGGAATATTCTCCAGAACAGATCACATCCTGGGTTACAAATCAGGTCTCAACCAGACCGAAAGACTAGGATCATTCCCTGCATATTTTCAGACTGCAATGCTTTGAAACTAGAACTCAATCACAAGAGGAAAGTTGGAAGGAACTCAAATACACGGAGGCTAAAGAGCACTCTACTAACGAATGAATAGTCAACAAGGAAATTAAAGAAGAATTTTAAAAATTCATGGAAAAAAATAAAAGTGAAAACACAACTGTTCAAAATCTTTAGGATGCAGCAAAGGCGGTACTAAGAGGAAAGTATATAGCTATACAAGCCGTTCTCAAGAAACAAGAAAAGTCTCAAGTATACAACCTAACCCTACACCTAAAGGAGCTGGCGAAAAAACAGCAAAGAAAGCCTAAGCCCAGTAGGAGAAGAGAAATCATAAAGATCAGAGCAGAAATCAATGAAACAGAAACCAAAAGAACAGTAGAACAAATCAACGAAAGTAGGAACTGGTTCTTTGAAAGAATTAATAAGATCGATAAACCCCTGGCCAGACTTATCAAAAAGAAAAGAGAAAGAACCCAAATTAATAAAATCATGAATGAAAGAGGAGAGATCACAACCAACACCAAAGAAATACAAACAATTATAAGAAAAGTATTATGAGCAATTATATGCCAGCAAATTTGACAATCTGGAAGGAATGGATGCATTCTTAGAGACATATAAATTAGCAAAACTGAACCAGGAAGAAATAGAAAACCTGAACAGACCCATAACCAGTAAGGAGATTGAAGCAGTCATCAAAAATCTCCCCAAAAACAAGAGCCCAGGACCAGACTGCTTCCCAGGGGAATTCTACCAAACATTTAATGAAGGAATTAATACCTATTCTCCTGAAACTGTTCCAAAAAATACAAATGGAAGGAAAACTTCCAAACTCATTTTATATGAGACCAGCATTACCTTGATCAAAACCAGACAAAGACCCCAACAAAGAGGAAAATTACACACCAATCTCATTGATAATCATGGATGCAAAAATTCTCACCAAAATACTACCCAATAGGATCCAACAGTACATTAAAAGGATTATTCACCAAGACCAAGTGGGATTCATTCCTGGGCTGCAAGGTTGGTTCAACATCAGCCAATCAATCAATGTGATACAATACATTAATAAAAGAAAGAACGATAACCATATGATACTCTCAATAGGTGCTAAAAAAGCATTTGACAAGGTATAGCATCCTTTCTTGATCAAAACCCTTCACAGTGTAGGGACAGAGGGTACATACCTCAATATCATCAAAGCTATCTATGAAAAACCCACAGCAAATACTATTCTCAATGGGGAAAAATTGAGAGCCTTTCCCCTAAGGTCAGGAACACAGCAGGGATGTCCACTCTCACCACTAGTGTTCAACATAGTACTAGAAGTCTCAGCCTCAGCAATCAGACAACAAAAAACAATAAAAGGCATCCGAATCTGCAAAGAAGTCAAACTCTCACTCTTTGCAGATGATATGATACTTTACGTGGAAAACCCAAAAGACTCCACTCCAAAACTGCTAAAACTTATACAGGAATTCAGTTAAGTGTCAGAATATAAAATCAATGCACGGAAATCAGTTGCATTTCTATACACCAAGAGCATGACAGAAGAAAGAGAAATTAAATGTTGATCCCATTTACAACTGCACCCAAAACCGTAAGATACCTGGGAATAAACCTAACCAAAGAGCAAAGGATTTGTACTCAGAAAACTATAGAACACTCAGGAAAGAAATTGAGGAAGCCACAAAGAAATGGAAAAATGCTCCATTCTCAAGGACTGGAAGAACAAATATTGTGAAAATGTGTATGCTACCTAGAGCGATCTACAAATTTAGTGCAATCCCTACTAAAGTACCATCAACTTTTTTCACAGAGCTGGAACAAACAATCTTAAAATTTGTATAGAATCAGACAAGACCCCAAATAGCCAAAGGAATGTTGAAAAAGAAAACCAAAGCTGGTGGCATCACAATTCTGGACTTCAAGCTCTATTACAAAGTTGTAATCATCAAGACAGTATGGTACTGGCACAAAAACAGACACACAGATCAATGGAACAGAATAGAGATCCCAGAAATGGACCCTCAACTCTATGGTCAACTAATCTTCAACAAAGCAGGAAAGAGTATACAATGGAAAAAAGACAGTCTATTCAGCAAATGGTATTGGGAAAATTGGACAGCCACATGCAGAAGAATGAAACTGGATCATTTCCCTACACCACACACAAAAATAAACTCAAAATGAATGAAAGGCCTCAATGTGAGACAGGAATCCATCAAAATCCTTGAGGAGAACACAGACAGCAACCTCTTTGACCTCAGCCACAGCAACTTCTTCCTAGAAACATCGCCAAAGGCAAGGGAAGCAAGGACAAAAATGAACTATTGGGACTTCATCAAGATCAAAAGCTTTTGTACAACAAAGGAAAGAGTCAACAAAACAAAAGACAATTGACAGAATGGGAGAGGATATTTGTAAATGGCATATCAGATAAAGGGCTAGCATCCAAAACCTATAAAGAACTTACCAAACTCAATACCCAAAGAACAATCAAGAAATGGGCAGAAGACATGAACAGACGTTTCTACAAAGAAGACTTCCAGATGGCCAAAAGACACATGAAAAAGTGCTCAACATCACTCAGCATCAGGGAAATACAAATCAAAACCACAGTGAGATACCACCTCACACCAGTTAAAATGGCTAAAATTAACAAGTCAAGAAAAAACAGATGTGGGCCAGGATGCCAAGAAAGGGGAACCCTCCTACACTATTGGTGGGAATGCAAGGTGGTACAGCCACTCTGGAAAACAGTAGAGAGGTTCCTCAAGAAGTTGAAAAAAAGAGCTACCCTAAGACCCAGCAATTGCCCTACTGGTTATTCACCCTAAAGATACAAATTTAGTGATCTGTAGGGGTACATGCACCCGAATATTTATAGAAGCATTGTACACAATAGCCAAACTATGGAAAGAGCCTAGATGTCCATCAACAGATGAATGGATAAAGAAAATGTGGTATATATATATACAATGGAATACTATGCAGTTATCAAAAAACTCAAAATCTTGCCATTAGCAATGGCATGGATGGAACTAGAGGGTATTACGTTAAGCAAAATAAGTCAATCAGAGAAAGGCAATTATCATATGATCTCTCTGATATGAGGAACTTGAGAGGCAGGGTGGGGAGTTGTGGGGGATAGGGAAGGAAAAAATGAATAAGATATGATCAGGAGGGAGACAAATCATAACAGCCTCTTAATCTCAGGAATCAAACGGGGCAGGGTTGCTGGGGGGTGGGGGAGAGGGATAAGGTGGGTGGGTGATGGACATTAGGGAGGGTATGTACTAAGGTGAGTGCTGTGACATGTGTAAGCTTGATGATTCACAGACCTGTACCCCTGGGGCAAATAATATATTATATGTTAATGAAAAGTAAAGAAGAGAGCTTGGTTATAGATCCCCAAATATTGAGCTGGAATCTGGATCCATATCTTCTAATTCAAAGACTACATTCCCTTTCTTGGTAAGATCAGCTTGTCTCATGGCTTTAAGTATCACTGATACATTTATATGTTCCAAAAAATATCTCCAGCTCAGATTTCTCTGAACTTTCAACTCACACACCTAACAACATTTTTTTTGGTATTTCTAGTGGGATACGTACCAATGTAGACAACTTCTGATAACTATTTCCCCTCCTCCAACCACCAACTCCTCTGAGTCTTCTCCATCAACGCAGTAAATGGTGAAGGGCAATAGAGTAAGGCGCCCCAAATATGACCAAAAGAGGTCAGGACCTCCCACTCCAAAGTCTGCTGCTTTGGCATACTGATCATTTTGAGCTGTAATCACCTGAAAACACCAAAAACAGGGAAAAGCTTTCTCTGAACCCCCTTATCTGCCTAAAAACAGGTCCTCCAAAAGGAATTCAGTTGTCACGGATCCCTTCCTGAGAGTTTCATCAATGGAGAGGAGATGGGGAGAGTAGGAGACACCACACCCAGCAAACTCAGTCACGAACTGTCCTACCTCCAATCTTGCTTCTAAGGACCCCTTCCTCTTTCCCAAAGATCATTCACTACCATGCTAAGAGGGCTATACCCCAAACTTCCCAAATAAAAATGGTATTTAGACCTGAAATTTAAAACCATCTCTTTGACTTACTCATTTTTGCTCCATTTCTGCCGTGTATCCACGAGGTATATGTGTAAATAAACTTGGTGTGTTTTTTCCTCTTGCTCATCTGCCTTTTACCACAGAGAAGGCTCAGCCAAGAACTCAGGAGGGTAGAGGGGTAGATTATTTTTCCTTTCCTACAAGGGTAACTCCATCTCACAGTCAGTCGAAGGGGCGAAAGCTCTGGCATCATCCCTGGCCTTTCTCCCACACCCCACATCTAATCAGCCAATAAATCCTGTCAACTCTGCCAAAACTTATAGAATCTGATGGCCACCCCTCCCCCACGTCGCCTCTCGGCTCAAAGCCACCACCACCTTTTACCTGTATATCTGCACTTGTCCTCCTAGGGTTTCAAGCCCCCAGCCCCACCACCCCACAACATATTTTCCACCCTGAAGTCAGCATGATCTTGTTAAACGTAAGTCAGAACCCATCTCCCTCTAGTCAAAACCATCCAACAGCTTCTCACCTCATCTCCTGACCTGTACTTCATCTGGACGTGCCTCCCGGCCTGTCCCTTCTCTGTCTTCCTCCTAATTCTCTCTCTCCCTCACTCTCCTCTTTGTGTGCACTTGGCCTTGACAGTGTCTGGCACTCCCCTGCCTTCTCTCCTTGCTTCTACTGTCCCTTCCGCCTGCCATGCTCTCCCCCACTACCCTCCTGGCTCACTCTCCTCCTTTAAGGTCTTTACTCAAAAGTTCATGTCATTCTGTTCAGTGGGACTTCTCTGAGCACTCTATCCAAATCTGCAAACCACCTGGGTCGTTCAGCTGATTAAGTTTCCACCTCTTGACTTCGGCTCAGGTTGTGATCTCAGAGTCCTGGGACTGAGCCCCATATTGGGCTCTGCTGTAAGCGTCGGGGTGGGGTCTGCTGGAGGATTCTCTCCCCCTCACTCCACTCGTGCATGCTCACGCTCGCTCTCTCTCTCACATAAATAAACCTTCAAAAAAATACAAGAAAACGCCACCCCAAAATATGCCATTTGAGCATAATAATAAGATAATTAAGGATAATTAGGATAATTACTAATTAGGATTATCTTGAGTTGAAGGCAACTGAGACCAAGCAAACACAAAAAGAGCTCTGTGGCCTCCCCCATCTGTCAGAAAGGAGGGCACAAATCTGCCTTTCCTCTACCAGGAAGAGAACAATCCTAATCACCAGAGACACAAGATTAATCTGCATAAACAAATCTTAGCAAATAACCCTTCTCTACCATTAGCTAGCCCCCTGTACTTCTTGTTCACCTGCCCACAACTGATGGTTTCTAAAAGCCCAAACCCTCTTTCCTTTGTTCTTCATCACTTCTCCACCATGTATATAGCCTTTTGTCAAAATGGCATATAAGACCTTGAACCCAACCACTTCTTTAGAGTTTTCATTTCTTTTCTGTAAAGCCCCCATGCATGTAAAATTAAAAATCTTAGTAAAGGGATGCCTAGGTGACTTAGTTAAGTATCTGCCTTTGGCTCAGGTCATGATCCCAGGGTCCTGGGATCAAGCCCCAAGGCAGGCTCCCTGCTCAGCGGGGAGTCTACATCTGCCTGTCCCTCTGCCCCTCCCCCTGCTTGTGCTCTCTCTCATTTCAAACAAGTAAAGTCTTAAAAAAAAATTAGTACAATTTCTAGTCATTTTCTCCTGCTAATCTGTCTTCTGCCAGCCTAATTCACAGACAGCAGGCACTGAACCTGGAGGAAAAGTTTTTTCTTCCCGTACAATCACTTCTAACGTACCATACATTTTCCTATCTACCTTGTTTGTGGTGTGTCTCCTTGCACTGTAATGGAAGTTCTATGAAGGCAGAGGCCTGTTTTGATCACTACTGTCTCTTCAGCACCTAGAATATTACCCAGCACATGATATAGGCTTAACACTGGTTGAATGAGTAAATGAATGCGGAGTCCTCTCCCCTACAAACAGTGCCTAGGAAGGCGGCCATGTGAAAACTGTAGATTTCTAATAGTAAGTGAAAGATGTTACCAGTCATAAAAATATTCTTAATCATTGATGCAAGTAGTCAAGAAGGCAAAAGTATGGGAAATAATTGAGAACACTGGCCTAGGAGCCAACAAGGCTATTTTTGTTCTTGATACCATGCCACTGGGCAGAGGGAGAGGGGGAGAGGCAATAACTGACATTTTCAGTAAGAATTAGTAGTAAAGGCAGTCTCTAGAAACTAGGGATTTTTAACAAATGTGTACCCAAGAATTTATTAGAGAATATGTTGGTCATTCAGCTCAACTGAAAAGATAAGATGAGCAAACGCAAATGAAACTTGGTCTAGGATGAAGTTCAAGACCTATCTGGGCCAAAAAGTCATGTGCCATTGTTAGGGGAATTCCCAGAAGCTGCCAGAGCTGGGGCTCAGGCCAGTAAGGGATTATCTCCAGGAAAGTGTTCCCTGAGTGTTTTCCAACCACACCCACGACGCTTCAGAGCCCTCCTCCGTAAACCCCAAATGCCGCGTTTGGTTGGTGCCAATTTTCGTATTTTTGAAAAATGCTTTTCCAATGCAGCTTAGAAAGCGGAGAGAAACAGACTTTAGGGAAGGAGCTTCCCCCTTCCCCATCTGCTTCCTCCATAACCATGAATTGTGACACCTGGCCTGACCCTCAGGCAGGGGATCTGGGATTTTTCTGTTTCCAAACAAAGCAGAGAAGACAGCTCCTGGCTGCTTGTAAACCTCTCTTGGAACTCCTAATAAAAGCACAGTCGGTGTATCATGGTTCTTGGTGTGGTCTTTTCTCAAATTTACACTTTTCTTCACATGGAAGGAATCTGCAATCCGGAGGGTAGCTACTCATATTCCATGCTACCCCCCCACACACACACCTCGGGAAGTTGCCTAGAATCACCTCCCTATTTGGATTTCCTTTTGTCATTCAGGTACACCCTCCTCCTGAGGTTGAAATTCAGGAAGCACAACCTTCAATTTTCTCCTCTCTCTTTCACATTTGCTTCTTCCATTCAAATCAAAGTGACCAAACAACCAGTTTGGCAAGTCCTGGGTTTTGTTGTTGTTGTTGTTGTTGTTGTTTGTTTGTTTCCTTTTTTCTCCCTTGGGGGACTCCAGGCCGCTGGCAGTGCTGATCTAGATCAGCCCAGTCAAGACTTTTTATCTCATGTCTCTTGCTGGACCGTACTACGGTACGTTTATGGGACAAAGGGAGACTCAGAGTGACAGGTGAGGTTGTCTGGAGATTGGCAAAATCCACTGGATGACCCTCAAAATTTTCACCATATTTGTTACTTGTATGCTTTCATTACGGTAGCTTTCCTCTGGCTCAACATGGGGACAGCCTACTTTGTCAAGGTGAGACGCGACTCTATCACCAATACTTCGGTGAAAACTTACTCTTCCCCTGCCCCTACCCAGGTTTAGCGACAGAATTCTGCGACATTTCATTGAACGAAACTAACCCTACTCAATGGCTGACAAATAAAATCCAATGGTATCATTTTAATGTAGCATCATTAATGGCATCACTTTAATACAGTTTATCCATTTCTCTAGCTTTTTCTGCCCACCATTTCACTTAACTATTTCAGAACTGCTGATAGAAGCTTTCTTTGTTGTTACATTTTTCTATGGGGGGGGCACCTATTTCTGGGCACACTTGCTGTAGAGATGAATATTTAAATATTTCATTTAAAACTTTACCTTACCCTGCTCAAATGAGTTATTTCTTTTTATCCAAGTATTTAAAGAGACCCATAACATTTTAATATTACCAACATTATTTTTACCTATATTATCTTTAACATCATCAACAACATTCTTCTATTTTTAAGTGTTTCATATCCCCTGGCTATATAGGAACTTCTAATTTAATGTTCCTGCAGGTTGACAGGGACCTAGAATTCTAGAAGACACACAAAGTTCCAGAATTTTATGCAAGAAGCAGACAGGTGAGTACTGGATTTCAGGTGGATGACATTAGGAGGGACTTGGGTCATGTGTGGAACTGAAGAGAATTTTTCACAGAAATGTTTCTCACATCAGAAAATGCCAGAAAGTTCTTTCAGAGCAGGAATCACCACCAACGTGGGAGATAAGCCCCGTTTCCTGATTGAACTCCACCTGCCACAAAGAGGTGGCCCTGGTCATTCAGCTACACTCAAAGGATAAGACGAGAGAATGGAAATGAAACTTGGTGATACTTAGGTGACCACTGACCTAAGACACTCTTCTAAGCAGCAGCTGTTCCCCAGATGCTACATGTCCGCTTGTCCTGGTTGCAAAAGAGAAAGCTCTTCTCCAGTTAACGCTGAGGCGGAAGCAGCAGGAAGGCTGGAGGTGACATCCGCGAGCACTCGGAACATTCCTTCAAATAAAGGTGAGGCTATCCAGAGGGCTTTCCTTGCAGACGTGAGTGTAGTTCCACAGTTTTTGCATAGATTTACCCAGATAACATCTCATCACCTTGAATATATATGAAAAGTTCCTCATGAAAGCCTGTTTTGAAAAAATTGCAATCTGCTTCTGTCAAACAAAATAAGAAGATATACCTAAGTGGTTCTCAATTTCATTAAAATTCCTCTGAAGCATATTTAGGTGGTTTACACTAAGCTTTCCTATCTTGGCTTTCGTGGCATGAAACAACAGAAAGGGGCCATAGAAGCATTTCTGTGGCTGGGTTTCTTGGGGAGGCTGGGTTGGGGGGGGGGGGAGTAGAGATTGGGGAAGCCGAGAATGACCTAATTTACGTCTCGGCTCTGTTTGAAAATCAAAAAGATGCCTGCCCCGCAGTGACTGCCATCTGTTCTTAAGCTAGCCTTCCCTCACCATCCTTATTGCTTCTCTCTGATTTCATCTAGGTTCAAGTGGTGCCGAGGCAAAGCTCCGCAGTGTTCTGCAAAAGCCTGTGGCTAAGTCCCATTAGACAGAATACAAAATTAAGGTATCTAACATTTATAGAGCAGCTCGCCATGAGCCAAGTTCTGCCAAGTTCTATTCAGCGTGCTTTGCCTGTGTAATCAGGCTTTATCCTCCTTACAACCCAAGGAGGTAACGGCTGCTAATTCTACCCCCATTGTACAGACCAGCAAACTGAGACAAAAGAAAGAAATGATTCGCCCCGATCCTCAGGGTGTGAACGTCAGAGCCACTGCCTTTCTCTTACCGTAGCATGTCCAGAAAAACACAAAAGGAAGGAAAAAGGTCTTCATATTTGGTTTTCAAACCTTTCAGATTTTCTATATATTCAATCTTGAACTTTTAATAACGCACTAAATCTTTAAGCTCTCTAGCTTTGTCCCCTGAGTATTTATCACCCCACTTAAAAGAATTATTATTTCAGAAAAATTGTTGGAATTCACATTAGTAATCTATCTCAGTTAAATACATTGCTCAATTCTGTGCTTTGCCTTAAATGCTCAATGTAGGAGGAGAAAAACATCTATTTGACCCCAAAGTAAAATCCATTCATTCACAGTTTTACGAAATTTCAGAAATCCAAAGTATGTCAGCATAAGTTGCGAAACTCCCAGTGAGTTTAAGGAAAAATACAAGTTGTTTGCACTGTTGGAAAATAATTGACTTTAGTTTATAAACACAACAGCATATAGTAAAGCTTGATAACCACACAGGCATCCTGGGGAAAAACACCCACAAATCATGCCATTATCGCTCCTTTCTCTTCAGGAAAAAAAAAAAAAATTGTACTTTCTTGGTATTTCTAGCGTAACTCTCACATCCTGACAGTAATATCAGCAGTGTTATCATCCAATATCAAATAGTGACAGGACTTTTCATGTCCTAGGAAAAAAGATTCCAGCACTTTCTACATGAAAAAGCTTCTTCGGAGGAAGGGCCAATACTATTTCCACAGGTGCATGAAGCTTAACATCTGCGTCCCCTTGAGCCAGTAACCACTAAACTTAAAACACAGTTTTCATCTGTGGGTTTTAGATCTGATAAACAGTGTTAGGTTTTCCCACACCTTCTGAGCTGCCTTGTTTCGGGTAGCATTGTTGCGCAAGTTGCCACAAGAAAACAAAAGCTTTTGAAAACAAAACTTGGAGCGCATGTCGATAACATGAACTGCGAGTGAGGTCACGCTATTGTGGACAGCGTTGACTTCAGCAAATAGGAACTTCTGTTCGGCTTTGTTCAGCATTGTTCTTCGAGGGTCAATAAAACAGCTAGTGAGACTCTTTTTTTAATAGTCATCATTCGAATAAATTATTTAAGTCCACTCTTCAATTTGGAAGCTCCTTGAGGGCAAGACTGCTTTTGCTCAGCCACTGGTCTTTGTATCCTTCGTGGATTTAGCAATAGATGTTAATTAAAAATACACATGCACACACACACGTCTATACAAACATAGCCAAGTGTTTAGAGCTGGAATGATTAAAGTGTAATTGAAATAGATTGCTCTAATTACAATGGAACGGAGGGGCCTCACAGGGAGGAGGGAGAGAGCACTTAGGAGATTACTAGATGACTCTAGGCAAGGACCACAGGAGCCAGGGATTAGGGAAGCAGCCACGGATTTCAACCAGACACCCCAGCTCCTGAGCCTCTTGGTTATCCTGCCGTAGCCTGGGCGACATGCCTAGGACATGACAGTTAATGAGAAAACAAGCTGCCATGCTTAATTTTTAGATCTTTCAGAAATTTTATATTTTCAACTCTAAACCTGGATGAAAGTTGATTAAACTTTCTATTCTCTTATGTGTCTCAGTAAGTCACTTATCCTTCTGTTTCACCTAACGTTTTTCCATTGGCAAAAATAAAAAGAATGAAAAGCAGTGATTTACCACATTAGTGGGCTATTCCAATTAAACTCTCCTAGGGAGATGTTCAGGAGGTAGAATGGGTAGGACGAGGGTTGATTGGAGTAGGGGTGTAAAAGAGTTAAAGAAACACAGGGTGGGTGGGGGAGAGAGACCACCTTTTCTCTATTTTGAGAGACTGGATGCTGAAGACAGCAGTACCATTACTGGGACCAGGAAGGCTGAAGGACATCCTTCCAAAGCAACTGTTACAAGAACCTGCCTCCCCTCTTCTAGAAGATTCGCCATGATTGTTGTGTTCAGCCTCTCAAGTGATGCCACTGGCATGATATTTAATCACTGTGTAGTTTTTTCACTCCAGATATTTCTGAAATGCTCCAAATAGTCTTGATGGAGCTAAAAAGCGTAGTGTGCAACACGGAGAACCGAGATACGTTCTAACAACTCAGAGCATCTCTCTCGCAGGGCTGTGTATTTGCTGTCACTGCTAATTGATACTGTGAAGGACCCGGCCCAACCAGTCGCCGTGCTGAAGTCTGACAACTTATGCAAAATCGTAAGTCTTAATCCTAACAGGTTTGAATTAGAAATGACACACTGCCTTTTCTATATGAGTACATCTTTAATTCTAGTGTCTAAGAGTTTAGCTTTCACAGGGAGTTGCAGAATTAGCTAACTAATGAACTAAGTGTTAAAGAGAAAGCGGCAAGCTGACCATTACTAGGATTTGCCACGGTCGGTGCCTTGACTACAAGACCATCTGCCTGATAACAAGCTCGGCCTGAGAGTTCCTGTGGTCTTAGGAATACCAACACTTCTAAATGTTTCTCTACCACCAGTTTGAAAAGCCTATATTTCAACTTCTCCCTCCTCACAGAACAGCAAGAAAGAACTCCTCATTCCCATCAGAGTCATTCATGTGTCTTAGAACTTTACTGCTTCTTTCTGCAGCAAAAACAAATTCTGTTTCCAAATGAAAGGACTGCCTCTCGGACTTGTTCCGGTCCCTACTTACTGATTCACAGATATAAAGTGTGTATCTCGTACTTGCTTTATGCCTCAGTGGACATCTAGATATTGTGGGTCCACAAGAAACCTATGCTCCGGGGGTATCATGGAAGGCATACGCAAATAGGACAGGGAACAACAGCTGTGGACATAGGGGTTACCCAATCTCTTCTCCTCCACTCTTCCTTCAGATTTCATGTATAAAACACAAGTTCAAAGACAAAATCATTTCAGAACTCCACGATGACGACTGCAGAGTGTCTAGCCAAGCATGACACCCTTCTGAGCGTGGGGCTCTGTGTGAGCACACGGGTCACACACCCATGAAGCTGGCCCCAGTGACAACACAGACACTGAGACAGGGGAATCTGTGAAAGGCTCCCGCCAGAAATGGAACAGTGTTGAGAAGACAGTCCTCATCCTGGCTTCCCTCTTGCCCAAATCCAACTTCTCACGCGTCTACCACAACAGCTTCTGGATTCCAGAAGATGATACTCACTGAAGTGGGAATGGAAAGAAATGACATAGGACCCAAAGACCAAGTTCTAGTTATCTGTCGCAACGTAATATACCATCTAAAATAAGTGGCCAAACACCATCTTACTGCTCTTTGAGTCACGACGTGGAGGGCCACTTACCAAGAAGAAACTCGCTCCTCGTACTGTTATATGATCCAGAAATAAAATTCCATTGTGTTCAAGCATATATAGGTATGTATCCACGTGTGTGTGCGTGTGTGTGTGTGTGTGTGTGTGTGTGTACATGGAGAGAGAGGAACTTGGGCAAATCTTGGTTGGGACACTCTTCAGTCCTTTATGGCACTGATGCATGTCGCTAGGTGGGATTCAGCGGGCACAGAACAGGTTTGAATGGTTTCACTCCACTGCCTGGGTCTTTCCACATGGTGGCTCCTGCCGAGTAGCCAGACTTCTCGCTGGCGGCTCAGGGCTCCAAGAGCAAGCACTGTGAGGGCCAGGAAGAGGAAACTGCCAGCTTCTTGAAGCCTGGGCTGGAACGCTGGCACAATATCACGTTTTCAGTGCTTTGTTGGCTACAGCAATCACAGAGCCTGCCCAGATTCAGAAGACGCAACACCGACCCACCTCTTGATGGGAGAAAAAGCTGCACCTTCCTGAACCTGCCACTTTTCCCTTATCAAGGATCATTTCTACACATACTATGAAAAACCCTTACTTTCAAGACATCTGGGTGGCTCAGTGGATTAAGCATCTGCCTTCAGCTCAGGTCATGATCCCTGGGTCCTGGGATGGAGCCCCGCATTGGGCTCCCTGCTCTACAGGGAGACTGCTTCTCCCTCTGCCTTGCCTTCCCCACTCCTTGTGCTCTCTCTCTCTCTCTTTCTCTGACAAATAAATAATAAAATCTTAAGAAAAAAAAAAACCCTTACTTTCATTGAAATTAACAGATCATTGTGATTTTTCCAAATCTGTTTTCCAGTTAAGAATTTGTAAATTAAGGGGTTCAACAGATCTTTCAGTCAGCAGTAGCCTTGTCCCCTTCAATTAGCACTGATGTGTTTCATCGTATATCATACGTATAGTTATTTTTTATAGTTATATTCATCTATGTGTGCATAACTGCTCAATAATTATACCTATCCTAAAGCACGTTGCCTTCCACAGCTTTTGTAATTTCTTTCAGAATATAACATAACTTTCTAATAAGAGCAAGGGGTCAATAAACCTGAATTCTGATGAACAGTGTTGCTCCCCCTGTAGAAAGATAAAGATGTAGTGGAGAGAAGGGGCACATGCCCCCCAATGTCCATAACAGCAATGTCCACAATAGCCAAACTGTGGAAGGAGCCAAGATGCCCTTCCACAGATGAATGCATAAGGCAGATCTGAGCCATATATACAAGGGAACATTCCTCAGCCATCGGAAAGGACGAACACCCGCCATTTGCACTCACATGGATGGAACTGGAGGGGATTCTGCTGAGTGAAGTCAGTCAAGCAGAGAAAGTCCATTATCGTGAGGTTTCACTGGCATGCGGAGCGTAAGGAATAGCATGGAGGACCCCTGGGAAGGGAAGGGAAAACTGAAGGGGAAGAAACCAGAGAGGGAGACAAACCATGAGACTCTCAACTCCAGGAAACAAACTGAGGGTTACAGAAGGGAGGAGGGGGAGGGGAAGGGGGAACAGAGTAATGGGGGTTAAGAAGGGCTTGTGTGGTGATGAGCGCTGGGTGTGATACGTAACCGAGAAGTCACTGAACAGTACAACCAAAACTAATGATGTACTCTATGTCGGCGAACAACGTAATAAAGAGAAAGATATGAAGCCAGTTTTCTAATTATTTCTTCCATATATCTGAAATTTTATGTTTCTAGAATGCTATCTGTAACTTTGTGTTCCATAAAAGGAAAAATTTTGTGAAGAAAAATTGTGCTTCCCCCTGAAAAGTTGGGTATGTTCCATGCCCCGTGGGCTGCCCCCATCCTGTTCCCTGTTTGCCCAGGGCATCCCCCAGGACTGGAGATCTGCCTTCATGCACATCACACCTCAGGAGACTTCCTGGCTCAGGACTCACTGTGTTTCCCGAATCTGATGTCTTTCATCCAGTTCTGGAAATCGCCCTGTTCTACCTTAAATATGGAATATTCCCTATCCTCTTTTTTTTTTCTTTAAGATTTTATTTATTTATTTGACAGACAGAGATCATGAGTAGGCAGAGAGGCAGGCAGAGAGAGAGAGAGAGATGGAGGGAAGCAGGCTTAGTGCTGAGCAGAGAGCCCGATGCAGCGCTCGATCCCAGGACCCTGGGATCATGACCTGAGCCGAAGGCAGAGGCTTTAACCCACTGAGCCACCCAGGGGCCCTTTCCCTATTATCTTTTTATCTCTTCTTGAGATTCTATTTCAGATAACATAGACCATCGTGCCCTGAGCTCCTTAAACTCTCCTTGTCTTTCTGTATTACATTCTGGGTTAATGCCACAAATAAATTTTTCAGATCCTAGCATCTTTCTGAAACTCTGCTAAAATAGCTCTTTTGATCTCCTTTAAGATTTTTAAAGACTTTTGCTTTGATTTCTAGAAATTCTAATTTAGTCTTCTTCAGACATGCCTGATCTTGACATAGGATATTAGTCTTTTCCCCACGTTTCTTATTTTTGTGCTTATTTTGGTCATTAATCAGTTTGCAAACAGTCTCTGGTCTCTACATCCTATTACCTAGAGTTCTTGGCCATTTAACTCTGCTATTGGTTTCACCTGCTGACATTTGTTCACAGGGAGTGCTCCCCAACCCCCCAATCCACTCCAACCCTCGCCCCCAATATCCCTTGGGATGTGGGATTTGCAACAGTGAGCTCCTGTTCAGTGGGGATTTGCCTGGGAAAATCCAGTGCTGCCTGGGCTGCTGGAACATTCTTCCTCCTAAGTTCCAGAAGCACTTGCTTTTCTCAGAGTTTCAAGGGGTATCCACAGCCCAAGACTACTGCTTATGCTAACTTATTGGCTTTGGGAGTCCCTTGACAATGGAGGTAGCGTAAACTCAATCCCAAATCCACAGGACAATAACCCTGTGCTAACAATTCCTTGGGAGATTGCAGAAATTTTATGCAGAACTTTGGCATTCCAACCATTTTGAAGTGTGCAATTCCATGGCATTGAGTACATTCAGTGTTGGGCAACTGTCACCACTATCTGGTTCTAAAACATTTTCATCACCCCAAAAAGGAAGTCTGGTGCCCATTAAGCAGTCACTCCCATTCTCTGCTCCTCCCAGCCCCTGGCAACCACTAAACTGCCCAGGCCAAGACAGGAAAAAACCCTTGTCATTGCTTTTGGCTGTGGAAGGAATCTTTTCAGGTTCTCAGATTTATGTAGGTGCCTTATTTCCTTCTCCACTCCTTTGCTGGTCCAGAGCCTCATCTCTATCTAGGCCGCTGGTGTAAACCCTTTGGACTAAAAGTCTTTCTTAGGATATATCCTGAGTTCCAGGCCCTGAGTAGGTATCTGTGAATAACCCAGACAAAAAAACCCCAGCCTCATGGAACTTGCTCTCTAGAAGGAAGGCGGCAGAAAATAATAACCAATAATAACCAAATTATAAGTAAATACAAGATAAGGAATGAGCAATGAAGGGAGCAGTAGATGATTAACAGAGAGATTGGAGGTGGGCAGGAATACATGAATCAGAGAGCTTTGTGGGCCATTGTGAGAATCTGACCTTTGTTCTGAGAAAATGAAAAGACTCTGGAGAATTTTGTGTGAAGAGTGACAGATATGACTTACATTTGAAGCGGATCATGATGGCTGATATATTGAAGTGAGACCCCCAGGACAACAGAGAGACAGACACCTGTCACAACACCACTGCAATAATCCCCAAAGTGGTGGCAGGCTGCAGTGGGGAGGAACAGCAGTGTCATGGTAAGAAGTGGCTGGATTTTCAATGTGTGTTGAAAACTGAGCCCACAGGGTCTACTCATAGATTGGTTTTATTATGCACGAGAATCATCAAGAATGGTGTGGTAGGCAGAACAATCGTCCCACAAGGATGTCTGTGTCCTCGGGGAGGGGTTAGGGAGATGGCTGAAATCAGGGGAAGGGATTAAGAGACACAGACTTCAAGTTATAAAACAAATAAGTCACAGGATGTAAAGTTCAGCATAGGGAAGGTAGTCCACAATAGTGCAGTAACTTTATATAGTAACAGATCATAACTAAACTTATTGTGGGGATCATTTCATAATGTATAAGAATGTTGCATCACTATGATATACACCTGAAACTAACAGATTACATCAATTATACTTCAATAAAAAATTATTTTAAAAAAAGAAGATGCGGGCGCCTGGGTGGCTCAGTGGGTTAAGCCGCTGCCTTCGGCTCAGGTCATGATCCCAGGGTCCTGGGATCAAGTCCCGCATCGGGCTCTCTGCTCAGCAGGGAGCCTGCTTCCTTCTCTCTCTCTCTGCCTGCCTCTCAGTGTACTTGTGATTTCTCTCTGTCAAATAAATAAATAAAATCTTTAAAAAAAAAAAAAAGAAGATGCCTATATCCTAATCCCTGAACCTATGAATATGTTGGGTTATATGACAAAAGAAAATGGATTAAGGATTTAGATAGAATTAAGGTTGCTAATGACTTTAAAATTGGGAGATTATCCTAGGTTATGTGGGCGGACCCAATATACTCGTAAGGGTCTTTAAAAGTGGAAGAGGAAGAACCAGAGATGGCAGCTTGAGAAAAACTCCACCCAACTGTGCTGACTCTGAAGATGGAGGGATGGGGCCATATGCCCAGAAGTACAGACAGCCTCCAGGAGCTGGAAAAAGCAAGGACACGGATTCTCTTCTAGAGCCTCCAGAAGGATAACAGCCCTACCAACACCTGGACTTTAGCCTGGTGAGACTCATGTTGGACTTCCAATCTAAAAAATATAGGAATCTGTAATGTTCTGTAATGTAAATCTGTAATATTCTAAGCTACACAGTTTATGGTAATTTGTTACAGCAGCAATAGGAAGCTAATGACATGGGGAAGACAGTAAGTAGAAGAAGTTTGGGGATAAGAATCTTAAGTTCCATGTTAAATATCTTCTATTCCTCGAGAAAATCTGGCACACGCAAGCCAGAAGACATGCATGTGCTTGTTCATAACTGCATGAGAGTAAAAGTCCTGACAAGTGCCAAGTGTCCATGCCAGGAGAATGAATAGAACACGGGGCTCCAGTCCTGCCATAGCATATTACACGGCCATGAAGTGAATGAACTACAACTGGCAACAACACAGATGAATTTTAGTAACAGTTTAAAGAGTGACATTCTTTTGTGTGCATCAAATATTGAGTGATGTTTTAATTGTTCCCTGGTTGATTGCTAGCTGGCTACACTGTTCCTCTCAGAACACCCTGTCACCAAGCATGGCTCCAGAATTGGCTCCTAGGCTCATCTGTCTTTGATTTTGGCTCCAGAAGATTTTACTACCCTTTTTTTTTTTTTTAAGATTTATTTATTTTTCAGGAGGTGGAGGAGGGCAGGGGGAGGGGCAACAGACGAGGGAGAGAAAATCCCAGCAGACTCCACTGAACAGAGTCCAATGCAAGGCTCCATCCCAGGACCCTGAGATCATGACCTCAGCAGAAACCAAGAGCCGGCACTTAACCGACTTCATCACCTAGGCACCCTGAGGATTTTACTGTCTTAAGAGCTCAGTTCACACATTTAAAAGGATGTGTTTTAGAAATTTTGTCTGGCATTTGTAGGTATGTAACATTGGAAGTATTTTCTAATTATCCAACTGTCTGAAAAAGCTTAAGAATTCCCAGGCCTTCTAGCTTAATCAGTAAGTATAAATCTCAGGGTAGAGCCCAAAGCGTTCTCTATGTTTTTAAAGCTCTATGGGTGGTTCTAAAGCAAAATTCACTACAGCAAGCACTGAATAAATCACTGATTGACTAGCTGGGGGAGAGAGGAGGCTGTCTTAGCGGGAACCTAAAGTAAGTCTAATCCCAGGCTTGAGACCTGCGTGAGCACATCGAGAGCAGACCCACCAGATGTCTGTTTGCCCAATGAGCTAAAGGGTTCCAGAGAGATAACACAGCCCAGAGGAAGAAAGAACTGGCTACAAGATTAATTCCAAGTAGACTTCAGTGTCTGCGACTAGGGCTTTATGCGGGAGAAAGACAAGAATCAGACATACCAAGTTCAAATCCTCTATGATCTTGACTTTTACCTACCTCTTTAAGCCTCAGCTCCCTCACTTGGAAAATGGAAATACAAGTAGTACCTACCTCTGGGGGCTTCTGTAAACATTAAGCAAGGCCATGTTTCTAGAGTTAGTCCCATAAGGGCCTGGAGCACAGTAGGTGCACAGTAAGCATTAACTGTATAAATGAATGAAAATTACCCTTTCACTGAGACCTCCAATCCTCTGAGTGCTGTGGGACTAGACTGCAAGGAAAAAGAGTGAAGGAGGATGAAGGGAGTTATCCCCAATGGCCAAGCCCACCAGCTTGGCCCTTCAGGGGACAGGAAACAGGAGTGCCCGGCAGACACCTAGGTGATCCCCAGCAACAAGGGTTTGGGTGTCTAGCAGAAGCCTCATCACAAGAGTAAGAACAGTGATGATCAAGAAGCACAAGGAAATCCTCCAACAGGTTTGCTTTGAATCCCAGTGTGGCCACGGCCCTGACATGCATAAGAGTGGGTCTTGATCCTAAAATAAATAGGATTTCAAAAGACTGCTATTCCAGACATGAGCGCAGTCAGTAGGGCCTACCTTGAAGCTCTATAGTCTCCCGAAACCAGTGGCTTGCTGGTAAACCAGCTCTCAACAATTCAAATCGGTTCAAGTCCTCAAGCGAAGAGCTTGTCAGTTTCCACGGCGTACGTACTCGCCCCCACCATGGCCAGACGTGCTCGCTCCCACCAGGGGCGGACGTGCTCGCTCCCACCATGGCCAGACGTGCTCGCTCCCAGCAGGGCCAGACGTGCTCGCTCCCATCGGGGTCCGACGTACTCACTGCCACGTAGGCCCGAAGTACTCGCTCCCATCATGGCTGTGCGTACTCGCTCCAACCATGGGCGGACATGCTCGCTCCCGCCATAGCCGGACGTGCTCGCTCCCAGCAGGCGTGCTCGCTCCCATGGGGGTCCGACGTACTCACTCCCACGTAGGCCCCAAGTGCTCGCTCCCATCATGGCTGTGCGCACTCGCTCCAACCATGGGCGGACGTGCTCGCTCCCACCAGGGCCGATACCGGAGTGTGGCTCCACGGGTTCTCGCGCACAACAGTGATCTCTTCTCGGAAAGGCAGGGCCCCCAGCAGCCAGGCGCAGTGACAGACGCCCCGTACGTGGGAGCGACTATGCGGTCCCGGAGAAAGAGCGTTTCGACACACGACTTAGCTGGCCCTGGTCCCGAGTGCCGTGTACATAAGGTATCTTCTCATCCTGACAGGCGTATGTACTACCCCCGAAAGAAATACTTTAAATACTCTGCGCCCCGGCCTGTCTGCAGACTGCCCGGTGGCGCTTTGTTCTCCTGTAGGGGAGCCTTCACGTCTTTGTGGGAAACTGGACGTCCGCCAGGCGCTACTGCGACAATGGCTGACGACGCCGTCAAGGTAAAGCACCCTCGCGTCACGGGGGTCCAGTCAGGGCAGTCACACTTGAAACTCAAAACTCGGCAGAGAAGTCGGTCAGAGGACTGTTCATCCTTTTTTTTTTTTTTTTTTTTTTTTTTTAAGATTTTACTTATTTATTTGACAGAGACCACAAGTAGGCAGAGAGGCAGGCAGAGAGGGGGAAGCGGGCTCCCCGCTGAGCAGAGAGCCGGATGCGGGGCTCGATCCTGGGATCATGACCTAAGCCCAGGCAAAGGCTTAACCCACTGAGCCACCCAGGCCCCCCATCATCAAATTTCTAATGATTCATTAAAACAGCACTGGCTGGAAATGTGGGAAGGATGAAACACACCCGTCAGCATGTGCCCGAATCCCCCGGATGGCAGTTACAACACAGGTCCCTGGGCCCTAAGCCCCTGAGTGTCTGATACAATGGGCCTGGGACCTGAGAATGTGCATTTCTAACAAGTTCCCAGGTCCCCCTGATGGTGCCCATCTGGGGATCACCCTCAGAGAACCACCTGAGAAGTGTTTCTCCTGAACCAGCTCTCGGCAGCCAGTGTTTGAAAACTAAGCCTGAGTTATCCATCCAAACCAAGAGACATCAAAATTTTAGAAGTGGTGCCTGGACGAATAGGAGATTTCTGAAAGACTGGTAACATCAGCCTTGGGTCCTCGGTGAAATTTCTTCCAGGAGTTACAGGGCAACGTCTGGTTCCTTAGCTTCCTGCCGGGAGCGATCATTCCGTTTTCAGCCTTGGCAAATAGGAGAGTCGCTTGCAATCACACAGCAAATGAGGAGAGAAGGCAGCCCCCAAAATGGAGGCTTCTCCCTCCTGTCTGCCTCCCTCCAGGGCCCAGAAGGCAGCCTGCAGGACTGTGAAGTCGTGGAAGAGTGGGAGGGAGACGTGACCCTAGGAAGATGAATTTTCAAGGTTGTCGGTGGTCAGAGCAGGGCCCTCACATTTCTGCTTTTTTTTTTTGGCCACGCTCTGAAATTCCAGCCTCCCCTTTCCTATAAAGAAGTTGCTCTATGTACAAAGGTGGTTGGTTTCGTAGCCTATGCCCAGGAGAGACTAAAAACAAAAACCCCAAAAGTTATTTTTAACAGTTGATGTAAGCAGGATGTGAAGGTCATTGTTTTAAAATCACATCTCCCAACAGAGAAAAATAATCTTAATCGGGTGTTTTGTTTTATTTTGTTTTGTTTTGTTTCTTGTCTCGTTCACAATACTCCTTTTCTAACCAGCCTACAAACTGTTATTGCATCCTTGGTATTTTTTTGAGTTGTTAGTTTTTTACATAACCTTGAATTGAATTCAGGTCCACCGTGGCTTTTTAATTTTACACGTGTTAGTCATGATTGGCAAGCGGACTTTCCCTGGCTGGTCTCAAGGTCATGTTTGCAAACACCACCCACCGTGCCCCCACCAGGGACACCTCAGCCAGCGGAAGCCAGGTCTGGGTCTGCACCCCTGTCTGCAAATGTTATAAGCCCCATTCTCCCCTGACGTTATCTTCTAAGCCAGGCAGATGTCACAGGTTTGCTGTTCAGTTATGGCTCCTTTTGTTTTCCCCCTTCTAGTCAGATAGCTTTTAGGGTCAGTGATCAACAGGCATTTTAGAAATGAGATGTGGTCCATGGCATGAGGGGTGAATGACCCATTTAAGGGGATTCAGCTCAGTGGCTCTGTCCCTGACACATCACTGGCTTATGGGCCTGGGGGGTGGGGAGCAGTCCCTCTGGGGGCTGCAAAGAGGGAAAGAGGACTCCAAGTCTTCCTTTTCATCCTCCCTCTGCTTAATGAAAGGCAGGTCCTCTCTATAAAAGAAATCACTTGTTGCAGGTCATGATCTCAGGGTCCTGGGATCGAGCCCCGCATCGGGCTCTCTGCTCAGTGAGAGTCTGCTTCCTCCTCTCTCTCTCTCTCTGCCTGCCTCTCTGCCTACTTATGATCTCTGTCTGTCAAATAAATAAATAAAGTCTTTAAAAAAAAAAATCACTTGTTTATGGAACTTGGGATTTCAGGTGATAGCTGCTATTGCTGAAAACCGCTGTTTATTCAGCTTGCCCAATCTGTCAGACAATGTGCTCAGCACTGTGCGGGCACCTGGAAGATCCCTATAGTTGTCTTTATTTTGTATATGGGAGCAACGAGGAGATGCTGGGTCACCAGCCTGGGAACACGACAGGCAGCCAGTTCTATTGTCTGCAAGCCCTTCTAGCCGAGGCTTGTTGCCTTCGTCAGCCCGGGCTGGCCTCACAAAATACCAGAGACCAGGTGGCTTAAACAACAGACATTTATTTCTCACTTCTGACGACTGGGAAGTCCAAGATCAACGTACCAGCCGATCCGTGTTTGATGAGCCCCAGCTGGCCTGGTTCGTAGACTGCCACATTCTTGCTGTGTCCTTATTTGGCAGAGAGAGAGAAAAAAAAAAAAAATCTGGTCTCTCTTCCTCTTCTGATAAGGACCCTAATCCATCACCAGGGTCCTACCTTCCTGAGCTCAACTAAACCTGATTAGCTCCCAAAGGCCCCACTTCTCGACGATGTCACATTGGGGGTCAGGATATCACTGGGTGAATTTTGGAGGACACAAACATTGAGTCCATAACATTTATTGGCTTCTTCATGCTAATCCTTCCATGTGTATTAGTTCTTCTAATCCTCACAAAAGACTTACAAGAACATTATTGTCATCTCCATTGTACAGATAATAGTAGAAGCACAGAGAGGTTAAGCAGGTTGCTCTAGGTCACATGGCAATGTGAGTGCACAGCTGGAACATGAGCCTAGACAGCCAGCTCACCAACCCCCAGAACTCCAGCAACAGAGGAATGTGTGCCATACACAAGAAAAACATGGTGAACTAGAAGCTGGATACTTGGGGTCTAGTTCTAGAACTTTCTCTATCTCCTTATGTGACTTAGACACCCCCCCCTCCAGAGCTCTTCAGGGTCCTACTTTCTTTATAAAATGAGGAAGTTAAAAATAAAATAAATAAAACTAATATCTCTAAGCTGGCTCTCAGTTTTAACCATATGTTCCCCTGCTTCTGTCTGTCCAGTCAGCAAACCCCCCATCAGGCACTGATGGGGTCACCCTCTGATGATGACTGACATGAGGAGGATCTCAATGAGAACTTGGGACCCACCAAGGGTTAAGTTTTCTTGATAAGGACTCTCTCAAGAGCCTCCTCCAGCGTCAACTTCTGGATCCAGACTCGCTCAGCAGAAACACACGGCTACAGTTCCTTCTGTGGGGAGGGGAGCCCTCCCGCGCCAGATGGCTTCATGGGAGACCTTGCAGTCACATGGGGTCCCATGTCCAGAAGGGCCTACACCTGGTTCAGTGCATTGCAGCCACTGTCTCAAATACCTAGAAATTTTGGAATGAAGCCCCCTCCATTTCTTCTTTGCCCAGGCCCTCCAGTCTACATGGCTGGTCCTGCCTCCACTCGTCTACACCACCCGTTCTCCCAGTCCACAGATGCAGTTCTCTTAGTGGGGATCGCTCAGAACAACCTTGTGTCCAGTCTACATGAGCCTTTTCTTGTTTGTGACACCCATTTTCCAAAATGGGTGCTGGAGTCCTGGGGAAGAGTCACGGTGGCATCCCAGAAGGAGCGGTTCTTAGTATGAGGGCCCCAGGGCTCAGTGGTTGGTGACGGCCCTGGAGCCAGCTGTTTGGATTTGTGTTCCAGCTGTGCACTCACCTTGCTGTGTGACCTGGAACAGGCTGCTTAACCTCTCTGTGCTTCCATCTCATTATCCTTACAATAGCCATAATCATAACCTCATAAGGCCATTGTGAGAATTATTCTAGTAAAATGGGACATTTTCATCAACAAGTATTATTTCTTATGTCTATAGAAGAAAACATGTAGTTAGCTTTTTCTTTTTTTTTTTTTTTTTTTCTGTTCTGACCAAAAAAAAAAAAAAAAAGTACAAAGGAATGTCATAGGACTAAATGTTCTGGTTTTCCTCAGAAAGAACTCAATGAGATTTCAGGTCATTAGGCCAGCTCAGGGAACAGGTGAGATTCTAACTAAAGAAATTAGGGTAAATAGCTAATTAAAGTCTTGAAGACACTAGCTAGGGATCAGGTTATATCACAAGTTCCAAATGCCAGCATCCCTGAGGGTTCCGAGTCTTCTGGAAACACTACCGGGAAAGGACAGTCCAAAAGTAGTCTAACCTTAAGGGGGAAAAAAGAAAAATCAAATTTAAGTCAAAGAGATAAATCAGCAATGGGATTGATGTGAGCTCAAGAATTAATAATTAGGCAATCATACAAATGGTGACTGTAAGATAATGGCAGATATCATGTGTGTGTCCCTTTCAAAGTGTCATGACATTGACCCTTGGGAAAAACTTTTTTTTTTTTTTAATTTTTGAGCAAGAGAGAGCGAGCACAGGAGAGACGAGGGAGGGCCAGGGGAAGAAGGAGAGAGAGTCTTAAGCAGAGGCACTGCTGAGCATGGAGCCATGGGGCTCGATCTCTCGACCCTGAGATGATCACCTAAGCCAAAACCAAGAGTGGGAGGCTCAGCCGGCTGAGCCACCCAGGTGCCCCTGGGAATCACTTCTAAAAACAAAGTAGGTGATGGTGGCACAACCTTGTGAATGTATTCAATGCCACTGAAGCATACACTTAAAAATGGTTTAAAAGAAAAATAAGGAAGAGAAAGAGGTCAAGCCCACTGTTGTCCACTCACATATCATTGTTCAAAAGAGTCCACCCTGACAACACGTCCCTCAGCCCCCCCATTCAAACATCCCACGAACCCCAGGCAAGTTGGTCACACATAATCCAGTCGTGGTATAAATGTCGGTTATGCAATCATGAGTGAATGAAAAACAAATCAAGAAGATGAGTGATTCCACACTGAAACCAACATTTCCTGCTGCTCCTCTCCCAAATTTCTGGATTAAGTTTATCAAGAGAGTATCCCGAGATCTTGAGATGAGGTGTTTTCTAAATGTATGCAACTTGCTGTTATTTAGCTGTGCCGGGCAGGATTTTTCTCAGTACTGTGCACCCGACACAAAACAAAAGCATAAGTAGCCGACCGAGGCTGACAAATTTTGAATGTCATGTGCACTTTCCAAGCTCGTATTTGTATGCTTTAAAATGCCTCGTTTTATTATTTGCTGTTTTTATATGAAGTTGTCAGAAGTCTGAAACTGACAAATATTTGTGCTAAGAAAATGCTGTTTTTGTTCCTTTTTTAAAAGCCAAAGTAGGATGGGGGTGTGTGGATGGCTCAGTCAGTTATGCATCTGACTCTTGGTTTCGGCTCAGGTCGTGATCTCAGGGCTGTGAGATCGAGCAGCCTGTCGAGCTGTACGTTTAGCTGAAGAGTTCTCTCCCTCTCCCTTTGCCTCTCCCACTCATGCTCTCTCTCTTTCTCTAAAATAAATAAATAAATAAATAAGTCTTTAAAAAAAAGCCAAAGTAGGACAAATTAATAGTTAATTTGTGTATCTGTTTCTCCAGTCAGCCAAGCGCGTTTTATTTTCTTTGTCCTTAACAAAGGTTTTGTGGACTGTTATAAACAGACACAGGTGAGCAAAGGAGACCTTCCTGCCCTCAGCACAGGCTGTGTATCTGGGAATGCCACCGGATTGGACGCACCCTAGCGCCTAGAGTGTGCCTACAGGATGTTATGACCCTCAAGCTTCCTCCGCGGGACGTGGCTGGGGGGATTTTTCTCCACTGCCCCTGAGCTTCTCTCATCCCAATATGACCAGAGAATCATCTTAGTTCATGATGGGTCCAGCTCCTATCAACAGGTTAGGGAAATGTAAATGACACAAAGCTATAACCAAAAGCCAACTAAAGCTACGTTTTTACCATCTGCATGTGGCTGGACAAAACAATGAACAGATCTCTGCCCCTTTCCCTGTACTTATGTGTGCCTTTTCCCTTTTAGGAATGTACTAATAACATGCTGAATGACCAATTTAGATAATCACCCTTCCAGAAATCATCTGGGTCCATGGTCTGTCCAAGAACCCCTCAAGAAATAGCCTTCCTCTCACTGACACAAAGAAGGTATTTTGAAATCTCGCCAAGTAGTAGTTGACTAATTTAATCGGTATAGGTACAAATTTCTCCATATGGAGAAACCCATCTTGAGCTAGGTTCACTATCATTGAACTATCAGTGAACTTCAGGTTCACTATCAACATTAATAAAAGCAGGTGAAGATAGTTTAGCATCTTAGTGGTGAATTAGATGCACCAATATAATTGAAGCTTAAAATCCATTAAGTCTGTTTATCTACCCATAAAATGAGGAAATTAATTTAATTAACATAAAGCAATGTGGCCATCAATAACTGACACAGGTTTGCTATTACGGTAATTGTCATCAACATTCTAATCTTTGCTTAATACCTAGGGCTCAAAGGACACAGCCCAAATGAGGAATTTGGCTATTATGCCTTCTAAGTATAAAATAAGCTTGCAGCTGCCTTAAGTTTTCGATGAAATAAGACACTGTCTGTTATTAAATTCCAAATGCTCAAGCTGATCAGAGGGAGGAAATATTCTAATTTAGCTGGTTGTGCAATATTTAGCAAAAAGGGATGAATATTTAGGGGGAGGGGTGTGTATAAGATTCCAAGAACAGCTCAACAGATCAACATTTATGGTATGAAAATAGCCCCCCAAATTGCCAGTGCTTGATTACAGGGTAATTTTAATTCTATAAATTTAGTCCCACAAATATCACCAGATTGACATTGTGCCCCTGAAGATCACATTTTTATAAAACATTATTGAATTCTCAGTGGAAGTCATGGCCACTTGAGGCATCTTCATTGACCTACATGGTTTGGGTTGATGGCCGCTAAGCAGTGTTTAGAGACTTCCAGTCCTAATGGGGCTGAGTCGATCTAGGTTGGAGAGAGCTGTCCCACATTATAACTTCTATCAGAAGAGGAAAACAAAGATCTCAATTTGAGCCTGTGATTCCGTGATAGTTATCTTTATGTGTCAACTTGACTGAGCTGTGGGATACCCAGATATTCAATCAAACATCATTCTGAGTATTTCTGTGTGTTTTTGGATGTGTTTAACATTTAAAATGGTAAACTGTATAACAGATCGTCCTCCTTAATGTAGGCAGGCCTCGAGAAATCCACTGGCATCCTGAGAAGAATGGAAATCTGACCGTGGCCCAGATAAGAGGGAATTCCTACTGCCTGACAGCCTTTGAGCTGGGTCATCCATTTTTTCCTGCCTGTGGATTAGAACTGAAACTTTGGCTCTTCCCATTTCTTGAGACTGGGAGTTTTGGCTGAACCTACAGCTTTATGTTAATTAAATTAATTTCCTCATTTAGACTTGAACTAGAACTACAGCATTGGCTCTCCTGGGCCTCTAGCTTACCTGTGGAAGATCTTGAGGCTTCTCAGTTGTGGAGGCTCTTCCTTAGACGATCTCTCTCACTTCCCCCACCCTTCTTTCTTATGTGTGTGTGTGTGTGTGTGTGTGTGTGTGTGTGTATGATATACACACACTGTCTACTGGTTCTGTTTCTCTAGACAACCCTCACTCATACAACCCATACCACGCTTATCCCATAACCAAACGATTGCTCAAGCATGACATGTCAATTCACTGAGTAGTCTAGGCAACAGCTCTCTCTCCCTCTTCCTGGGATGCCATCCCCCACCTTCCTGGTTTGACAAACACATACTCACTATCCAAGACCCAGTCTGTGTAAACATCTCCTGAGCCCTTCCACTAGTCCCTCAGCCAGAAATTAGTTGCTCTGTCCTTATTTCTGTCAAGCCCTGTGTAAAGTCCTCTGTCATAAAACTCACAATAGTTACATGTATGCCTACCCTCAAACTCTGGGTCAGGAGTGTATTGGTAAATCTTTACTGAGTTCATCACTCAGTACTGCTTTGTATTCCCAGAAGCTACCATGGTGCCAGAAAATGGTAGATGTTCAAAACTCCTAGACTGTTCTCAGGTATTGACTGAAGTGGTCATTGTCAGGGTCAGTTTTCAGCAGGTTCATGCAGAAGACAATTCTTTAGGCAACCTCTACTTTCATTTTTAGCACTCTTTCTCTTTCTTGGAGATTTTACTCTTCCTAAGGTTTTCCCTAGCAGTGAAACAGATTTGATTAATAATAATAATAAATCAGAGAAGATGTTAATGGTAAAGCTGAGTGTTAACAGTTAAAAATATACATTAGTTTAAAAGAGAATGCCTGTACAAGGCAATGTTTAAGGCAAAATCACAAGAAGTCCATACTGAAATTCCACATACATTATATCACTGCAGTGGAAATGGGAAGCCCTAAGGTATTTTCATGAGAGTACCTCAGGTCATATAAACCAGTCATCATCATGCTGTAATGATAGTCCAAGACTTCTACTTTTCAAATCTGGAAACACAATCAGTTCTATAACCCACAGAGCACATAGAGTTCTATCTCCCAAGGTACCTCCACTTAACCAGCTCCTTGGGTTTAGGGGGTAAGGGTTGTTTTGTTTTGTTTTGTTTTAAGTAGGTTCAATGTGTGGAGCCCAATGTAGGGCCTGACCTAACAACCCTGAAATCAAGAACTGAGTTAAGATCAAGAGTGAGATACCTAACTGACTGAGCCACCCAGTTGCCCCTCCAACTGCTTGAGTTAATCAACACTCTCAAATCCATCTGTAAAGCAAATCTACTAGGACTCACAGCATGTTGAAACATTGAAACTGGTAGGCTTCTCTCTGGTACAGCCACAAATTTCAGATGCAACCAGCTAACTATGTTCTTGTCAAAATTAGTTGTACTTGATTCCAAGTTGTTTTTTTAATCTAAATTAGACTTGCTATTTTATTTAAGGATTTAATTAAATCAGTTAACTATTTTGAAAACTAGTGAAATGAAACTATAAAAAGAAAGACTATTTTTTCTATGAAAACACAGTTAAATACTGTGCAAAGATGGAATAAAAATGAGACAGTAACAACAATTGCTATCAAAGAAAATATGGGAGAAAACTATAAATTACTAGCCATGAGGGAAGGTCACAAAAACCTAGAAGGATTATGTACTTTAGTTGTCTCATGGGTATCCTTAAATTCTCCCTCCATTATAGGGAGATTCTTAGGTAGAATATTAGGGAATATAATTTACCCAAGAAAAGTGACACTGAGGGATGCCTGGGTGGCTCAGTTGGTTAAGCCACTGCCTTCAGCTCAGGTCATGATCCCAGGGTCCTGGGATCGAGTCCCACATCGGGCTCCTCGTCCAGCAGGGAGCCTCCTTCTTTCTCTGCCTCTGCCTGCCATTCTGCCTGCTTGTGCTCGCTCTATGACAAATAAATAAATAAATAAATAAATCTTTGGGAAGAAAAAAAAAAAGCGACATTGCACCTCAATCAGTAGAACTAAACTCAAAACCAAAAAAGTCCTCAGCCCTATATCGAAAGAATGGCAAAAGAAATATATATGTGTGTGTGTGTCTATGTGTATGTATATATATATGTGTGTATGTGTGTGTGTGTGTATATATAACAATCTTTTGCATTCCTTTGAATTCAAATATTCTTTTGAATATATATATATATATTGAATATATATATATATTTGAATATATATATATACACACACACACACACACACATTTAAAGTCAAAGAAATAGTATCACTTTTTATTTTTTTTAAAGATTTTATTTATTTATTGGGAGAGAGAGCATGCATGCAAGTGCGGGGAGGGGCAGGGGGAGAGGAGGACGAAGACTCTCAAGCAGACTCCACGCTGAGTGTGGTGCTGATGCAGGGCTTGATCTCACCATCCTGAGATTGTTTCAGACCTGAACTGAAATCAACCTAACTGACTGAGCCACCCACGCACCCCAAAATTGTATCACTTTTTAAAGTGATTCCCTGCCTTAACCTACTTCTTCGATTAAATGAACAGCCTCTGGTCTCCCAGGACAGTCTCAATCACACTGCAAGAGAGGACCTATAAACTCCTTAAACTTCTCATTAACTCATTATTTGTGAGAGCTGCTCCCCCAGCATCCAGCTCTCATCTCCGCCCATTTTATTCTCACCTTTCTTTCTCACTTTTCCAACCTCCAAAAGGCAGAGAGGACACGTGGGGACTCTCTGAGTCTCTTACCTCTCTAAGGTGTTGCCATGTTATCCGAGACAAACAGAGATGCTTTTGGAATTGAGGACCAAGGAAGAGGAAGCAACAGAACCAAATGTCTGAGAAAAATAAGCCGGCTTGGCAGGAATTGAGGGAGAGGATGAATAAAGAAGTTGGAAAACAAAACAAAACAGGACCCAGACACACTGACCGTGATTGGATGCTGAGAAAGAAAATAGTGGTATTTATTTTTTATTCTTTTGTTGTTTTCATTTTACAAACTCTTGTGTCTTGGGCTTGACTTTCAATAGATCATGGCAAGGGAAACTAGTTTTATATTTCTAAGTCTCATTTCCATTTGCCCAATTGGGATCGGATATAAATGGATCCCGGACTGACACCACAGGCTTCCTGCAAGCTCTTCGAACTCTTCCTTTTCCTCCCACTCAGTCTGATCAATAAACTGCCATACTTCTGCTGTGCCACAAATGTTCAAAAATAACACCATCCCATTATTGCAATGAAGCATAAGAAAAGTCCATCAAGAAGGTGTTTAAAAATGGAACCAAATGTGAAATATTCTTGTCTGAGAAAGGGTGAACTTAACAGACCATAGCTTGCCCTCTGGGCTGTAGTGGAAACAAGTAAACCAAGATCAGCTCTCCAGAGCTGTTCATCAACCAAGTCAAGTCTTCTTATAGTTTTGGCAATGTTCCCAGGAGTCAAGAAGCACGCACTATTTAGTCCCATTTATCCAAACTGCAATGTTACAGTTTTACAATTTTAAAATTTTACAATTTTCCCAGCATAAAACATCCTGGTGCCCAGATTGTAGCCCAACTAGTTGATAGGAGCCAAGACACCAAGCAAGAGTGACCAGAGACCTGCCCCTTCTCAACTACTGCTGGACTCCAGTTCAGAACCACTGTGGAAGCTTTTCTCTTTCTGCTGTGTCTGTTCTTGATGACATGTTTAGGAAAAAAATAATAATAATAAAGTTTCCTCTGAAAGTAATCATCCTTTGTATTTCTTCCTCTCGTTATAGTCTTAGATGATATTTTCTACTGCAATTAATTTTTTAAATTGCTGCGTAGTATGCACTGTATGAATATATCATAGTTTATCCATTCTCCAATGGATGAACACTTAAGGTGTCTCAAGTTTTTGCTTATAATCAATAGACCTTCTATGAATATGCTTATGTAAGTTTTTTTTACAGACTTGTATTGCCATTTTCTGGGGTAAATATTTAGGCTTGAGTTTTTTGTTTATAAGGTAGGTATATATTTACTTGTAAAATATTTGTCAGATCTTTTCCCAAAGTGCTGGTACCATCTTAAATCCCTTTCAACAATGTATTAGAGCTCCAGTTGCTCCATATTTTTACCCCTAACACTTGGTATTATCGGTGTTTTTCCTTTCAGCCATTGTGTTGGATGTGTAATGGTTGATGCAACTTTTAAAAGTATCCATTCTACATTTTATGTGTGAACCTTCTTAACTACACCTATCTGCCTCAGTTCCCAGGTTTTTGTATATTTATAACTGAGACAGGAGTATGGTCCCATGAAAAGATAACCTCCATGAAGATAGATATTTATGGACTTGGCATGTTATAGTAACCCAATAATACTTGTCGAATGATATGAACGAATAAGTGAATGGTTTTGCATAGCTAGACTTACTAAAATAAGGACACAGGAAGACTGTATGTATGAGCACGTCTGTGTGATCTGTTTCCAGGCTCTTCCCCGCCATGCTGCCAGCTGCATTTCATCTCCTTTCTGGTCCACTGAACTCTTTGCTGCTCTGGTGTGGGTTTTTGTTTTTTGTTTTTTGTTTTTTGTTTTTGTTTTTTTGTCTTTTAATATCAAAGGACGCCTAACGTCTAATGTAAAGATATTCTTTTTCTTTCCCCCAGTCTCTGAACTGAAGCATCAAGAAGACCCTGAGTAAATACTCCCATCTCCCAGGTCTCCTCATCTTCATGTGTCAGATGAAGGGAGTGAGTTACCCTAAACTTCCCTAGCACGAAGGTATAGTGATTCTGATTCCTTTATCACTGCATCTAAGGTCATGAGTCCCAAGACAGCCTTGCTTGCTTTCTCACTCTTTTTTTAAGGTCTGTGCATTAGGGATTGGGGCTAAGATTTGTTAAGAAATTTGGGCATATTGGGGAGATTTATGTCAGAAAACAAATAACACTAGGGTATGTGTGGACAAAAGTACTTTGGGGACATTTCTGGCTACCAAATAATCTGAACCTTCTGTTTTCCTTTTGAGCTAAGCCCTTTCCTTCTTTGTCAAATTTCACAGTGGAATGAAAGTTCCCATCCACTCAGTACAAATGAAAATGGCTTCTTGCTTCTACTGAAGGGGATTGACATTGCTATTCTTATGAGAATTAATTGAACAGTAATAAACTTGACTTTTATTTTAAATGTTTACAGAGCTCCATTTATGCCCCACAATTTGCTGCCTAATTCTAACTAGGGCAAAGTTTATAAATCAAGTGCCTCATAAGCAAACTTCAATTTGTAGGTCATCAGAAACTGTCACTTTTTTTTAAGTTAAAAAAAAATTGCATTAGGGTTATAAGTTCAAAGGGTAATATGCAGCAATACAAAGGGCAGGTGACATTTAAAAACTGTAAGGAAAATGTAATTATACCAATAATTGACATATCCAAATTATCTTAAAATATGTAAAAATGATGCTTTAAAATGCATTTTCTGTGGCAAATGGAAACCTATATCCTTGGTAGTTGATAACAGGATTATTGGAGCTTGGTTTTGAGTAGGAACCCTGCTATCTGAACGTGCAGAGCAGAACCAATAGAGTTATGCTCATTTTTATAATCAGAGAATGTGAACTGTAAGATACCAGTGCTATAAAATGTATCAAAGATTGTTTTTTTGGCCTAGGAAATTGTCACTTTTTATAATTTGTTTCACAAACAGTCAAGAAAAATGGGTGGTTTCTAGTTCTTGGGTGCAAGAATTTGTATCCATTAAATCAAGTTTATTAATTGGATTCTCAAATCTTTTATTTTTAGATTGTTTTTGGTTATTTGATCAAGCAACAATCATTAAAATTTTTAAATATTCTACTTAATTTTACTCAGTTATATGTTACTTAACTAAGTTTTCATTTAATGTAATACTTATTGAAATCTCTTGTTTGGGCAAATTATGGATATACACACAGGATCTCTAAATATCTATCTTTGGAAAGATGGCTAATTGTCTGCCAAACCTGAACTTCTCATTATATAACTTTGGGCTGGAAGGTGATTGGCAATCAGTGACTAGAGTCCCAACCTGCCTTGAATCTAGGTGAGGCCATATGACTAGCATTCCCCAATGGAATGTGGGCAGAAGTAATATGTCTCTTCCATCCCTGATTAGTAAGAAGGGATATGCCTTCTCCTCCCACTCCTGCCCAATCTGCAGGCTTGATAGAGTTAAGCATAGGGACCTTGGAATCCACGTGATAAAGACAGCAGAGGCACCAAATGTAAGGAGTCTAGATTTCAGAATCATCTTTGGAAGAGAGCCACCCACCAATCAAGAACACCCATTTTGAACTTTACAAACAAACTTCCTTCATGCTTGAATCATTGTCCATTTTGTATGATGTTTTTGTGATTGTTTATTGTAGCAGCTAGCATTATCCTTTCTAAAACATTACTTCTATTTTAGTCAAAATGCAATACTATCCTTAATGGTGATCATAAAAGCAAACATTCCAAAGAAACAATAATAAAACACTCACTAAAAACTACTAAAAGTAGTTGCAAAAAGTGTGTTTGTGTGTCTATGTGTATGTGCAAAAATGTGTATGTGTGTCCATATGTGTGTATATAATAAAGGAGTACTTAATTTTAACCCAATAGCCACTTTGTCCTTCCTCTCTAATTATCTGTGAGCTTCCAGAGTATTCTCTTGGGTCCTCAAATTATTTTAAAATGACTTAATCTCACTCCTCATTTAATCCTCTGCCACCATCTTTTCCCATATTAGTGTTCATGTTAATGATACTTCTAATATGCAGATCTCACAATTCCTCAATTTCTTCTTTAAAAACTCCCATTTCCATCCCATTTAAGTTATCCAGTAAGACAGGCAATCCCTTGAAGCCATCAAACACCTAAATACTATGTACTCTGTTCTTTGTCTTCTTCCTTTTCCCAATTATCTTGTCCTGAATATATTGTATTCCATTGTTATGAATTCCAGTCCCTCAACCCAACATCATTATCCACACCTATCCTTCCAACCATAAATGCTGAGCTTACAGCTCACCCCAGTGACTAAATGCTAAGGGCATAGATATAAGAATGAGATACTCAATGCCCAGAGCCACAAGGCATTTCCTCTAAAGGGGATCAAGAATTGTGTTTTACATCTAGGATGAAATAATATTGGAGAAATGCCTCTGTTCCCCTTTTCTACTTCTCTTTTTTTCCTCCACAAAAAATGGGATAGCTTTATCCAGATGAGCCCAAGTCAAGAGCCCTCTCTTCACTCTTGACCCCATGTAGGGAGACATCTGGCTTAAGTCACAGACCTACCATCTTTCTGAAAACAGACCTAGAGGTCCATGTCTACAGCTCACTCTCTCCTGTGGTCAGCATGGCATGGGGGTAGTTCTTGCCATCTGTGGAATCAGCATTACTCCAAGTGAGTGTGAGATCTAGACTCATGGGCCTATGTTGATGCAGATTTAGGGTAGAGGTCCTGGAGTTTATAGAAGGAATTTCTGAGTAGTCAAGTTGGATCTAAGCTGTATGGCCTGACCAAACATACCAGAAGTTTTATAAGTAGAGGCAGAAGGTATATGCTCATCTCTCATTTTCATCTGAGTCCTTGTCTGATCAGAACCACAGAACAAAGAAGGACAAAGTACAAAATTTAGACCCAGGATATATGTTCTCAGGGGAGACACAGATATGAAAATCAATGATTATATTAACACATGGATGTGTGTTAGGCATGATAAAGATATATGTATTAACTGCTATGGAAACAAAGAAAAAGAGAAGAGATGAGATAAAACTTCCTTTGTATAAGGATGAGTAGGGAAGAGGAAAGAAGAAAAGATCGAGAAAGTTTCCCAAGATAGATAATGACTGTGCTGAATCTATGGGACATGAAAAAATTAGCAGACAGAAAAGGGAGGAAGACTTACTAGGCAATGGAATAACATGTGCAAAATAGGGAGTGAAGAGAGATCACAGCACTTCCAGAAATTTTAAGTAGTTTGGCCATGACAAGCCTGTTTGATAGGAAGTGATTAAAAAAAAAAAATCAAGATGAAGAGACTGGGAGAGACTAATTCACAGAAGATTTTAGGGTTAATTTTTTTCAAGTTTTGATACTGAATCATTACTGGATTGTGGAATCTATTTAGTGGGTCATGATGTTTTTAAAATAGAAAACATCAGAGTAGTTTGCATTTAGTGAATTTGCATATTGTGTCATGAAACTTGGGTAGAGAAGTTGGTACTTGTGTGCGTTTACTGGCTCTTTATGTAAAATGTATTTCTTACTGTGAAGTGACTGTTCTCTGGAGGGCCCACAGCAAAAATGCCTGCTCTCCAATGTGAAGATGCCTGACAGTCAATCAGTCCTACTTCAAGATACACAGCTGCCAATCAGCTTGTTTAATGCCTCATTCTGTAGCTAGTTGGCTATCTAGCTAGCTGTTTATTTGTATCAAAGTAGTAATCATCATAATCTCCCTGGTTACTTATATTTTAAAAACAAGACTTGGTCCCTAATTCTGACTTAACTCAGAGAGTATATTTCGGTCACAAATAGCTGAACATCTCATTAATAATAGAGAAACAAATAATACTCTTTGTTTCTTTTCATAATTACAACTAATCCATCAGCACAGAAAATTGACAGGGAAAATTATTTAGTGTCTTATGTAGGCACTTTAATAATTTCAAATTACTGTATTTTACAATTAGACATATTTAGATAGCCTAAGATCATCAGGTTTTGATGAAATCCTCCAAGACAAAAGACAAAGGCTAATACCAATAAGCGAAAAAAAAAAAAAAAAAAAAAGGCTAAAGAAGAAACAGAGCCAATCTTGAATAAAGAGTGAAGACATAATGAAATGTTTAAACTTTAATTAGTATCCTTAGGAACAGAAGAGAAGCTGTCAATACACTTTTTTAAAGAAAGAAAAGGAAATCTTGAAAATTTTAAAGAAAGGATAATTGGGGGAAAATAACTAAGGAAATGAATTGGAAGAAAGTTTAAAAATATGCCCAAACCAGATTAATGATTCTGAAAACAATACACATGTGTAACTGGAACTGAACAATTAAATAAATGAATGGCAGTTGGTGGGAGCCAGGTTTCTCTGGTGAAGAGGGAGGTTACAGGCAAGCCAGGCAAGGAGGCTAGAATAATCCATGTGGTACTAATTTGAGTTACAGACGTCAGTATGAATTAATGTTTAGCTAAATATAAAATGGATACATACATAAATATATGGAGTTATTTATTGATGTATATACAAGGGCTCATACATACACATATATTTCCATGCTCTGTTGGCTAAGAGGCCCACCGAGAAACACTGACAACCCAGTGACAACAAGTACACCTCACACCTGAATCTTGTTTTATGGTAGCATTCTTTAACCAAAGAAATCAGGGCTCTTGAGGACAGGTTGGCGCTAGGACTGGTGCAGGGATCTATGAGATGAAACCGAAGCATCTGTTTGGGAGCTTTCCCTGCACTCGCCAGAAAGCCTCGCTAGGTGAGTAATAAAACTCGCCCTACCCTCTTGCTGCCTGTGTGGTGCTATCAGTCTTGAACTCCAAAGTTTAGGTGGAATCACCACAAGAGAGGGAGACCATTCTCTCTTTTGTTTTCATGAACTGTACAAGAAGAACTCGTTCGCTAGGTGATTCCGTCATAATTGCTGTGCCATGTCCCACGCAGGCTGTGCGCAGAGGTAAAAGATGACAGTAAGTCATGTCCTTTAGAAAAAAGAAACCTCCCTGCTTTTAATACTCACTTGAGCTTTAGCACAGGTTTATTTAGTTAGAACAAGAGTAAGATAGCAAGTTCTATCTGTTAATAAGCAAACACGAGAAGGCCCTTAGAGGCATATGGGCAGACTGTTAATAATGTAGGTTAGATTCAAGACAACGCATCCGTCCTGAATGAGAACATTTCCAAGGGTCTGATCACTTGAAAGAAACTTTGACAAAGAAAGGATTAGATTAGGCTTTAACCCTCTGGATTTTTAAAATAGAAAAGAGCACAGCTGCAATTTAAATCATCAGAGAGTGTACATTATTTAGCAGTTCTTTTTATAACTGTTTGCACTACAGGTGCAATAAGAGAACGTTAATTTTATCTACCAGGGCATTTCCATTTTGTGTACGTGTGTGTCATGGGATTCTTTCTTAAAAGCCCAGCTCGAAAGCCCCAGAGAAGACGCTTCTGTTTGCGTTAAACTGGAGCAAATACTTTTATTCTAATTCATTGTGAGGGCTGGTGCTCTATGTAAAGCAAGGAATTTTCTCATTAATATTTCTAAGCTCTTTAATGCTCCCATTTTCAACTGGATTAAAAATAAAAGACATCATAATAGCCCCAGCAAAGTATTTTTATCAGGCTAGGAGTAATAAGTGACTGCGGTGACTCCACTGGGATGATCATGTTACATTCATAGAAAACCACCGACACAACCTAGGTGACATTCAAGTTTGCCGTTAAAAGTAGCTTATAGTTGTATTGTGCTGAGGTCAGACTAATCTGGATAAGAAAGAAAAACGTTCTAAAAAATAAAATAAAGAAGGAAAAGAAAGACAATATTCCCCTTGTTGGCTTGTTCCTCAAACTGGGACCCATCCAATATGCACACCCCGCTGCTTCCTGCTGGCATATTCCGGGGGTGGGAATCAATCCCCTCTTTGTAGAAATTAAGAAATTGTGGAAGCATTAAAAAGGGAAACACTGAATAGATCTAATGTAGTTGGAGACAAAGGATTTCAGTGATTTGGAGGGAGAGAGCAAGAGGAAAACTGGTCAGGATCTGGCTCGACCAGTTTCCCATTGGAGGAAGTCAGAGACTTGAGGTCACTAGAATTGGGGACTTGAGGTCACACAGGAGTCCACCCAGGAGCTCAAAGGTTACTTATGTTTCCGCTCCTCTTAATGTTTTATGGCACCAAGCAAATTCAGACAGCCGATTTCAGTTGGGACTAGATTAAACAGAACTGTATACATCAATGCTAAGGCGCATATCCATCTCAGGCCAGAGGTACAATGTTGTTTTAATAACTTAACCTTGAGCCAACTTGGATTGTGAAAGTTTTCACTCCATAGTAGAGAATAAAACTGAAAGGATTTTTTTCCCCCAAAACATTATTTCGCTAATGCAATAAACCTCAACTGTAAATCATGCCATGCAGTAAGTAGGTCACTGAAAACTAAAATGATATCAGATGTAGTCTAGGATTTCAGTGTAGCAAGATTATCTTTTTGTAATTGCTGTAAAAAAATAAAAAGAAAGAAACAAACCTATTTTTATTAAAAGCTTGGGGGAAAGTTGAATGTTTCTAAAACTGTGTTACAAGCAGAAAATTCTTCTTCCTGTGTCGAGTGTTATAAAAAACCATTGGTTCACCTTCCTGCTTTAGTAAAATTGTATGCCAAATAGAATTTTATTGCCTTTAAAGGTTCTGGATTCTTTGATGACACAGGACCATTGTTAATATGGATTTTCTAGGCACTCATCTTGTCTTTGTTAGACCACCTATACCACTCTCAGCAAATAATAAGAGAGAGCAAATTTCTGTTTATAGAATTCCAGCTAAAGAAGAAATGATAGAATTAGAATAGGCTCGCATTATAGCCCCTGTGAATGAATGGACCTGTCCACGAAGCATCAACAGCAGCAAACATCCCAAAGAGAGAGAATAGAAACGCACCGCACTGACCATGAAGTGGTGTTGGTCCATCTCCTCCAAAAATCTGAGACTGAATCTGAGCAAGCCTTTAGATTTAACTAGATATTTCTAGGGACTATAAGGAACAGAGAGAATTGTTATATGGCAGCATGAAGATGTAACCAGCAAAAATTCATCCATGGAAAACTCAAAAGATAAACAGCCCAGTTTCTTCCTCAAATAAATAATAAGGAATAAAAAAAGAGAATGATGGAGAGGAAACCTAGCACAGATAAAAGAATTGTTAAGAGACTGTACCCACTACAAGGTGTGTTATTTGCATCCTGATTCAAAAGAACAACTAAAAAGTAATTTACCATATTAAGGAGGGCACATATTGCATGCGGGCACTGGGTGTGGTGCATAAACAATGAATTTTGGAACACTGAAAAAAAATTAAAAAATTAAATTTTAAAAAACACGAAGCTATTGAAAATTGACCAGATATCTTTTTACAATTAAGCAACCATTGTCATCTATTTAGAGGTCACAATAATATTCTGGTTGTGAGAAAGAGAAAGAATGCTTATCTTCTTGAGACACAAACTAAAACACTTACTCATTTTTTAAAAGTCAAATTGTATTTTCTAGGATTGCTCTCTTCAGGAACTTCCTCTGTTTCTTTCCACCCTCTGCTAACCTGTGAGGATCCCCCTTTCTTAAACCTCACTGATAGCTTACACATATCTCTATCTTAACACCCACCTAGTGCATAATAATCTCTCTGTGTGTCTCTACTATTATACCAAGCACCATCATAAATCATGCAGTAATTGACTTGGTATCCCCAGTGCCTGGCACGTGGTGAATCATTCAGTGAATGTAGAAATGATTCATTAAACCCAGCATCTTATTTTCTGTTATCCTTGTACACAGAAGCAATGAAGTTTTTCTCTTTCCTTTTCTTTTCTTTTCAGCTTTAGTTAGGTGTAACTGAGAAGTGTAATTGTAATAGATTTCAGTTGTACAAAGTGATGATTTGGTATAGCTCTGGAGTTTTGAACTCTTTGATACAAATGCTAAAGGGGCTCTGATTCATAGGCCGCATGTTTTAAATCATATTTTCTTATCAATCAGTGATGTTAGACCTACAGCAATCATCCTAGTTTATAGACAGGAACCCGTCTATAAAGGTACAGAGATGTGGGCAAGTTTCCAAGGTCTCATCTTCTAGGAGGCAGCCTGGGGTTCGTGCCCAGGTCATCTGGCTCCAGAACATCCTTGCTTGACCGTGCTCAACAGCATCCCTGAGAAGACCAGATCCCTGCTAACCCAGGACCAGGGAGTTCACAGTAAATAGCAACCCTGGGCCATGGCAGTTCCAAGAACCTAACTGAAAAATGATCATTTTCACCCAACCAGAAAACATGCAAAAAGAAACACAACTTCAGGGAAAAAAAATCATCAATTATACCATATCGGAATAACTTCAGATTTTCTTCAGGTGTTTAGTCGAGTCAACCAAGTTGCTTCACACTTGAGTCCAAATATTTTGCCCCTTTGGTTAAAGAGTGGCTTTTCTCAGGATGAGATCAGAAGTGGCACTGACCCCATTCATAAAACATCCATCATCTAGGAACAAAAACAGTTTCTCGGTTTAGCTCTTCCCTTTCTACGTCTTGCCTTCCTGTGGGTATGCCTCCTTGTAGGGAATAATAGCACAGTTAATCAAGGTTACAAAAACACTGCACATTCCTCCCTCATTTGAGGAATTTGGGGTTGGTCAAAATCATTGTTGAACAAAATATCCAAGATAGAGTGGGATAGAATTTTCTTGACCCTTCCTTTTTTTTTTTTTTCCAAGGAAGAAAGAGTCTAACTGACTCCAAGATTCTTGGCTCGGCCATTACTCAAGCCACAAATACTCCAGTTATCCAATGAGTCAGCGGCCTTCAACCGCACTTTAAATAAAGGCCTTCTATCATGATATTTTTCACATGTGTTTTACTCCCAATGGTATATCCTATAAATACTAAGCTTTGAGATTTCTTTTTACAGAGATATGCCCAAACAGTAATTTCAAGAGAACTATTGCCTGTTTTCTACTGAGCCTCAAATAATAAATGTCCTAGTTAATTCAACTGATAACTTGTAGACGATGCTAGCATTATTCTTTTTCTTTCTATTTTCTTCCTTCCCATTTATTTATTGTAATAAAATACACATATATGAAATGTACCCTTTTAGCCATTTAAAACTTTTTTCCTTTTTATTTATTTTATTTTTTTAAGTAGGTTCCAAACCTAGAGCAGAGCCCAACTTGGGGCTTGAACTCACAACCCTGAGATCAAGACCTGAGCTGAGATCAAGAGTTAGATGCTTAACTAACCGAGGCACCCAGGTGCCCCTTACCCATTTTCAACTAGATAATTCAGTGGCATTAATTACCTTCACATTAGGGTACAACCATCACCACCATCCATCTCCAAATTTTTTTTCATCTTCCCAAACCGAAACTCTATACCTATTAAACACCAATTTCCCATCTCCTTATCTAATTTCTAGTGATCATCATTCTACTTTCTGTCTATAAATGTGTCCTTTGCTTTTTCAATGGTTTTGGTAAATATGATAAGTCATAAGAGCTAGGGGTTACTAAAGCAAGGATTATACAATTTTTATACTTAATTCTCAAGTTTGCAACATTTTATTATTACATTTGTAAATGACCATTGGTTCTAATTCTCTGTTTCAGTCCGCTTGTTCTCCAAACTGCCTTAGGTACATTTCTGTGATTCTTAACAGAAGCAAATATTGGACAGAAAACGGAAAGAAACCTTATTTAAAAATACAAGTGAACTAGAGAAAGAAGATGCACATTGGTTTACCAAACATTTCTAATTATATGTATTTCAATGTCATCTCTCTTTACAGACACTGTTAAGCATGGATAATTGAGAATGTCCTGAGTTTGAGGCAGTTAAGTGACTTCCCATAAAAAGCTTCTATCCCCTTTTTACCAAGTTCTTAAATAAATAACTCTTTCCCTTACTCAGATGTCTCGGAGCTGACCTATCAGAAAACAGGCAAAATGGTGACCCTCATACGCAAATAATTGGGGAGAGGATTAAATAAGTCAAGAATGAACAACCAGTAAAGCAACTTTTCAACCCCCAAGGGCAAATGGTGAGGCAGAAAAAGACTTTTTTTCTGCTCTAAAAGCTGAATTGCAGCAGGATGAGCCCAGGGCCTGATTCCTAAGGCAGAGGGTGAAGGTCGGGAAGCTTTAGGGAGCAAGTAGGCACAGACAGGACCAAGTTCAACATGCGCCTTTGGGCCTGACCATCTAATTCCATGCGCAAGAGTCATTTTCAGTTCTACTACTACTAGGGTAAAATGGAGTTTGGAGAGTAAAACCTACCCTCTCTTCTACCCCTCAAATCTCTACTAAAGAAATTTGAAACAGGAGGAGGGGTGGTTGATGGGAAATGGGCATAGAGCTCCTCAGGGAGTTTCCAAGATAAGCAAATAAATACGTTTCTTATCATTAGCGTCTTGTTTTTAAAAACTTGTCTCACCACCAGGTCTCATTGGGTGATACTACACACACTAAGATATTTAAATAAATAAATAAATTTGTAGAAATTAAGAAATTGTGGAAGCATTAAAAAGGGAAACACTGAATAGATCTAATGTAGTTGGAGACAAAGGATTTCAGTGATTTGGAGGGAGAGAGCAAGAGGAAAACTGGTCAGGATCTGGCTCGACCAGTTTCCCATTGGAGGAAGTCAGAGACTTGAGGTCACTAGAATTGGGGACTTGAGGTCACACAGGAGTCCACCCAGGAGCTCAAAGGTTACTTATGTTTCCGCTCCTCTTAATGTTTTATGGCACCAAGCAAATTCAGACAGCCGATTTCAGTTGGGACTAGATTAAACAGAACTGTATACATCAATGCTAAGGCGCATATCCATCATCCTTTGTTTGCATTTTTTATTATATATATGTACATATATATATTACAGTAAACATAATTTACACATGGTGTGCGGTGGGTGCAAGTACAGAGAGAGATTTTAAAAGTGGATTCGCAAGTGAACCCCTACTTTGTGGATATTATACTCTTGAGAGGTAAAATAAGAAGAAAAAGGGAATGCTCCTTAAGATAAAAGGCCAAACATTGATGGTGCAGTGGTCTCACAACCCTTTAATAAAGGGGAAGAGATGTCCTGAGAACATTCCTGGTGGGTAATTACAAGGGACTTTCTACAAGAACAGGCTCTGCTCACTATTCCACACACTAATTATCCTTCTGGTGAATGGGCTTTTGCCCAGAGGCCCCGCCATCTAGACCCCCCAGTCACTTCCCTCTGAGGAAAGCATTCATCTTTTCCTTGCAGCCTGGGCCTAAACTATCTTGAATGGTATTGCCAGGGGCTCCTGACAAGTCTGGAGACAAGCACCTTTGTGGTATGACTTTATTTCTTGACCACAGAGATTAGCAGAGTTTTTACCGAGCTTTCAAAGGTTTTTTCCAGGGACAACCCCCCAAAACACCATTGGTCTTGAAAGGTGATCAAAATCCAAAACAGTTTCTTAGCAAATCTACCATCCAGGAGCAACAAACACTTGCTGAAATAAAATAGAATCTTGAGATAAAAACTCCCCAACCAGACTAAAAATGTCCAAGGATGTGGTGATGAGGCGAGCAAAGCCTAAAGCCCTTAATCTTTCTAGACCAAACAACGGTAAAGCTCACTTCAAACATTTCCATGCGTCTTCCTTGGGCCGCACAAAACTAAACTGTTTCTGTCTTCTGGACGTGTGTTTCCCTTCCTTATCCTAACATCTAAATGTAAACTCAGAGAGAACACAACATCTCAAAAACCCAAATGTTGTTTCTCTGTAAGATCCCGTTCGCTCTCCAGCTGAGAAGTTCATCATCTCCCAATTTAGTACCTATTCTTTCTCGAGTTGCAGTAAACATCATAATAGACACAAACAGGCAGCGCAGGTAGTGAGAACATCGCTGCCAAAAATATCCCAAGCCCCCCGCGGGCCGGCTTCCTCTCCCTGACTTCCTTCAGCGCATCAAGGACGCGTGCACGTTCGCCTTCCCCACGGCGCAGCACACTGCGCCCTTTTATGGAGTCATGGGCCCCTCACTTTCCTGCCGGTAGTGCTGTGTGTGTTGCCGAGGCTGCGAGCCAGTGACCTGGGCAACAACAAGCCCTTGTGGTTCAGAGATGACCGTCCATTAAGAGGAGAGAAGAGGGCGTTTGTAATGGAATTCTGTTCCGTTAAGTGTCTGGCTCAGCAAGATGCAATGAGTATCCGATTCGCCACACAGAGATCAATTGTTACCATAGCTTACTGGAGAACGGAACACTAACAGCTTTGGGAGGAGGAGAAAATATGTCCTCTCTCCCTCCCACTTATCTGACACAGAATGTTCTGGCTTCTGGATGGAGAGGAGGCGGGCACAGCCCAGGGATTGTCCCCTGCGCCTTGGATGTCCACAAAGCCCCCTGCCCAGGCGAAAAGGGATTTATAACCAACAAAGTACAGATCGCAAACCTTTAGATCTTAAGATTTTCCACATGCCTGATGTTCTTCAACAGAGAAGTAAAAGATGTTACCTTCTTAAAAACCTTTCTTCCTATATATCTCAGGAAAGAAGTAAAGCCAAAAACAAATGGGTCTTGGCATATTTTTAAAATCTTATTTCAGCTCTTAACTGTAAATCTTTGGTGGTTAGAAACTAACACTAATCAATCTGCTTGGCTCCCAGGGACCACGAGAATCATCTGCACCCCCTTGGTTCTGAATTTATCTTTCTTTTGTTCTTGTTTTGTGTGTGTGTGTGTGTGTGTGTGTGTGTGTGTTTTAACACATCTTTCTTTCCCCCCATTTTGTTTTAACTTCCTTTTCCTTCCATTCCATAACTCTCTCCCATCTCTGCTTTCTTTTATCTTCTTTGTTCATGTCATCCCGTCTCTTCCCAATTCCTTCCACTTTTTATTTCAGAAGGTACCTGCCTTCTACAGCAAACTCAGACTTTCAGAATCCAGCAGGTGCTTCTTGGAGAAATTTATGAATAAATGAAACTGAGGTTCAATCAGAAAATCATTGAGAATCTGGTCCTGAAAATCAACACTAAGGAGCGAGAGGGGAAAATGAAAGAGAAAATGGAAATCTGTTGGAGGAGAGAGATGTGACAGCTTCCCTTCCAGCCTTTTCTTCTTGATTAATGGAAAGAAGGGACTGGCTTGTTGAAATAGTGGACAAATCATGCCCAGCTGCAGGAAATGAGCAAGTACATAATAAAAAGTCCCTTAAAGAATAACAACAGAAAAAAGGAGTCATTTGCCCAACAGAAATGACCAGCTCTCCAGAAAAGCTCATTCATAAATTGGAAAAAATTGGTGTTCATCTACTTAATGGAATAGGAAGAGAAAAAAACTCCCCAGTCTGTGCTGTGGACCACGGCAGGGTCATCAGACCAAAAACAAGGGAGGGGACTTCTGTGAAATGCCACGGCTGAGAAGGAAATCACCTCACACCACCAAGAGGCCACCGCTACTCAGGCGCCTCCTGTATATACCCAACGATCAGAACAGATACCATCATATTTAATAAGAAGAAACCTGACTTTCCCTGCTCTTCCAGGGAGTCGCATCTATATCCCTTTCCTTTAGCTATGTCATTTTGTCCAGTATAATTTCTCCATCACGTCTCTACATCCTGGGTGATTTCAAATGTGGACGACAATGTCAAGCTGCCAGGGACTCACCTATCCGCCTGTGGGTTTCAGCACCCCACCCCACATCCATCGTAAAACTCAACGGAACACCAGGCTATGCAGACGCTGATGGGCAAAATTCCTTCCAGAGGGCTCAGTTCTCCCAACCACAGTGACTGTCAGAGTGCCTGTGGCTCACGGGCAATTAGATCATTACCTTCGTTCACATGGAAAATGAGCTCCTGGAGGATGCAGTGAGACTGAGTTTAAGGGCAGAGATGGACCAAGGAAGAAGAAAAGGAAAGAAAGATCATGTGCCTCCCCCTGTTCTTGGGTTTTTATGAAGAAACAAATAAGAAAATAAATAACCTGGGATCCTTTTATAAAAGCCATTAATATAAAATTTGGGGGGGATAAAAATCAAAACAGAAATGTGGTAATCATGCGGCATTATCCACCCTCCTTTTTTTTCTCCTTGTTTGTTTGATTTACAACTTACTCTTCTGTCATAAACAAAACATTTTGGACTATGGGCCTCATACAATTCCTCAACTTTGCTCTTCCAGGGTGAACATGACATGGATCACTGCACCTTTTCTTAAAATCCCTTAACCAAACTCAAATAACGTCAGATTCATGGGTTTTCATCTGATGGCAATAACTTCTAAGGAACAAATTTTCATGGAAGGAATTCACTTTTATCGGTTTGGTTTATGCCCTGAGCTAGACTCTTTACTACCCTGTTTGCTAAAAAGCTTAGCAGTTTAAAGTAAATCTTAGGAGAAAGTTAAATATTTTCCAGAGTGAATCTTCTTGTGCAGCTGGTGGTTAACTCATACATTCTAAAAACCAGGTCTTCAAAGAGAAATGAAAGATTTTAATCCCAAACTATTGTGGCTTTATTTCAGATAATTCAGGTTAGATTAAATCCACTCATGGGTCATTTTTCCTTCTCAAAATATCAAAGCACTTTATAGAGCTCTACTATTTAGGCCTCCTAAATCTTCTTTTTGAAGGTGAAAAAAAAAATCAACATGCTTAAAGAAGGACACAATTTTAGCTTTCTCTCCCATGGTTCTCTTTTTCTTTCTACTGGGAAAAGCAGATGGGACAGGAAACCCCAGAACAGTGTGATGTGTTGGGCCAGCGTTAGATATGACCACTCTTTTCTCTTAATTAGGAAAGAAGTCAGACTGGCCCACCACACCTTCTCTGTGAATAGAGAAGAATAATCCAGAAGGTTCCCAAGAAAATCACTGTGGTGGGCAGTGGGAGTCCCAGAGACACTGGACTCCCAGACTGAAGCTCAATCCATTGGGTTCCCATAAAACTTTCTTCATTCTTCCCACAGAACTTGTCCCAATCTAGTCTGCATTTTGCTATTCAGGGTCTTTCTTGCCTCTGTGATTCTGGCAAATTCTCTATTTTCTTGTAACTCTTAAGTTTGAAAGCTTCTGATGTTCCCTAGTTAGATGCAAAGTACTTGTGACAGGGAGGGAGTGTATCTTTTAGAAAATAGCCAACTCCTTTTGCATTTTCTCTCTTCCCTCTAACTCCTGTCTTAAAATAATCCCATTGATCTTCTCAATGTATCAGTGTCATAAAAATAAAAATGGTCTAATGCAGGGAGAGGGAATTGGGAGGTTGCTGTTCAACAAGTAGAAAGCTTCAGTTATATACGATGAAAAGGCTCTGAAGGTCCATTGTACAACATTGCACGTACAGTTAGAAATACTGTACTGTACACTTAAAATTTATAAGAAGGGTATTATCTCTTCTTATCACAATAGGAAAAAAAGAGAAATCAATATGAAATGGAGAAAAAAAATTCAAACAAAAAAGAATTCTCTAAAAAGAGTTAATATGTTTAAATGCTTAGGAACCTTGGATAAAGAATCTAAGAGAGAAGCAAAAAAGAGAGAAAGCCAGCACACCCATAAATTGTTTCAAAGCCATGCTGAGAGATTGTGAGCCCGCAGAAAACAAAAGGTCCCTATGAAGGATTTAAGAGATAAATTGTCTCCGCATCTACAACTGTAGAATTGTTACAAAGGGTTCTTTAAATATTCCTGATGGGAACCCAATGAATTGTGGCTGACAAGCGGGGGAAGGAGGACCGGAAAGGGCAGGACGTTGAGTAAATGAAAATGGTCCATTGCCTTGTCAGCCAAGCATACCTGCCTCGCTTTTTCAAGGCATTTTTTTTTCTTGATCCTTCCCATAACTTGTATCTCACTTCAATATCATCTTGTCCAGAATTGCTTATGTTTCGATCATCTCCATATTACATGCATCATATTTTTAAAGGTATAAAAATGAGCTTCTGGTTTGATTCATTAAAAGGCATTTCCACTGGGGACACCTGGGTGGCTCAGTCGGTTGAACGTCTGCCTTCAGCTCTGGTCATGATCCCAGGGTTCCGGGATCCTCCACATCAGGCCCCTCGCTCAGTGGGGAGCCTGCTTCTCCCTCTGTCTGCCACTCCCTCTGCTTGTGCTCACGCTCACTCTCTCTGATAAATAGACAAATATTTTTAAAAGGCATTTCCATCTTCTGACATTATCAAAGGCTCTCACCACTCAACATTCATTGATCCAATCAGTGGGCAAACTTTTATTCAGAACTAAATATGTGCAGGGCCCTGTGTTATGGGCTGCATTTCTGTTGTGCTCTCCCTGCCTGCAGAGATGACGCAACACCAACACACACACAGGTCGATGCACAAGCTCTTGTTTATTCCCTGAACGATCTTTCTCTCCCTTTCTTTCTCCTGCCCCTGCGGGGCAGTTCCCTTGCCTTATATAGGGCATAACAGCCAATCACAGAGGTGTTCACGTGAACAGGAGGTATCTGGGGCTCGTAGGCAGTGGTGGCATGCGGTGTTCATGTGATGAGCACGAGGTCACGTGTGGCCAGGGGGGATGTTTTTCGGGCTGTCCGTGCTGCTCGGGTTATGTAGCCGGCACCATCTTAGGGGCACGACCCCAACAGATTTCCTCATCATGGCTGCATTATGCTGTCATTGAAGTCCTCCTTATGCAGAAGTAAGCAGAGTAAAATCCAGGCTAGGAATAAAATCTATTAGACACCAGTGCTCGGGTGATGTCTTTCAGACACGAGCATTGTTAGTAACTAACATTCCATAAGAACTATGGACCTGCATTGTATCATTTATTCGTCACAGCAACTCTGGAGAAAATGACCATCTGTTATTCTAGAATACGAAAGGGGAAACTGAGGTACCCCATGGCTAAATAATGGAGGCAAATTCACAGACATGGCTCACTGGCCGCACTCCCTTGGGCTGCCCCCCAACTCCTTGAGGAAAACATCAGGGAAAGGCTGGATCCAATTATTTACATAATTTTAAATTTCTGACTTAAAACATTTTAATGACCATGCCACTGTTTGGCACTAAGCTTTTCTGGGGTTTGTTGGTTTATTTTGTATTTTATTTAATTTTTTAACCTGGAAAAAGAAAAGCAATTTAAAATGCATAAAATCCTTTTTTTTCTTTTTTCTTAAATAAAAGGACACCAACTGCAGAATGCATGTGTAGAAAACCCACCAGACCAGAATATGATCAGAGCCACCTCCCTGGTTAGCAAGTGTTTTCCATAAAAGAACTGCTTAGGACCACTTTGGGTTTTCTAGGCTATAAGATCTCAGCTGCAATAATTCAACTATCTGTGCAGCTCCGAAGCAACAGGACAAGACCTAAATGAGCGTGATGAGTTTCATTAATTTTATTTTAATAAAAAGCTCTCCACCCCCTCACCCCACCCCCCGGCTCCTCCTGATTCCACCCATCCCCTTCTGTCAAAGTTACTCTCCCTACAGAGTCTCCTTTCAAGTCAAAGTTCTTAACCCGGGGTCCATAGGCTTCAGGTGTCTAAACTCATCGAAATTCTTTCAGGAAGTTCACAGTCAAGCCTAAGACCCAAGAGTTCCATCAGGAGCTGCTGCCAGCCAGCTGTGCGGCCCTCAGGGCTGCTCACTTCCTGCTCTATCTTTGGTTACTTTTCCCTGTGGTTTAGGAGCCTGCTCACACTAATCTATCGTCTGGGTCCCAAACACATCTTGCACAACTTTCAAGTCTCTGAGCTTTGCAAATCCTTTTCCATCTCTTTGGTGGGGACCTTTGATTTAATTCCATTCCATTCGCGAACCTCCGTTAACGAGCTCTTCCTGGCAGTCTCGGGCTGTGTGTCCTGGGACTAGAGACACAGATCATACGGCTGCGAGTTAGTCCCACAAGCAAACATGTAATTACCAATTCAGTGTGGCAGGGAGGGTAAAAGGTGCTGTCAGAATACTCAGGACGGGTGCCTAACCCAGACTTCGGGCATCAGGAGATCTTTCGACAAGGAAATGCTGGTTAGGCGGGGGCCTAAAACTTGGGAAATCGCACCGTCGTTAAGCTGGGGACCGTCTGTGTACGGATTCCTGGCCTCTCCCCTGGAACTTCTCATTCATTCCGTTGGTCTGGGTTGAAATCAAAGAGTTGGCTTTTCCAGCATTCATTCATTCATTCATTCACTCATTCATTCATTCATTCAAAGTAGCCTCCACTCCCAACGTGCGGCTTAAACTCAAGACCCTGAGATCAAGAGCTGCCTAAGGTTGAGTCAGCTGGGCACCCCTTTCTGGCCAGTTTTTAAGGATGATTCTTACTTTAGGAAAGTTTGGGAAAATACATCCTGACTCCCTCCCCCAACTCAGCAAAACGTATTACATGTAGATTCCCATGGCCCTTGAACCTCACCAGTATCACAGTGTTCCTAGGTTGCTCTATAATTATTTTTTGTACGTATCTGTTTTCCTTGTAGACTGTGAGCTCTCCCCTTCTTACTTGCGTGGGTGTTGCCAGCACCTGGCACAGGGTCTTAAACTCAGTAAATGGCCAAGTGCATTCGAGAAAAACAACCACCTTCCAGATGGCCGCTTAGTGCGAGTCCATTGGGCGGACCAAAGGTCAGACGCAGCAATAAAGCGAAAGTAGCTTCAGTCTGCAGGAGCAATTTATCAGTAAGGTCTTGTTCGGAATATTCATATCAAGGTCAGGAGGATGTTCCTGTTACGAGTTCCAGCAGAAACTCTTCTTCACCCTAAACTTCTCCTGACCGGCTGAGAGCCGGGCAGTCCTTGCTTGTGTCCCTCCCGTCGCTGCCCCCCTGGAAAAGGCCTCCTTTGGCTCGCCTTTCAAGTCATCCAACGACTGCCTTTGACCATCTGACCTTCTGTGACAGCAAATTCCTTTAGCTGACCGCAAGCTGCTTGAAGAAGTTATTTCCTTTTATTTGTCCCAAATTTCCTCCTTAAACCAGTTGTCCTCATTTAAGGAATAACTTCTACAGGAGAAATTAATTCAATTACTGTTTTGTGTGTGGGGGCAGAGGGGAAAAGTTCAGGGGATACAAGTATTTAAGAAATCCACTTCAGAATTTCTTATTTGGTTGCAAATTATTTATTCTTTTTTTTTTTTTCTGTATAATATGTGCCCATTTTGCAAATTAGAGGAAAAAAAGAAAGAAAGGGTATAAATCCTGCCAGCTAGAATGTTATGCTCCTATCATAGGATTTCATTTTAAATAGACACGGGAGCATTTTCTCATGTGTAAATGATTTTGTCACATAAGCTTACTATAGCTAGCATTGAACGCAAGTCTGTGCAATGATGTGATGCTTGAAATATTACTGTCTTCCAGGTGGAAAAGTGACGTGAGGGGTGCATGGAACCAAGGAAAGGGAGGGACAGGGGCTAAAAGAATTGTGACATTGGTAGTGGAACCGCTGTGAGGATTTGTCACTTCAGCTCTGTCTGGTTTCAGAAAGAAGTGGAACCACCACTAGGACAGTATGAAGAATCCAGCTCCCTTGCCCAATGTTTTCGTCCTCGAAAAAAAATCTGTGTAGTACTCTTTTGGAGACTTTCCAACCATTTCCCTTCATTAACTAGTTCTAACTCCCAATTTTCTCCAGTCTCTGAACATACTGGGTTAGACCAGGGATACCTTACTCTGTTTAGTTTGCCAGGGAAGAAAGCTCACAGGGAGATTAGTCCCTTTAATTAGTCCAAGGGAGAGCTGAGTTTGGCTTGGCAAACTGGGATTCCTTCCCTAAGGGATCCTAGGAAAAGCCAAAAAGGGATTTCCTCAAGATTGGAGGTTTTTATGGGCTTTTTTGTTTTTCTTTAATGATTGTGATTTTATTACTTTTATCTTTTAAAGGTGTATACTCATTATAAAACATTTATTGATGGAGAAGATCAAAGATGAAAATAGAGAATCATAAATCACCCAACACCTGGTCTCTGCTCTCCTGTCTGAGATGTTCTCACTCAGTCAGGATTCTGTGCCAAGCTTCACTCCACCCAGGGGTGGATGTAGCTAGCCACGTTCATGGAAGTTCCTGCATCTTGGCTCAGCCCCACAGTTCAGTGATGACCCCTGGAAAAATGAGAAAGCCTCATCTATCTTTTGCTCACTGGATAATTCCGAGGTGGTAAGAGGAGGCCTTGGTCCCTGCTACTTTTCCTTCATCTTTTCCCTGGACTTAACCCTCCGTCCCCATCTCTCTGCACTGGGGAAGATTGGTGAGCATTTTTGGAAACTGAGCAAAACCACACCAGAATCTTCTGTTCCCTTCTCTGCAGCCTACCCCATTCTGATGGCAGTGGCATGAAGCTGTGCCTCTTTCTTTGTTTTGGTCTTACTGATATATTTTTTTCCTGGTTTTTATTTTGTTTTATCCATTCCTTGAGGGAATACAGAAGAGAGAGATACTATTTATTGAATTACTCAACCATCAAAAAAAAAAAGAAAGAAAGAAAGAAAGAAATCTTGGGGCACCTGGGTGGCTCAGTTGGTTAAGCGTCTGCCTTTCGCTCAGGTCATGATCCCGGGGTCCTGGGATCAAGTCCCAAATTGACTCCCTACTCAGCGGGGAGCCTGCTTCTCCCTCTCCCTCAGCCTGCTGCTCCCCTGGCTTGTGTTCTCTCTTTCTCCATCAAATAAATAAACAAATAACTTTAAAAAATGAAATCTTGCCACTTGCAACAAGTGGTTGGAACAAGAGAATATTATGCTGAGCAAAATAAGCCAATCAGAGAAAGACAATTATCACATGATTTCACTCATGTGGAATTTAAGAAACAAAACAGAGGAGTATAGGCCAAGGGAGGGAAAAATAAAACGAGATGAAATCAGAGAGGGAGACAGACCATAAAAGACTCTTAATCATAAGAAACTAACAGGGTTGCTGAAGGAGAGGGGGCCGGGGGGATAGGATTACTGGGTGACAGGCATTTAGGAAGTCCCGTGATGTAATGAGCACTGGGTTTTATACACAATTAATCACTGAACTCTACCTCTGAAATTAATAACTTATGATGACTTATGATATGTTAATTGATTGAATTTAAATAAAATTAAATTTAATTTTTAAAAAAGAGAGATTCTTTGCACTGAATTCACTATTTTGAATTCCATATTTTGCAAGTCCAGGTTTTTAAGTCCCTGCTGGACTGGTGGTGGCTCTCCGAAAGTTCCAAGCAGGGAATCTCTTTCGTTGACTTCAGTCAACAGTCATGACTTCCCAATGGGTACAGGGACAGGCATGAAGGAATCAAGTGCAAATTCCAGGAAGGGCCTTTCAGAAGAGGGAGAGAGCCTTGGCGGTTGCATCCCCCATGGAAAATTGGTATCCTTAATTCATACTGAATGTAGTTATATTTAATTGTTGAATATAATGCATAAGCACCTTCCTCCTCCATTGCAATAAGTCATAGCTTGCCCTATTGTTGCTATATTAAACTCTCTCTAAGAATAAGACTTAAGAAGATTCTCTCATGGAGATTGGAGCAATATTCAGATATAGAAAGTTCTAATAAAGGCTAAATCTTCAAATAAGATTTTTTTTTAAAAATCACCTAATGATTTTCATCTATCCCAAGTGTGGTGGGAGAGCTAGAATAGAGTTACGATTCCAAGACCTCAGGAAGACTATCCAAAGGCAACCTCACTTGTCACTGGTGCCAGGTGGTCTCTGTGGTTCCCTCCAAAATAGAACCATTCTAGGGATGTCCCTGACGTCAGCTCTGATATTGATGATTCCTGAAACAAACATTTATTTAGCAGCTACTATGTAACAGGTTCCATGTGAGGCAATGGAAATGCAAAGATGGAAAAGACACTGGCCTCTTTTCTTAGAAGATCGTAGTCTACTGGGGGAGGAAGCTGATACATAGCTAATTTCTAGTCACTGCAATACTGTAATATAATAGAGACATGAACGGATGCTGAGGGTATTAGAAGCCTACGGATAAGTATGCATATCTTCACTTAAAAACTTATTCAAGAGAGACATGATGTGAGCTGTTCTCAGAGTGCCAGGCAGAGAAGAAGGTGAGCGATTAAGACAAAGGACCTAGGGTGTTTGAAGGCATACAGGTGTCAAAAGCTGGCTTGGCCCAGAACCGTGAGAGGTTGAATGTAACTGGGCCATAAGGTTCATGTATGAGTAGGGGAATGGAGAGGAAGGCAAGATTAGAATAAGCCTGGAAACAGACTAAAGAGTTTTGCCCACCATCCTCGAGAATCTGGAAGTCATCCTATCGAAAAGCAGAGGGAGTGGATGGAATCGAGCTTTCTTTTAGGACCTGACTTCTTGTGGCAGGGATAAAAAATGGCTGCAGTGGGGAGAGATTAAAGGATTAATTACGAGGCTCTTGCAGTTTTCCTGACAACAAGAACACAAATCTGAGCTAGAGTAACTACAGTGGGGAGCGAAGGGTAAGGGACAGAATCAGAAGATGTTGCAATGAAAAAGTTTGGGTTTGATGAATATCCCAATGGGAATGGGGCTGAGTAAAATAAGTTTTCCATTTTTTTCCCTTCAAACACAGGGTAGGGGGTGGCCATAGCTAAGGAAAGAATGCACTTGCAAGGGAGAAGCGAGCTCTAGAAGGGAAGCCCGAGGAGTCACTCATGGAGACTGAGCACAGACAGAGGGAAGAGGAAAGCCAAATCATGAGGTCCCTTTAGGATCCAACCCAGACCCTTAAGCTACACAGTTGACATGGTGAGTTTAAAATATATGAAATATATGAAAATATCCACAGAGTTCATTTCCAGAACTCTCTGGCTTTTCCTTTTGGCTCATTTGAACCTTAGCTTACCGAAGGATGAAGCCTTTTTCACACTACCCTTCCCCTAGGTCTTCTGACTAGTTGTTCCTCTGAGGTTCTCTCCCCGGGCACCTTCCTGCCTCCTGACATGTGGCCTGACTTCTAATCTGAGTTACGTCTCTCCCCCTTGACCAGAACCTTTATTGACTGCCGGGCCGATAATGTCCCCTCTTAGGACAGCCCCGCCACCTCCCACACTTGCAAACCAACCTGTGGGGTTCTTGCCAAGGAAACTGTCAGGATCAGATACAGGAAGGAAAAATCAGAGAAGGGACTTGAGAAGTTATTTTTCTAAATTCCCTACCAAAGTCAGGATTCTTTTTGACAATACCCTCAACCAGCAGTCATGCAGCGTCTTCACACCCGTATCCAGTGGCACCAACCGCCTACTCTGATGTCGACGGGGCTGCATTCTTACTGTGAGCCGATCGCTCTAACACCACCACTCACCAATCCAGTTCTGGCTTCTGTGTCCACACAGAGCAGACCTCACCCATACCTACCAGACAGCCCTTAGATGTGAAAGCCTGCATTGTCTTTATTTCTGCTCCAGCTTGAACTTCCCTCGCAGCTCTGTAGGTGATGTGCTACTATCCAGCCTCTTGATGATTCTGATTGTTTTGTCTGGGAACAAAAGAACTCTTGATTTAGACGCTGCAGTAGTTTCCTGGCGCTCTTATAACAAATGACCACAAAATCTGTGGCATAACACAAGATAAATTAAGGGCATCTGGGTGGCTCAGTCAGTTGAGTGTCTGTCTTCAGCTCAGGTCATGATCCCAGGGTCCTAGGATAGAGCCCCGCATCGAGCCCCTTGCTCAATCACCCAGACAAATAAATAAATATAATCTTTCAAAAAGAAAAGATAAATTAGCTATCCTATATTTCTGGAGTTTAGAAGAGTAACCTGAATCTGGCAGGACTGAAATCAAGATGTCTGCACGCTCCTGCCTTTCTCCATCTTCAAAGTCTATCTTGTCTCCTTCTTTTATACGGACATTTGCAAGTATATTTAAGGCCCAACTGGATAATCCAGGATAATCTTTCCATCTCGAAATCCTTAGTGTAATCAGGGATACAAAGTCCTTTCTGCCAGAGAGGACAACATTCTCAGGCTCTGGACATTAGGGCTGAGGTATCTTTGAGAGCCATTACTCAGCCAACCACAAATACTTCAACCAATGCACTCTTAAGTCTGCTTTACTTTTTCATCAACCAAATTTTGCCATCAACCAACACACTCCCACTCTTCTTCATATCAATTGCTGTCATGCTGGGTCTCACTGGGTAGTCCTGAGGACTCTCTTCTCCCTGCGGGCACATGGTAGAGCTGCACTGCTCTCTCCCCCTAGCCCCAGGAGTAGTCATGTCTCTTTCTTGGTCAAGGTGATGTGAGATGACAGGACGCT